>NC_143581.1:194704405-195904405 GCF_048544385.1 Mastigoproctus giganteus
GAAGGTGCAGCCTTTCAACAAAATTCAAGAAATGTAGCTCACACAAGCTGAAACTGAAGAAATTTTCTGGAATACATATCCAGATGAAACAGCCAAATAATACACACATTAATAAAGAGGATATTGCTTCATCAAGAAAAAGTAACAAGTTATTTTATGTTATTTTAAAATATATGTCTTTATTATAATCAGCAGTAATATATAGTTACTGATGACTGATATCATACCTATAAAAGCAGTTATTTAAGGGTTTAATATATCAGGTGCAAGTCAAACATTTCTAGACTGGCCATGTGGAGTGCTAACCACATGTGGTTTAGCTGCTGTAAGATACCACTTAACTAATTCGTTATCAGTTAGTGTGGCAAGTTCCATGCCAACGGAACATTGCGGTTTTGTGCAATTGGTGTTTATATGTGTTTCTATTTAGTGTGTCATAGGGTTATAGCAGCCAAGTAAGAGGGCAGAAATTAAGGAACAGCATATTTGCATAAAATTTTGGCATGATATTTTGTCAAACTTCATAAAACAGCTTTGGAGACTTAGAAATACTTAAACAAGAATTTGACGATGATGCTACGTTCTTCATGCCACGGGCTGCCAACTGCCACAGTTTTATGGGTTACCAAAAATCCATAATCCAGGTGTTGGTTACCAAAAATCCATAAGCCACTATGGGCCAGAGAGGTTTCTCTCCGGCCCACAGTGTTCTGCTGCAATGCACCTACATATGAACTGTCCAAATATATTGCATGACTCTTCACACCTCTTGTAGGAAATACTACCCGCACTGTCAATAACAGCGGCGAATTCATTCGCCTTATTAAAGAGCTCTCAATTTCTGACAATGCTGTTATGGCATCATTTGATGTAGTGTCACTATTTACATGAATCCCTGTCCAACAGGCCATACACTGCACCAAGAGGCTCCTTGAGAATGACTCAAACCTTCCAAACAGAACATCACTGTCTACTGACGACATCTGTACCACCCTCAACCTGTGCTTGTCAGGCAGCATCTTTACCTTTGAGGATTCCGTATACCAGCAAGTACATGGCACTGCTATGGGCGCCCCTGTTAGTTCCGTAGTAGCCAACATCGCCATGGGAGATTTGGAAGAACAGATATTCCTGAACCCACCAGTACCTATTACAACATGGTGCAGATACATTGATGACATCTTCACCGTCATCCCACGTGGCTCTGAAACAACATTGCTAGAATATCTCAATTCCCTGTCTGTGTTCATCCAGTTCACGCTAGAGTTAGAGGTTAATGGATCTCTCCCATTCCTGGATGTCCTAGTAAAATGCGTGGGCCCATATCTAGAAACCTCAGTAAACCTCTGTGAACTGTCTGCACCACAGCCTATGTGGTGCAGACAGTTCACAAACTACAGATCCGGCCATGCTCCCAATCATCTCAACAGCATTGCTCGCACTCTATTCTCCAGAGTTTGGAGCCATTCCAGCACAGATGAAGCTAGGCGCAACAAGATTTCTAGAGCGAGGACAGACTTAATCAATTGTGGCTACCCAACACACGTATTAGACAAGTGCTTATTGCAAGCACAGGAGCTCACAGTCCACCCGAGACAACCACCAACTCAAGCCACTATACCTACAGCCTACATTCCCTACTATTCAGGCATGTCGGGCCAGATCTTGAAAATCCTCAGAGAATACCGCATAAATGCGTGCAGTTACCTGGTAGAAGCTTATGTTCTCTAGTTTCCAGTGTAAAGACCCCTTTCACCCCTGTCTTATGCAGCAGTGTAATATACTGCATAGCCTGAAAAGACTATGACAGCTGCTACATAGGAGAGACTTCGAGACATCTTCAAGACCACCTTGCAGAACACGACAGAGCGATTCGCCTTGCTGAGACTGACCAGTCCGCAATCGCGGAACACTTCTGGTCCACCCACCCACCATGACCTCAATCCCAAGCAGGGCTATGAAATAATTGACCACTCCCGACACTTTTGCCACCGCCTCTGGTTAGAGTCACTCAATATATTGGGCAATTCGAGAGCCATGAAATGCTGCAAAGGCATGAGACTACACCCCATCTTAGAGACAACTGTTTTATGTCTAGACGAGCGCTGGAGAAAAACTGCACACGTCCGTGCAGCAACAATGAACACCAGTTTAATGATTGAATGACCTACCCCATGCCATTGCACGTGTCCGTTAGAATAATTAAGTTTCAATTTTTCTGTTGAAAAAGAGGCACGATTTGTCTCGCAAGCTACAGTATCTATTTGTAATCAAAGATATTCAGTATCTATTTGTAATTAAATTATTTTACTGGCTAACACTTAATCATCATTTACCATGGATCCCAGTATAACAGGCCCATTTGTCCTCCCAGAACAGAAGTTAAACCAACAGGTCTGTAATTACTTGTCGCCCTTTGATCCTCCTTTGTGAATTTGGGTCACATTTGCACATCTCCAGTCCATGGGTACCTCCCCTGAGTCCAAGGAAACTCTCATAATTATGGCTAAGGGTTTGCTTACTTCCTTTGCCACCTCCTTTAATATAACTGGATAGATCCCATCCACCCCAGGTGCCTTTCTTATGTTTAACTTCAACAATTTCTCCTCCACTTTGCTCTCAGTTAATTCAAAATCATTTAGCTCACTGCCAGAGTTCAATAAATCTCTGGAATTCTCCTGCCTGAATAACTCCTCATATGTGAACGTAGATGAAAAATACTCATTCAGCTTGTCAGCTACCTGAGCAGGATCATCAATAGCTGAACCACCAATATCAAGTAGACCAATCTGATTCATCTCCTTCCTTGTAGAAGGAAGGAGATGAATGTGTTTCATAAGTAATAAAACTCTGCTGTTTTTCTTTCCATCTTTGCCATAGATTTCTCGTAATCTGCCTTTGCCTGCCTAACCTCCTTTGTGACTTGATTACAGACCAGCTTATATCTACATTGGCTCTGTCACCTGATAATTTATATGTACCCCATGCATTTTTCTTCTCTGTTACGTGTCACATTAGTTCATCTGACATCCATTTAGGCCAAAATCTTGAACAATATTTATTAGTTGGAAAGAAAAGTCTAGTAGCTTCCAAGATTAATTCTTTGAATGCTTCCCATTTAGAATTTTCTGTTGGTAACATCATCAGTTGGTCCCACTCTATAGAATGTAAACACTGTCTCAGACCACCGTAGTCACCTATAAGAAAGCAAAAACCCTTTCCTTTACCCCTGATGGTAGTTACATCTTTGAGTAAATCCCACATCAGCACACAGGGCACTTCTGTAGCCAGGTGGGCAGGAGCAGCAGTGCATAGCACACGCTTCTTGATTAGACCAGGGTTCGAGCCCGTGACCACCAAATACGGAGGATGCGGAAAGGTCAGGAAATGATCACTGCATATCCCCGGAGCAATATGGCCTTAGTTGCTAATACTCCTAAAAACCAAATAACAAACAAACAAACATCAGCACACTGTGATCACTGTTTGCCAAAAAGGTGTTTGAATCATTGTCCAATTAAAAGGACAACGATTCAAAGACAACATGGAGACTGAAGCGGAATCACAGAATTTTTTTTTTTTTTTTTTTTATGAAAACCCCAAACACGAAAGGTATTAAAAACTTAGTACCGTGTATGGGTTGAAGGAGAAGTATGGGGGGGAGGGGGATGCCGGAAACTTTGCTCTAGAGACTAAACATGCTAGGCACCATTGTGAAATCAAAGATCCAGAGATGCTTTAAAAGTCCTGGGATCAATGTACAAACTCCGGAAGGGACAACACTAACATGTAACTAACACAACTCCAAATGAATTTATTGCTCCAGTCCAGAAATCTTAGGTCCAACACCTCATATTAATATAAAGAATAGCTATTTATTCAGTCAGTCAAGCCTCAGCAGCAAAATTGAGATCTACATGGGACACAGTATCATGCTAGCTTTGCATCAGGTGGATCACTCAGTCATTGTAACACCACTGTTCTTTGTACCACTTTGGTGCAGTGACCACATTGCTTGATGGCCATTAGGATGAAAACTGTTCACTGATTATACACCTTTATAGAATTTGTCATCAATAAATTTCTTGTAATCAGCATCAGTCTTCTATATATTGTAAAGCATTACCATTTGCAGGAGCGTATCAACTTTTCTGAGCCTCCAGGTAACAGAATGTAGACTTGGAAGAGCTCTTAAGGAGTGCAGGGAGGATTCTCCATTGGATTGGCAGCAAAGTTACCAAAAACTGGGCAGATTTATTTCACTTGTTGTCATTTTTATGTGGAGGACAGATTCATTCTGAAACTTCTCTAAAGTTCAGTATATCTGTTATCTGGGAAGTGTGTGTGAGAGGAGGAAAGCTATATTTATTTTTTTATATTTTAATGATTTTTTAAAGTATTTACAATATTTTACTTATTTTTTTTTACAAAATTTTGATTTAATTTTACTTTACAGCCCAAACAATGCAGAAAGTTGTTCAATCCTGCTCTACTGATTAGCCATAAATTTATTTAATTTATTTGAGGAAAATTATTTATGTACAAAGTTTTTCAATTTTTCCAAACTTAAATTCCTCAAAAGAAACTCAAGATAGTATAGATATAGTCTGTAAACTTGCAAACAAACTGTTAGTTCTACAAATATTTGAGTCCTGGCACTTATAATGCTTACCTTTGGAGAACAAAAGTAAGTAGTACTAGCCACTGGTACCTGAGTGACAAAAATGGTAATGCTTCTTAAGAAGTATAAGATTCCCATAATCATGAAACACCGGCGTAGAATTATAAACCTAAAAACAGTACAAAAAGATTACATTAAAGAAATATGAAAAAGAATCCACCATGAAAAGTATCCTTTCTCCATATATACAGTATGAGGTTGTTCAACTTGCAAAACAGCAAGTCTTATTTTCCATTAAATAAATCAACAAAACAAATTTCTTAAAATCATTTGCTTCAGTTATAAAAGAAGTGCTTTTAGAGAAATTAATAAAGTTTTTTATCATTTTTTTAAACTTTGTTTTATTATATGTAGCAGAGATTAAAATGGATATAGACATTTTTCATCAGCTGATGATAAGCCCCTATCTCATTAAAATGGAGATATTAGCTGCTCAGCAGCTGGCAGGTAGATTCTGAGACCACTTGCTAGCTGATTAAAAGCCAGTTAGCTTTGAAACTGCTATCTCAGCAGTATCTTAGATTTTTAAATGTACAATAGATTTGCCTTTTCGGGTAATGCTATACAATTAAAAACCATATTAGCAACTAAGACAGAACTGTGAATAACAGTTTTTGTCTCTATGCTGTATATATGCCTTAAGGTCAAAAACTCACCTCTGGTCATTATTAGTAGCAGAAACATTGCCATGACAAAAACAGAATGCTGTAAAGCGTAAAAGTTTTATTACACAATTTCTCAATTGTCAGGCAAATGAGAAAGTACATAATAAAAAATACAAATCTTTCAAAGTCAAAAGCTTGTCTTTGGTAATGACTACAATTTTTGGTGCCAGGATGTCTCTTTGGTAGAACCAATTATGATCATGGAAGTGATATACAACATTTAGAAATAGCCTCTTATTAGATAGCAGGCAGTGTTTAGTGACAACACACATATGAAACAATTGAAATGAAATGTTCAATGCAAGTTGCCATGCATTATAAGAAATGTTGAAAAATAGTGCACTATCAAAGCAATTTGTTACTAATGCAAGTTCTGCTATGAAGATTGAGATCATTGCATTATCCATGTAGTTTAAATCCTACTGCCACAAAAACAGATGAACAAGCAAGATAATCATAATAAATGCTTCAGCTGTAAGTTCAGCTGTTTGTGCTTAATATTTATTGAAAACATTTTATAGGTGCTATCTAAAATCCAGTACCTCTCAATCCTCAAGCATGCTAGATTTTAAAGAGTTCACTGTATTTAGCATTCCTATTTGCAAGTATAATAAAGCAAAATATCAGAGATCTCACTGTTTCCAAAGTAAGCAATTAATATTTTACTGGGCAGCCTAGTAGCTGAGGTTTTACTTCTAGTTCTTTACAATCATTATGGTCTGCACCTTACAAGGACTACTGCAACTTTCAACAAAGGTATGGTATTACATTTTTGTGGAGGGAAACATGTTAATACCTCCCCAGCAGTGACTATTAATACAATACATGCAGGCACCACAAAGTAATATGCAATACTCTAGCACTGTTATTCCCCTCCCATCTGTCCTGCTCACACCTGCTAATCTATCTTTCTTTTGTGCAGTCTATTTTCCTTTCTTACACCCCCCTCCCAAAAGGGCACCTCAGTACAAAGTTAAAACAAGTAGAGATGGCCTGTCTCTACAGGACTTGGAACAGGAACCAAGTAGAAAATTTCCAGGTGAATTCCTTCTGGTTAGTTGGTAAGTGGCCAGTCATACCACAACAGATAACATCATCAAATTATCGAGTAACCCTTGGGAACTGCCTCGACAGAGAATACCATACATACAGTATGATGGGCTCTTAGTATGGATGCTAAACTAGTGACAGCATTATTTTACAAAAGAAATCTTATTGATTGAACATGATTAATAATAACTCAATCAATCATATCCAGCTTTCACTAGGCTTTTTAAAAAAAAATTAAACTAGAGAGCATTTCATAATTAGTTTTTTATTCAACAATAATACAGCAAATCTTAATTTTTAATTGACCAGGGAAAGTTATTTATTATAACTATATGAACAGCACTTTCAAAATCCATATGCATTTACAATACAGTATAATCTTTGCATACACTTCAAGATTTATCAACATTTAAATAGTCTTTCTACCAAATATAGTTGGAGCATAACAAACAGTCCTCTCATTCATCTATTTCTTTAGAACAAAAGGTTTAAAGGTAAAATAAGCAGGTGTCTGATATGTATACTCTACTTACAAACACTTTACACTATTTACGTTGTACATACAATTCAAAACTATGACTAAATTTGTTGTTGTTGTTGTGGGGGTTTCTGGCGCATAAGCTGCTTTGGCTATAATGCGCCTATTCCTTTATTGTAATAAAATATTATAATTTCTTGTCACGTCAGAAAAGGAGAAATCAGAAATGAGTAAAAAGTCCAATTTTCTTCAGGAAATTAAAAAATTCAGGAATATTTGCATTGTCACCAATGACATTCTCTAGGGTTATTGGTTTCCGAAGGTTAACCAAAGATAGTAGGGTTGTATTTCTGTCTTGATTATAGTGTGGGCATTCAATGAGAATGTGTTTCACAGTCAAATTTAGAGGACAATGTGGACACTGTGGTGGATCATCTCCTGTGAGTAAATGAAGGTGAGTCAAATGTGTATGGCCTATTCTTGATCTTGAAAGAAGTACTTCTTCTCGTCTTGATGAACGGACACTGGAACGCCAAATTCTAGGATCCTGTTTAAATTGAAAAAGTTTGTTATTTTTTTGAGAGTGCCAGAGTGCTGTCCATTCTGTTAGGCATGCACCACGAATAATTTGTGGATAGTCTGATGCTGGAACAGGTATATTGGTTAAATTTAAGGTAGATGGATTTTTTGCAGCTTTATCGGCCAGTTCATTACCAGAAATTCCAGAATGTGCCGGAATCCAGCAGAAGGTGATCAGTTGGTGGCGCTCTTCAATCTGCAGTAATAATCTTCTAATTTCATTTAGGAAAGGGTGATCTTTATCTGCGGAGTTAGATAATGCCATAATTGAGCTGAGGGAGTCAGTGTAAATAACAAATTTTAATGAGCAGTCAGAACAGAGATTTTCTAAGGCTAGCTTAATTGCATATAATTCTGCTGAGAAGATACTGAATTCAGGTGGAAGGGATGCTGAAATAGTGGTATTTAGGAACACTGCTGCTGCTCCAACGTTTGAGTTAGATTTAGAGCCATCTGTATAAATTGGAGAAAAGTCAGAATATCTGTGAGTGTGAATTGCATGAAGTTGTTTCACATTTGATTCTTGAAGAACATTTTTTCCCCACTGGCAAAGGTAAGTGTCACAGGTGGGTAGAGGAGTACACGTCCATGGTGGTTGAGCGCATGTTACTACTTCTTGTACAGAATGAATGGGGACATTCCAAACCTGCATCAGTTCAAGAAGGCGAAGACCAGCTGGTTTTACTATGCTAGGCTTAATTCTGTAGAGGTTTTCTAATGGTGGATTGAATAAGTATGACTGAGTTGGATGCAAGGCACAACTATGTATTTTAACGGCATACTTCAGTAGCAATGTTTTCCTACGTAGAGTTAAAGGGGGCTCATGTGCATCGATGTAGAGGCTATGTGCTGGTGATGTTCTGAAAGCCCCAAGTGCAGTCCTCAAGGCGCTGTGCTGAACTGGATCAAGCCAGCGCAAAGCACTTGCTCTGGCAGAATCATAGACAGGTGCACCATAATCGAGACGGGATCGGATTAATGCCCTGTATAACCGAAGTAAGGAGGTGCGATCTGCACCCCATGTTAGGGCGGATAAAGTTCTGAGTATATTTAACTTTTTTAAACAGGAAGTACGTACATTTTTTATATGGTCTAAGAAATTTAATTTGTTGTCAAGGATTAATCCTAGAAATCTGATGTTAGTAGTGACTGGGATGGAGACATTGGAAATTTGAAGTTCAGGATCCAGATGGAGTTTGCGTTGTCGACAAAAATGGATAGCAACTGTTTTCTGTTGTGAGAGTCGATAGCCATTAAGGCTGGCCCATTGTTGTATTTTATTCAGTGATATCTGAAGCTGCCTTTCAATAGATCTCATGCTTTGGGAATGACAGGAAATGGAAAGGTCATCAGCGTAAAGATATGATTCAACTGTGTTTGGAAGCTGTTTAGTGATGGAATCGATTCTAAGAGCAAAGAGAGTGGCACTCAGTACAGATCCCTGAGGAACACCTTCTTGCTGAATGAAAGTTGTAGAGAGGTCGTTTTGGTATTTTACTTGAAACGATCTAGTGTATAAAAAGTTCTGAACAAATATGGGAAGATTGCCCCGTAGACCGAGAGAATAAAGATCACTAAGTATGCCATGTCGCCAGGTGGTGTCAAAAGCCTTCTGTATATCTATAGAAACCATTACCAGATGCTCATGTTTAACGAAAGCATTGCGAATGGCAAATTCAGCCTTGATCATGAGATCTAAACATGATCTGTTTTGTCAAAAGCCATGCTGAATATTGCTCATTAGATGTTGTGACTCTATTATCCATACAAGTCTACTGTGGACAATTTTTTCAAGGATTTTGCTGAGGCAGCTGGACAGAGATATTGGTCTATAGTTATGGGGATTGGTTGGATCTTTTCCAGGCTTCAGGAAAGCCAAAACAATAGAATGGTGCCAAGAAGCTGGATAAACATTTTCTAAAAAAATACGGTTGTAAAAGACCAGGAGGAGGCGCAAAGCTTTGTCATCAAGATGTTGCAGCATGATATAATAGATGCCATCTGGTCCTGCGGCACCATTACGAGCTGTTTTAATGGCATGCAATAATTCAGAATATTGTAGAGGTTTGTTATATGGTAGAATGAGGGGAGTTTGGAAGTTAATAGAATACTGTTCTCGACTGTTTTTAATTCATTGGAAAGATGTAGTATAAGCTGATGTTGCTGAGATCTCAGCAAAAGTATTGCCCAAAGCATTAGCTATATCAGAGGGACTAGATAATTCTCGCCCATTCCAGGAGAGGACTGGAGAAGGTATGGTTGGAAACTTACCAGAAAGCTGTCTAATTTTTTTCCAAATTAATTTGCTGTCAGTGTTTCTGTTAATTGTTGATGCAAAACGGGTCCAGGATTCTTTTTTGGCTTGCCTCTGTACGTAACGTGCTTTTGCCCTTTCTTTCTTATAATTTATCAGATTGGCTGTGATTGGATATTGCCGAAACAAATTCCACGCTTTATTTTTTGCCTTTTTTGCTTTGGTACACTCCTCATTCCACCAATAATTATAGTGTTTACGGCCCGGTGGATTTGATAATGGTATTGTATCTTTAGCCACGTTGAGGAGATGCGACGTGATGTAATCTGTCACATCATCAATACGCTGGAGATGGATTTTTTTCTCATCGAAACAGATTGATGACTGAAATTTTGCCCAGTTCGCTCTTGAAAATTTCCATTTCCTACAGGGTTTAGTTAAAGGAGCCTGTGCTATCAATACCTTGCATACAATTGGGAAGTGATCACTGCCCATAGGATCGTTTATAACATACCACTCTATGGTCGGGACCAGTACTGGAGAACAAATGGAAAGATCTATTGCTGAAGTATGTCCAGTTGGGAGCTGAATGTGAGTGTGCATGCCAGTATTCAGTATGGCTAGGTTTAGTGACTCTAATAGGCTTTCAATGAGTCGACCTCGTCTATCTAATTTAGTAGCGCCCCATAGTGGGTGGTGACCATTAAAGTCTCCTAAAATACAGAAAGGTGGAGGTATCTGTATGATGAGGTCTTCAAGTTCTTTTAAACAGTATGTATGGTTTGGCTGCAAGTAGATTGACACAAGTGTTAATGAAATATGGAGCGTTATACGAACAGCAACAGCTTCTATTCCAGTTTGCAGTGGGATATGCTTTGTTGGGATCTTTGAGTTTATCAGAATTGCAACACCACCATGGGCAGCATTTGCTGTATTACGGTCTCTTCGATAAAGACAATAGTTCTTTATCGAAGGAGAAATTTGTGAAGTTAAGTAAGTTTCTTGGAGACAAAGAGCAACTGGCGAATACCGATTTATCAGGTCATGAATATCGTCTGTATTGCAACGAAAGCCTCTGCAGTTCCATTGCAAAATACAAGGCATTATTTGTGTTTAACTAATGGAGCTGTATCTGACTGTTTTTTGAAGGTGACTGGCTTATGACGTTCTAATTTTGATTTATCCTTTTTGGAGAAAACTGGCCGACCAGTGTCCATTTCTTCTTCTTCAGCGTGAATTTCTAAAATTGGATCTTCCTGTATAGATGTGCTATCTGTATCCATGGTTGTGTTCTGGGTATTTTTCATTGCATTTGAGTTTGTAATATCGGACGTAGTAGTACTCATTGGAGGAGGAGATGCTGCTGGTATTGTCAGAGGAGTATTATTTGCCTGGTCTGAAACTTTGGGCTGTTGTTTGCGTACACTTGGTTGTTTCTCAGAGAGGACAGTTCTAGCCCAATCAGAAATTGATTTATTAGTGGAAACTGTGACATCTGTTTGAGTGGAGACTGTTTCATATTTTTTTACTGCATTGGCATAGGTTAAATTTTTGTTTATAGTAGGTGTAACTTGTTTTCTAGCTTCTTGGTAGCTGACTTTATTCTCAACCTTGTATTTTACGATCTTTTTCTCTGTTTTCCATTTTTCACAGGTTTTGGAATATGCAGGGTGGTCACCTTTGCAGTTAGCGCACGTCATTTTTGTAGCTGAACAGTCACTTTGATTGTGTTCAGAGGACCCACAATTGGGGCAGACTGGAACTCCTCTGCACACAGTTTGCGAATGGCCATACTTTTGGCATTTGTAACATCGTAAAGGATTGGGAATATATGGGTGAATGCGGCATAGCAAATAACCTGCTTTTACAGAGGTGGGTAAGTCAGGGGTATTAAACGTGAGAATAATGTTTCTGGTAGGTGTAAGTTGATTGTCTTTTTTAGTCATTATGCGCTTTGCTTCAATGACATTTTGTCCCTGCAGCTCTTGGGTTATTTCTTCTTTGCTGACATTTAGAAGATCCCAACTGGATATCACACCCTTCGATGAATTTAGGGTTGCGTGAGGAGATATTTTTACTGGGATACCAGCAAAATTACTTAGTTGTAAAAGTTTCTCCGAATGTCTGTGGTTATTGGTTTCCACTAATAGGTCTCCTGATTGCAGTCTCTTAACAGTCTTAGGACATCCTGCAATACCTTCTAGATGTTTCTGAATCACAAAGGGAGACAGTTTACTCATAGGTTGACTAGAGAGGGAATGGAAGATTAGAAAAGATGGGCAGGGTTGCTCCATCCTATCAGTTTTCAGTCTTTTGGTGTTGTTACCTAAATCATGATTTGTGTCATGGTCATTGTAATTTTCTGCCCTGGAGCTCGAAGGCTCTAATGGTGGATAAGTATTTTTATCCATGTTGGCTCCTTTTGGCCCTGGGGGTTTTTCTTTACCTCCCAGGTTACCGGCCCCGCCACGGGGAGGCAGGAGCAGTGCCACGAGGTGACCAAGCGGCTGTTAGTTAAGTTAGTACTAAAGGAAAAAGAAACAGAAAGGTGTCTTTCCTTTCTGGGCCTTTGCCTACTACTTGTAGAACGAAAGAGCTACTGAAATATAAAATGAAATGAAGAAAACGCTATTCAGAAATAAACAGAATATGTATTGGCAAAAGCTCTTTAGATAGTTCACTTGTATAAACGCACTGAAATCGCTTGGCCACGGAACGCTTGGCACCCGGGGCCGACTAAATTTGTACAAATTATACTAAGTTGACGCTTGATGTAAATAGACTGTCTTTTATGCTTTCTTCTTTTAGCAGCACTTTTTTTCAGAATTAACCATCATATATCAATAAAATCTCAAATCACAATTTGAACATACATACGTTCCATGTGAACAGGAATTAATCTGTCCATGCAAACATAAATCAAAAGTCAACTTTTCTTTGAATACATGTTCAAGTCGCCATTAGCCTAAAAAAGTATTGGGGGGGAGGGAAGTGTCAGAAAACAGGGGTCCAGCTTGGTGCAAGGATTGTCCTGCACTGCTAAAAAAAAAAACGTTTTGGTGGCCACTTCCATAGGAGTTTGACGTAGTTGAAGAAAGACTGCCAACAAAAACTCCATATTCCAGTCGCGCATTCTGTCACCAAGTCTTCTTTTGGAAAACTGTGACTATATCATTAAATACAGTGAAGGTGCATTTATTTTCAATTAATTTATGTGCTTGGCCTGGGTCTAAGACTCCAGAATCAAGGATAGTCTGATACCATTGAGGGAAAAAAAAAAAAAAAAAATATATATATATATATATATTCAAAAGCTGTTTAGCTATGAAAACATATTGTTTATCTAATGGAGCTTTGTTCGCATAAACCATTATAACAAACACAGGGTGTGTTTGTTACTTGGTTGACTTGGCAATTTAACATCTCTTGTGCTTTGCAATTTGTGTTACTTTGGTACACTGGTAATAATACAGTAGCAAAACTATTAAACCAGTAGGTCCACCAATGCTGGCTTGGAATGGTTGTTAAAGAGCATAGGGAGAGCATGTTCAAGAACTCGCATAGGGGCCCAGAATTTGTAGTTTCACTACATTATAATTAATTTAACATATAGATGAAAATATGTAGTGGATATAATCAAATGAACAGTAAGAGATTTCAATAATCAAAAATTTGTTAAATTCATTCAAAGTTCAAATGACGGCAAAATTTTGTTCAGATTTAGTTCAGATAAATATATATATATATATATATATATATATACATAGACAAAAGAATTCTTGAAAAGGTTTAGTTCAGTCATAAATGAATGAAACTGAAAATATAAAAAAATAAAATAAAAATAAAATTAATTAAATAAAATAGTATAAAATTTACAACTGGTTCCAGCAACATTAGTTCCATCCAAACAGATTTTCTTCAAATCCATGAAAATAAGAAAAGAAAAAAAAATCAATTATCTTCCGAACACTTTTTTTTTTTTTTTTTTTTTTTTTTTTTATGTGAACCCCAAACACGAGAGGTATTAGAACCTATAGTACTTAGTACCATGCTTGGGTTGGAGATTCAGAAGACGAAAGAAGATATTTGTTGACACTGGACTTGAACTTCTGTAGATTGTAATTTTCAGGAAATACGTATGAAGGAAGGTTGTTCCAGAAAACGGCAGTTGAATGAATAAATGAGAAAGATGAAAAGTTGGTTCTGTGGGTTTGAAGTTGGACAGTAAATGGATGTTGGCTGGTGGCGGCACGTGTTCGGACTGTTTTGAAAGAGAGAGAGCGGGAATTATAGAAGCCAATTCAGAAGAACAGTGCCAACAGTGCCCATGGAAGTATCTGCAGAAGAGGCATGCAGCAGAAACAGTGCGTCTATGAGACAGCGAGTGGAGAGACTCTGTTAGAGATGAATCATTAATTAACCTAACTGCCCTCTTCTGAATGGAATCAAGAAGCCTGAGAGAGGTTTTGGGGGCACCACCCCAGATGTGGGAATAATATTCCATGGCAGGGCGGATTTGCGATTTATACAGAGTGAGCAGCTCTGTATAAATCGCAATTTGGAAGAAATAATAAATCGCAATCGTGTTTGGAAGAAAAGTAACGCCGAGAGCGAAAGAGAAAACCAAGTTTTTTAGATGCAGAGGAAGCAATATTTGTAATGTGCTTGTGCCAAGAGAGATTAGAAGTCAGGGTAATCCCCAAAAGAGATATATCCTTTTGCCTAGAAATTGGAGTGTCACTAAAGATAAGCATAGGAGCAGAAGAATCCTTTTTTGCGAGATATAAGACAAGACTGAGTTTTAGAAGGGTTGAAATCAACTAAGTTGTCTTTGCCCCACTGGAGAATTACCTGAAGATCGGCATTTAAGGAATTGGTAGCAGATTTTCGAGAAGTTGAAGCTGATTGAGCAGGACAAGGTTTCTCAAAATGGAAAGTTGAATGCAATGTGCTATCATCGGCAAAACTATGGATAGGATTTCCAGTCAATGGAAGAAGGTCATTGATGTACAAGAGGAAAAGAGTGGGGGAAAGAACTGAACCTTGGGGGATACCGGCATTAGTGGAGAAGTTAGAAGACAGAGAGCCATCAACCATCACCCTCAGTGAGCGATCAGAGAGAAAACTGGATAACCAATTACTAAAAACAGTTGGCAAACCATAAGATGGAAGCTTGTTTAGAAGACCTTTATGCCAAACACGATCAAAAGCCTTTGCGATGTCAAGCGCAACTACTTGTGTCTCACTGAACCTTTCCATTGAATTAGTCCATAAATGGGTAACATAAGCCAGAATATCACCAGGGAATCCATACTGGTGATCGTTGATCAGACGGAAGGTTTCTAGGTAGTTTAAGAGTTGGTGGTTAATTGATTTCTCCATTACTTTGGAAAGAGTAGAAGTAATTGCAATGGGACAATAATTGGATGGGAGGGATTTGTCACCCTTTTTAGGAACTGGCTGGATATGAGCAAATTTCCAAGCAGAAGGAAAAACACCTTTAGAATAAGAAAGTGAAAAAAGGCGGCAAAGAATAGGAGTAAGTTCAGGAGCACAGGTTTTGAGAACAAGTGGAGAAATACCATCAGGACCTGGAGCTTTCTTAGCATCGAGATTCATCAAAATCCTTCTGATATCCTTTTGACGGAAGACCACAGGAGGCATTGAATGGAGTGTGTTGGGAATGGTGGGAGGTGTTTTACCAAGATCATTAATACATGAGCTGGAAGAAAAATGGGATGCTAGCAGGTCAGCTTTATCCTTGGCTGAAGTGACAACAGAACCATCTGGTTTGGACAGAGGTGGGAGCAGAGATGGGCAAAAGTTGTGGCCAATAGCTTTGGCAAGAGACCAGAATGCTCGGCTACCATTAGGGCAAGAAGCAAGTTTTCTACTCTTAGCCTGTTCAAACTCTAGTTTGGACTGATTAATAACTGCTTTACAATTGTTGCGAGCTTTGGTGTAGGCAGAAAATGAAACTGAAGAAATAGAAACAGGCCAATTACAATATGCAACATTCTTCTCTTGGACAGCCTTAGCACATTTATTGGAAAACCAAGGTTTAGATAAAGGACGAGATTTTAAAGTGGAGTGTGGGATAAAGGATTCCATTCCTGCAAGAATAATTTCACTGACACGATCTGAGCAAACGTTGACATCAGAACTTTTGAAACAGTAATCCGACCAAGGAAAAGAAGAAAAAAGTCTCGCAGGTCATTCCATTTTGCATTCTTGTAATGCCAAACAACACGAGGTTGGGAATAGCCATGAGATAAAGGTTCCATTGGAGAAGAGACAATCACCAAGTTGTGATCTGGAGTGCCTAAAGGAGCTCTCACTTCGACCGTGTACTTAGAAGGGTTGTTTGTGAGAAAAAGATCAAGCGTATTGGCTGTATGATTAGGATTGTCCGGTATTCTTGTAGGTAAATGAACAATCTGTGCTAGGTCATTAGTAATTGCAAAAGCCTCGGCATCTCGACCTGCTGGGTCAGTGTGACTAGAAAACGGAAGCCAGCTGGGGCTGTGAACATTAAAATCACCAAGGAAAATTACCTCACTGTTAGGAGAGTTGGACTGGAGAAAGTCAAGTTGCAACGAGAGGAAGTCAAAGAGCTCCAAGTGATTAGTCGAGTTGTGAGAACAGTAGAGACAACAGATGAATTAGACACAATGAGGTAGAGAGATTTTAAGCCAGAGAAGATCAAAGAGAGGAGATTCCAAATTGCCAAGTCTCTGACAGGGAATATCAGAACGGACATATGCACAAGTACCACCTTTGAGGCGAAAGGAATCATACAGCAAATAATTTGGGCATCTGAGATGAGCAGTAGTTGAATCAACCGATAACTGAGATTCTGTCAGAAAAAGTACATGAGGTTTGGCAGACTGCAAGTGGAAATGGACATCGTTGAGATTAGAATTGAGACCACGTATATTTGTGAAATGAATTAGGAAGACCTTGGGAGGTTTAGATCTTTTCACAGATAAGCTTGCTCTATTAGTTTGACAATTCATGGTGTATTCAATAGTAAGAAAAAGTGGGTGGGACATGCTGTATGAAGTAATGAAATTTTTGGATATGGCGTACATGTGGTAAGAATATACCCAGATCCTTGACATAACGTGGCCTCGACAATGCTCCCCGCATACACACTACTCGGACTCCCTCCAGTTACTATCTGGCAGAGTAGAGGTAGCAAGATTATACACTAGCTGATCCGGAAGCCTCCTAGAGAGTTACCAATAGGTCCGGTCTGGTGTACTAACTAGCGGCCAGCCTGCGAAAACCGTTTTAGAGCTGTACCCTCGAAATGTAAGGAATATTGAATCTCGCCACGACGTTCATCATAACCTCAAAAGTCATCAATCATACTGCATGGTGGAAGAGATAGGGATGGACTAACCGGAACTTAGCTCTAGAGACTAAACATGGGTTCCACCACTTCAAGCCTCCAATAAGCAAAGTGGTGGTATTTGACTGGTTGATGAGAGTCATCTTCCACCTAGTACTGCCTGGTAACATAGAGGGGCGGCGTTCCTCCATGTGGTGTGGGCGCCACACATCGATCCCTGCTTACGTTGGTTCACACCTGGGTGGTCACCCACCATGTACTTGTGCATGGGGGTTATACCCATGCACAAGTACATACTTACATGATATCCTTTTTCTGAAAAGTAATATTTAATTTTATACTTTAGTACTTTTAAGAAAAACAGAGGTAGAAATTTCACAAAAACTAAAGATACTGGAAAAATTTCTCCCATACTTCAGAATCAGCACAAACAAGTTAGGTAACACTGTACATTGCTTTACATTTCAGGCAAGTTTGATAATACAAGGAGCAGTACAAAAGTGATGCTGCCATTTTTTTTCTTCAAAAAATTTAATTCCTACAACTATGCCTTTTACATCAATTAATCCTCAATCATTAATAAACACTTACTTTTCCACAAAGTCACCATCATTTTCTATACACTTCTGCCATCTCTGAGTCAGATGCGGTATTCAAATCCTGTAAAAGTCCTTACTCTTGTTCTGGAGGGCTTTGTGAACACTGTCATCTGCAAAATGGGTTCCATGGAGTGCATCCTTCAGCAGGCCAAAGAGATGATGGAAGATGCAACATCCGGGCTATGAGAAGGGTGAGGAAGAAGAGTACACCCTAGTTTTGCAATGGCCTCCATCATGTGCAGACTGGTGTGGGGTAGTGCACTGTCGTGGAGAAGAATCTCATTAAGGTTTTTGTCCAATCGAACTCTATGGATGCAGGCTATCAACTTTTTCAGTGTTTCCAGATATCAATCTGAGCTGATTGTGGTGCCAAGCTCCAAAATGTCAACAAGCAAGACCCCATCTTTTACAAAACACTGTCACCATGACACTACCAATAGAAGGCTGTCTTTTGAACTTCTTTCACATGAAATTTTGATGGTGCTACTCCATCAACTGTCTCTTCGTTTCAGGGTTATACTGGTGCACCCAGGTTTCATCACCTGTGACTATGCACGAAAGAAAAACCTCTCCTTCGCTCTTGTAGCACTGGAGAAGTTCCGAGCAGATGGCTTTCCGAGATTGTTTGTACTCACGTGTCAGCATTTTCAGGACCCACCGGGTGGGAACCTTGTTATAGCCTAGTTCCTTTATGATGGTTATAAAAGCAGGTTTCCATATACCTACTGCATTCCATTATTTGCGTGTTGTGATGAGGCGGTCCTCTTTGATCAATGCATCGATCTGGCTCTTGTCACTGGCATTACAGGCCAGCCACTCCAGGGCTTGTCAGCAATGTCATTTTCTCACCAGTGAGAAAGAAAAATGGTCTCATCTCTTACACGACTATGTGGTGTACCCTGACCTCGGGGCACCAGCTCCTCCTTCAGACTAATCTTTCAGACCTTCATTCTCTCCATTCCCTGATTGTAAACAAGGAATGCTTTTGGCTCCTTCCTGCAATTTTGTACAGCTCTCTTCAAACGAAGAAGTTACCTTATGGCCACTGCTTCCACACCTGCCATCCCACCAGGTCTCGACTAGCCCACTCAACTGGGCTACGCCTGAACCCAGTCTTCTCTACAATCAGGCACAAAACCTCAAGATAATTTGCAAACCCTTTTGGGTAGGATTTAATCGCAGACCGCTACGTTGGTGTGTGATGTCTCTGTGCTTGCACTCTCCCTCCCTCTTTTGGGAAGAAGTGCCTTCTCTGTTGATCTCACGGCACTCACTCCTGTTTCTGTCTCTGTCATCAACTTGCACTCTTGCTGTCCTTACTCGCCCTTCTCAAGGGTGTTCTCCCATTAGCAGCTTCTGTACATCTGCTCACCCTCTCTACGTGGTTTCCACTATTTCTCAACACTTTTTCCCCCTTCCCTCTATCCTTTCTTCATTTCTTGGGTTGTCTCTCTCTCCTTCCTTGGTAGAAGGGGTAGACCCTGACAGGCATCCCTCCACTGACAGGCTCCTTGTGCCATGGACGAATGCTCCTTCCTGTTGGGGTGGGGACCTTCCAGTAACTAAGTGGCCAGATGAACAACACTATTCATGATACCCACACTACTCACACCTTTGTCTGGCCTTTGCAGATTTTGCTACTTCACAGTGACACTTTTACATGGTTTTGTGGGGGGTGTATCTGTCAGACATAGTGGACATAGTGTGTATCTGTCAGAGGACCATTGGTACCTCTGACAGATACACACTATGTCCACTAATGTCACTTTCCCAGCTCTTAAAGTGTCTTACCCAACATCTAACCGTACTCACATCTACAGTAATGTAACCACAAACAATTTTTGAGATGTGTATGGAATTTGATAGGAGTCACTTCTTCCTTGGTAAAAAATTCAATCACCACACTCTGCTTGATATGTATATCTGTAACATCTACCATTTTGAACTATCCGTGTGCTGCACCCACGAGACAGATGACAGCACCACTCAGTATAGTCAAACTAGAGACCTCTAGTAACCACTCAGTGACACACAAAATGATCTATGGCACCATATTTGAAAGCAAAAAATTAGGAGGAATTACTTTCATACCGGTCCTCATAGTAATAGCCATATGTAAAGAAACCACAAAAAAAAAAAACCCTTCCTACAATCTAATCAAAACCACAACCCCTATATTTTTGAATTTATGATCGCTAGTTCTGGAATACTTTATAACAACCAGAATTCCACCTTCATTCATTTTAATAATCCCTCTCAGAGCCTTATAAACCTCAATCAGTTCACTTCTGAGGTGCCTTGTTGCCAAGCTCTGTATCCCACATAACCGGAGTCTTTCCCTCATACAGTCACCCTTCTGATGATCACCATTCAAGTTGCCCGTCTTTGGATCCTCTCAGGAAGCTCAAAGTATTTTTTTCAGATGAAGTCTCCATACTTAAAAACAGTATTCCAAATGTGGTCTTAAAATTGCCTTATACAGTGGGATTATGACCTCCCTATCTCTACAGGATAACATTCTATATATCATCGATAGGACATAATGGTATTTCCTTGCTGCCTGTTTACACTGTTCAGAAAACTTCATATCTGCCTGTATTGTAACTCCCAGATCCCTTTCCTCCTCCACTGTTTTTAATTCAACCCCACAAAGTATATAATTTATTTGTGGGTTGCTATTCCTCAAGTGTAAGACCTTGCTTGCATTTAGCAGCATTAAAACATAGCTGTCACTTTTCCAACCATCTCTGAAGTCTGTTCAAGTCATCCTGAAGGAGCACTGCTTGGCACTGATCATTAACGACTGCCAATTTTATGTCATCTGCAGATTTTGACATCAATTCACGCCTTCAATTCCTTCTCGATGTCATTTAAACAATAGTGGTCCAAGAACAGATCCTTGAGGGACTCACTCCTGAAGTTACACCAATCTGAAGAATATCCATTAATCACAACCCTCTGCCTTGCAGCCACCCACCTTAGAATCTAACCAGTAATCCCCACCTGTTCAAGATTGTGCAATAACCTCTCATGAGGGACTGAGTCAAATGTTTTGCTAAAATTGAAAAAAAAAAAAAAAACCTATCGAAATTGACAAAATAGCCTACTACGTTAGTTAAGTATGATTTACTCTTAACAAAGCCATATATATCTAAATGTCCCCGGATTGCACTCTTAATCATTGCCTCTAAGATTTTTTTCCTACCACTGAAGGCAGACTAACCAGTCTGTAGTTACCAATTTCACCCTTAGAACTGCTTTTATATGTTTGGCACTTCTCCAATCTAAAGAAATCTCCCCAAGTTGAAAGATTCCCTCATAATAAACCTCAATGGTTCAATACACTCCCCTGTGCTATCCTTCAAAACTACAGAGTATATGCCATCAAGCCTTACTTGCCTTTATGCTCAAAAGTTTTCTAATAAACAATCATCTGCAATTATGGCATCACTAATTTCATATAGCTTAACCTCACTCACACAGCCTCTTCTTAGCATGAAGGGTCTTTTGTCAGTAAAGACCGATGCAAAGTACCTATTCAGTTCAATCACAACATCAGCTGGGTTATCTAAGAGACTTTCCTACACCCAGCACAAAAGGGTCTGATCTGATTAGCTTTCTTCTTTGTTGTATTCATATACACAAAAAATTCCTTGTTCCCATTCTTTGCTCTCTTAGCCAATGCTTTCTTATATGCAGCCTTGGCCTTCTTGACCTTATTTGTGGTACTATTACGGATCAACTTGTACCTGTTGTAGGCTTCAGTACTTTTCATTGCTCTGTAACTATCCCATGCTATCTTTTCTGCTGTATTTCACAGGCCAGTTCCAGTCATCCATTTCTACTTCCTCCTCCCAGAATATTTTCTTAACGGAAAGTATGTTTTTGTAACGTCTGTAATTTTTACTTAAAAGGTATTCCATAATTCAAATGTATTCACCCTCATTCTGCAATCCACCCAATAAATAGATGCCATATAGCACCTTAAAATTTCCACATCCCCTCTTCTGAAATTAAACCCTGTGCCTTTACCTTTAACTACTGAAACGCCTTTCATCATTTCCCAACTGATAATTGCGAGATCACCTGAAAATGGTTGCAGCACTTGTAGCCCCGAGATGTCATCCGATTCATGAGTAATGAGGTCACATTATTTTCTCTAACATGCTGGAAAAACAATAATCATTTAGTTCATTTAAAAAAATGTTTCCCACATGATGATTTTTCCTCCCACTTATTCCAATCAACCTGGGACATTTTGAAGTCAACCATAATACGACATTCGCAGTTGCTTGCCCATTTCATCTGCATGTAGAGACTCACTATATACTCTTCACAATCTTCTGGTCAGTAGATTACTCCCACTTTCTCTAGCATTAGCATTAGTAGAGGCATTTGATGCAAGAAAGCAAGCTTATGCAGCATCAGCCAAAAAAAAAAAAAAAAACCCCACTTCCACTTCACCCCTCTGTTCGTTCAAAATACCTGTCCAGCTGAGCCTTAAACTTATTTAGGCTATCAACCTCCACCACAAGGGATGGAAGTCTGTTCCACCAACCAACCACCCGCTGGCTAAAGGCAAATTTCCGCACGTCTATCCTACATCTGTCTTTCCTCAATTTGAATTTATGCCCTCTCAGGTGATTTTTCTGAGCTAGAGGAAGAATCCCATCAGCATTGAGCATGCTTAAACCATTCAAGGCTTTATACACCTCTTTCAGATCACCTCGCTGGTGCCTAGTCTCCAGACACTGTAATTTGCAAAACTTAAGCCTTTCTTCGTAAGAGCACCCCTTTGTTCCATTCACTAATCTTGTTGCCCTTCTCTGTACTCGTTCCAGCAGCTCTACATCCTTCTTGAAATGAGGCCTCCAGACCTGTATACAGTACTCTAGGTGTGGCCTGACCATTGCCTTATACAATGGAATAATCACCTCCTTATCCCTGCTGGAAAAATTCCCGTATATCATTGATAATACACCATGAGCTACTCTTGCAGCCCGTCTGCACTGCTCAGAGAACTTCATATCTGCCTGCACAACCACCCCCCAAGTCACTTTCATTCTCTACCACTGTCAGTGTAGTACCACAGAGTTGATACGTTGCTCTGGGGTTGCTGTTTCCCATGTGTAGTACTTTACATTTGTCAATATTAAACTTCATTTGCCACCTCTCAGCCCATCTGCTCAACCTTTCCAGGTCCTGTTGCAGCAGCATAGTGTCAGTAGTGACCTTGACAACCCTGCCAACCTTTGTATCATCTGCAAACTTGGACATTAAGCTTGATATACCATCATCAATATCATTTATAAATACAGAAAACAATAATGGACCCAACACTGAGCCCTGAGGGACTCCACTAATAACATTAGTCCACGATGAGCAGTGTCCATTGATTACCACTCTCTGTCTTCTCCCCCTCAACCACCCCTTTATTCATAGCAGCAATTTGCCTCCAATGTCACACTGCTCCAATTTGTGTAGCAGTCTTCCATGTGCAACAGTATCAAAAGCCTTTCTAAGATCCAAGTATATAATATCAAAGTTATTCCCTGCATCCAGTTCTTTTGTGACTGCATCATAGTATCCAATCAAATTGGTCAGGCAAGACTTCCCCTTAACAAAACCATGCTGTGTCTGAGCTATAACTGAAGTCTTGTCTAAATGATCCTGCAGTGCTTCTTTAACCAGTGCCTCCATTAATTTTCCTGGAACAGAAGTTAAGCTCACAGGTCTATAATTACTTGTGTCAGCCTTTGATCCTCCTTTGTGAATTGGGGTCACATTTGCACATTTCCAGTCTATGGGTACCTCCCCTGAGTCCAAAGAAGCTCTCATAATTATGGCTAAGGGTTTGCTTACTTCCTTTGCTGCCTCCTTTAATATAACTGGATAGATCCCATCCACCCTGGGTGCCTTTCTTGTGTTTATCTTCAACAGTTTCTCCTCCACTTTACACCCAGTTATTTCAAGATTCTGTAGCTTACTGCTAGAGTTGAATACACCTCTGGCATTCCCCTTGCTGAATAACTCCTCATGTGTGAATGTCGATGCAAAATATTCATTTAGTTTGTTAGCTACCTGAGCAGGATCATCAACAGTTGACCCATCAATATCAAGTGGACCAATCTGATTCATCCCCTTCCTTCTAGAGTTTACATAAGTAAAGAACTCTTTGCTGTTTTTCTTTGCATCCCTTGCCAAGGATTTCTCGTAATCTGCCTTCGCCTGCCTAACCTCCTTTGTAACTTGGTTGCATATCAACTTGTATCTATCATAGGCTTCTGTGTCATGTGCTAATTTGTAAGTATCCCATGCATTTTTCTTCTCTGCCATATGCCTCATTAGTTCATCTGACATCCATTTTGGCCTAAACCTTGAACAATATTTCCTAGTAGCTTCCAAGATAAGTTCTTTGAATGCTTCCCATTTTGAATTTGCTGTTGGTAACATCATCAGTTGGTCCCACTGTATAGAATTTAAATACTGTCTCAGTCCATCGTAGTCGCCTTTACGGAAGCAATAACCCTTCCCTTTACCCCTAATGGTAGTTACCTCTTTGAGTAAATCCCACTTCAGCACACTGTGATCACTGCCACCTAGTGGTTCATTTATCTGCAGATTCTTAATGCATGAAGAATCACTGCTGATAATCAAATCAAGAGTATTACTCCCTCTAGTTGCAAAAAAAAAAAACTCTTAACGGGCTCCTCAGGGATTTGAACCTGGGACCTCTCACACCCTAAGCAAGAATCATACCCCTAGACCAACGAGCCACTAAATTTCATCATACCTTTGCTTACAACTCACACCACACAGAGTCCATGCTAGCAGACGTAACTTCAAACTCAGCAAAACCTCTTTTCGTGATCAGGTTGCTTTGAGAAGCATGACCCTGCACCACTTCTGTCTTTCCTAAATACATTATACATACCATAATAGAACTCATCATCCCCAATTTCTGGGTCAGACCATGTTTCCATTAGCCCTATTATATCAGCATTACTTGTACTGACCAGGAGTTAAAATTCAAATGGACATGCATTACTTCTTTAACCAATGACTGAATTATTTTCTGTGAAATGGAAGTTAAGCTAACAGGTCTGTAATTATTCATGTCACTATTTGATCCCCCCCCCCCACATGTGAATTTGAATTACATTCACATCTCCAGTCCACAGGGGCCATCCGTGAATCAAGAGATTCAGAATTATGGCTAAGGGTTTGTTTACATCCCTTGCTGCCTTCCTTAATATAATTGGACAGATCGCATTAATTTCTCTTTGGCCTTCCTTTCAGTTACCACAAAATCATTTAGCTCCCATTAGAGTTTGATAAACTTCTGCCATCCACTTTCCTGAAGAATTCCTTTTATGTGAATGGAGATTCAAAATACCTATTTAGTTTGTCAGCAACTTGAGCAGTCATCAACAGTTAGACCATCGACATCAAGTGGACCAATGTGATTCAACCCCTTCCTTCTACTGTTAATAAAAGCAAAGAAGTGTTTGCTGCAGTTCTTTGCCAGAGACTTCTGGAAATTTTCCTTAGCTTGCATAACATCCTTTGTGAGTTGAATGCAGACTACATTATATCAAACATAGGGTTATATATCACCTGATACTTTATATTCATCTCATGCATTTTCTTCTCTGCTACAAGTCTCATCAGTTCATCTGCCAATCTATTCAGGTCTAAGTCTCGAATAGTATTTCTCAGTTGGTATGAAAAACTACTAGCTTCTACAATTACTTCTCTGAATGCTTCCCATTTAGAATATGCTTATGGTGACATCATTTAGTACCACTGCATAAAATTTAAAAACTTCTGAGACCACTTTAGTCATCCTTACAATAGCAAAAGCTCCTCATATACTGATGACTTGATCAGCACTACAAATTCATCAAATTTATTCACAATGCTCCTAGTATTAGTGTACATGCAAGTATACATGTACCAGTTCTTACACTTAGTTACCCTAACACAGCCAATGTATTTACTCATTCCACAATGACCCACAACAGTGCTTCAAACCATCGACACTTCTTTTCAGGCTGCTGCATGTTCCAATAGAAGCAGTGCAACAATCACTTTCGCCTCTGCCTGCAGTTCTAGTTAATCTTTTGGTCTGTATATCCCTCCCACTTAACATATTGCCTCAACAGAATCAGCAATTATCCTTGCACACCTTCCATAAGTGTATCCCATCCTCTAAAAACAGTCTCTCCTGTTAACAAGCACACACCATGCTGAAAAAAGTTCTACCCCACGAGCCTTATGCAGTCTCTCTCCAGGGATGAATTGACTGACAAGGCTATCAACGTGTACTCCCTCCTACCGTGTCTGGGCAGAATTGCAAACACTTTCAGATTTAATCCTAACTTGCAACATTATCTCACTGTTGTCCTATTCTTGTTAAGTCCTCGCATCTTCTACTCTTAATATCATTGGTGTCAATGTGTGCAACAATATCACCTTTCACGACCTTAGAAAATGATACCTGCTCTACATCATATCTGTTCCCCCTTACATACCCTAATACCATTCCAACCTATGCTTTTTGCACAATATATTTCTTATTTCCCTGACAATAGTCACCAACAGTAACTTAGTGCGTGACCAGCATATTCCACCTTGGCAATTACTGCTGTGCTAGGTGTTGGTGGTTATGGATTTCTCCATTACTTTAGAAACAGCAATTACAATGATATGACAACTGGATGAGAGGGATTTTCTCACCCTTTTTAAAAACTGACTGGATATGTGCAAATTTCCAAGAAGAAGGAAAAATACCAGTGGAATAAGGAAGTGTAAAAGGGCAACACAGAGCAAGAGTAAGATCAGAAGCACATGTTTTGAAAACAAGTGGAAAAATACTAGCAAGACTCAGAGCTTTCATCAAAATTAGTCAAAATCCTTGACAACCTTTTGATGGAAGAGCACAGAAGGCATAGTGAAGTGCAATTGGAATGGTACGGGTGTTTAATAAGAATGTCAATACCAGAGTTAGAAGAAAAGGGATTCAAGTAAGTCAGCTTTATATTTAGCTCAGGTGGAAATAGAACTATCAGGTTTTAACAAAGGTAGGAGTACAGATGGGCAAAATTTGTGGCCAATAGTTTTGGCAAGAGACCAAAATGCTTGACTACTATTTGGACACAAAGCAAGTTTTCTACTCTTAGGCTGTTCAAAATTTGGTTTGGACTGATTAATAACTGCTTTAAAATTATTACAAGCTGTGGTGTAAGCAGAAAACAAACCTGGGGATTTGGAAACAAGCCAATCACGATATGCAACATTCCTCTCTTGAACAGCCTTAGCACATTTATTGGATAACCAATGTTTAGATAAAGGACAAGGTTTTAAGGTGGAATGTGGAATATAGGATTCCATCGCTACAAGAATAATTTCACTGACACGATCTGAGCAAATGTTGACATCAAAAGATTTGAAACGGTAAACCAACCAAGGAAAAGAAATCTTGCAGTTCATCCCATTTTGCATTCTTTTAATGCCAAACAACATTAGGCTGAGAATGGCCATGACAGAAAGGCTCCATGAGAGAAAAGACCATGAACAAGTTGTGATCTGGGGTGCCCGCTCACCTTGACAGTGTACTTAGAAGGGTTGTTTGTGAGAAAAGATCAAGCATGTTGGCTGTGTGGTTAGGACTGTCTGGTATTCTGGTAGATAAATGAACAATCTGTCTGAGGTCATTAGTAATTGCAAAATCCTCAGCATCTCAACCATCTGGGTTCGTGTGACTAGAAAATGGAAGCCAGCTGGGGTTGTGAACATTAAAATCACCAAGGAAAATTGGAATTTTTCCTTGGTGATTTTAGAGGAAGTCAAAGAGTTTCAAGTGATTAGTGAAATTGGGAGAACAACAGAGGCAACAGATGAGTTTGACAGAATGTGGTAGAGAAATTTTAAGCCAGAGAATATTGAAAAGAGGAGATTCCAAATTACTAAGACTCTGACAGGGAACATCAGAACAGACATATGCACAAGCACCACCTTTGAAGTAAAAGGAATCACAGAGCAAATAATTTGGACAACTGAGATGAGCAGTGGTTGAATCAACCACTGAGAACTGAGACCATGTATATTTGCGGAATAAACAATGAAGTATTTGGGAGGTTTAGATCTTTTCACAGATAAGTTTGTTCTAGTAGTTTGACAATTCATGGTGTATTCAGTAGTAAGAAAAGGTGGCAGGGCCATCTAGTAGTTCTAGTAGTTTGACAATTCATGGTGTATTCAGTAGTAAGAAAAGGTGGCAGGACCATGCAGTATGAAATAATGAAATTTTTGGATACGGCATACACATGGTAAGAATATACCCAGCTCCTTGACATAACATGGCCTCAATAATGCCTCCTCCCCTCATACACACTACTTGGACTCTCTCCAGTCACTATCTGGCAGAGTAGAGGCAGTGAGATTATACATTAGCTGATCCAGAAGCCTCCTAGGGAGTTACCAATAGGTTTTGTCCGGTGGACTATCTAGCAGCCAGCCTGTAAACACCATTTTAGAGCTGTACCCTCAATTTAAGGAAGATTGGATCATGCCATGATGTCCATCATAACTTCAAACGACATCAATCGTACTGCATGTTGAAAAGAGCTGGAGGAGGGGGGGGGATTGCCAGAACTTTGCTCTGGAGACTACATGGATTCTACCACTTCAAGCCTCCAATAAGCAAAGTGGTGGTATTGCACCAGTTGATGAGAGTCATCTACCACCTAGTATTGTCTGGTAACACAAAGGAACAGCATTCCTCCATGTGGGCTCCACACCTCAACCCCTGCTCATGTTGATTCACACTTGGGTAGTCATCTGCAGTGTGCTAGGTGTCATATTTCAGGACTTGCACATGGGAGTTATACACAGGGTTACTAACAGTCCCACCATTTTGAAGGTGCAAGCAGAGGATTTTACTGTCATACACCAACTGAACTTTGCCAAAATTAGGTCCACTTGACTTTAGTGTCACCCAATGATCAGTTTCATCAGCATTTTAGACTCACAGGTAGGAAGCACAGCTTGGCATACATGAGAGAATGTCTTTAATGGTGTCAAACAGTTGTTTTAGGATTTTATTGTTTCATATATATTATGTCTGTAAATAATGGGTATTCTATGGTTGATTGTCTGATTGCTGAACATACACAAAAAAAAAAAAAAAACACACTAGTACTGGAAGAAAAAAAAATCATGCAATGTTCAGTCACAGACTAATTAGCTAAGCCACAGTGCAAAAAAAAAAAAAAAAAAAAATCCTTGCATCATTGATGAGGTTTGAACCTGGGCCTTTCCACCCAGTGTGGAGAGGCTGGTGATTATAAGAACTGTGCTACCTGTGAGGGTAGTTAAATAAGTTGTTAATTACTGGAATAAGCTGCCTCCATGGGTGGTTTAAGCTAACAGCTTGGGGAAATTCAAAAGTCATACATACGTATATATACTTAGCGATTAGATGCTGTTAGTACTCATGTTATGCTAGTAGCTACAGGGACAGCAGTTCATATATTTTGTAATTAATAAATTGTATTTAATACATTAAGATTTTAGGTATACTGATTCAGCCTCATTATGGGAAGTATTAAGGACATTAGTTGCCCATTGCTTTAAATTCCTACTTCTAATTAACCACAATGCAAAGAACAGATCAATAGGTGAACCGACAACTGCTAGCACAATTCCTAGACAGTCTATTTGGCCTTAATGCCTCCGACCCAAAATAAAAAATTACACCACAAATGCAAACCCAAAAATTGAATAGAATCATGCTCTAATACTACTAATGTGCATATAATGTTTAATTGATTATTCCTGCAATAGCATTAGCACTACATAACTACAACCACATTACAACTGAAAGTTATTTCATTACAGAGTATAAAACTATATATATATATATATATGCCTGCAAGGTAAAAGCAGATTGCCTGAAATTAAATGAAATTAAGATTAACATAAAAATAATAATGATGATAACAGCAATGGTACCAATTGGCAAGTCAGCACTCCTATCCAATACACTGATAATATACAGTTCTCTATATTTCATTATGGTTGCCAGGCATTTCTGCTATAATTAGTAGTGCCCCGGATCCATAACCCAGTTTAATTATTTAATACCTTTTCTTGCTTGCTTCGTAGTTCAGTAACGTCATTATATCCTATTATTTTTATGAATATTATATACATAAGTTTTTATTAATATATTGAATAAAGGAAGCATAAATGGATGTGAAAGTTACAGTGTCATTAACTAGAAGGGTGAGGAAAGTAGAAAAAGAAGTATAGTAGATTTGTGAAAAGTGAAAGAATGTTAATATTCTAATGGTTATGATGAATTAAGCAAAATTATGGGCTGAATTACCAAAGTAAAATTAGTACATCAAAATACTAATAAAATAAAAATAAAAAAATAAAATGCAAATAAAATGAAAAAATGAAAGTGGTATAGCTGTCAATCAGATATGGGGGGGAGGACATTTATAAAATGGTTGAATATAGGTAAGGCAAATATGCTTGATCTGATGTCAGGTGAAATAAATATTGATACATGATCAGGTATTTCATCACGGGACTGCACCTGACCATGTATCAGGAACTGCATTTCTATACTTGTCCATAGTAATAGAAGAAAAGCAAATGGCCAAAAAGCAACGAAAATGAAATTAGCACATTCTAACTGTGTCCATACTGTATTAGAATATGCTAATTTCATTTTCATTGCTTTTTTTGGCCTTTCAATATTATATACATTCACGTATCAATATTTATTTCAGCTGACATCAGATCAAGCATATTTGCCTTACCTATATTCAACCATTTTCTACATATGTTCCCCCCCCATATCTGATTGACAACTATAGCACTTTCATGTTTTCATTTTATTTTTTTATTTTATTAGTATTGGTAATTCAGATAAGGCTTGGTAATTCAGACCATAATTTTGCTTAATTCATCATAACCTTTTGGACATTAACATTCTTTCGTCTTTCACAAATCTACTACATTTTTTTTCTACTTTCCTCACACTTCTAGTTACTGACACTTTGTGTAACTTTCACATCCATTTATGCATACTTTATTCAATATATTAATACAAACTTATATATACTCTTGCATTCTTTAATGCTGCTTTACGCTTTTAGGTGCATCTGCCATACCTGATTTATTAATCTTTTATTCACTGAAACCATTTCATCAACTGAATACCTATTTATCCTATGTAACTTTTTAAACATTACTTTTAAGGGGTTACATTTGATATTAATATATACTGTATATATATAAAATATGTTGTATATAGCAATTAATATTGAAGAAAAAATTCAAGAAGACAATACCAAGACAGATTTATAGAAAACGCAAGGGTTAAAGTAAGGTTAGTAGAAAAAATAAATAAATAATCACTATTTACCCACAATCCAGGTAACTTCATTTGGGGCCAACCACCCAGACTGAAGGAAAAAATGACAAGGAGTTCTGTTTCTGTAATGATCAATATCTGCTAAGTTATATGAAATAATAATAGTAATAAATTTAGAGATTAAGTAATTTGAATCAAAACCAATAATAAAAGGTAGTTAAAAATTTAGAATCAAAAGAAAGATAATATAAATTAATGGAGGCACTGGTTAAAGAAGCACTGCAGGATCATCTAGACAAGACTTCAGTTACAGCTCGGACACAGCATGGGTTTGTTAAGGGGAAAGTCTTGTCTGACCAATTTGATTGGATACTATGATGTAGTCACAAAGGATTGATGATGATAGTGGATATTGATAGTGGATTCCCCCAGGGTTCAGTGCTCGGTCCATTGTTGTTTTCTGTATTCATTAATGATATTGATGATGGTATATCAGGCTTAATGTCCAAGTTTGCAGACGATACGAAAGTCGGCAGGGTTGTTAATGACACTAAAGACAGTACGCTTCTGCAACAGGATCTAGAAAAGTTGAGCAGATGGGCTGAGAGGTGGCAAATGAAGTTTAACGCTGACAAATGTAAAATACTGCATATGGGAAGCAGTAACCACAAACTAATGTATCAACTGTGTGGTACTACACTGACAGTGGTAGAGAGTAAAAAGGACATGGGGGTAATCATGCAGGAAGATATGAAGTTTTCTGAGCAGTGCAGACGGTCTGCAAGAGTAGCTCATGGTGTCTTGTCAATGATATACAGAAATTTTTCTGGCAGTGATAAGGAGGTAATTATCCCCTTGAATAAGGCAATGGTCAGGCCACAACTTGAGTACTGTATACCGGTCTGGAGGCCTCTTTTAAGAAGGATGTAGAGCTGTTGGAATGAGTACAGAGAAGGGCAACAAGATTAGTGAGTGGAACAAAGGGTTGCCTCTTACGAAGAAAGGCTTAAGATTTGCAAATTAGTGTCTAGATACTAGGTACCTGCGAGGTGATCTGATTGAGGCGTATAAAGCCTTGAATGGTTTGAGCATGCTCAATGCTGATGGGATTCTTCCTCTTGCTCAGAATAATCGCCTGAGAGGACATAAATTCAAACTGAGGAAGAACAGTTGTAGGATGGATGTGTGGAAGTTTGCTTTTAGCCAGCGGGTGGTTGATTGCTGGAACAAACTTCCATCTGTTGTTGTAGTTGATAGCTTAAATAGATTCAAGGCAGAACTAGAATATTTACGCAAGCACATATTGAACATTGTTGACCCAAAAGAGAACATAATTTAATAATTAAAAGAAGAATAAATGTAAAGCATAAGGCATATCTACCGTATCAAACGAGATGTAGTAACAACAATAGTTGTCATGAACGAAATGCAAATCCTCTAGTGAGTTAATATGCATGTGGTGACCTATGTGATGGACATGGTAAATAGCCAATTATTTAAAATTAAGTTAATGCAAAGAGAAACATGCGGATAGTAAGATGAATGAAAACTAACAGAGTAGGAATAATAGTACCTGAACTCCATGAAGGCGAAAACATAGTAGTACAAATAAGTAGTTTCTCTTACATCCTCGGATTACCCTAATAATTTCAGAGAAATAAGAGCGTAAGACAGCTTAAAGACGATGCTAGATATAAGTAGTACTTCGAGTATGCCTGGGATGGCAAACTCATTTCTATAGTAAGAACGGGTTTGCGATAGTAGTTAACTATAGTAGTTCATGGGGTTAACTACCTTTTATTGGTTTCGATTCAAATTACTTAATCTCTAAATTCGTTACTATTATTATTTCATATAACTTAGCAGATATCGATCATTACAGAAACAGAGAACTCCTTGTCATTTTTTGCTTCAGTCTGGGTGGTTGGCCCCAGACGAAGTCACATAGATTGTGGGTAAATAGATAAGTTTTGTGTATATATTTTAATTTATATTTTCTCTTGTGTGTGTACTAATCTTACATTATCCCTTACATTTTCTATAAATCTTGGTATTGTCTTCTTGAATTGTATTTAATATTAATTGCTATACACAACATTTCATACACATTATGGTTGTAATGCATCGTTGCTGCTGCAAGTGTGTTGGCCCATAAGTATTAATTATAGTTTGTTACAATTTATTAACTTTCTTTCCATATCACACACACACACACACACATACACACACACACACACACACACACACAGAAAGAAAGTGAATCACCCCTTAAAATTGTAATTGTTGTCTGAATAACGTAACTATATGGCAATATTTCTTACAGATTGCATCAGATAAGATTGACACACATAGGTGATGACATAATATTGCATCAGCCATTACTTTCATCTATATAAGCACACTGCAAGAGTTACAGTCATTCCTTGACTGTGTCAGGATGGTGAGTTACATGCAGTTGACGTCACGAAGAAAGAGTGCTATTGTTGCTTTAGATGAGGAAGGACATTCTTCACGTCATATTGCTTATAGGGTGTCTTGTAATCAGTCAACAGTGAGTAGATTTCTTTCCAAACTCAAGAATACTGGTTCTGATGATAAGAAAAAAGGAACAGGACACAAACGAGTCTCAATGCCAAAACAGGACTGCATTTTGAAGCGCTTATGCCTTAAAAACCGAAAAGCTTCTTTGTCTGAGCTGAAAAGAGAATGGGAAGAACATACAGGAGTGGCAGCAAGTGCAGTAAAAGTCAGAAGATGTTCTTCAAAAATGGACTTGTAGCCCATCGTTCTAAGAAGCCCCTCCTCACAAAAAATGAAAAAGGCCCGATTAATTTCGTGTGAGGAACATGTCAAATGGACCCCCAAGCAGTGGAAGTCAGTTATTTTCTCGGATGAAGAAAAAATTCAACCTACATCACTCTAATGGGAGACAAACAATTCGCCGTAGCCGTGATGAAGAATACCATCCAGAGTGTATGATGTCTACACTGAAATTCCCTACCAGCCAAATAATATGGTGGTGCATTTCGTATTGCAGAGTAGGTCACCTGAAGTTCATAAAAGGTTCTGTAAATGCCAATGAATACCTGGCTTTATTGGAAGGCAAATTGCTGCCAACCATTAGAGACCATTTCAACCTGCCATGTAACTGTATCTTTCAGAACAACTCTGTTCCTTTTCATCGGGCGAAAAGTGTAAGTAGGCACTTCTGTAGTTACTTTAGCTTCCTATATGCATTAGAGGTTTGACAGTAATGTGTTTACATTTGTTACAGGTGAAAAATTGGTTGGAAGAAAAATCCATTACAACACTTAGCTGGCCAGGAAACAGCAAGGACCTGAATCCAATACAGAACTTTTAGCATTGTGTGGAATCTGCAGTTGCCAGAAAGAAACCAAAGACCCTTCGTGAACTTCAAGAAGCCATAATTCATGTTTGGAACCATGAACTATCGGTTGATTATCTTCAGAAATCAATCTTGTCAATGCCTCGACGGTGTGCTGCTGTCATCAGGGGCCAGAGGCAGTTCAACTAAATATTAATTTGCACCTGGTGAACTTTTCATTTTGTTTTCCATTTAAAATGATAAACCTGAAGCAAATTGAGGTCTTCTGATAACATTTCAGCCATAATTGTCGTGTTTACCAAAACTGTTGTATAAATGTTGCAAATGCTCATTTTGGAATATTTTGAGAGCACCTGACGAATATTACTTAGCTTTGCCTTAACTATTAATAAATATCTTTTGTTTATATTTCCATTCGTGATACTAGTCATTAATGTAACATACCATCGCAAAAAAAAGTTAGAAATGTGAAATTCCTAGGTGATGCACTTTCTTTGAATACCAGTGAGTGTGTGTGTGTATATATACACAGGGTGTCTCAAAAATATTGGTACAAACGTTTAGGGGAGGTAGGTAACATCTAAAGGAATGTGAATCGCAGAGGAACCCATAACCGGAACCGTCACGGGAAAATAGTAGCAGAGGCACAAGAAAGTAATTAGTGGCAAACATTTATTTGACATAATATTAACAATGGAGTACGAGATGGATGCATTTCATGATGTTACAACAGATGCTCGAAGGTTCCACCATGAGATGCGATGCATGCATGACACCGACGCAGCAGCATGGATTGGTGGAAACGGTCAAACACACCTGGAGTTTCTTTGACAGTAGCAGCAGAGTAGACGAGTCTCGCCACGAGATCCATTTCTGTCTCCACAGGCAATTCATACACGACAGATTTGAGGGTCCCCCACAGAAAGAAATCAAAGCTCGATAAATCAGGTGAGCTTGGGGGCCAAGCAATGGGTCCACCATGGCCAATCCATCGATGCCCAAAATGCCTGTTCAAATGGTCACGAACACACCTTCCATAATAGGCAGGCGCTCCGTCATGTTGAAACCAAATGTTGCATCTCACATTTGCTGGAACATCATCAAGTAACGCTGGTAAAACTTGTTCAAGAAAGATCCGATATTCAGAGGAGTTCATGCAGGATGGTAACAGGTATGGCCCGACTAAGCAGTCACCGACCATACCTGCCCACACATTTATTGCGAAGTGATGTTGTGCCACATGGGGGCGCACAACGTGTGGGTTGTCGTGAGCCCACACATGAGCATTGTGCTGATTGAATAAGCCTTCCCGAGTGAAATTAGGCTCATCCATGACCAAAACATAGGCTGGAAAAAAATTCAAGTCTTGAACACTTTCTTGGAGAAACCACTGCGCAAAAGCCGCACATTTTTTGTCAAGTAAATATAGGTCGTAAATGAGTCGTTATAGCAGCAGAAGCTATTAAAGGGTTGTGAAAATCTTGGGGGAGCAGTAACTGAATCCTTTGGAGATGAAAGGGGTGCAAGGAATCGTCTTGCCAGACATGCTGTACACTGCAACGAGATACTCCTAAGACAGAGGCAACGGCACGTGTGCTGGTAGTAGGATTATTCTGGACGGCATTCAACACACTTTCTTCCATGGCGGGAGTTCGCGTCAAATGTGGTCTGCCCGCACTACTACTGTTACCTCTAAATGACCCATAATAGCACAAATTTTGATGCACACGTGCAAACAAACGGTGGTCCGGTACATGTCTGTCTGGGAAGCATTCTCCATAAATTCGTTGAGCGGCTCGTCCATTGCCCTCTGCTAATCCATACACGAGGTGCAGGTCTGCCAGCTCACAGTTCATATATCAGTGCATGCTCTTCGTGCGGCAACTACTGCTTGAATGAGTAAACCAGAAATTTTCCCTCTCGCAAACTGATGAACAGCGCTGTGTACCGACTTACAGTGACGTTTCCAGTTATGGGTTCCTATGCGATTCACATTCCCTTAGATGTTACCTACCTCCTCTAAACGTTTGTACCAATATTTTTGAGGTGTGTGTGTGTGTGTGTGTGTGTGTGTGTGTGTGTGTGTGTGTGTGTGTGTGTGTGTGTGTACACACACATATATATATAGGTTGCAGAGAAATTCTACCGACAAACATGAACAGGTGACAGATGGTACCAAAAGAAACATTTTTTGTCAAGTAAATATAGATCGTAAATGAGTCGTTATAGCAACAGAAGCTATTAAAGGGTTGTAAAAATCAGAACAACACATTCAGTAATTTAATGTCATTTAATGCAATCAAATCATTTGCTGTTGCACACAAAATAGAAAATGGTGACCATGATGTTCAATGCTAACACACGAATGCATCACTGAATGTTGTAGGCGTTGGAAGTTCCTAGGAGTGTTTTGTATCTCTGCACTTGCTGCAAGAATCCATGCTATAAGTTCCTCCACCGTATCAACTGGCTTTTCATACACAAGTCTTCATGTAACTCCAAAAGAAAAAGTCCAAAGAAGTCAGATCAGGCGACCTTGCTGGCCAGGCTACAGGTCCCCCTCGACCAATCCATTTGTCTGGAAAGGTTGTATGGAAGTGTGTGCCTACAAGTCTGTCAAAATATGGTGGTGTGCCATCATGTTGGAACCACATTTGTGCTCCGACAATCAGAGAAACAGCCTCCAAGAACTCTGGAAGTATTTGCTCTAGAAAACACAAATAGAGTCATCCATCTAAATGTGCAGGCAACATGTATGGTCCAACTAAAATGTTTCCCACAATGCCAACCCATACATTGACACTAAACCTGTGTTGGTATCCGTGTTCTACCATTGCATGGGGATTATTTTCTGCCCACACGACTGTTGCGGCTGTTGAACAATACCTCTTGGGTGAAACATGTCTCATCAGTGTAAAGCATATTATTGGCAAAATCAGGTTGCAAGTTGGTTTCCTGTAAAAACCAGTGGGAGAACTCGACACGGTGGGCAAAGTCAGCAGGTTCTAGTGCATGCACTTTCTGGCATCGGAAAGGATGTAGTCCTGCTTCGTGCACCACACTAAATGATGCTGCACACCCAATCGGTGTGCAATGGCTCTTGTGCTGGTAGGAGTATTAGCGAAGATCTGCAAAACCTGTTCTTCAAACTGGGGTGTCCCAGCAGTGTGTCAACATCCAGTTTCATGCATATTCATACTGAAGGAGCCACTATCCCACAATCTTTGGTGTATCTCAGCAAATTTTGTGTGGTGAAGAAACCTTCTATCTGGGAAGCGTTCTTGATAAATCCTCCGAGCCTTTCTTCTGTTTCCATTTAAATGGATATCCGCCATTTCTGCAACAGTGAAACGCTCCATGGCTATACCCATACTGATCATAATATGACATCACATGTTTACGTTATTAGTGGCAGATACGCACCACTCAAGAGGACCTCTCAACACATGCATACGTTAATGTTGATGGTAGTTGTACGTTCGAGCACTGTGTTATGGACTGTTTTTTCTATTTTGTGTGCAACAGCAAATGATTTGTATGCATTAAATTACTGAATGTGTTGTTCTATTTTTACAACCCTTTAATAGCTTCTGCTGCTATAACGACTCATTTACGACCTGTGTTTACTTGACAAAAAATGTTTCATTTGGTACCCTCTATCACCAGTTCAACTTCGTCGGTAGAGTTTCTCTGCACCCTGTATATACAGTAGAATTCGGATAAGAAGTTTTCCAAGGGAGTGGAGGTTTAGAACTTCATACAAGAGAAAACGATCTTAAGGGTATGAAAAAATATTACTACACAAATAAAAAGATAGATACATAAGTTAAAGATCATTTGTAAGTACTATATCATAATTTATAAATAGTTTACTCTGCCTATGGGCCTATGGGAAACATTTTTAAACTGAGGATTTCTAATTGCTTAACTTCTATTCATTCAACTCATTGCCAAGTCGGAAGAATGAGCTTCTTTGGAGCTTCAACATACCTTAAAAGGTCACAACTGCAATAAGACAGAGCAACAATCCACTAAGTACTTCAGAAATGTTAACAACACTCAGAACTTAACGCTTAACGTGGTCGACGTATCCAATTATGGATATTGATGAAAAAACTGCAATATGCCACTTCCATTATATTAATATGTTTATAAAAACGTTTTAGCACTGAAAGCCCCTGACTACGGAAAATTCACTAATCGAACAAGGTAGTGGGTCATATCATTTTAGTTCATACTAAATCACCGAATTAGGCAAAATGGCATTGTTTTTGTTATATCTCATGTTGTGAATGCCTTCACAATGAGTTGCTCTGATATTAAACTACCTTCCACAGTGGATTCTCAAATAGGCAACACTTCACCATGGAGTCTCGGCGGATAGCACAATGCAGGGGTGGTGGTATCAACTGAGAATAAGTAACAGTAGTCTTCTGCAGTGGCAAAGTGTTGCTTATTGGAGGTAGTGCAATGTCAGGACAACTCGTTTTAAGGTATTCAACATTTTTTTTTTTGGCCTCGCCTTTTCCCATTATTACATGGGATCAGCTTTTTTATTGTTTCGGCATGCAATTTTTACGGCCGGATGCCCTTCCTGACACCAACCCTCACCTTTTATCCGGGCTGGGGATATGCAGTGGTCATTCCCTGACCTTCCGCATCCTCTGTATTTGGTGGTCATGGGCTCAAACCCGCATCTAATCAAGAAGCATGTGCTACGCACTACTGCTCCTGCCCACCTGACTACAGAAGCGCCTGTAAGGCATTCACAATATGAGATGTAAAAAAACGATTCCATCTCACCTACTTCGGTGGTTTACTACGAACTAAACTGATGCTGTGCACTAATTTGTTCAATTACCAAAATGTTTATATTGTTTTATTTTTTTTTTTATAAAAAAATAAAGAATTTCTATATTTAAAAAACTTATTAAATTGGAAAACGTCATTATAATAATACGCCTTGTATTCTTTATCATGTATTTTCTATGCAGGAAAGCCTTTTATCCGGGAAACTTCTTACACAGGAAAATAATATATTACAATACATAGAATTGAAATGAAATTGGGAATTAAGAAACCGAACCTAGTACAGGGGAAATCTTATGTGGGAATTTCTTATCCAGGTTCTACTGTATATATAGTTGAACTTTGTTATAACGAGCATGGAAATAATGAGATCGTTGCTGTAATGAGCAAAAAACCATAATGATTTTAATTTACACGTATTCCCATACAATTGCTCACTGTTATAATGAGTGTATGCTAAACGGATATATTATACAAGTTTTGGAAACTATGCAAACATTCTTAATTGCTCGGATAGTTGAAAAATCCTCATCCTTGGAATAGACAAAATTGAATAGGACGACTTAGCTTTTATGACCACCTGCATTGGATTAGCAGCCGGTTTATGACCTTGTCCTTTCAGGAACAGGCTATACAATAATGCATTGGCATTCCACTTGTCGCATTACCCTATTTACAGATTGTCTTGTATTCGCTGAACCATAAATTTATTTCAGGACTTCTAAGAACTTTGTATGCCAATTACTTTACTGTCATTTTAAAGTAAAGTAAAATCAGTTAGAAACGAATTCTTCCTCTGGAAACATATCTACTAACAAAAGATTTGAAATTCACTTTATAATAATAGTTCTCATGGTTTAATTAATACTATTCACATTTCAAATTAATTCATACATTCTATAGTATTGAAAAAAGTTACACAAGTTGCTACATTAGTATACTGCAGAAAGATATGGTATTTTCATGGCTATACTTTTTGTGAATTTTTAATACAATCATGCAGATCAAGAACCAAATCTATAATGAAGAAATACTAAAAATTATGTTGTCACCACTTTTTAGGGTGTGTGTGTGTGTGGACAACAAACCAGCTTGACAGTTTTTTTTTTTTTTTTTTTTCTTTTAGGAGCATTAGCAACTAAGGCCATATTGCTCGGGGATATGCGGTGGTCATTCCCTGACCTTTCCGCATCCTCTGTATTTGGTGGTGACGGGTTCGAACCCCGGTCTAATCAAGAAGCGTGTGCTACGAAACTGCTGCTCCTTCCCACCTGGCTACAGAGGTGCCCGGGGCTTGACAGTTAAAGCCCAACACAGCTGAGAGGTCAAGCAGGGGAGTGCACAGTAGATGCATTTCAGTGGATGATGGTTCAAGCCCACGTAACTGATATATATGGTTAATGACTGCATTCATAGTCAAAATTATTAATGGTAAACTCTGATCTAGTGGTTGTACTAGAGTATTAAGAAAACTTTTCTTAACATTCATTCTTGACAGAAATTAAATTTAATATAGTGGTACTTCTATCATGATAGATACAAATAAAAGTTTTATCTGCATGATATCTAAATCCTACAACATTTATGTAATATTGGCATCAATAAAAAATAAAATTACCTGTGCCTATGAAGAAAGATTATTATGAGTGTCAGCCACACTAGGACTATGATTATGATTTCAGATACATATAAAGCCCAATCTGCAGGAGGAAAAATGTCAAAGAAGATGTCTGGCAGTGGAGAAAATTTATTTCTGTCAGGAACTCTATCATGAACAATAGATAAAGCTGTTAGGTTTAGCACTAAATTTGCCCCCATAAATGAGAATGCAACAAATGTCTTCCATTTTTCAGGAGGATATCGTGGCTCTTCCCTTTCAGGAGGTGGTAAAGTGATTTTGATAGTCCCATTAGAGGAGTGGATGTCACCATTCTTTTCTCTTCTGCTAAGTCCATTGTGTAAGCTATCAACATGTACCTGGATATCCGTAACTGTATGGTCTCTTTTTGCAGTTTCCCAGCCTTTACCCATATTGTTGGTCAGTAGTGGCTGCTCTTCATTACTGGAAGACATGGCTTTCCAATGAATATGCAATTTTTTCCTGAATATTCAGGACACACTTACAGGGAAGTATAATGAAACTGGGAATGAATATACTGAAATGTCACATGATAGTACCTATTTGGAAAAAAATAAAAATGAAAAGCATATGAAATTCTGATATAAAAAATTTTAAATGTGTTCTCTATAGTCTATTCACAGGAAGGAGAGAGCAGCTGTAGATAAACAACAGCACATGACTGTCACACAATCATCATTGCCCAAACAGACTAGGATTAATGGCACCAAGAGCAACAGGAAGAATACTGGCTAGATTTTAATGAAGAATTAATAATATCTACATGTGACAAGGAGTTATACAAAAAGACTGGCTCAATCTGAATCCTCAGCACTTGTGGTTTTCTTGAGTGTTCATGTGCATGCACATGAACATTTTGTTTACATGCACTCTCCTTTCTGTGAATACAATGTAGTTGAAATATGCTCCAACTTAACCATTAAATGAAAGGGTAATTTATTACCAAACTGATATTAAAACTCAAAACAACAAAAACAGGGAATAAAATATTCTAAAATTTCCATTGATTCACTAAGATGCTCACTACAAGACCCAATTACTCAAGCTGAATTCTGGTCAAAGAAATTATCTAGTTGGGACACTTGCTTGCTTTCTTCTCAAAAAAAAAAAAAAAAAAAAAAAAAAAAAGACTGGCAAAATAAAAGCACCACTTGCCTTTATGTCACCAATAAAAATAATAAAGCATACTCACACTCACTAGAATGTTTAATCATACTTGTACATGTTTGCTTATTCTTATTATATTATTTAGCAGTGAAAACTCCACGGCCATTTTTAAAATTCAAACAGCTATAGCTCTATAACCATTCAGAATCAGACAATGTTTACAACCTATATCATTGTTTTCTGGTCCTAAACCAATAGCGATAATATGGGCCACATTAAACGATCTGTGTATACATATTATACATTTACACATACACAGGATGATTCACAAAGATATGGCATAACTTCAGGAGCTGATTTCCGAAGCAATTTTGAGTTAAAGTGCATATTAAGCATGGGTCCAATTCCAAACAATTACAGAACTGTGGTCAACTGAATCTCAGACAAAAAAAAAAAAAAAAAAAAAAAAACTAAGTAATATACAGCACTGTCGAAATAACGGCACCCCAAATAGCGGAACATTCAAGCTAACAGCACATTGAAATCGCATGTTTACATATAGCGGAGATGTCTTGCAGTGCCGAAAAAAAACAGCAAGTAATGTGATTACTGTATTTGTTTACATTCGCTATTTTGAAAGATTTTGAAAGTGAATTCTGTACTGATATCACGAATTATACTGCTGTTCTACATTTATTTTAAATTAAAAATCCCTCACTATGGCTCCTAAAGTTAATAAACCTCATACAGAGAAGGGCCTCCGTAGCCGAGTGGGCAGGAGTGGGAGTGCAGTAGCACACGCTCTTTGAGTAGACCGGGGTTCAAGCCCCTGACTGCTGAATACGGTCGATCTGCCAACCCGCACTGGACCAGCGTGGCAGATTATGGTCCATTTCCCTCAGCATGAATTGTTGAGGAGGCTTCCACCCTGCAGTGGGTTGATAATGGCTGCACTTTACTTTATACAGAGAAGAAAATAAGAACAACATTAAAGCTCAGTGACAAACTTGATATAATCCAAACTATTAAATCAGGTCACTAAAGTAAGTTAATTCATATACCCATGTGTATTGCGTCTCTAAATTGAGTGTATTCTCTGGTTCATTTGCCTGTTTTGCTGAATGAAAAACTCCAGTTTCTGGGGGGGAAAACCTTGCTATCTAAGCCTGAGACTGACTAACTCAGCCACAGAATGAAAAAACCCCACAAAAGTTCCTTGCGTCACGACTGAATTCGAACACAGGCATTTTCCACTCTGTGTGGGGAGGATGGTTACGATACCATTGTACTATCCACGCAGACTAAATATAATAAAGAAAATAGAATGGGGCAAAAGCAGGAGTGTATTAATGGCAGAATATAATATTGGATCGTCAACATGTTTATGCTTTTTATGTGTAGTTAATAAAATTGCATTCTTAATTTCTCATTTAGCCTCCTTATTTCTGTATTAAATATATTAAAAATAAAACTTTCTAGATAATGGAAAAAAATCGAAATAACGGCACCTTGAATCTCCAAAGGTGCTGTTATTCTGAGTCTACTGTAAAATAAAAATAACAAAAATAGACACAAACAAAACTAAAAGTGTTGATTTATTTACTGCTAGTTTAACTAAATGTAAAGAGAATCCTGACAGTGGAAACAAGGTGCACTAATGTCTGCTGAGACATCTCATCTAACCAGTACCTATAAGACATCACAGTGAACCACAAAATCTTTCCGGTTTTTTTGTTGAAAGCAACCATTTGGGGGAAAGAAAAAAAAAAGACAAAAAGCAAAAACACCAGCGAAATACAGTATGCCTTTAACTTTAAACGAATATTACTATATTAATGTTGGCATTAAGTCTGATCATTATTCCTAAATAATTTTAAAGTTGTGAAATGTACCAGTAATGGTACATTTCACAACTATATGGCTGGAAATAATGAAAATTCTTATACGAACATAGACCTAAAAACAGTTACTTATATACAAGTCTTTGAAAAGTTATTTATTTTCAAGGAACAATAACAATAATTTGAACTTTTAAATGAATTAAGCAAGTTTATATCAAGAGTGTCCTCTGAATCTGTACAATTTAGTGTGTGATGAAGAATCATGCACTAAATTACTTTGATTATTACTGCGATAAAATTGGAGAAATAAAGCAAAAATTTATGAAGTGGGATACTATACACTTTGTAATATATTGTCCTCAAAAAAGTTTGAAAGCAAAGCCAAAAGATTTGCTTGTTTAAACATTTGTAACTTTCAGTACTGATAACAAACTCAGTGTTGTAATTTTAGAGACTTGTTTGGCAAGGCATACATAGGTCATCTGCAAGATATTTAGAATGATGGTAATCTATTTGTCATTTCCTGTCTTCATGAATTGTCCTCTCCAAGTAACAGTTTAATAAACTTCTATTAATTGCCCTTTCCAAATAACAGAAAAAAAACTGCAGTTTTCCCTTTTATAGCCAAAGTTGGGAGCCCTGAAACCAGTTACGGATGCTATCGAATATGGTGGTTTAAGGACATATCGAAACTGTAGTACCAACTATATACAGACTTTCTGCAGCAAAATATGAATTTAATTTGTGCTAACTGTATTTACATTAAGTTTAAAAATAAACAATACTGATGTTCTGGAATTGTCTTAGATACTTTCCTGTGATAAACAATAAATTAAATTGATCTAAAATAAAAATCAAAATCCGGGGAAAATAACGAGTCGCTAGTTAAAGAAGCATTGCAGGATCATCTAGAGAAGACTGCAGTAATAATTCAGACACAGCATAGATTTGTTGAGGGGACGCCTTCTCTGACCAATTTGATTGGATACTATGATATGGTCACAGAGGAACTGGATGCAAAAAATAATTTTGATATCATATACTTGGATTTCACAAAAGCTTTTGATACTGTTGCACATGGAAAACTACTGTACAAACTGAAGCAGTATGGCATTAAAGGCAAGTTTCCACAATGCATAAAAGGATGGTTGATAACCAGTGTGGTAACCAATGGATACTGCTCTACATAGACTAATGTTATTAATGGAGTCCCTGTTTGGGTGATGAAATTAAAAAAAAAAAAAAAGGGGGAAAAAAATAGCTCAGCAACTTATGCAGAACCATAGAAAATGTTATTTGTCTCTAAGCTAGACATTAGTCCAAACTGTAACAACAAATAGTTGCCATTGATGTTCAGAGGGAGCAGAGCAATACCCATGATCAAAAATCTAATGCAACACGTCCCAAATGTATTTATTTAAACTTCTGCATTGAAATATCCCCCGAAATCCAATAATATTATCCTTTTGGTCTGTTTGTTTTTTCTAAAGCTTCTTCTGGAAAATGGAAAATTGGAAACCTTCTTCATATAGCCTTATATTTATGAACCTATCCCATACTAAATACTGAAACTGTTTTCACTGAATATCCAACTGCAATTCTCAGTCACTACATGAAATAATTATTATTGTTTAATGTTTTTTAATAGGCTGACTTATATGATTATTTACTACATCTTCACAGTCTTTTATTCTCATGAATATTACTCCCTTTAACAAATGTACTGGTGCACTGACCCATACTTCAGCTGCTACATCAGGCCTTTTATAGCCATGAATCTAAAGAGAAGGAGGGGTAGCACCTGATATTCAATTTGTGAGCAGAAAACCAAAAGAAATCCATATGGATTTCTTTTGGTTTTCTGCTTAAAAACAGTTTTCATCTAGATTAAAAAATCAATAGACTATCACAATCCATACAGATCCCCTAAAACAGCTAATAAGCAGAACTGATAATCTCAATGATTTGATATCTTTACGAACTTTCTCTCACATCAAAATTCAATTATCAACTGACCAAATTATTGGTAATCAAGTTTAAACACTATAAAAAAATGTATAGTGTTAACTTTTCTAAAATTAACATTGAAAACTTGATTACCAATAATTTTAGGAATAGTAATAAACATATTTAAGTTTATCTTTCTGAAATGGTTGATTAGCTACATTTTCAAAATGTTCATGTCATTATAATTTAAAGTTTACTCCCTTCAGTACCAGTCTAAGTTATAACCTATCCCTTGATTATACATCATATACAGGCTGGGGTGCTTTATCTCTATGTTGGATACCTGTGCACTATAATATCTTTTTTCAAAAATTTAATTGTCCTGAATGCGCTGATGTTTTTGTATGTCTGCTGGAATGGTAATTTTTAATACATTGAATTTTATAAATTAAGCTGTCGAGCTTTTCACATGACCCATGACCACATTCTCAAATCATGGAATTCACAAGGTTAAGTACACTAGCACTCTTTTTTAATAGACATATGCAATATGCACTCCTTTGTTTGTGGGGTTTTTTTTTTTTTCTTCCTTACGTTGTTTAGAGGTAGTTAGTTAACAGAAAACAGCTTTTTCTTTAACACAGTATTAGCTTAACCCCAGGGGCTCACATCTGGTGAGTATGGGCTTGGCACACCTAGGGTCCTGAGCTGGACTGTGCTGCAGCTAGAGCTTTTGTTGCCAGGGGCAGTCCCTGAGTTTGCCACCCCTCTCAATACACACCAAAAATACTACAAAGAGTCAAAACAACATATAGGGAAATAAATTAAAACACTATGTTTATTTTTAAAGTAAAACTTTAATTCCAACATTCTAAAAGTTATTTTTCTTGCTTTTCTGTTAATTAAGTAATAAAAATTGCTAAGTTAACATAAATAAAAGAATCGTAAAAATAAAATTGTGTCTCGCGTGAAAAGTGCCGCCCACCCCCTCCGTTAGCTACGCCACAGGAGCTGGATATCATTATTCTTCTCTTTCTTGGTGATTCCCTTCTACTTTTGACTCTGACTTTCTCTCTCTCAGGATTTTTTTTTTTGGCTGGTGCAGCATAGGCTTCCTTACACCGTGTAGCTAATAATAGTAGTATCTATTCAATAACATGCAATTGCCTGTTATTTAGTCTGTGGTATGTCTTCAAACTCAAGAATAACATTTATTTCCAGTTTATTAAATGACCTCCCTTTAATAAGAAGGGGGATCGTATTAATAAACCGGGAGAGAACAGTTATTCCAGAGATTGAACTATTACAGAATGAATAACAGGAAATTCTGTATCATTGAATAATAGATTATATCTATTATTATTTAAAGCAGCCAATATGGGATGATTAGTCCAACTCTTTTTCATATGCATGCTCGGGCAGGGCAATGTAAACATCCCCAGATTATAAACCAAGGTTTATTTTAAAATTGCTGAATAGAAAAATATTTCCCAAAGATTAAATTTATAAGTATATCTATAAATTTAAAGTTGTACTGAAAGAGTATTGCATTTTATTATCTTACACTTAGCCAAATTTTATTCCAACTGTAATTAGATATTTCTGTTTCAAGTTTTCTTGACCTGCAACAGATGAATATATGGTATGGTTTGTTAAGTATGCCAATAAACTTTTACGGGGTATTTATGAGTCAAAATAAACATGGTTCTAAAAACTAAGTCTGAAAATAGTTACTTACTGAGATCTCTTTTGAAGTTCTCTTTTTAAGGAAAATTAACCTGTTCAGGAGTATGTATGTGAATTTTGTAGATATTTAAATTGACAAACTTTTTTTTTTATTTTGCAAATGTGGGCTTTGAAATTTTTCAAAACAGTTTTTATGGATACTTTATTCCTTATTTCTACTATTTGTTATTTGTTTCAAAGTAATAGTAAACAGTTTAAACAGGCTGGTAACATAGCTTTGAGGATCAAAAGAGACTATGTCTATCGGCCTCTGCTTACAAGTTGGTTTTAAAAAAGGGCCGAAATTATCTATACTTCTAATAGAAAAATTGATAAATTTAATTAAATGAAAAATAACTTTAGAGGTACTTAGTTAACAAAGAACAGCCTTTTCATTTAACATAGTATCTACTCAATAACGTGGAATTGCCTGTTATTTAGTCTATGGTATGTCTTCAAACTCAAGAATAACATTTATTTCCTAGTTTATTAAATTACCTCCTCTTTAATAAGAAGGAAAATCATGTTAATAAACAGAGAGAACAGATATTTCTGAAATTGAACTACCACAGAATGAATAACAGTAAATTCCATATTATTATCTATTATTTAGATATTAATGCATTAAAAAATAACCACATTGTTTTTTACAATGTGGTTATTCAAATTATTTTTGCAAAATAATTTGAATTTATTTATTTTATTTAAAAAATTAAAATGAAATTAAATTAATATAAATTTTTTTTTTTTTTTTTTTCTTGCAGAAACCCCTCAAAATGAATGCAGAAATGAGTGTATGATGGTGGTAACATTACAAATCCTGGGAAAGAAATGCAATGAAATCAGACAGATTTACTGGAAGATTTAAAAAGGACCAACAGACAAAACAATATGCAAGCTGTTGAACAAATTCAAAAGAACGGGATCTGTATATAATGAACCAAGATTAAAATGTCCACATGTCTCAGAGCATAAGGTGGATGCAGTACAAGAAGTCATCACACACACACACACACACACACACACACACACACACACACACACACACACACACACACACACACACACACACACACACACACACACACAGACTCTCCCTGTCCCCTTGAATTTCTTTGCATCAGGCTTTATTAAGGACATGTGTATATGTGAAGGACGGCTCCTAGAATGCCAATTCAACTCTGCCTCATATCTCTGTGAAGGACAGTATCGCTACAAATGGGCCAGATGTGTGTGACGTAGGTTTGTGTGTATTATGCGTGTTCTGTTCTGGCTGCTTGGCTACCCAGAAGCATCAATCACCTGGAAACATGATTCTGGGTACTCTTACACACCACAGGAAGGTGGATCAGTTCCAATAGTATTCGTACTATCCCAATTCCAGATGCTGACCCACCTGATATAGCCAAAAGGTGGGTCAGATCCCTCTGGGGACCCACTCCAGAGGGGGGGGGGGAGAAAAACACTTTTTTTTTTTTTTGTTCAGTTATACATTATATACAAAATTAAGACAAATGAGGTTACAATCAGTATAAAATTAGGTCCTAATTGAGGTCCCATTTCAAGACCATGAGAACAATTATGAGGTAGTGATCCCAATCCCAGATGATCCAAAAGATGAAACTGGAGATAACAGCTGCCGTATTTTCTCAAAAACTTCTCTGGCAAAAGTTTGAAATGCCCAAAAAATCTCAGCATTCTCGACAAGCAAAGATTCGTGGCCAGGCTGTAGAGCACAATAATTTGTGAGAGTTCTTCTCTGATCCTCGTAGTTAGTACATGAATACAGTACATGATCCCAACTCTCTGTCTCACCACAAAGATATAAATCTGTGGTAGCTAACTTGAACCTGAAGAGTTGCTGATTTAATGATCCGTGTCCTATGGTCAAATAAGACGGGTATAGATCGATAGAAAGCCTTGACTGTACTTTTTTATCGTGAGGATTGGGCTTTATTAAATCGGATGTCTATCAAAAGAAGGTTACAAGTCTGCAAAACGTATATCAACGCATTGTAATGGCTGTAAATAAAATAACATTCGTAGCTTGGCATTCGTAGTGAGAGGATGCATTTCTAAAGTGCAGGGAGAGCATAATGATTAGTATTAGTAATGGCCGCATGGTGCAAGAAAGCCTATGGCTTATGCTGCACCAGCCAAAAAAAACCCAAATAAAACAATGATAAAAAAGGAAAAAAAAATATATATATAATAATAATTAATAAAAGAAAAGGAAATTAAACCTATGATCCTATGCACTTCCCTCACCCGAAGGTACTATCCAGATACTATCCAGTTTAGATTATTTTGATTAGAGGATTAGGACTGAGAGGTTGGATAATTGCATTTAAATAATTTATTTAAGATATTGTTAAATTTATTTTGATAACTTTTTTTTTTCCTGTAATAGCTTGCAAAGTTAATTTCTTTAATATTATAAATATAATTTTAGTTTGTGATATTTAGTAAATTTAACAATGATTGAGACAAGATCCACCTTGAACACTTCGTTAGCAAGTATCATGGCTCATACAGAAATAGCCAATGGTGATTTCTGGGTGAATCGTGATTTTATCATTTGCAGAACCTGTGGCATGTATTCCAAGGTGGATGCCGTGGATAATCATAGCTCACCTGGCAATTCTTTTCTTTGTCACCGTTGTACCGAATGTACTGATCTGAAGGTATAATTTGATGCATTGCTAGAAGTTGAGTCACTGAAAAAATGGGCGCAGGCACTCGAGAATAATGCAACTGGAAGCTCATCAGCGACTTAAGACTCTAAACCTACCAAATGATGCACTCCTGATTCAGGCCCCACAGCAGAATATCCAAGTGCAAACTGCTCTGGTTCAGAAGGACTTAGTTCTATTAGGAGACTCCACTGTCAGGAAAATGGGAAATTTTTTGTAATAAGGATAGGTGGACTAGAACTAGGGTGCATCTGCCAAGAGCAACAATTAATGTCACCAACAGATTGTCAGAGTATGGGGGAGATGGGGGGATAAGAGAATATTATTATTCATGTGGGACTAATGATATTAAGCACACATGATCTGACAATTTGTTAGACAAACAAGAACTCTTGAGGTACGTGCAAGCATTACTTCGACCGGTATTATCAGATAAACATGTATTTATATTAACCCCCCCCCAGACTAGCAGTTTCCCTGAACCTTTAAGGTATCCTTAAAGTATAGGTCAGCATCGTTCTATACTTTTAAGGTATAGGACCAGGCTGAAGAAATGCCGCGAGTTAGGTCAGAATGTCTGTGTCTGCAATTCTGCCCGGACACGATAGGAGGAATTATGCGCTGAAAGCCTTGTGCATCAACTCAAGACTTGAATGACTCTGAAGCTTTTGGAGGGAAATTATCAGCTTGGCCCGCACTTGTAGGTAGAAGGAATCTGTTTTGTAGAGATGGAATACATTTAAACAAAGGTGGTGCGAAGATTTTTGCCAGTATTATTGAGGATAACTTAAAGGTTTAGGGAAACTGCTAGTCTGTGGGGGGGGGGATAATATAAATACACGTTTATCTGATAATACTGGTCAAAGCAACACTTGCACATACCTCAAGAGTTATTATTATTATTATTAGCTATATGGTGCAAGGAAGCCTGAGGCTTATGCTGCACCAGCAAAAAAAAAAAAAAAAAAAAGCCCCCGCATACACACTACTCAGACTCCCTCCAGTCACTATCTGGCAGAGTAGAGGTAGCAAAATTATACACTAGCTGATCCGGAAGCCTCCTAAAGAGTTACCAACAGGTTCGGTCCGGTGTACTAACTAGCGGCCGACCTACGAATACCATTTTAGAGCTGTACCCTCGAAGTTTAAGGAAGATTGGATCTAGCCATGATGTTCATCATAACCTCAAAAGTCATCAGTCATACTGGATGGAAGAGGTGGGGAATGGTTGACCGAAACTCAGCTCCCACTTCAAGCCTCTAATAAGCAAAGTGGTGGTATTGCACCGGTTGATGAGAGTTATCTACCACCTAGTATTGCCTGGTAACACGGAGGGGTGGCATTCCTCCATGTGGTGTGGGCACCACACCTCAACCCCTGCTTACGTTGGGTCACACCTGAGTGGTTACCCACAGTGTGCTTGTGCGTGGAGGTTATACCCAGGATTACTAACAGTCCCACCATCTTGAAGGTGCAAGCAGAGGATTCGGCTGTCAGAGACTGTCCGGACTTCACCGAAATTGGGTCCACTTGACTTGAATGTCACCCGAATATCAGTTCCATCAGCATTTTAGACTCCCACGTAGCAAGTACAGCTTGTCTGGCATATCTGAGAGAAGTTTTGTGACAACCTCAAGGACCAACTGTAGTTCTTGTTTGTTACTGCAACAGATCCTATTAGCAAGATGATCTGAGGGCAGAAACGTTTCAAATGAGCAGGTAACCAATGACAGGGAAGTAAACTTCAAGAGGTGTGTTAGGGTAGTTAACTATAGAAGAACACTAAGTCTTAATTGTTTATACAGCAATGTCAGAAGTGTTGTCAATAAAATGAGGGAATTCGAACTGCTGGTTAGAACAAGTAATGCTGAAGTACTTACAGAAACATGGTGCCACCCGGAAATAGGGGATGATGAGTTTCAGTACGTTATGTACAATGTACTTAGGAAGGATAGGGGAGACAGAAGGGGTGGTGCGATCATGCTTCTTATCAAAAGCAGTCTGAGCTCAACAAAACCTTTCCCAGAGTCAGAAGTTTTGCATGATAGTATAGAATCTGTATGATGTGAGATAGTTGGAGGTAAAGGTATAATGAGAGTGCGAGTAATCTACAAGCCAGGTGATTGTGAAGATTATGATGAGAGCATATACATGCAAATGGAATGGAAAAGTAAGCATGAATGTCTTATTATGGGTGATTTTAATTTGCCCCTAATTGATTAGAGCAAATGAGAAGGAAACTCGACATGGGGGACAAAATTTTTAAATCGATTAGATGATTGTTATTTGTTCCAAGATGACAGGGAAAGTACTAGGGAAAAGAATATTCTAGACCTGATCATTAATATGAACTAGATGACATAACTGGAATGACAGTACAGGAATCAGTAGCAGCAAGTAATTATGGAGTTCTATGGTAGATGATGAAGAGAGGTAGCAGTAGCTAAAGGCAAAGGAATGGGTTATAATTTCAGGAAAGGAAATTACGACGGCTTAAGATGCTACATGGCTTCTATTAACTGGGTAGATATCTCACAGAGAGCGAATACAACTGAATTACGGTATACCTTTAAAACATTAATCACAAGAAGCCTTGAATGCATATATATCATTAAAAAAAATACTCCACGAGGAGGATTCCAATTTGGATGAATGATGAAGTTGCCAGATTAATTGAGCAGAAAGATGGCATGGAAAAGTTACAGAGCAATAAAAAGTACTGAAGCCTATAACAGCTACAAATTGATTTGTAATAGTGTCACAGAAATGGTTAGGCTAGCAAAGGCAGATGAGAAATTGCTGACAGAGAGAGAGCAAAGGGTGGGGGGTGGGGTGGGGGTGGGGGGGAAATAAGGAATTCTTTCAAAGTCAGTAGTGGAAGAAAGGGATTTGGGAGTTACTATATGGTCAGACATGAAGTTCTCTGAGCATTGTAGACAGGTTTCAAGGAAGGCCCATGGTGTCTTGTATTGATGATGTATCAAACATTTGCTAGTAGTAAACGTCATAATCCCATTATATAAGGCTATTGTTAGACCACACGTGTTCAAGTGTGGAGACTGCACCTAAAAAAAGACAGTTTCTTGATAGGGTTCAGAGACAGGTAACTCGCCTGGTGAGATCGGCAAAAAGATGTCCTTATGAGGAAAAACTTTGAATGTGTGGGTTGCACAGCTTGGAAACTAGTCACCTTAGAGGTGACTTGATTGAGGTGTTTAAGGCTGTGAGGTAATAGTAAAATGAATGAGAATAAAATTCACTGTTATAAATGATTCTAGAATTAGGTAAATTCAAGTTACGTGAAGAGACTGTATTGCAGAAAGTTTTATTTTCGTCAGCGAGTTATAAATTACTGGAATAAGTTACCCACATGGGAGGAAGCTGACAGTTTAGGGCATATTGAAAGGTCAGCTGGATAGTTACCTACAGGAGGAGGGAAATGCATAGGTTGTCTATTTCCTTTTTCTTATTATTAATTATTTATTTTATTTAATTATTATTATTTTATTTTTTTTTTTTTGGTGGTGCAGAGCATAAGCCATAGGCTTCTTGCACCATATGGCAATTACTAACTCCACAAATTCTGCAGAAAGGTTTAAGCTGTGTAGAGATGCTGATGCGCCACATGTTGAACCTTACTTTTAATTATTCAGTAAATATTAATCCTCTAACATTTGATAATTGAATTCCACATATTTTCCAGTAATTTCACAATAATAGATGGGAACTCGATACCCTATATATAAATTGTTTATACAGTGGGGCCTCGACTTCCAATGATATCGACATCCGATATTCTCAGGAACCGATTTACCTTCTTTTCCATACAATCTTTTATTTTAAGGACCGATGACATTTGCAGGAACCGATGGCTTTCCTATATAGCTGGAATGATGCATTGGTGGAAATTTTCAGAAGTGTGGTGTGTAAAACATCATTTATACGATTATTCTCAACCAATTAGTCTTTGTTATTGTCCAACACAACATTCCCACATGTTATAGCATATCGAACAGTTTCTTTACCTTCCGTTTTATGCGCTTGTCTAGTGTGTAAGCAGAGTGTATTTTTGTCAATTATACGAAACTGGCCTCTTCTGGAAGTGAATGCCCAGGAGAATGTTCATCACTAAGGATGAGGCTAGTTTACCTGGACATAAGCCTATAAAAGATAAGCTCACTCTCCTGTTAGGTGCCAATGCCTCTGGAGATTTTAAGCTGAAGCGTTTGGTGGTGTATCATTCTAACATCCCTAGGGTATTTAAACAACAAAACGTCAACAAAGGCATGCTGGGAATGTTTTGGCGCAGCAATAAGAAGGCCTGGATTACAAGATGTCTTCAATAAGTGGGCACACAAAGTTTTCTGTCCTTCCGTAAAGAGTTATCTTGAGAAACATAAGCTTCCTACAAAGCCACTGCTCCTGCTGGCTAAAGCGCTAGGCCACGATCCCAACCCTGTTCAATCTCTTGAGGCACAATTTGACTTTGTGCAAGTCAAATTTTGCTATCCAACACCACTCCTCTTCTTCAACCAATGAATCAGAAGTCATTGCAAACTTTAATAAATCTATACCAAGAAAATGTTCGCAAGTTGCTTTGCAGTGACTTCTGTTGAAACTGCTGTCACCCTCAAAGATTTTGGAGATCAAAGTTCGAAGTCCTGGACTGTGTGAGGCTAATTGTAAATTCTTGGAATGATGCTTCCACCAGATGCTTAAAATTCAGCCTGGAAAAACATCTGGCTGCCTTTAATCATCCATAACCTTGACTGATTTGAAGATGATAGTGCTTTGACAAAATATATTGTCACTCTTGGTAAATCAATGGGTCTGGAGGTTGATGAAGATGTGGAGGACCTTATTGACACTCATGGGCGTAAGCTAATGACAGTGAAGCTACAATAGTTGGAGAAAATTATGAAGAGTGACACTGGAGAGAAAGAGGACAAAGAAACACGTAAGCTGAAGACTGCCATTTCTTGTTGGGAGCAATTAAGCGAAGTGGTAAAAAAAAAAAAAAAAAAAAAAAATGCCCTAGCATTGAAAACACTGAACTCCTGATGTGCAAAATGGAAAACAAAGTCATTTCTTACTTTAGAAAGCTACAAAAAAGTCGTCAAAGACAGTCCACCTTTGCCAGTAGCAGCAAAAGACAGCTGACATCTGATCTAATCCCACCACCATGTCACTTATTGATTTCATCAGCCCTGCACTTCAAGTCTAAGGTAAATGCTAATTTACTGTTTTTTTTTTTTTTTTTATTTTAAGATGTTTTATAACTATTTATTAAATAATCTTTATAAAACACTCATTTTCAATGTACAAATCAAGTATAACATGTAAGAAATACCTATTTTATGTGTTGTTGGGTCGCCTGCCAAGAGTTTAGAACGAATTACAGGAAAACAATGTACAGCAATACCCTGCATAGTACTGATAATTGGTACCGAAACTGTTCAGTGTTATGTGAAACCGTGCTGATTGAGGTATAATTATAATGGGTTTTAATTAAATGCATACCAGAGAAAAGTCTATAAACAAATTATAATAAATCTATAAACAATTTGCACTCAATAGCCAATTAAAATAATTTGAATTAAAAAATATTACAAAAATTGTATTAATGAAAAGGAAACATCATGAGAGATGAGAAAAAAAAAAAAAGTTTTATTGTTTATTTAGGTATTTCAATAAAAAAAAGTCCGGTGAAGTTGTCTCTTCTTTTTCTCGGTGCACAAGTCTTTGTAGCATCGAATCCCATCTTGTAAAATTTGCTATATCTTGATGCTATGTTCAACATTCGGATCTCCATTCATAATCGCCTCACAGGCCATGTCAATCCCCAAAAAAAAAAACTTTCTCCAATCCTTCTGTTGAAAATTCTTTTGGTGCTACTTCAGAATTGTTTTCCTTTTCTTCATATGCAGTTTACTCATCAATTTCAAGGAGAGTTGTATCATCTAAGTCATTTGCATATGAGTCAATGCAGTCACGTACATTGCGAGTGTCCAAAGTTTCGAATCCCAAGTCTTTACCGATCTTCACAGTGTCTTCGATAATTGTCTGAATTTGCTATTCAAAACCAGTAATATCGTTTGCCAAATGGGGAAAAAACACACTGCCAAGCTGAATGCATGTTGTTGGCAGGGATTTCTAGCCAATATGCAAATATATTTTCAATCGTATTTAAAGGGGTAAAAATAAATTATGAAATGAAGTTATGAAAAGCTATCATGTTGTTTCATTGTGGTGAGGCACACTGTCCTGCTGGAAGAGTCCATTGCCGTGTGGGTGCACGATGACCATGAAGGGATGCAGATGGTCTGCATGGCTGGAACGTAACCTGGACCGTTCAGAGATGCATCTAGACGTACCAGAGGTCCCAACACGTGCCAGCTGAACACACCCCAGACCATTACCGAGAGTCCACCTGCCTGAATGGTTTTGTTGACACGATAGGTGCATAACTTTGTGCAGTTTCCACCAGATATGTGCACCCTCTTGTGGGGGTCCAGTGCCGACGTTCTTTTGCTGAGTTGAGGTGTAGTCTTGTGTCATGGTGTTAGCAATGGGACTCTGGTGGGTGGGCGACTCCCATCACCTACTGCAGCTAATGATTGCCTGATGGTCTTGGTGGACACGTTTCTGGCACCTCCTTTGTTGATGTCAGCGGTGATTTGTGTCACCGTTGCTCTCCATTTGGCTGAAACAATGCGAGACAGACATCGATGGCCATGATAATTCACCACACTTCTCTGCTGACAGTGCTGTCCACGATGAGATGTTATTCTGGAAATGGCATATTCCCAAAACACTCTTGATGCTGTCGAATGGGGATAGTGCAATTTCTGTGCCACCTCCGCAATAATGTGACCCATGTGTCGGGCACCCACTATCATCCTTCTTTCATATTTGCTGATGCTATCGAGGCAGTGTTAGGTGGGTCGGAAAACTGCTAGCTTGGGGGGAGACAAAGACCAATAGATTGACAGTAGCTACTGGCAGAGGTGAAAGAGATTCTTGCACTGCTTCTATTAGAATGAGCAGAAGCCTGAAAAACAAGATGCATGGTATTTCAGAGACTGCTGGGAGCCATTGCGGTAAAAGTAAACACATGGGTTGTGTTAGGGTAGCTAAGAATAGAAACAGGTGCAGGTATACTTGCATGTACACCAATGCTAGGAGTTTAGTAAATAAATTTGATGAATTTGAGGTATTGCTCAAAACATCAAAGGCAGATATTGTTGGGATATCAGAGACGTGGTGTCACACAGATATAAGGGATGCAGAACTGGAATTTGGGGAGTACAAAGTCTACAGAAAGGATAGACAGGATAGGAAGGGGGGAGGGGTTATGCTATTAGTTAAGAAACACATAAAAATCAAGGAAGTGAAGCCAGTCGACATCGCTGGACAGTGCAGTGTTGAGTCAGTTTGGTGTGACATAAACATTGGGAGATCAAAATTGAGAGTAGGAGTGTGCTATAGGCCTAATGACTCTGATGAGTATAATAAGGCACTGTACAGGGAAATAGAGTGGGCCAGTAAATCAGAGAGTCTTATAATGGGAGATTTTAATTTCCCAGATATTGACTGGAATTTGGGGGCTGGTTACTCACACACTAGCAGGGCTTTTGTGGATTTATTGGATGATTGTTTTCTACATCAGCATGTTCAGGAGGCAACTAGAGGGAGTAATACTCTTGATTTGATTATCAGCAGTGATTCTTCATGCATTAAGAATCTGCAGATAAATGAACCACTAGGTGGCAGTGATCACAGTGTGCTGAAGTGAGATTTACTGAAAGAGGTAACTACCATTAGGGGTAAAGGGAAGGGTTATTGCTTCCGTAAAGGCGACTACGATGGACTGAGACAGTATTTAAATTCTATACAGTGGGACCAACTGATGATGTTACCAACAGCAAATTCAAAATGGGAAGCATTCAAAGAACTTATCTTGGAAGCTACTAGGCTTTACATACCAACTAAGAAATATTGTTCGAGGTTTAGGCCAAAATGGATGTCAGATGAGCTAATGAGGCATATGGCAGAGAAGAAAAATGCATGGGATACATACAAATTAACACATGACACAGAAGCCTATGATAGATACAAGTTGATATGCAACCAAGTTACAAAGGAGGTTAGGCAGGCGAAGGCAGATTACGAGAAATCCTTGGCAAGGGATGCAAAGAAAAACAGCAAAGAGTTCTTTACTTATGTAAACTCTAGAAGGAAGGGGATGAATCAGATTGGTCCACTTGATATTGATGGGTCAACTGTTGATGATCCTGCTCAGGTAGCTAACAAACTAAATGAATATTTTGCATCGACATTCACACATGAGGAGTTATTCAGCGAGGGGAATGCCAGAGGTGTATTCAACTCTAGCAGTAAGCTACAGAATCTTGAAATAACTGGGAGTAAAGTGGAGGAGAAACTGTTGAAGATAAACACAAGAAAGGCACCCGGGGTGGATGGGATCTATCCAGTTATATTAAAGGAGGCAGCAAAGGAAGTAAGCAAACCCTTAGCCATAATTATGAGAGCTTCCTTGGACTCAGGGGAGGTACTCATAGACTGGAAATGTGCAAATGTGACCCCAATTGACAAAGGAGGATCCAAGGCTAACACAAGTAATTATAGACCTGTGAGCTTAACTTCTGTTCCAGGAAAATTAATGGAGGCACTGGTTAAAGAAGCACTGCAGGATCATTTAGACAAGACTTCAGTTATAGCTCAAACACAGCATGGTTTTGTTAAGGGGAAGTCTTGCCTGACCAAATTGATTGGATACTATGATGCAGTCACAAAAGAACTGGATGCAGGGAATAACTTTGATATTATATACTTGGATCTTAGAAAGGCTTTTGATACTGTTGCACATGGAAGACTGCTACACAAATTGGAGCAGTGTGACATTGGAGGCAAATTGCTGCTATGGATAAAGGGGTGGTTGAGGGGGAGAAGACAGAGAGTGGTAATCAATGGACACTGCTCATCGTGGACTGATGTTATTAGTGGAGTCCCTCAGGGCTCAGTGTTGGGTCCATTATTGTTTTCTGTATTTATAAATGATATTGATGATGGTATATCGAGCTTAATGTCCAAGTTTGCAGACGATACAAAGGTTGGCAGGGTTGTCAAGGACACTACTGACACAATGCTGCTGCAACAGGATCTGGAAAGGTTGAGCAGATGGGCTGAGAAGTGGCAAATGAAGTTTAACATTGACAAATGTAAAGTACTACACATGGGAAACAGCAACCCCAGAGCAACATATCAACTCTGTGGTACTACACTGACAGTGGTAGAGAATGAAAGGGATTTGGGGGGTGGTTGTGCAGGCAGATATGAAGTTCTCTGAGCAGTACAGACGGGCTGCAAGAGTAGCTCATGGAGTATTGTCAATGATATACAGGAATTTTTCCAGCAGGGATAAGGAGGTGTTTATTCCATTGTATAAGGCGATGGTCAGGCCACACCTAGAGTACTGTATACAGGTCTGGAGGCCTCATTTCAAGAAGGATGTAGAGCTGCTGGAACGAGTACAGAGAAGGGCAACAAGATTAGTGAATGGAACAAAGGGTTGCTCTTACGAAGAAAGGCTTAAGTTTTGCAAATTACAGTGTCTGGAGACTAGGCACCAGCGAGGTGATCTGATAGAGGTGTATAAAGCCTTGAATGGTTTAAGCATGCTCAATGCTGATGGGATTCTTCCTCTAGCTCAGAAAAATCACCTGAGAGGGCATAAATTCAAATTGAGGAAAGACAGATGTAGGATAGACGTGCGGAAATTTGCCTTTAGCCAGCGGGTGGTTGGTTGGTGGAACAGACTTCCATCCCTTGTGGTGGGGTGGAGGTTGATAGCCTAAATAAGTTTAAGGCTCAGCTGGACAGGTATTTTGAACGAACAGAGGGGTGAAGTGGAAGTGGGGTTTTTTTTTTTTTTTTTTTGGCTGATGCTGCATAAGCTTGCTTTCTTGCATCAAATGCCTCTACTAATGCTAAATGCTTTCAAAGTCGGTTAACTCACGATGTTTATCCATATTGACACCGAATTACCATCTACGTTGTTGTTGTTGTTATTTTGATTTTTAGGAGCATTGGCAACTAAGGCCATATTGCTCCGGGAATATGCGGTGGTCATTCCCTGACCTTTTCCACATCCTCCGTATTTGGTGGTGACGGGCTCGAACCCCGGTCTAATCAAGAAGCATGTGCTACGCACTGCTGCTCCTTCCCACCTGGCTACAGAGGTGCCTACCATCTATGTGAATGCAGTGTACCTATAATACTCTCACTAGTGGACGAACCCATCAAGTGGTGGGTTCAACCACCACTTGGTGGGTGGTTGCACAGGAACCAGGTATCCCATGAATTCTGTCCTTTCAGTGCAAGTTTGAAGAGAAACTGCTGCAGCTAAAAGTAAACAAAACACTTGGAACTGATGAAATCAATCTGATTATATTAAAAGCTGCAAAAGATAGTTAAACCTTCAGCAATAATGAATGAATCTTTAGGAGAGGTCCCTAATGATTAGATAAGTGCAAATGCATCTTCTATTCACAAGGAAGAAAAGGATGAAGTGCATAACTACACACCTGTAAGTTTGACTTATGTATCAAGAAAAATAAGTCAACAGAAGTAATCCAAGATCATGCCTATCCAAATGATTATCTACTGTGAGGTCAAAACAACAGAACAGGATGCAAAGAATAGTTTTAACACCACACACTTAGATTTCAGTAAAGCCTTCAACACTGTACCACAGTTACTACTGCTACAACCAGTGGTGAGCTATAGTGGGCTCACATGAGCCCACTGTTATTTTTTTTTTGAATTTCCAAATCCATTTGCAAATCCATTGTTGAGACGATCATTTATTTTACAAATGAAATCCTAAATGCGCAATTATTGAATATCCAGAGCCGAAATTACAGTGGGGCACCATTCCCAGCATTTTAATGGCACAATCTATCGGTTATGTATTTTAAAATTGCTTCATTTTTGATTTAATTACAGTCGGACCTCTGTTTAACGAACTTCTTTATAGCGAATTTTTTGATTCCCCTTGCTAATTACATTTAAATAGTTTCCGTTGAACGATGAAAATTTCCATGTAACGAACGGATTAGAAGAGACAATCGTGTATGAATTGTTCTCACCTCTGGCCTTTAGGCAATTTAGGCAATTAGAAAGCGTGAGTTAAGGGTGAAAGGAATTACCATTTCACAATTTTAGTGGCGTCAGTAAAACCTATGCAGTCACATACCGAGAAGTTGCACTAGTCAATATGCTATCCATAGCCAATCAGAGGATTAAGAAGATTCTCGACACAGATTATAGCCTCTGGTCAACCTGTGTTGTGGTTCCCTTTTACTCCGACATACGGGCATGTTTTTCGGAGAAGTGAGTGATCCATGCCTTCTACTAAATTTCTGCTGTCTAGGTTTACATGGTCAGAGTAGCAGAATATTTGTGTGATTTCGACATTTTTCACTGTATTCAAAGAACTAGTGAGAGTAGCAACATAGAGGGGGGTGGGTGGGATTTGAGGCAACTAAGATATTATATAAACTTTACGAAGATGAAATGTACGAAAGATTTTGAAACTTTGTCGAGCATTTTTTAAAAACATTTAAAAAATGTTCTAAAATATAATGGCATACAGGCAATAATTCAAAAAACTATCACCAATCTCCAAAAAACTAGTACAAATTAAGGATGATTGCTAAAGAACTTGATGTGGAATGAGCAGCTTGTAGCTTGCAGATGGCAATTGTGGGTTGGAGGAATTATCCCACTTTCTTCAAACATTCTGAATCAGAAGTTAAATAATCCAGGATTATTAACTGGACTTTTAAATTTTGAATTTCTTAACCATTTAACACTAATAATCAACATCCTGCAGGGGCTCTCTTACCTTTCAGAAGCTTTACAGAATCACTATGGTAAAAGTAGATAAATTAATTATTCGAACTATCAATGCTATTGTTAATTTGAAAAATTCTGAAGGAAATTATGAAGCTAAAATTGAGAGCATGTTGAAGTTGAACGAATTTGAAGGAATCAAAATCAAAAGTAAAAAAAAAAATTACCTCATAACATGTTATTAAATGCATTGTTTTATCCTTAAAGGCTGCTGCTGTTTAATGGTTTTAAGACACAAGGGCATCAATGGCCAAGATGTGTCTTTCCAAGTTTTTAATGTAAATCAAACATTTTTTTTCAGATTTGTTTATCAAATCTGATTTGCCGAATAAAATTAAACAATTCATCTATATTCGCATTATTGTCTAAGATCTGTTGAAGAGTAACTGGATTCTGGTTATTGTATGAACTCTGAAAACAAAGGAATCTGGAATTTCTGAATCGAGGGCATACCAAAAGAATGTGTTTTACTGAAAGCTGAACTTGGCATTGAACACAGAGTGGGGGGTTTTTGTTTGTCAACAGATGAAAATGAGTAAGATGAGTATGGCCAATTCTCAGTCTGACAAGTATTACTTCTTCTCTGCGACTCTCTCTGATGCTAGAGTTCCATATTTCTGGATTAGATTTTATTTCCTGTAGTTTATTGTTGACTTCATTTTTCCATATTTGGGTCCATTCATTTTCACTTTCTTTAATAATGATTGGACTAAAATCAGTGCGTGGAACTATCCTTGTTCTGTTTGGCACTTCTGATGCTGACTTAGCTGCAATGTCTGCTTTTTCATTGTCTTCTATTCCGCAGTGTCCTGGGATCCAGCAAAGAGTTATTTCAGAGTGTTTCTTTTGACAGAGGTTGATTAGAAAGTCAATTTCTTGTAGGAGAGGATGACGAGAATGTCGTTTACCCTGTATATAGCTGAAATAGCACTGAGTGAATCCGAGTATATTAAGACACAGAGGGACGACTGTTGACATATTTCACTTAATGCAAGCTGTATAGCATACAGTTCTGCAGATAGAATGCTGCACTCAACTGGAAGAGATTTTTAAATTACATGCGAAGGGAACACGGCTGCTGCACCTACATGTGACTGGGTCTTAAATCCATCTGTATAGATTATGAGTTTCTCAGTGTGTTGTGCAGTATAGTTGGCATGCAACTGTCGGATATTACATAGTGGAATGGTATTTGTTGGCCACTGAGCGAAGTAAAGATCAATGTTTATATGATGTCTAGTCCATGGAGGTAAAGGCATATTTGCACTTTCCGCAATTTTGTTGAGATCGAGTTTCCACTTTTTTATTACTTCTTGAAGACGAATCCCTGCAAGTCTGGGTTCATTAGGCTTGGATTCATAAAGCGTTGGCCATAAAGGTTGGTTGAGGTATACCCAACAGGGGTGAGTTGGAAGGCTTCTTATTTTGGCAGTGTATTGGCAGAGTAGGCGTTGTCTTCTAAGATAAAGCGGAGGGTCGTGTGCTTCTATAAACAAGCTTTGTACTGGCAAGGTTCTGTAGGCACCTAGTGCTGGTCGAAGGGCACTGTGTTGAATGGTGTTCACAGACCATAAGATGCTGTTTTTAGCTGATGCATATACTATAGCTCCATAGTCTAATCGTGACCAGATTAGAGCACGATATAAATTCAGTAATGACTGTCTGTCAGCACCCAAAGATGTTGAGGATACCGCACGAAGGATGTTTAGTTTCTGGAGGTACGTAGTTCGTAGATAGGTTACATGTTTACGAAAATTTAATTTGGTGTCTAAGTTCAGACCCAATAATCTTATAGAATCTGTCATCGAAATTTCTCTGCCTTTCAGTTTTAATACAGGTTCCGGATGAAGCGATCGTAATTTACATTAGTGTATTGCTGCTGTTTTCCCCTCGGTTAATTGATAGCCGTTGCTTTCTGTCCAAGTTTCAATTTTGTTTATTGCTATCTGTAGTTGTCTTTCAATGACAGCCATGTTCAATGATTGACAGGAAATAGCAAGATCATCTGCATACATATAAACTTCTACTGTGGCTGGGATGTCTCTTATAATGCTACCGGTACGCAATGCAAAGAGTGTGGCACTTAAAATCGATCCCTGAGGTACTCCTTCTTGTGTGTGAATTTTGGACAGCTCATTCTGGAATCTTACTTGAAAGGTCCTGAGGTGAAGAAAATTCTGAATGAATCCAGGCAGGTTACCTCTCAGTCCAAGTTAGTATAAGTCTTGGAGGATTCCATATCTCCAGGTTGTATTGAATGCTTTGGTAATATCGAAAGTTATCATTACCATGTACTGTTTTTTAAGAAAAGCATTTCGAATGTGAGCTTCAACCTTGATGTGGACATCAGTTGTACACCTGTTACGGCAGAAACCAAATTGATGGCATGTTATAGAATCTTGATCTTCAACAATCCAGACAAGTCTCTTGTGAACCATCTTTTCTATTATCTTTCCTAAAAAGGTAAAGTGCAGCCATTATCAACCCACTGCAGGATGGAAGCCTCCTCAACAATTCATGTTGAGGGAAATGGACCATAATCTGCCACGCTGGTCCAGTGCGGGTTGGCAGATCGACCATATTCAGCAGTCAGGGGCTTGAACCCCGGTCTACTCAAAGAGCGTGTGCTACTGCACTCCCGCTCCTGCCCACTCGGCTACGGAGGCCTAAACAGCTGGTCAAAGATATAGGACAATAACTATTGGGGGATGAAGCATCTTTACCGGGTTTTGCTATGGCTACCACAACTGACTGATGCCATGTATCAGGGTAAACATTCTCCTCAAAGATTCTATTGTAAAATTTCAGTAGTATAGATTTTGAGTTTGAGTTTAGGTGGCGAAGCATTATGTAGAAAATGCCATCTGGTCCAGCAGAACTATTTCTAGAATTCTGGAGTGCTTCGTTGAGTTCATTCATAGTGAATGGAAGGTTATAAGAATAAGATTGTTTTGTAACAAAGTTAATTTTATATTTTTCCACGGACATTTTTTTGCATCTAAATGAGTCTTCATAAGATTGAGATGAAGTGACTGCAAATGTTTCTGCTAAAGCCTCTGCAATATCAGTTGGAGAAGAAACATCTATTCCTTTCCAGGACAGGATTGGGGCTTTGGTTTGTTGACACTTTCCACTGAGAATACGGATCTTTCTCCAAATTATTCTGGGGTCAGTGTTTCTGCAGATGGTAGAACTGAATCGAATCCACGCATCCTATTTAGCTTTTCTACGAATTCGCGTGCTTCAGCTTTCAGCCATTTATAGTTTATAAGGTTATCCACTGTAGCATTTCGGCGAAAAATGTTCCAAGCTTTGTTTTGTTTCCTTTTGGCAAGATAGCAATCCCTTGTCCACCAATTATTATACCTTTGTTTCGTAAGGTTAACTTTTTGTATTGCGCTGACAGCAGCTCCAAGTAGTTCTACTATATGGCTAGTGGCATTATTAATAGGTGCAGTAAGAATCAAATGGTTATCAAATTGCATTGTTTTCAAAAACTTTTCCCAGTTACCTCAATGAAAATTCCACGTAATTCTTTTGTTAGATGTATAGTTTATATCCGTCTGTATTTTGCAAATTATAGGAAAGTGATCACTGTTGTGAAGGTCAGTTAATACTGTCCAATCAAAGCTAGGATAAATTGACGAGGAACATATGGACAGATCCAGAGCAGAGCTAGAACCTGTAGGCAAGTGGATATAAGTATGCACACCGGTATTCAGTAGTGTTAAGTGATGGTTATCAAGTACAGTTTCGATCATCCTCCCTCTATGATCTATGTTCGGGGAACCCCACAAAGGATGATGACCATTTAGATCACCTAGAAAGCATACAGGTTGGGGCAGTTGATTAAGTAAATTGTCAAGTTCTGCAATGGAACATGAAACGTTTGGTGGAATATAAATGGAGATAAGAGTGAGATTAATTCCAAGAACAGTACAAACGGCTACTGCTTCTAGATTAGTGGAAAGCTGAACGGGTTTCGATGGTACATTACTACGAACTAATATTGCTACTCCTCCTCTTGCTGGAGACTCAGAACATCTGTCCTGTCTATATAGTGTATACCGTGAGAAATATGGGGTATAATTTGATGATAAATAAGTTTCCTGTAGACAAATACATGCAGGATCATGTTGGTGCATTAAGTATTTTAATTCGTCAAGATTGCTTCTTAGTCCTCTACAATTCCATTGAATAATTTTCTGCATTACTTGGGTTTAGGTTAGGTGGATTGATCTGATCGCTTGTTTTTCCCTCGATCCTGTTTATATTTCTCTCATTTTGAAAAGACTGGGCGAGTAATATCCATCTCATCAGCAGCATGAAGCAGGAGAACAGCATCTTCATTATCTAACTTCTCATCGATTTCCATAGTTCGTTAAGTTGGTTTATTTTGTGTACGATGAGCATCTTTCTCCTTTAATAACGTGCCTGAGTTGGGAACGTCTTGTTGTGGCTTGGATGGCTTTGTATTAGTAAAATTTGATGGACTTGTCTTTGTTGCTGTCAGTGTCTCACCATCCGCAAGGATGGATCTATCCCATTGAGTAAGAGATAATTTAGGAGGAATAGTAATATAAGTCGGTGTAGAAAATTATTTAGTGTTTTTGACTGCATTGGAATATGTTTTGGCAGGCATCACATTTAATATCTGTTTACGTGCCTCTTGGTAAGATACATTTTTCTCTACCTTGTACTTCATTATTTTCTTTCCCATTTTCCATAATTCACAAGCTCTAGAATATGCGGGGCGAGTACCCTGGCAATTTGAACACTTTGGCATTGCTGCTGTACATTCAGTTTGGGAATGGTCTGATGAGCCACAGAGGGGACAGATTGTCTTACCTTGGCATGCTGTTTGAGAATGACCATACTTCTGGCATTTAAAGCATCTAAGTGGATTTGGTATATAAGGTCGGATCTTACAGGAAAGGTAGCCAGCTTTTACTGATTCTGGGAGATTCGGACTGCTGAAGGTAAGGGTAATATTTCTCGTGGGTGTAAGGACACCATCTTGTTTGGTCATAATGCTCTTAGCACCGACAACACGTTGTGCTTTAAGTTCTGCGGCAATTTCTTCCTCAGAAACATTAAGGAGGTCCCATTCCGAGATGACTCCCTTTGAGGTGTTTAAACTTCTGTGTGGGGTCACCGAAATGGGAAGGCCTCCAAAGGTCGTTTGCTTCAGGAGTTGTCTAGAATGACTGGGATTGGAAGTTTCTATAAGAAGATCTCCTGAGCGAAGGCGTTTGACAATTTTGGGAGTACCTGCTACAGCCTCTATGCTTTTCTGCACAAGAAATGGCGATAAGCTACTAAGAGGTTTCGTCGATAAAGAGTGTAAAATTAGAAAAGCAGGTAGGTCGTGTGAAGAATCATCTTTTTTGATTCTCTTTGCTTGAGATGACTCAAGTTCATGTGAGCATGTAGGCTCTACAGTCGGTGATATTAATGGATCCATAATTGCTCCTTTTCGCCCTGAGTATTGGATTTATACTCAGACTACCAGCCCCGCCATGTGGAGGCAGGAGCGGTGCCACCAGTGACCAAGCGATACGAGATTAGTGGTTAGTTTGTTAGAGAAATTGGTTATATATATATATATATATATATATATATATTTAAAAAAGAAAGGTGTCTTTCCTTCCTTTATACGAAGCTTAGTTCTTTATTTAGAAAAAGCCAAAATTAAATAACTTTAAATAAAGAGGGTTTTAACAATCTCTACAATCTGTCGCTTAGAGAAAAGACGCTTTCAAATCGCTTTGGAAATATCGCTATGATCACTCGCGGCCATCCTTAAAGGATAAGTTATTAATGCAACTGGGTGATTTTAAATTAAATAAAGAAAATAACAATACCATTGAAAGAAATTTTAAACATATGCTACCAGAAATTGTGGAATGTGAAAGAACTTTCATCTCGGTGGTAAGAGGGTGAAAACCAAATAAGAAATTTAAGTTTTCTGATAAAATATGAAATAAAAATTAATGATTTTAGAGATTTTGTCGAAAACAGTTTATCTTTAAAATCGAGCGAAATTTTATTTTCAATTAAAAAAGACAGAAATATCTTTGAAACCACTGCGATTAGCAGTGCTGAAGCTAAGTGAGCTTTCAGCGTAATGAATAATATTGAGTGAATGAATGAATAAATAATGTTGACAATTAAACACGTTCCAGATTATGATGACCATACGTCTAAATGGAAAACCATTGCTTCAATTTGATCCAGATCGTTACGTCACATCATTCCTCTGTAATCATCGCTCAGCTATTGAGCAAAGCAGATCGACAACAAATATTAATAAAGAAGTAAATTGTATATGGCAATTTTTAGAATAAATTTTTCTTGAATATTTGTGTAATAATTTTCTATAATATTTGTGAAAAAAATACTGTGAAATGTTTTTATATTATTTGTGATATGAGAAATATTTCGTGTTATTTTTTATTTGCAATATTAAAATTCTATCATAAAAAAATGTATCCATTATATTTTCCGAGTTGTTAAAAAAAACGACGAACAAAAAAGTTGTGCGCGTGCCGAGCAGGCGCGGTAGATGGTTTATGTGAACCATCCTTCGCATTTCTTTTAGGTATATTGATTATGAAATAAGAGCTTTTGTAATGTAAATATTTTATTGAACATTCGGAAATTTTAATAATTTCTGGAAGACAAGATACAATGGATTTATGATAACTAAAGTAAGAGATGTATACTTGCGATTGCAACATATCTAAATATCTCTGGAAAACAGCGTCGATTGAAGTACCAATCTTGTAGTTGAGCGACATACGCAGCTGTTAGGGGAACCTAACAATGGAATGTAATGAAAATGGGAGACGAAAAAAGAAATTGTTGACAAATATTTGTATTGTTACTCTCATATGACAAATACTTGTATTGTTGCTGTCATATGACAAATACTTGTATTGTGCAGTCATATGATAAACAGTTGTATTCTGGCAGTCATATGACAAATACTTTTATTGTTGTGATCATACTTACTGCAGTAGTAACTTCAAGAAGTATGATTGTGACGTCATACTATTCAAAAATTCTAAAAAGAACTGCAGACACTATCGTACTGAGGTATCACTGTAAAGGGAGCCATGACGATGAGATTTTTACGTTTTTTTGTTTTTTTTTAGTAGACCTTATACACATACACTTATTTGCATGGTTAAGGGGGTAACAGGCCCATCTGTCCACCCTCCCCCGAACTGCTCCTGACTTGAGATATCATACCGGTCAGTCACGAAAAATGCATCACACGCACTAATTACACTACTAGTAGTGGGAGTGTGGGGAGCGCCTCTGGTGGAAACCGTGGATGACATCACTTCCGTGACCGATCAAAAAGCGAGCCCATTGTTAAAATATTCACAGCTCACCACTGGCTACAACTACTGCATAAAGCATAGAAAGAAATGTGGCATTAAGGGCAAGTTACTATTGTGAATAAAGGAATAGTTAAGTGGTAGGAGACAAAGGGGGTTATAAATGGGCACTGCTCTTCATTGACTAACATGGTGGAGTTTCACAGGGATCAGTATTGGGCCCCTTACTGTTTTTAATATTTATTAATGATATTGATGTAAATATTTACAGTGATTAATGACAGTAATCAGGATATGCTATGCTACTTCAAGAAGATCTAGATAAACTAAGTAGATGGGGTGGAAAATGGAAATTAATGTTTTAACAGTGATAAATGCAAGGTACTGACTGCATTTGGGTAGCAGTAATCCCACAATAACAAACCAATTTTGTGGTAACCATATTCAAGGTAGTGAAAACAAAAGAAAACTATACAGTCCAACATGAAGTGCTCTAAACAGTGTAGACAGGCTGCTAGAATAGTTCATTGGATTACACCAATGATATACAAGAATTTTTTTCAAAAAGCTGATTATCTGTGTTTATGGTTGTACTTGAGTTACTGCATACAAATCAGGAAGCCTCATTTTAAGGATATGGATCTGTTAAAACCAGTGCAGAAAAGACAACGAGGTTAGTCAAGGACACAAAAAGATATTATTGCCATGAAAGGCTTCAGTTCTGCAAACTGCAACACTTGGAAAGTAGGCACCTGCAGGAAGACCTGACTGGTGTGTTTAGTGCTATAAATGGATTGAGCAAACGAAATGCCAATGGTACCCTTACTTTCTCAGATAAGCATACATAGAAAAAGAATGGCTGAAGGATGGATGTGCAAAAATTTGCTTTCAGCCAGAGAGTAATTTATTTTTGGAATGAATTTCCACCTGATCTTTTGGAAGTGAGTAGTCCGAATAAATTGAAAGGTTTAGACAAATCATTGGCAGAATAGTCAAATGAAGTGGGTAATTTTTATTTTTGCTGGTGACATATAAGCTTTGCTTCCTTGCCTCATGTTGATAGCACTTATGTACAGTTTCACCCTAATGAATAGACTAGAAATATTTAATAGGAAAAGTGGCAGAGAAGTACCTTGTAAAACACTGAAAGCCACTCAAGAGTGAACAAAATGGTCAAATGAAAAGCAGAGTCAGTGGTCAAATTGCTCTTTCCCATGGCACATCTAAGAGTGTTTTTGCTTTTTTTTTTTTTTTTTCTGCATAGCCGCAAAAAAAAAACACAGCAAATGTAACAACAAAAGGAGCCAAAATTTCCCCATGATCATACACCCTACACAGTAATGTAATCAAATTAAGATTTCGTTCCATACACTGCTTGGTTATTTACTTAGACAAAATACACTACTTACATAGTTTGACATATGTTTGCTAACAGAGGGCACCTGCTAGCAGCATGATGAGGAATAAGCCACAAAACAGGTGCCCCAGCAGTGTCTTAGGTTTTAACTTTCACTTGTTCACACTCTAAATTGTAACAAAGACACTCAGTGTGAAGTCTAACACCCTGTTTTGTTTTAATTATAAAATTTTTTAGATTTTTTACTGAATTAAAAACAGTGATCTATTAATTATGATTTTCTAAACTCTATTAAAAAACACTGAATGAAAATGAGAGAAAGCAATAATAATGTTTTTATTGTATTTTTTTTAGATTTTAACACCCAGACTGAAACTGACACACTTGCATGGAGTCTGGCAGACACGAGAATACATGCATCTTTGTCAGGTGTTTGCATTTAGCCAGCAAAATCAAAGCATTAGATATATCTGCCTGGCATCCAGACACGACACTGGAGAATGGAAGTTGACTTGAAACAGATACATGCTTTTGATTCCCTGGCATCTGTTAAATGCTGAACAAAAATATGTCTCTTAATTCATAATATTATTGAAACGAAGATAGAAAATACAGTATAACCAGTTACAGAATAATGGGGTGAAAAAAGTACATAGAAGGATTTGATTTGATTTCCAGATTTAAAAAAAACAACAATTTTTTTTTTAAAAAATGGCATCTTGCCACGCTAGCAGATGAAGGTAAATGCACAGTAGATTTGCCCTCTTGGGTGGTACAATACAATTTAAAAAGATATTAGCAACTTAGGCATGACTGTGTATTACAATATTTATCACTAAGGTGGATATAAGACCAAGCCTTACCACTAAGTTCTTGGTGTCGATCTTCTGAGGGAGCAGATAAGTTCCCCGTGATTGTACATCCCACACAGTAATGTCTTCCAAATTTGTTGATTGTCTTCACTGAGCAGCCATATATCAGTAAATATAATGGACTGCACCATGAGAAAAAAATTGTATCAATCAAAAGCTTATGTTAGCTCACCTCTTAAACTTCACTTAGCAAATTTGAATACGTATTGTATATTATGTGATTTACACCAAAATATCTGACAGAAATTCAATTTCTGGATAACTGTCAATTAAAAAAAAAATGTAAAACAAGTTCCTGAAGATGTACCAATGTTTGCAATGACATGACAACATCTCTATCAATTTCAAGATAACTGAACAAGCATGGATCTCGGGTCCATGGGTGTAACAAATTTCATGCAGAAATCTTTCAAGAAACTCCACAAGAAGGTCACAGGTAGCCAAAACAACTTGCAGTTATGATGACATTCAATACACAAAGACCAAAAAAAAACAGCATGGAAAAATATAACATTAACTGCGTTGTGTGGAACCACCTTGCATTAACCACCGGGTGTTCAGAGGAATTTGAGTTGCCACGAGCTATAATAGAAAGTCATTCTGAAGCACGTGCAAGTGCCAATTAAACTGACTTGTCAGGGCTAGCCACGTGGTCACATTCCCAACATGGCTACTTTTCTCATGAAGTTGGCAAGGAAGGAGACAAAGTTGTTGTTAGGTTTTAGGTGCATCAATGACTTGGACCATACTGTACCAGTGCATATCATGTCTGTACAAGTGTGTGTTGGTGGGGTGATCTGCATATGGTGTGGGCTGAAAAACCCAGGGGGAAAAAAAAGAATAACAACAGGAAGATAGTGTTTTTTTTTTTTTTTTTTGTTAGTTGTTGGCACATCGAATTCTGTGGCCATAATGCACCTCCCAAAGTTTTTGCATTTTACTCTGATCCAAGCCCAAGGCAGGATTTGAACCCGCGACCTTTGGGTTGCCAGGCAGGCACTTTACCCACATGGCTAGCTCGGTTGGCAATGGAAGATCCTGTTGCCCAAAACAGTACGTTCAGAGTGTTCACAGTCTCACCCAAGTGAAAATAAGCTTCCAAAAGTGCAAACATAAAATAAGCTTCCAAAAGTGTAAACAAGCTTCAACTGAAAATTATTATTATAAGTCATATGGTGCAAGGAAGCCTGAGGCTTATGTTGCACCAGCCAAAAAAAAAAAAAAAAAAAATTTCCGAGTTACCCTGTGTGTGTGTGTGAGAGAGAGAGAGAGAGAGAGAGAGAGAGAGAGAGAGAGAGAATTAGAAAGGAATCACCAAGAAAGAGAAGAATGATGACATCCAGCTCAGGACCCTGGGTTGTGTAATACTGCATTCCCACCACCCACCCCTCTACCCACATGGAAAATTTATACAATACTATAATATTATACAGAAACACTTTTGAATCCAACTAAATCATTCATTGAACAGAATTCCTATCGTAAGTTCACAAACTGCTTTGTTTCTTAACTGTCCTTGATTATATTGCACTACAAAGTGGGGGGATAGCTCAACATTACATATCCTTTCTCTTTAAGCTGCTGGGATAAATAAAAGTAGCACGTTTCTTGAAGGTGCCCAATGAGTATCATCAATTACACTACTTTGGAAGAGGAAAAAACAGCTCTAGCCTTCTGCTCAACTGTGAGACATGACTTCCATTACCGACAGGAGCAAATGAAATTCACAAGAACCCCAAGTGCTATGATATATTGCTGCTGCTTTCTAGCAAAATTTTCCAAGACTACTAGAGACTACCACAAACTTTAAATGAAATTCAGCTAACAGTTCAGTTTGGTACATCATCCATCAGCCAAAGAACAAAATATAACTGCCTAGATACACCTCGGAAAATACATCGTACCAAATAAGCCAAATATTACATTGACAAATATTTAGCCTACAGAAACTGCACATGTAAACCTATAACACCAGCGCCCAAATAATCCAACCCAAAATATCTTAGATATTTCTACCAAGTAGCTTTATTAACTTAGTGGTTATTAAATTTCTAATGTAAATGGTTTTGTTTTTTTTTTTTAAATGAGCATAAGTAAATTATGGTGCATCAATTTGATGTAATTGCTTTTAAAAATAAATAAAATAAAATTTCTGTCCATACTCCAGGATGAACATATAACATCAAAGAAGCCCATAAGATAGGGAGAACACAAGAACGTTACCATATTCAGTAATCATGTGGGCTTGAATCATGATCACTCAAAGTATGGGTGTTTCTGTACTTGATCAATTATTAATCCTCTTAACAAACAAAAATTCTTAGAAAAGATAGTGCATATGTATACTTGATTATTGTCAGTGCACATTAATAGATCAAGTTATATCGCAAAGTCAACAAGTAACATTTTCTACGAATAAATAATAGTACATTAACAGGCTTTAAAAAAATTAACACTAATTAAACTAGATAACATTGCTAATATTCTGACTAAAAATTTCAGGACTGAACAGCATTTGGGTTTCATACATATCCACTAAGTTAGTATTAGTAGTGGCAAAATTATGCAAAGAAGCAAGCTTATATAGTATTGGCCAAAAAAAGGGAGATAAACTCTACCCACTTAATTTGTCCAATGCTGCTTTAAATTTATTCAAGCTACCCATTTGTTCCAACAATCATTTACTATCTGGCTGAAAACAAATATTCACAAATCAATCCTATAACTGTGCTTGTCCAATTTAAAGGCATGTCTCTGAGATGGAGTAAAGATACAAGCAACATTCAATTTACTTACTCCCTCAATCCATTTAAAACTTTAAACACTCCAATGGCCTCCTTTCAGGTGCTTACTTCCCAAATGCTGCCATCTGAAGAACTTGTCTTAGGGTAATCTCAGTCAAAGTGCCCTTTTGTGCCCCCTGTCTAAGCTTGTTGCTCTTCTCTGCACTAGTTCCAACAAATATACAATTTCATAAAGTGAAGCTTCCAAACCTGGACATAGTATTCAGATGCAGTCTAATCATTGCCTCATACATTGGTATAATCACTTCTTTGTTCCTGATGTGTACCACTGTAAGGACCCCATGAGCAGTCCTAGCAGAGTACCTGCCTGCACCACTTAAAGAATTTCAAGTCAAACTGTACAGTTGCTCCTAGGTCTTTTTCATTTTTCCAATTGGTTTGTTATGATACTGTTACCAAAATCAGTAAGCATGCATTTATCAATGTTAAACCCCAATTGCCACTTTTTAATCCATCTGTCCAATTTATCCAGTCTTAGAGAATACCTTGATTATCGTCATTAACCACCCTGCCCGACATATACAGCAAACTTAGACATTAAACTTGGTATGCCTTCATCAATATCTTTAATCAATGCTGAAAACAGTAGGAGGCTCAAACACCAAACCATGAAGGACTCTACTAACAACATTAGTTCATAGAGAGCAGTGGTCCCAATAACCATTCTTTCTTTTACCACCCAATCATCCCTTTATCCATAGTTAAAACTTGCCCCTAATGTAACACAGTTTCTTGTACAGCAGATCATTCGTGTATTCAGTGTCAAAAGCTTTATACAGATAGCTTTAAGTACAAGTAGCTCTTGGTTTACGATGGTTTGTTTTGCAACAATTCACAATAACGACAGTTTTGAACCAGAAGGCTAAAAATATCAAAAAACTATAAAAAATTTCAAAAATGCACAACTATAAATACTGGATATGATGTAAAGAAACAACACAGCTAATCAGAGATGAGAGCTATCCCCATTTACCATCTAAACCAACCAGGGATGAGGTGGTCGGAGATAAGAGGAAAGTTTGTTTGTTATTTGGTTTTTAGGAGCATTAGCAACTAAGGCCATATTGCTCCGGGATATGCGGTGGTCATTCCCTGACCTTTCCGCAACCTCCGTATTTGGTGGTGACAGGCTTGAACTCCGGTCTAATCAAGAAGCGTGTGCTACGCACTGCTGTTCCTTCCCACCTGGCTACAGAGGCGCCTATAAGAGGAAAGGAACACTCAGTTTGCTTGTTGGTGTACTATTGTTGGACCACTATTCTACAGTGCCAATTTGTGAGTTTTTTTTTTAAATTGTTGATTAAATTAATAAAATAAGAGCCTCCATTTCTAGTAAGAGAAGTGCAGTAAAGCCAAGTGAATGTGAAAATGTCACTAAAAAGTCACATAGATCTATCATGGAAAAAAAGATAGATGTAATTTGTAGAATGGAAGATGGTCAGACACATCCTAAATGAGTGTAGAAAAACATGAAATTGCCTCCATCATGGAGTACCATAATGAAAAATGCAGATAAAACCAAACAGTCAATGCAACGTGCTATGACAGTAAGTGAGATGCAAGTGAGTTATAGCAGAAGTAAACTTTTAGAAAAAATGGAGAAATTGTCATTGTGGATGGATGACTTAAATCAAAAAACATTCCATTTACGCAAGCTGTCATTATTGATAAGGTAAAGTCAATTTTTGAAAATCTTAAGAAAAAAGAGGGTGGTGACGAGACATTTTTAGGTAGCAAGGGATGATTCATGCGATATAAATGTTAAAGTAAGTGCCGGTGTGGGAAATTAAATGGAGAGGTGGCAAGTGTAGATGCTGAGGCATCTACAGCATTTCCTTCAGAGTTTTTAGAGGAGGGTAATTATCCTCTTGATCTCATTTTTAATGTTAACAAGACTGGACTTTATTGGAAGAAATTGCCATCACAAACCTTCGTTGCCCATGAAGAGCAGTCTGCACAAGGTTTAAAGGCTGCAAAAGACAGGCTAATGCTTCTGCTAAGTGCAAATGTCTCTGGCACTTTAAAATTAAAACCAATGTTGGTGTACCATTCAAGACATGCTCTCAGGGACCTACAAACAGCCTTATTGCCAATGAAATGGATGTGGATTAGGTGGACTTGGGTGACACAGGAAATCTTGTTGGATTGGTACACAAACTATTTTTACCCTACTATGCTCTGTTTTTGTCAAGAAAATGAGTTACCAGCCAAGGATCTTGGGCAATGTCCGTGGGCATCCTGCAAACATTTCTGAAGTCAGAACATCTCTGGATGTCAATGTTGTTTACATGCCACCAAACACTACTTCACTTCTGCAACCAATTAACCAGGAAGTAATAGCAACCTTTAAAGCCTATTACCTTCACCAAACCTTCATGGAAATGGTGAGAGTTTTGGACAGGTCAGATAAAATTATCAAGGATTATTGGCACTCATTCGACATTCCGAAGGCATTATAACATCAACGTGGCTTGGGAGGAAGTATCGGTGAACTCTGTGAATGGAGTGTAGTGCAAGCTTCTTCCACAATTTATGCATGAATTCACAGGATTAGAGCCAGTGGAGAACATTGTTGAAGACGTTAGCAGGCTGGCACAAGAAGTGGGATTGGACGAAGTTACAGATGAAGATGTAACAGAGTTGTTGGATAGCCATAGACAGAAACTTTCCAATGAAGACTCTAAAGAATTGGTTAAAGAACTAAGCCAACAGAATGGGGAGGAAAAAGAAAAAGAGCCTCCTCTAAAATCTATCAATACAAGCGATCTACAGCACATCCTTTCAGCCAGGGAGACCCTCACTGATGAGCTCTGTGAGACCAACTACAACTGGGAGCAGGTGCAAAAGTGTAAAGGAGAAGTGTTCTGAGGTTCTCAAAGAAAGAAAGAAAGAAAGAGGAAATCTCTACAGTCAACATGCATGCTTACTTCAAAAAAAGGAAAGATCCTCAACCAGGGACTTCATAAGAGAAGTAAAATCTCTGAATTACACCACTGTCAAAAAGATCAATGCAGGGGCCTTACAGTGGTGCTTACAAAAACTTTCAGTCTGGGCTTTGAACATATCAAAGTAAATGTACATAATTTTTTTATTTAATTAAATTTAGTTTGGTTAATTTATACTATATTACATTTAATTGATTTTATATTCATAAAAATGCTGTTTTTGCATTCACACCATTCATTTCAGAGCTTCAGATATAATATTATATTACTTATGTCAATTTTGAGAGGGGCCTGGAACGTAACTCAATGACTTCTCATTGACTTACATTATATAATTAGATTCGTTTTACACTGATTTTTTTTTTGTGACAGTTCCTTCGGGAACAGAACCCCATCATAAACAGAGGTCTACCTGTATATTATATCAATATTATCGTTTTACACTGATTTTTTTTTTTTTTTTTGTGACAGTTCCTTCAGGAACAGAACCCCATCGTAAACAGAGGTCTACCTGTATATTATATCAATATTATCGTTTTACACTGATTTTTTTTTTGTGACAACCTTCAGGAACAGAACCCCATCGTAAACAGAGGTCTACCTGTATATTATATCAATATTATTATTATTTGTTCAGGTAGAGGAAATGTTACAGCCATCCCTAGATGGCATCCAAATGCTAGGAGGGTAGACACAACTACAACAGATTAAAACAATACATATATATATATACAGTATATTGGGTAATACAAAAGATACAGAGATCCAGTCAGAAAATTAATTACAGTAGGCTAAGACAGAAGAATTTTCAATATAAATGCTAAAAATACATTGAGCACTCAACAAAGAAGCGTGCAGGGGTGCCAAAAGGTTGTTGCAGGCTGTCCAAAACAGAAGGAGCAAAGTTCATCCTGTAACCAGGGACACACGGAAAGCGAAGGCAAATTGGAAGGTCTAAAATTGCAAAACTACATAAGCATCAGCAAAACTTCTGATCTATAGGCCTTATCCAAGCAAATTGCTTCAGGCCTGATATTTAGGAATCCAATCATCTTTGCTGGGGGCTATGACTCAGACAGCTTATTTGGTTGAAGGCAGGTTGGATCATAGATGCTTGCTGGTTAGATATTCTTCCATTATTCTTAAGCAGGATGAAGAGGCTATATACTGAGAGCATCTAGTCTTCCCAAAATAAGCTGAGAAAGAGTAATTATATTGTGAGTGGTGATGATTTGTTTCCAAGGGGTTGTCCCATGCAGTATAGCCCTAGAGATGGTAAGGGGATGTCCTCAAGTCCTACTGAGGGATCGCAGAAGCCAATACTCAAGCCACAAGAACTTCTGCAGGTAAGCTGGAGGGGTAGAGAATCATATTTCTGATGCATAGAGAGCCACAGGTACCACACAAGTTTTGACAAACCTTGTTATTAGCTTGTTATTGCAGTAATAACCTACCAGCTCTATCATGCTGACCTAAAGGCCACATAGAATTTGTTTCTTGCTTCCTTCATTTTTCCATTTAATTCTTTTGCAACTGCCTCATAATTGTTTGTTGTTTGTTTGTTATTTGGTTTTTAGGAGCATTAGCAACTAAGGCCATATTGCTCCGGGATATGTGGTGATCATTCCCGGACCTTTCAGCATCCTCCGTATTTGGTGGTGACGGGCTCGAACCCCGATATAATCAAGAAGCGTGTGCTACGCACTGCTGCTCCTTCCCACCTGGCTACAGAGGCGCCTCTGCCTCATAATAAATAATCAGATTGGTCAGGCAAGATCACCTCTTAATGAATCTATGCTATAATTGCCATATAACTGCTTTCCTATCAAGGTGATCCTACATTAACTACTTTAACAACTAACAACATTGACTCCATTATTTTTTTTTGGCATACAAAAGACAAGCTTGCAGTTCTATAAATACTCACTTTGCCCTCTTACTCCCTTTAGGATAAGGAAGGAAACTTGCACATCTGTAGGTTCTTCCACTGAATCCAAGAGGAGGGACTAATGGACTGGAGATGTTTGCATCTTTTGCTGTTGCATCAGCCCCCAAGTTCATTTCCTTTTACTTTCAACAATTTCTCTTCCAGATTGCTTTCAAGTATCATAAACATCATTAAATCCCCAACAGAACTAACGTATACTTCTGGTATCCCCTCCCTAAAATCTTCATGTGAATGTAGATAATATATTTATTCAGTTTGTCAGCAACCTTTACAGGTTTATCAATTATTCACCAATGTGATTCATCCCTTTCCTTCTAGTTAACATAAAAGTAGCAAAGAACTTTTTTATACTTTTCCCTGCACTCTTAGCCAATGAATTCTCATAATTAACTTTTTACATATGTTAATACTATATATTTATATAATGTAGAGTATATTATATAAGATGGTGGCTTATGTCACACTGTATTGATAAGAAATTTGGCAACTCAAAATATAAGATATGTCATGTCAAACGATGTCTTATGAAAAAATTTTTTCCAACTTGGTACTAATATAAACTTTCATTTAGCTTTTCTGTGCGATGACTATATTTAATTAATATTCATATGCTGTTCATAAATCTTTCTATCGCTTAACTCAATGTTATACTTCAGCAGTCTATTTGAAATCATTCTATGGTCCATGGTGAGATGCAAGCTAATTTGCTCAAATTATTGAAATATTATGGGAGGGGGAGAAATGGACAAAATCCTTAATATTTTCTTAGTGAATATTTTACATACACGTATAAATTATAAATCCAGTTTAATGTAAAAATACAAGCATATACTTACAGGCAGTAGCTTTCGAGACTAGCGTGTCTCTTCATCAACTGAAATTCAAATACAAAAATACAACGGATAAGTGCAATGAGCTGAGTGAGGCACGTTAATCATGTGCCATTGTTGTTGCACGGACATGCGCTGCTTTTACTCAACTGAACATCTAGCATTAAAACGGTTGTCTCTAGGATGGGGTGTAGACCTATGCCTTTGTGGCGGTTTATTGCCTTTGGATTGTTTAATATGTTAAGTGACTCTAGCCACAGGCAGTGGCGAAAGTGTCCGTGAGTCGTCTACTACTTCAAAGTCACGTTTGGGATCAAGATCGTGGTTGGTGGCCCAAAAATGTTCCGCGACTGAGGACTGGTCAGTTTCGGCAAGCCGGATTGCTCTGTCATGTTCCGTAAGGCGATCTTGGAGACACCTTGATGTTTCTCTTATGTAGCAACTGTCACAGTCTCTACAAGTGAGGCGATATACTACATTGCTGCATAAGACAGGTGTGACAGGGGTCTTCACACTGGAGACAAGTGAATGTAGGTTCCTGCAGGGTAACTGCACACATTTGATGTTGTAATTTCTAAGGACCTTCGAGATCTGTCCTGACACGCCTGGATAATAGGGAATGTAGGCGGACGATATACCATCTTGGTTCGGTGGTCTTGTGCCTGTAAGAGGTACCTGCCTAGCACATGGGATGGATAACCACATTTGGTTATGTCCGCCTTCACACGGGAAATCTCATTACGCCTAATTGTATCAGTGATGGAATGGCTCCGGGCCCTGGAGAATAGGGTGCAAGCAGTGCTATTGAGATGACTTGGTGCGTGGCCGGATCTGTAGTTAGTGAATTGACAGCACCACATAGGTTTGTGGTATACTGAAGTCTCTAGATGTGGGCCTATGCAATGCACTAGGACATCCAGGAACGGGAGCGCGTCATTGACCTCTAACTCTATAGTAAACTTGATGAAATTAGATAGGGAGTTGAGGTATTCCAGTAGTGCTGTTTCAGAGCCACGTGGTATTACAGTAAAAATATCGTCAACGTATCTACACCATGTTGTAATAGGTGTAGGTGGATTCCGGTATATTTGCTCCTCCAAGTTTACTATAGAGTTTGAGGTCAACGATGCGCTCCCGTTCCTGGATGTCCTAGTGCATCGCATAGGCCCACATCTAGAGACTTCAGTATACCGCAAACCTATGTGGTGCGGTCAATTCACTAACTACAGATCCGGCCACCCACTAAGTCATCTCAATAGCACTGCCCGCACCCTATTCTCCAGGGCCTGGAGCCATTCCAGCACTGAAACAATTAGGCGTAACGAGATCTCCCGTGTGAAGGCGGACATAACCAAATGTGGTTATCCATCCCATGTGCTAGGCAGGTACCTATTACAAGCACAAGAACTCACATCCCACCCAAGACCACCGAACCAAGATGGTATATCGTCCGCCTACATGCCCTATTATCCAGGCGTGTCAGGACGGATCTCGAAGGTCCTTAGAAATTACAACATCAAATGCGTGCAGTTACCTACATTCACTTGTCTCCAGTGTGAAGACCCCTGTCACACCTGTCTTACGCAGCAATGTAGTATATCGCATCACCTGTAGAGACTGTGACAGTTGCTACATAAGAGAAACATCAAGGTGTCTCCGAGATCGCCTTACGGAACATGACAGAGCAATCCGGCTTGCCGAAACTGACCAGTCCGCAGTTGCGGAACATTTTTGGGCCACCAACCACGATCTTGATCCCAAACGTGACTTAAGTAGTAGACCACTCACGACACTTTCACCACCGCCTATGGCTAGAGTCACTTAACATATTAAACAATCCAAAGGCAATAAACCGCCACAAAGGCATAGGTCTACACCCCATCCTAGAGACAACCATTTTAATGCTAGATGTTCAGTGGAGTAAAAGCAACGCACGTCCGTGCAACAACAATGGCACATGATTAACATGCCTCACTCAACTCATTGCACCTATCCGTTGTATTTTTGTATTTGAATTTCAGTTGATGAAGAGACATGCCAGTCTTGAAAGCTACTGCCTGTTAGTATATATTTGTATTTTTACATTAAACTGGATCTATAATTTATACGTGTATGTTATTTCAACCATGGATCCCAGTACGCCAAGCCCATTCGTTACTGAATATTTTACTTTAACAAATTTACTATGTGTTGTTAAATTCCACAACAACATGTTTATTCAGATAAGAAGGCAGAATCCTTTTAAAGGTCACGGTTTAAGATATGTAAAGAATGTTTACATCTCCTTCCCAATATATCAGAGGGTCTAAAGCCTACAATATATAAGGTCCATTGCACCTTAACTATTTACAACTTAATTTAGTGTTAGGCTACTTTTTTTTTATGTAAACCCCAAACATGAGAGGTGTTAGAACCTATAGTACTTAGTACCGTGCTTTGGTTGGAGGTTGAGAAGACAAAAGAAGATATTTGTTGACATTGGACTTGAACTTCTGTAGACTGCAATTTTCAGGAAATATGCATGAAGGAAAGTTGTTCCAGAAAACGGCAGTTGAATGAATAAACGAGGAAGATGAAAAGTTGGTTCTGTGAGTTTGAAGTTGGACAGTAAATGGATGATGGCTGGTTGCAGCACGTGTTCAGACTGTTTTGAAAGAGAGAGCGGGAATTATAGAAGCCAATTCAGAAGAACAGTGCCCGTGGAAGTATCTGTAGAAAAGGCATGCAGCAGAAACAGTACATCTATGAGAAGCGAGTGGAGAGACTCTGTTAGAGATGAGTCATTAATTAACCTGACTGCCCTCTTCTGAATGGAACCTAGAAGCCTGAGAGAGGTTTTGGGGGCACCACCCCAGATGTGGGAACAATATTCCATGGCAGGGCGGATTTGCGATTTATACAGAGTGAGCAGCTGTTTGGAAGAAAAGTAACGCAGAGAGCGAAAGAGAAAAACAAGTTTTTAGATGCAGAGAAAGCAATATTTGTAATGTCTCTTGAGAACATTAGAAAAGAGATAAATCATTTTGCCTAGAAATTGGAAGTGTCACTAAAGATAAGCATAGGAGCAGAAGAATCCTTTTTGCGAGACATAACACAAGACTGAGTTTTAGAAGGGTTGAAATCAACTAAGTTGTCTTTGCCCCACTGGAGAATTACCTGAAGATCAGCATTTAAGGAATTGGTAGCAAATTTTCGAGAAGTTGAAGCTGATTGAGCAGGACAAGGTTTCTCAAAATGGAAAGTAGAATGCAATGTGCTATCATCGGCAAAAATATGTATAGGATTTCCAGTCAATGGCAGAAGGTCATTAATATACAAGAGAAAAAGAGTGGGGGAAAGAACTGAACCTTGGGGGACACCGGCATTAGTGGAGAAGTTAGAAGACAGAGAGCCATCTACCATCACCCTCAGTGAGCAATCAAAGAGAAAACTGGATAACCAATTACTAAAAACAGTTGGCAAACCATAAGATGGAAACTTGTTTAGAAGATCATTATGCCAAACACAATCGAAAGCCTTTGAGATGTCAAGAGCAACTACTTCTGTTTTATCGAACTAGTATATAAATAAATGGGTAACATAAGCCAGAATATCACCAGTGGATCGACACTGACGGAATCCATACTGATGATTGTTGATCAGATGGAAGGTTTCTAGGTAGTTTAAGAGTTGGCGGTTAATTCATTTGTCCATTACTTTAGAAAGAGTAGAAGTAATTGCAATGGGACGATAACTGGATTGGAGTGATTTGTTACCCTTTTTAGGAACTGGCTGGATACGAGCAAATTTCCAAGCAGAAGGAAAAACACCTTTGGAATAAGAAAGTGAAAAAAAGGCGGAAAAGAATAGGAGTAAGTTCAGGAGCACAGGTTTTGAGAACAAGTGGAGAAATATCATCGGGACCTGGAGCTTTCCTACCATCAAAATTCGTTAAAATCCTTCTGACATCCTTTTGATGGAAGACCACAGGAGGCATTGAATGGAGCATGTTGGGAGGTGTTTTACCAAGATCATTAATACATGAGTTGGAAGAAAAATGGGATGCTAGCAGGTCAGCTTTATCCTTGGCTGAAGTGACGACAGAACCATCTGGTTTGGACAGAGGTGGGAGCAGAGATGGGTAAAAGTTGCAGCCAATAAGTTTGGCAAGAGACCAGGATGCTCGGCTACCATTAGGGCAAGAAGCAAGTTTTCTACTCTTAGCCTGTTCAAACTCTAGTTTGGACTGATTAATAACTGCTTTACAATTGTTGCGAGGTTTGGTGTAGGCAGAAAATGAAACTGAAGAATTAGAAACAAGCCAATTACGATATGCAACATTCTTCTCTTGAACTGCCTTAGCACATTTATTGGAAAACCAAGGTTTAGATAAAGGACAAGATTTTAAAGTGGAGTGTGGGATAAAGGATTCCATTCCTGCAAGAATAATTTCACTGACACGATCTGAGCAAACATTGACATCAGAAGTTTTGAAACAGTAATCCGACCACGGAAAAGAAATCTCACAGGTCATCCCATTTTGCATTCTTGTAATGCCAAACAACACGAGGTTGGGAATAGCCATGAGATAAAGGCTCCATTGGAGAAGAGACAATCACCAAGTTGTGATCTGAAGTGTCTAAAGGACCTCTCACTTCGACCAGGTACTTAGAAGGGTTGTTTGTGAGAAAAAGATCAAGCATATTGGCTTTATGATTAGGATTGTCCGGTATTCTTGTAGGTAAATGAACAATCTGTGCAAGGTAATTGTAATTGCAAAAGCCTCAGCATCTCGACCAGCTGGGTCGGTGTGACTAGAAAATGGAAGACAGCTGGAGTTTTGAACATTAAAATCACCAAGGAAAATTACCTCACTGTTAGGAATGTTGGACTGGAGAAGGTCAAGTTGCAAAGAGAGGAAGTCAAAGAGCTCCAAGTGATTAGTGGAGTTGGGAGAACGGTAGAGACAACAGATGAATTTGGCACAATGAGATAGAGAGATTTTAAGCCAGAGAAGATAAAAGAGAGTAGATTCCAAATTGCCAAGTCTCTGACAGGGAATATCAGAACGGACATATGCACAAGTACCACCTTTGAGGCGAAAGGAATCATACAGCGAATAATTTTGACATCTGAGATGAGCAGTAGTTGAATCAACTGATAACTGAGATTCTGTCAGAAAAAGTACATGGGGTCTGGCAGATTGCAAGTGGAAATGGACATCGTTGAGATTAGAATTGAGACCACGTATATTTGTGAAATGAATTAGGAAGTGCTTGGGAGGTTTAGATCTTTTCGCAGATAAGCTTGCTCTATTAGTTTGACAATTCATGGTGTATTCAATAGTGAGAAAAAGTGGGTGGGACATGCTGTATGAAGTAATGAAATTTTTGGATATGGCGTACACGTGGTAAGAATATACCCAGATCCTTGACATAACGTGGCCTCGACAATGCTCCCCGCATACACACTACTCGGACTCCCTCCAGTCACTATCTGGCAGAGTAGCAAGATTATACACTAGCTGATCCGGAAGCCTCCTAGAGAGTTACCAATAGGTTCGGTCCGGTGTACTAACTAGCGGCCGGCCTGCGAACACCGTTTTAGAGCTGCACCCTCGAAATGTAAGGAATATTGGATCTCGATGTTCATCATAACCTCAAAAGTCATCAATCGTACTGTGTGATGGAAGAGATAGGGAAGGGTTGACCAGAACTTAGCTCTAGAGACTAAACATGGGTTCCACCACTTCAAGCCTACAATAAGCAAAGTGGTGTTATTGCACCGGTTGATTAGAGTCATCTATTCCAACCTATTTTAAGAAATATAATAATGTTAAGGTAGAGCTTCTCAAACTTTGCTATACCACGATGCTACAATAAACAAATTTATTGCAATCCCCCACAAAAGTGATTTCATTTGGGTTAAAGTTTGACACAAAAAACACACCATTCACTTTTAATAATTAAATTTTAATCTATATATCAAATAAAACAAAACTTTATAAAACTGTTGTATTTTAAATAAATAAAACAAAAATTTAAAACCTGAGGAAAAATTTAAGAATTGTGAACCCCTGGTGGGTGGCAGTTGTGGTCCACAGTTTAAGAAACATGGTGTTAAGGAATACAGAGGTTCATCAAAAAAAGACCAACAGTTTGATATCTAATTAATTTTATGTATTACACTGAACACTGGGAAGTTTTGCGTAATTAAACATGAAAGGTGTGCAAATTTTATTCAAGCAAAAACATTCAATACAAAATAAACTGTTTTTATACTCCGAAGCAACCACACAATCAGAGGAGTTCACAAGAGAAAGAGAATACAAGAAACAGCACCATATTTAGTGGTCACAGGCTTGAACCTAGGTCACTCAAAGCACATTGTACCACCACAACTGACCACTTGGCTAGATGTGATTCTGTGCATCCAAGGCCATCACAGATGTTAACTGAAGATTACCATAACTGCCAACTTGTGTGCCTTCAGAGACAACTACAATAATGGCTGTAATTTTACCTTTCACTTCTTCAACAGTATGTGGATTATTCCTGTAGACCCAAGTAGCCCTTCAGGAATCCCCCACAGAAAATAACTACATGGATTCAGATCCAGCAGGTAGAAGCCAAAACCACCCAATCCAACATCCAGGATATCAATTAGAGATGGCCTTATTAAAATTTTCCTTCGGTAAATGAAGAAACACATTCATTGTACATAGTCTTGAGCCACTGTGTGGAAACCTTCCTAGAATTTTTCTAAACCCAAATCTCACTTTAAACTCACCACAGTTTTGTTTAAGTGAAAAAAAAACTTCAATTATTAACCGACAGTTTTATTAAACCTTTTCTCTCACACACACACACAAAACACTGTTCAGTAGCATACTTCATCTTGCTTACAGAACTTTCCTTCTAGGGTGCATCACTAACTAGTTGGAAAACTAATGTCTTGCATGTTAAATGATATCAAACTCAACAATACCAGGTCACTACATCAAAAAATATAGATATTCAAACTGATGTGTCTTTTTTTTTCATGGACCTGTATTTAACATGGCTCTAAGTTTTGTACAGGGAATATTATTCATCACACTATGTAATGGAAAATCTTCAAGTTTAATATTATGCAAGTGTTTATATCCAGGGCAGAATTCAAAACCATGGCCAATGCTTAGTGAACACTTAGTAATTATACATATGCAAGCAATTAATCTATCTATACATTAAAAAAGTTTTCCTCCTAGTGATATTTATTCATCCCAATTGGAGAAGAGAGCGGGGCAATTACATCACTAGAAATGCACAGGTAAATAATTACATGGGTCATTTCCTGATTAGATTTCGATCATTAAGTTAGTATAATGTTATTATTATACAAATAATAACAAAGCTATACAAATATTTACAAAAAACTAAAACATTTAAAAAATTATAAACTATTTACAATCATACCTCTACTATATTAGGATGATGGGTCCCTTTCATTAGCTGACATTAATATACAAAAAAACATTACAATCGAAACATCAAATGATACCGGGCATGGTCATGTATTAGACAGTGAAGCAAGTACACGAGTTTGGTGAACATTAAATGGAAGGAACACAAATGGATTAGTGGGCAGAATCAGACACTTGTTGTTGACAATGTAGAGTGTGTACGTGGGAGGCATTCCAACATTCCATGCACTGCAAGACAACTGCCTCCATAACATTCACCAATCTCATGCACGTGCTTCACTATCTAATACATGACCATGCCCACCCAGCATCATTTGATATTCCATTGTAACATTTTTTTGTATATTAATGTCAGCTGATGAAAGGACCCATTGTCCCGATATATTTTGTATATTTGTAAATATTTTAAATATTTACATAGTTTATAAATATTTTAGTCCTGCTCTTTTGGATGCAACAATATTCCTAATGCATTATGGAACCCAAAACAAAAGGCCTTTTCCTAAGTGACCTATGTAAATGCAGGTAAATAATGGCATAGTGATATTTATTCAACCTTGAGAATGCCACGTGGTGGGGTAGCCAATGGGAGAAGAGAGTGTGGGTCACGTGGTACAATTGGGCGGGGCAATTGCATCACTATACAAATGCACAGGTAAATAATTACATAGATCATTTCTTGATTAGATATTGATCAGTGTGTTGACACAGGTGGTAGATGTTTGTTTGTTTGTTATTTGGTTTTTAGGAGCATTAGCAACTAAGGCCATATTGCTCCGGGATATGCGGTGGTCATTCCCTGACCTTTCCGCATCTTCCGTATTTGGTGGTGACGGGCTCGAACCCGGTCTAAAGGTGGTAGATGACTTTCATCAACCGGTGAAATACCACCACTTTGCTTATTGGAGGCTTGAAGTGGTGAAACCCATGTTTAGTCTCTAGAGCAAAGTTTCCGGCATCCCCCTCCCCTCTCCCCATACTTCTCCTTCAACCCATGCATGGTACTAAGTACTATAGGTTTTGATACCTTTTGTGTTTGGGGTTCTCATAAAAAAAAAAAAAAAAAAAAAAAATATGTGTGTCTTTTACATAGAAAAGATTTGACTTACCAAATCATACCCCTACATTTTACATAAAAAACCATGCGCAGGGGTTGGCGAGCAAAGTGAGCAGACAGCAAAGCCCCCTAGTTTTTTATTAATAAAAAATATTTTATTATATGGGTTATTCAAAATTAACAGAAAAATTTATTATTAAACTATTTTAATTTTCATTTAGTGAAAGTATTTTTAATTTCTTGAGAGAACTCTTCATTCTGTATGTTATCAGGTTTGGTTACTGTTATGAAATCAAGACCCCTTAAAATATTTAAGTTTCCAAAAATACAAAGAAAGAAGTTAGATCAGAATTACATTAAACTCTAAAAGCTGCAGCAGCCTTCAGCTGAGAGGTGCCCGACTCTTAAAATTTTCTGAAATCTAGAGTAATATGATCGGTGGTTTACAGTTTTGGAGAATCAGGTTTCAATGAACATTAGCACTAACAACAATTTGTTTACATCTATAAAGAAGTATGAATAAAAGTTAGTTCTAGTAGTTAAAAATGTAAATACAATTTTTAAATGTAAACAAATGATGATACACAAAGTAATAGCGAAGTCACATCACATACTTGAATTTTAAGTGCATACCTAGTACAGTATCAGAGAGAATATCAAGAAATGTGTTTTGACATTACAGGACAAAAAAAATATTTTGTCCTGTAATGTGAAATTATTCTTTAATTTAAATTGACTGTGAGAAATTAATTCAATCAATCAATTTCACTAAGATTCATTTTTGGCACCATTATAACTTGTCACTTAACTGATGAGTTTTATGAGTAGTTATATGGACATTTTCTATCTCTCTTTGCTCTCAGCTGTTCCAATGAACCATTCTAAAAGGACATCAAACTGGTAACCAACTCACACAAACACTATAATTAATAAGAGCAATTTATGCAAGTTATGAAGTTTTTTGCTTAGTCAGCAAGAGCACTAAAAGAGAAATATCACCCACTTTTTTTTTTTGCACAGCTTCTTAAAGACAAATGAGATTGTTGATACTAGTGCCGAATTGCTTCCTTAATATTTCCAGATTGTAATTTTTTTTATATATATATATATATATATATAATGTACTAGATTTTAACAAATTCCAGAGGTTTTTTACATTCCAGTTTTACAGTGGTTGTACAGGATAAATGTAGCCTGGCATTAACATGCTGAAATAAACTCCTTTACTTATTTTTTTTGTTCTGGTGTAATCTACAGTCCAAAAACAGAGCTATTTGCTGCAGTGACTGGCATGAAATTCTCTATTCCACTGAACCTTTCTGGGCCATAATAATGAATCATGCTTTCGTACCCCAGTAAAAATATGAACAATTCATTACCCTCTGGCTAGAAAACATTCCAAAAGACTTATTTTTTACAAGCATTCAAATGTGTTTTTCCATTGATTAGAACTCAATAATAACAACCTTTCTTCAAATCTACATGAAATAATTGATGCACTATGACTGTACGTCATAGTGCACCAATTATTTCATGTAGATTTATCAATTTTTCTAAATTAAGATTCTTTACAATGTGTCAATTCCATCATTTGGAACTCAGGTGTTAGACATTTGTACTGATTAAACTTTTATTTTGGCAATACATGCTTCATCATACTACTGCTTCAGTTGTCTACAGATTTCACTCCTTCAGTATTCAAAAAAAACAAATTACCACTGCTCAATCATATAAGGGGTCTTTATAAACTACTTGTGCCATATGGAAAATTTTAATATAGATTATAAAATATTGTTACTAGATGTTTAATTATTGAAATGAAAGATTTTTTAATGGCCATAAATTAACTATAAATAAAATAACATATTTTGTGACTCATTTAGTAATACTTTAATACTCTTAGTACCATATTTTCAATATCTCTCTATAGCTGTAACCCACTCTTTCTAATATAAATAAAAGCAAGTTTGAAAGTGTTTTAGCCATTAAATGGCCATGCCTGCTGACATAGTTTTGTGTGGTAATTTTTATCCTATTTAACAGAGATTTCTCAAAATTCAGATAACTTTTCTTGAACTTTGTGTAAGTTATCACTGAGTTGTCAGAGTATGGGCAATTAATATCAATTTGCCCAGACATGATAGGAGATAGTAATGCTAAGAGTCTTGTCAATCAATTCAGCCCTGGAAAGAATGTGCAAGACTAATGGAGTAGAATTTTTCACAGCATGGTCTATGCTTGTTAACAGAAGAGAATGCCTTTACAGGGATGGGATACAAGAATATTTCCTGATGCTATCAAGGCATTCATATCAGGTTGGAAACTTGCTAGTTTGGGGGTGGATACGCAGAATAATAGATTAACTAGAATGCAGGCAGAGGTGAAAGTGATTCTTGCACTGCTTCCGATAGAAATCAGAATATGCAGCAGCCTGGAAAGCAAGGTGTCAGGCAACTCTAGCTGTGCTATAGGTCATCACAAAACAAGTAAATACATGGGCTGTAATACGCTAAGTAAACATATATACTTCATGTACACTAATGCCAGGAGGATATCAACTTGAAGTACTGATTAATCAAATGTAGGGATATCAGAGATGTGGTGTCACTTAGACATAAGTGATGCAGAATTTAAACATGGAGAGTAGAATGTATACAGGAAGGAGAGAGAAAACAAGAGGGGAAAGGAATTATGCTCTTAGTTAAGAATATTTAATCTAAAGCATTGCATCCAGTCAACATGGGTGGCCAGTGCAATGTTGAGTCAGTTTGGTGTGACATAAGCACTGGGAAAATGTGAGTAGGAGTGTGCTATAGGCCTAATGACTGTGATGAGTATAACAAACTATACAGACAAATAGAGTGGGCCACTAAATCAAAATGTCTTATAAAGAGGATTTTAACTTTCCAGACATTGACTGGAATTTGTGGGTTGATGACTCACATACTAGCAAGATTTCTATGTACTTATTGGATGACTGTTTCCTACAGCAGCATGTCAGAGATATCAATACACTTCACTTGGTTATTAGCAGCAATTCTTCTTGCATTCAGAATCTGCAGGTAAAAGACCCACTAGGTGGCAGTGATAACAGTGTACTAATGTGGAATTTACTTAAAGACATAACTACTGTCAAGGGCAAAGGTTTTTGCTTTCATAAGGATGACTACAATGGTCTCAGACAGTGATTGAAGAACCCTGTGAGGTCAGGATTTGGATGCATAGTGATTTCTGGCTCGCACTGACCAAGTAAAAAGAACTTAATTAGTAAATGAGAGAGTAAGCACAATAACACATAAAAAACTGACACAAGGCACAGATATTTAGGAGATAACATTAAATTTAGTAACATTAAATTTATTAAATCATATTAAATGTAATAACATATATTAAAATTTAAAAAAATTATATATATATATATATATCCTTCTGTTCTGTATTTGCTAAATTTAATATATATTATCTCCTAAATATCTGTGCCTTGTGTCAGTTTTTTATGTGTTATTGTGTTTACTCTCACTTACTAATTAAGTTCTTTTCACTTGGTCAGGGCAAGCAAGAAATCACTATGCATCTCAGACAGTGTTTAAATTCTATGCAGTGGGACCAATGATGATGTTACCAACAGGAAATTGTAAATGAGAAACACTGAGAGAAATAATAATAGAAGCTACTAGCCTTTTCATGCCAACTAAGAAATACTGTTCAAGGCACAGACCTAAATGGATATCAGATGAACTAATGAGATTTGTGGCAGAGAAGAAAAATGTGTGGATGCACATAAATTATAAGGTGCAGTGCCAGATTAAGGCACGGGCTGATAGGGCATTTGCCTGGGGTACCATTCTTTAGGGGGGGACAAAAAACAGAAGAACAATCAGGCAAGAAATATATATATATATATCCTTAGTAAAAGGGGACTGAAAAATCTTTCTGCCCAGGAATTCCTTGATCTAGCTCTGATCAGGTGATACAGAAGCCTATGGCAGATATAAACTAGTCTATAATCAAGTCACAAAGAAGAAGGTTAAGCACAGGCAGATTACAAGTCGTCACTGGCAAACAACAGCATCAAAGACTTCTATGCTCATATTAACACTGGAAGGAAGGAATTTTTTTTTTTTTTTTGGAAGTTGTTGGCGCACAGGCTTCGTGGCCATAATGCACCTCCCAAGGTTTTTGTAGTACTTTGATCCAAGCCCGAGGCGGGAATCGAACCAGCGACCTTTGGGTTGCCAGGCAGGCACTTTACCCACCCGGCTAGCCCGGTCAGCAAGGAAGGAATTGAATCACATTGAACCACCTTGATGTCAATGGTTTTTAACTGTTGATGACTCTGCTCAGGTTGCTGAAAAACTAAATAGGTATTTTGCATCCACATTCATACATGAAAAATGCTTTATGGAAGGGGATGCCAAAAGTTTATCAAACTAACAGGGAGCTAAATGATTTTGTGATGAGTGAAAGGCAAGCGGAAGAGAAACTGTTGAAGCTAAACATAAAAAAAAGGCATTGGGAGATATGCAAACCCTTAGCCATAATTATGAGAGATCCTTGTATTCAGGGGAGAAATCCATATGGATTGCAGATGTGTGAATGTATCCCAAATTCATCAAGGGTGATGAAAAGGCGACATGAGTAATTTACAGATCTGTTGCCTTAATTATTTTCCCTGGTTCCAGGGAAAATAATGGAGGTCACTGGTTAAGAAGTAATGCAGGACCACCTACAGAGGAATGCAATTATACTACAGTCACAGAATGGACTTGTCAAGACGCAGTTGGCGCCTCCGTAGCCAGGTGGGAAGGAGCAGCAGTGCGTAGCACATGCTTCTTGATTAGACCGGGGTTCGAGCCCGTCACCACCAAATACGGAGGATGCGGAAAGGCCAGGGAATGACCACCGCATATCCCGGAGCAATATGGCCTTAGTTGCTAATGCTCCTAAAAACCAAATAACAAAACAAAAAAAAAAAAAAACAATTAAGGTGCAGTCTTGTCTGACCAATCTGATTAGAAACTATGATGTTGTAACAAGGGAACTGGATGCAAAATATTTTGATATCATATACTTGGATTTCAGGAAGGCTTAATCCTTCCTGGAATCCAAGACTTCCTGAAGTCTTTTATGTGAAACACTAAAGCTTGCACATCAACAACTGCTGTGCAAACTTGAGTGATACCACATTAAGGCAAATTACTGCTATGGATAAAGTGATAGCTGATTGGAAGAATACAGAGTAGTTATCAATGGACACTGTTCTTTGGGGGAATAATGTTATTAGTGAAGTCCTACATGGTTCAAGTGCTGGGCTCATTGTTGTTTTCTATATTTATTAATGATAGTGATGAAGGCATAAGGATTAATGTCAAAGTCTGCAGATGATACAAAGGTTGGTTAATGAGAGTAATCAGTAAGATAAGTTGCTGCAACAAGAACTAAACAAATTAGGCTGATGGAGTGAAAAATAGCAGTTGAAGTTTAACAGTGATAAATGCAAGGTACTGCATTTTCACCATGGCAGGCATATATTGTATCTTTACTGTACAATAAAGATTTCTTCTTCTTCTTCTACTGCATATGGGTAGCAGTAATCCCAGAGTACCAACTGTGTGGTACTACACTCAAAGCAGTGGAAAATGAAGAAGACCTGCAGTTAATTGCACAATCCAAAATGAAATTTTCTGAGCAGTGCAGGCAGGCTGCCAGGACAGCTCATGGTGTTTTGTCAATGATATACATGAAATTTGATAGCAAGGATAAGGTGATTATGCCTTTGTACAAGACTACAGTTAGGCTGTATCTTGAGTATCGTGTACAGGTCTTGAGGCCTCATTTTAGGAAAGATCTAGAGCTGCTGGAACAGGTGTAGAGAAGGGCAACCAGATTGGTGAAGTGAACAAAAGGGTGGTCTTACCAAGAAAAGCTTCAGTTCTGCAAATTGCAGTATCCTAAGGCTAGGCACCTGTGATATGATCTGATTAAGGTGTTTAGGGCTGAATGGATTTAGCAAGCTCAATGCTGATAGCATTCTTCCTCTTGCTCAGACTACACACATGAGGATGTGGAAAGGTTTGCCTTCAGCCAGTGGATGATTGATTGTTAGAATATATATCTGTCTGTTGTTGTGGAAGTGGGTAGTTTGAATAAATCCAAGGAAGAACTCTACAAATTCATGGGGGTACAGGTGGGGAGGGTAGGTTTTTTTTTTTTTTTTTTGATGATCTATAAGCTTGCTTTCTTTCATCATTTTCCACTAATAAAACGTGAATCCATTCAATGTATTTGTCATACAAATTTATCTGGATGCAGTTTGGATGGCAATTATTCAAAAAAATGGGTATGCTTATTAATTACCACAGACTGAACTACTGCAAATATAACAGATCTATAGCTATTTGGAAGACAATGTTAATGCATGTACTTTACAAATCTATCTTAAGACAAATCATGCTGACTATCAGGGATAAACAAAACTTTTACCTCTCCAGATTGTCTTATTTTAATTTATGCCTTTCTTTTGAAATAAGCTTCTCTGGAGAGGCTGATAAATATGATTAAAAATGATTCAATAATACAAGGCAACCAACATACAACCCCACGGGCATAAATTTAAATTGAGGAAAAATGGTTGCAGGCTGGAGGTGCAACATTTTTTCTTCAGCTAGCAGGTAGTTGATTGTTGAAAAAACTTCCATCTGGCATTGTGGAGTGGGTAGTTTGAATAAATTTAAGGAAAAATTGTACAAACTATTAAAGGGTTCAAAGACAGGTGATGGTGAAAATGTTTTTTTTTTTTTTTTTTTTGGCTGATAATATATAAGCTTGCTTTCTTGCATTATTTGCTACTACTAATATTTTATATGTTTATAATAAACAAAATTTAATAATATAGTGAGTTTTCACTAGCCTGTCACTTAAATAGAGCAACTACTATGTACAAAAAGTGTGGGTGAATCAAAAATACAATTTTACAGCTATTTAACAATTTGAAGGTGCAGATCAGCTGACAGGTTGGGTTAATGATGTACTATCCATTAAAACATAAATGAAAGACTAAGTCTACAAGAAACATTTCATGGATCTAAATAATGAATTATTAATTTAATTAAATTAATAGTTATATATGGTTTTTAGGTCTGTTAAGTATACAAGATAAACAAGAGCACCTTGCCACTCACATTTGTGGTACTGCTTCTTTTAAAAAAAGAATTCCTAAAATTAAAAAAAAAACATTACAATTAAAATTCAATTAATTTATATAATTCAGTTTATTAGAGACTTCAAATAATCTGATGTGGGATGCACCAACTTCAGTGACATCTATAACACTAAAGAATGTTCTGACTAATGGTGTCAGTTTTGTTTTTGTTAATGACAATCGAATGAAATTTCTATTTAGAATATAACAGTTTACCCCCGCTGCCTTTCCCCCGAAAAAGATATGAATGTTCACATTAGCATTCTACTGCTTCTCACTAAGTGTAAAGTGTCATTTGCATAACTCTTAAATGGAAAAACATATACAGATGATGATCGCAATTTTTTAACCCTCCTAACGAATAACTGCCATTTCCCTGTACATGAACAACTAACAATTATTTTTGAATAAAAGATCAGCACACCATCGTTTACAAGACAGGATGGTCTCTGTTTACAAGAAAAGAGTCCATATTGCAAGCAAAAACGAATTGTTATTTGGCTTAACTGTGCAACCGTAACTTTTTTTTTTTTTTTTTTTTTTTTTTTTTGAGTAGTAAACATCAACAGTTCAAAATATGGCTATCTAACAAAACCATTCATTCGGGTAAAAGTTATTCTCAACTTTTGCTCACTAAGACGATTATGAAACTGATATACAATTTCATTACGAGTCTTCCCACCCCAGAAGCTAGCAACTGCTGTCATTCAGATAAAAGCTGTTATCAGATTATTAAAAGAGCTTTGGTATCATTAAATTTCTTCAACCCACGCACGGTGCTAAGTTCAATAGGTTCTAACACCTTTCGTGTTTGGGGTTATAATAATAATAAAAAAAAAAAAAAATACTTTGGAAAGTTGAAGACCACTAAATTCTGCAAGGGAACTTTTATTATCATCCAAAAGGAATAATATAACGATACATTTTCTTCATATTTCGAAATTATACTTGATGTTGGTGGGTTCGTTGTTGTTAAAATGACAAATCCACCTGCCACAATGATCAAATCTCCGAACAGTAAACAAAACAAACAAACAAAAAAGTAATCCCAATGTTATATATCCTATTACTGGCTGACTATTTTATTCTAAAAGCAGCATAGCATGGGATACAAAAATACATATGAAAACAGCAATAAAAGCAAGGGAAATGAGGTAACGACACAATTTCTGTACCAATAAAAAACATAAATAAACGTGTAGTACAAACACATTGTATCTCTCAGCAACTGACAGGATAATCCCGTACGCTGATGAAATTACTGTTAAATTAAAATTACAACCTATAGAGATAATCAAGATGTTCCACAGTTAAATGCCGCAACCAAATGTAATTAAAACAATTACAATTTCGAAACTGCCAGCCACAGCCTCGAAAAAAGTTTTGAAGTTAGGCTTAAGAAAGTAACATATACTCCTACTTGCTGATAAAATACATTAGGTCATTCATTTTGGATCTGCTATTAGAATATGAATTAAACCACTCACGAAAAGTTCTGGTCCGCGAATGAGCTACAGATATTGATATCCTGTACTCCTCAAGCAAAGCACACAGACTTAGAAGACAGAGCATTACAGGCAACTGACCGTACGAAAACGAAGTGAGAGTCTGCGTCAACATGGTATGCGTCATATGATTATGTTGTCGCTAGGTGGAGCTGCTATTTGTCGATTTATTTGGTTGAACGGAGGGCGGTAGAAAGAAACGAAAGGAAGGAAGGAAAACTGCAGTACGAGTGCACTGTTCAAGGTCAGTGCTCGAGTTAAAGATGAGAAAAAATAAGCTGGTAGTCCCTAGCATATACAATGTCATGTTTATTTTGCTTTTTATATCTCCTGTCTTGTTTTTCATTTTTTCCCTAAACAGTAGCAGTTCATTAACAGTTGTTATTAATTAATAAATTATAAATAACGTGTATGGGAGTTTTCCCGATTTAAAAATACGTAATATGAAAGAGGAATGAAAAACAAACAAACAAAAAATAAGAATTTGGACAATACTGCTTAGTATGACAAACAGCAGGACATGCTTTAGATCAGATATTGCAGTGTATATGAAAATTGAAACTGTTTTCTAAAACTTGTATAAGTTGACATCGTTTACCTTCCACTATATTTTTTATATGTGGATTTAAAAAAAAAGTCTCGATTTTTAATTAAAAATTAGCTGTTCACTACACTGCTGTTTGTATAGATTGCAAGTATACTAGAACCAAAATAAATGATATTTATCCAATGAAACAGGAAGGACATAACACAACTGTTTTGAAATAACTGCCATTCATCACATAGGCGTATATCGGCTGCTACCAACTCATCATCTCATATAAATAAATAAATAAATACAGTTAGCAAAAGCATATTACCCTGCTACTTTTCATAGCTCGAAATTAATTACTTAAAAACAGCAAATCCTCGCTTCAACGGAATTGGGAAATAACAGATAGCGTCTACCGAACCAGGTTTTCCGTCCATGCAGGATGAGATGACGTAGATGCCTCAGTCTGGATGGCATTTCCTATCAGTTAAAATATTTTCTAAATAAAGCAGAATGTCAGTAGTCAGGATTTTCTTCATTATCACCTTCCACCAGATTGCCCAACCTATCAGACATCAGTATGGAGTCATTTGAACCATTAGCGAGGTGCTCAGAGCTCTTCAAACGAAATAAACTTTAGTCAGAGTTTCAACTGTCATTATACGATACAAAATTTCAATCTTTACTCCAGCAAAAAAAAGTACAGTAAAATACAGTATTACAACATTCAGTATTTTTTTATTTCATAGTACAGCACTTTTTCATAGCATTATATAAACTTTATTATTGTTATTAGCCATTGGTGCAAGGAAGCCTGAGGCTTATGCTGCACGGCCAAAAAAAAAAAAAAAAAATCCCTATTACCCTGAGAGAGAGAGAGAGAGAGAGAGAGAGAGAGAGAGAGAGAGAGAGAATGATGATATCCAGCTCAGGACCCTGGGTGTGCCAAGACCATACTCACCAGATGTGAGCCCCTGGGCTCAGTGGCGGATTTCCGCACAGGCGCATTTGAGGTGCGCGCTGGGGCCTCAAATTTCAGGTCTCAAAAAAAAAATTGTTTCATTTTAAATTTTTATACTCATCTTTATTACCGTTACTGAATAAAACTATAATTTAAGATGAGAAGTTAGTAACTCTTATGCGATATCCCTACATATTATATGAAATATCTATGCGAACTAAGTGAATCTTAAGTAGAATACATATTATCATTAATGCTTAAATTAAACACTTTCAGCTCCACGAGTGAAGAACCCTGTGACGATATTGCTCAAGAAACGATATTAGATTTGTTCGCGGAGGCAGTTCAAAACTATTCGCAACTAATTGGGAACCAATAAGCAAGCGCAGTAGTCTTTTAAAGCCTCTGAAATCACTACTGCGCTGGCTCACATGTAACGGAGCATCGTCTTTTTTAATAAAATATGTATAAAGAATTGCGCAACCAAAATGATTAAAACCGCAACACTAAATCCAGAGCGCGTGCTACAGTAAAAAATTCTACGTGCGCGTAGAATGCACACTGTAGTGGTACCGAAAATATTTAGAGGGGGGCCCTGAAAATTGAATTGCGCCTGGGGCCTCTCAAGTGCTAAATCCGCCACTGCCTGGGCTTTTGGCGACAATATTTCTTCCTTCGAGTTTAACGGACAGTATAATTTAGCGGAAAAGCCTTATTCGATATATAGTAGAGCCTCATAAATCCGACATTTTAACACGAAGTAGGCTGGTCGGACTTAAAAAAAAAACCTCAGGATACATTATGTTTTACATAGTTCCTAGACTGTACACCTTGTTTGCTATGTATTTGCAACATATTAAAATTTAAAACTTTACTCCACGAAATAAGTACGGTAAAATATAGTATTACAACATTTAGTTGTTTTTTTTTTTATTTCATAGCATTACAGTGTGAGACATTCAATACTACAAGTGTAGCAGTGGCACTTCCAGAATTTTTTGAAAATAAGGGGAGGGAAAAGTAAAGCAGTGTTCCGGGGGGGACACTGGCAGTTGAATGAATAAAGGAGGAAGATGAAAAGTTGGTCCTATGAGTTTGAAGATGCACAGTAAATGGCTTGTGGCGGCATGTGTTCGGACTGTTTTGAAAGAGCGGGAATTATAGAAGCAAATTCAGAAGAACAGTGCCCATGGAAGTATCTGTAGAAAAGGCATGCAGCAGAAACAGTACGTCTATGAGACAGAGAGTGAAGAGACTCTGTTAGAGATGAGTCATTAATTAACCTAACTGCCCCTTCTGAATGGAATCTAGAAGGCTGAGAGAGATTTTGGGAGCACCGCCCGAGATGTGGGAACAATATTCCATGGTAGGGCGGATTTGCGATTTGTACAGAGTGAACAGCTGTTTGGAAGAAAAGTAACTCCGAGAGCGAAAGAGAAAACCAAGTTTTTTAGATGCAGAGAAAGCAATGTTTGTGATCTGCTTGTGCTAAGAGAGATTAGAAATCAGAGTATATATCATCTTGCCTAGAAATCGGAGTGTCACCAAAAATAAGCATAGAAGCAGAAGAATCATTTTTGCGAGATATAAGACAGGACTGAGTTTTAGATGGATTGGAATCAACTAAGTTGTCTTTACCCCACTGAAGATCGGCATTTAAGGAATTGGTAGCGGATATTCGAGAAGTTGAAGCTGATTGAGCAGGGCAAGGTTTCTCAAATTAGAAAGTGGAATGCAATGTGCTATGGTCGGCAAAACTATGGATAGGATTTGCGGTCAATGGAAAAAGGTCATTAATATACAAGAGGAAAAGAGTGGGAGAAAGAACTGAACCTTGGAGGACATCAGCATTAGTGGAAAAGTTACCTATTTCTATCTATGTCGGATAGAAATAGGTGCTTCTTTAGCACTTATCTCTATCCGACACAGCTTAGCAGTGCAGTAGTTTAATTAGCAGTAGCATATGATGCAAGTTTACACATCAGCCAAAAAGCAAAAAAAATAAAACTTTCCATTTCACTTATCCATAAATTCTTCGTTGAATTTATTTAAGCCAGCAACTTCCACAACAACAGATGGGAGTTTGCTGCAGCAATTAACCATTCGCTGGTTAAATGCAAATTTTCACATATCTATTCGGCAACCATCTTTTCTCAATTTGAATCTATGCCCCCCTCTCAAGTGCGTAATCTGTGCAAGGGGAAGAACCCCATCAGCATTGAGTATGGTCAAACCATTCAAAGCCTTAAACACTCAATCAAATCACCTCGCAGGTGCCTAGTCTCCAGAGGCTGCAATTTGCAGAACTTAAGCCTTTCTTGGTAAGAGCAACCATTGTTTTACTCATCAAACTCATTGCCCTTCTCTGTACTCGTTCCAGCCTAAAATGAGGCCTCCAGACCCAGTGGCAGATTCAGGGTAGGGGCACTTTCCCCCCTGTCCTTTTGCGGAGAATATGCATCAATCGTTTAAATTCCCTTTACCTACAAAAAAAAAAAAAAAAAAATTTTTTTTTTTTTCATTGTTAACATAAGATTTTATCTATTTTTTGCATTGTGGCTCAGCTATTCGACGGCGGCCGTAATCGAGTGGTCAGATGCGCCCGTGCATAAGTACACGTACCTTGATTGACCGGGGTTCAATCCCGTGACTGCTAAATACGGTGCTGTTTCTTGTATTCTGTCTATCTTGTGAGCTTCACTGACCGTGTGGGCGTCCCGGAGTATAAACAGAAAATTTATTTTTATTTTATTTATTTTCAACTGACTACAGTTGGCAACACTGATGCTGATGTGATCGCCATTCTAGTGCGAGACATCACGTAGTTTGGTCGTGCGTAATGTTTACTTCATAGTAATTCAGACTTTAGCTGTGTGCCTGTGTCCGCCATCACATTATGTTTGAGTGTCATATTTATTTTGTTCTGTGCCATGTTTGTGTGCAAATGAAATGGTGCCCCTCCTCTCATATTTTTCTGGATCTGCCACTGTCCAGACCTGTATGCAGTACTCAAGTACCTGTATGCCTGACCATTGCCTAACACAAAGGGATAATCACCTACCTATCTGTGCTAGCAAAATTCCTATCATTGACAAAAAAAACCCTGAGCTGTCATGGCAGCTTGTCTGCACCGCTCAGAGAACTTCATATTTGACTGCGCAATTACGCCAAATCTTTTTCATTCTCCACTACCCTGAGTGCAGTACCACACAGTTGTTACGTTACTCTGGGGTTACTGCTACACATACAGTACGCAATACTTTGCATTTGTCAATGTTAAATTTAAGTTTCCATTTCTGAGCCCAACTGCTTAACCTTTCTAGATCCTGTTGCAGTTCCACACTGTCATTATCCCTGCTAACTTGGACATTAAGCCTCATATACCTTCATCAATATCATTGATAAATATACAAAATAACAATGGGCCCAACACCAAACCTTCGGGGACTCGACTAATAACATTAGTCGAGTCCCCGACTATGGTCCATTTATTACCGCTCTCTGTCTTCTCCCACTCAACCATCCCTTTATCCATAGCAGCAACTTGCACTTAATGCCACACTGCTCCAATATGTACAGCAGCCTTTTATGTGCAACAGCATCAAAAACTTTCCTAAAATGCAAGTATATGATATCAAAATATTATTTTTTGCATCCAGTTCCTTTGTGACCACATCGTAGTATCCAATCAAATTTGTCAGACAAGATTTCGCCTTAACAGACCTAAGCTTTGTCTGAATTATAAATGCAGTCTTGTCTAGATAAGCCTGCATTACTTCTTTAACCAGTAATTCCATTATTTTCTCTGAAACAGAAATTAAACTAACAGGTCTGTAATTACTCGTGTTACCCTTTGATCCTCTTTGTGAATTGGGGATATTTTCTCACAGCTCCAATCCATAGGGACCTCCCCTGAATCCAACGATGCTCTCATAATTATGGCTAAGGATTTGCTTACTTCCTCTGCTGCCTCCCTTAATATAATTCGATGGATCTTATCCACGCCGGATGCGCCTTTCTTACGTTTAACTTCAACAATTTCTCTGTCACTTTCTTGTTAGTTATTACAAAATCATTTAGCTCCCTATTAGAGTTTGATAAACTTCTGGCCTCCACTTCCCCAGCGAATTCCGCATGTGTGAATGTAGATGACAAAATACTCATTCAGGATCATCAACAGTCGAACCACCAACATCAAGTGGACCAATCTGATTCATTCCCTTCCTTCTAGAGTTTACATAAGTAAAGAAGTCTTTGCTGTTTTTCTTTGCATCCTTTGCTAAATATTTCTCGCAATCTGCCTTCGCTTGACCAACCTCCTTTGTGACTTGATTACAGACTAAATTATATACCATAAGCTTCCGTGTCGCTTGATAATTTATATATATCTCATACATTTTTATTCTCTGCCACGAGTTTCATTAGTTCAACTGGTATCCATTTAGGCCTAAACCTTTAACAATATTTCTCAGTTGGTATGAAAAGCCTAATAGCTTTCATTACGGACTACGTGATAAAATTAAGTTATAAAAACACGTATGTAGTGCTATAAATTTTATTTCATAAGCTTCTTTTAATATTGATAACACTGCTTCAAATCTATGTAGAAATCTCCAAGCATCTCCTATATCAATACAAAAACAATGGCAGCAAAATTCGAAAGTTCTTATTGATATAACACAATACCAGCAGAAGTCGACTGTGGTTTTTTAAGCAATTACGAGGGCCAAGTAAATACACCAGATTAATCAGAGAATTATAAATAAATACTACACTAATAATTTTAAATCACAAGTTGGAGAAAAACAATAATTTCAAATCAATAAAGTTCCGCTTAGCGGCTCCCGAAAAACATCTAGTAAGTAGCCTCGTACAAACATCAAACATTAAAAAAAGTTGAAACATTCATTCATAAGTTGAAGCATTTAAAAAAGTTTAAACATTGAAAAATATTTTTAAGCCGATGCGATTGTGAAATACTAAATTAATAACTATCCCGCAGCATGGTTCACAGAGTACTGTATAGTCTAATTAAAATATTCCGACAATATTTTTAGATTATTTAGTTAGCAAAAAGCATACTTATTTTATGATGCAATCGAGAAACTCTTCTCGAATTCACATCGGTAAAATTAGTGCTGGATGCCATACCGAGGAATTATGAGGTTATTATTTATTCTTCTTAAAGCGAGGTTTTTCTGTAGCTCCGAAATAGAATTTCATTTAGCAAATACATTCTCTCTTTTAAATATGTACTTTCTTTCCAGCTCTGAGTGATATTTAGTGAATTTGACAAAACATGGTGGGAGTAGTGGCGGACTAAGGAAAAATCGGGCCCAGACAAGATTCTCATTTTGGGTCCTACCTAGAGTTTCCATCTTTCAGAAATTGTAATGGAGGACACAGTTAAATGGGTTAAAAAAGGTCTTCTATTACTAAATATGAAAATACAGGTCTTGTATTATGTTGAAAGCTAAAAAGAGTCCTCTGCCTATAAAAATTTATACTATAAAAAATGTATCATAAAACCGTTTTACGGGTTCTAGGCAGTTGCCAAGTCTGCCTTGGCCAAAGTCCGCCCCTGGGTGGGGGACGGGCTGATAAATAACGTCTTCCCACCGATGCAAGCCCGCAATTAACAATGGAAGCCGGGCTATCGTTCAGGTTTCAATTTGCCTGATGTTAAGAATATAAATGGACAGTCGGCTTTAAGTTTTTCAATACAGAGTACAGAGCAACTACTCGGGCCGGAAATTGGTAATCGAAGAAACTGTAAAAATAAAATAGAAATAATAGAACATTTGACCTCAAAAATATCAGGTATAGTTATAAACGTTAGATTTTCAAAACAAATTAAAATACGGATTTTTTCATATACATAGAAACTATTTTCATACAAAAGTAGATCAGGCGGAATCATAAACACTACATAATGCCATTATGGAAGAAGCCTTTATCTTGCTTTGACCCAGATGCCGATTATGTCACACAAGCTGATGACACAGCCAGCTGCTTGAAGTGTGTAAGAGAATTTTTTAATATTCGGAATTCAAATCTTATTCAATCAAAACTCATACTAATAACAAAGCACCATGAATGCAGTGCATGTCATATATAGACACTTTTAGGGACGCTAAAATTAAACAAATTTTAAGTTGTATAGAGCGCAGTGTGCAGTTTTCCACCTCGGGCGCATTTCTGTTAGGGGAGCAAAATGAAATATAACAACGTATTTTTAATTGTACGATTTTACCCGGATGCTTAATTAGCTAGGTACAGCCCTGGAAGCAATTAAGTTTTAAGGCAGTCTTAGAAAGACTGCCTTAAAACTTAATTGCTTCGTGACCGACTTAGTCGGTCTCAGGCGATGGTTGTATGGTTTTTTTTCCTCCGGTAAAGTCGAGCTTTTTTCCAGGAAACAAGCAAATCGACCAGAATAATCGCAATACACAGACTTAATATACTGACGCCTCACAGCCTTAGTTGCTTTGGTGCTTAACAAACAAGCACACCCATTCTGTCTATGATAAAATAAGAAATCACTCTCTCTATCAAACTGCATCCAGGGCAGCTTCCCAGCTCATTCGTTGTCGTCACGGTGGCACTGTGGTTATAATCGTCCTCCCCACACCGGGTGAAAAAGGTCCGAGTTCATATCCCAAAGTCGAGAAGAATTTTCACTCCGTGGATAATTTATTTTTGCTGGTGCAGCATAAGCCTCAGGCTTCCTTGCATTATATGGCTAGTAATAAGAAGAATAATAATAAGTTAGTCAGTCTCAGGCAAGGATAGCAAGGTTCTCCCGAAAACTCATATGTTTCTTCCAGTGAAAGATGCAAACTGACTAGAGGATACATGCAATTTACAGACATAGTTCGCACGGTAGATGAGGTAATTCTCGGGTGACAGTTTCTCTCCCAGTCGTTCGCACCTACTTACACCTTCGCATGGGAGTAGAAAATGAAAAGCCGATACAGTATATTTCTATTAATGTTCTTTTACAAATAGACATATAATATTGTTTTTATTAGAGTAACGTGAATGTGACATTTTTGTTATACTAAGCTGTAAAAATTATCCTCTGAAAATAAACGATTTTCTTAAAGTGTAATAGTAACTTATTTTTGTAATGTAGGTTCTCTAATGATAGGTTGTAACTCTCCCATTTGGGGGAAATCTAGGATGATATCCTGGGATGTCGTAACATACTAATAATAAATTAAAAACAGAAAGCATAATTTCAAATGAAAAAAGAAAACTACGCATGATAGCCAGTAAGGGAGCGGTACATTTTAGGTTATTGAAAAAGTGGTCGCTAGTAATATAACGATCATTCAAATGAAATACGTATAAACTTTTTTTTTTTTCCGAATAAACTGTGCGAAACATTTGGTAAAGTTAAGCACTCACGATGTTGGAACACAGATTCCATTGTAGGACTCATCTAGTAGGCGCCTCCGTAGCCAGGTGGGAAGGAGCAGCAGTGCGTAGCACACGCTTCTTGATTAGACCGTCACCACCAAATACGGAGGACGCGGAAAGGTCAGGGAATGACCACCGCATATCCCGGAGCAATATGGCCTTAGTTGCTAATGCTCCAAATAACAAACAAACAACTCATTTAGCCACGCTCTCACCATAGAACTGTGCTGGCTACTGATAAAACCAATGTGCCTCGTATAACGTTCTACTTCACTTCAGTGAAAACAGTAACGTTCGAACATCTTTTTCAGGAGGTCGAGGATATAGTGGTCAAAAGACAACAGATTAGAGCTGTCGGCTGACTGTTGCAGCCTACATAGTGACATAGTGTTTTTTGACAAGCGGCACCGGTGCTTTCGCACAACTGCGCATTTGGATCCCTTGTGAAGTAAGACAGTACTATCAAGGCCAGATAGCATATGTTAGTGTATGTTCACGTTTACTTAATGTGGGTTATGTTGTTCGTCTGGAGTCCATGGAGCACCACAGACCGCTAGTTACCGTCACTGGCATTGGGAGCCGGACCAGGTAAGTAGTAAGGGAATTCTAGTTTTGGAACCCCGGGGTAAGCCTGAGCGAGCTTCCCAGGGAGAGCCCAAAAAAAAAAAAAAAAAAAAAAAAGTGAAATAGGAGAAGGGGTGAGAGACTGAGGAGAAGAAAAAAAGTAAGCAGAAGAAAGAGTGCGAGGTAGAAAGGGGGAAGGGGAGCCCACCCAACCTCAGGAAAAGGAGAAAAGATTGTTAGTTCAGGTGACACACAAAGTCAGGTTGCCTAATGGCATGACCCGCATTTGACAAGCCAAAATGCCAGTCCCACTCCCAGAGGAGTATTTATGTGAGTTTCTACTCTAAAAGAAAAAGCAGATATTGTCCCAAATCTCGAAGAGAAGAGGTGCCAGCAAGTGAATGAATCCCACCCTGGGCAAGGGCCCAACGTCAGAAATTAAATCTTCCTTGGCCAAGAGCAATTTGAAGACAATGAGCAGTGTCCCTCGCTGGACAGGGGATTTGCTGCAGCCTACAGCCCTGATCCAATGCTGCTTTGAACTTTACAAAATCTCCACTTCGATAACAATGATAAGTAATTCATTCCAGTGATATACAACACGCTGCTCGAAAAGGAAAGTAAACTTCCCGAGATCCAGGTTTCTGTTACCCACTAAAATTTTATATTTATGCCATTCCCAGGTTCGTTTCTCTTCTGCTAGTTAAAATATACCTCTTCGTTCATTTTACTGATTTCCTTTCAATGGCTTATATACCTACAGGTTAATTATTTATTCATAATACTATCTCTTTTCTTTGCAGTTTCGCAAGCTTTATCTTTTTAGTACCAACAACATCATTACTCTATAAAAAAAGATTTGGAGATTTGGTTGGAAACAATCAAATCTCCAAACATAAATCTCCTGGTATCAGTTTCCCAACGCTGCTAAATGCAGTTCAAGTGTGACAGGCCATGTGGTATGATAGTTTTTCCATTGCTGTTCCAGTCGCGATGAGCATTCGGGCACCCATACTTATAGCTTGGCCGTGGAGATCATCGTTACCCGTTCTGCAGATACGATCATGAAAAAGTCGAGATATTTATCAAAAATTCTTTTTTTTTTTTTTTTTTTTTTTAAACAATTTGTTCGTTTTGATTTGTATTTTTATTTTGTTTTGCAATTTATTTCAGTTGATTACTTTTTGTATTTATTAATAATTCTTAAATGTTCATTGTAAATATAACTCTTCAATTTCTAAACCGCCCCCTAGTGGGCAGTAGCTAGTCCCTACAGGGAATTACCGCATTTGATTGTTATTTTACTGTTTAAAAGTTTAAAATATGCATAAATTACATCAATATGAATGCAGTTTTTATGTGGCATTAATCTACTAAAAATAAAGAAATCTTTATGAAAAACTAAAGGCAGCTTTGTACATTACAGATAAAGATAAATCTTTATCTGTAATGGACGAAATTTTTTTTTTTTTTTTTTTAATCTTTCAACACCTTCTACAGATTTTGGACAGAAATCTTCATTGCAACGGCAACAACATATACATTGTGTATATGGCAATACTGCCCTGGACAGTCACAAGGACAGGGGTGAACATAATAGAATAATAACCAGCATCGCAGGAATTCTCATCTAGATAGAGGCGTACCATTTCAGGTGGAGAACAAGTCAACATATATATAATATTAAATGGTACATAAATATAAAAAATATATAAACAAGTTCATTTCTTTACTAGCGAATCACCAAATGAAAAAAAAAATCATTAAAAAATTCTTTTCAATACGACTTTATGATAATGTTGGTGATTGAAAAGAGTTTAAGGTGATTGAAAATAATTATGAATATAACGAATCGTGAATTATTAATAAACCATATTTTAATGATGCTAAGCATAGGGAAATTCTGTGGTAATTACAAATGAATTATGTTATCTATGAAACCATTTATATAATGACTGCTTTAAATTATAAGAGATAATATGATTTTGTGCAAAGCGTCCAGAAACTACCTTTTCAAAATTAATCGTTATTGTCTAAATAATATTACACGTTACAAACAACCTGAACCATTTCCGCTATTGTGTACAAGTTAAAAACCTGAAATCCTTCCAGGTGATAGAGGATATTATCAAGTTTTTATTCACCAACCAGAAAATATGCGCACTGCAATAGATTGCAGTATACTGTAATCGCAATCGGTTGGAGCGATGAGTTACTGCAAAGCATTAGCATTAGCATTAGCATTAGTAGAGGCATTTGATGCAAGAAAGCAAAGCTTATGCAGCATCAGCCAAAAAAAAAAAAAAACCCCACTTCCACTTCACCCCTCTGTTCGTTCAAAATACCTGTCCAGCTGAGCCTTAAACTTATTTAGGCTATCAACCTCCACCACAAGGGATGGAAGTCTGTTCCACCCACCAACCACCCGCTGGCTAAAGGCAAATTTCCGCATGTCTATCCTACATCTGTCTTTCCTCAATTTGAATTTATGCCCTCTCAGGTGATTTTTCTGAGCTAGAGGAAGAATCCCATCGGCATTGAGCATGCTTAAACCATTCAAGGCTTTATACACCTCTATCAGATCACCTCGCTGGTGCCTAGTCTCCAGACGCTGTAATTTGCAAAACTTAAGCCTTTCTTCGTAAGAGCACCCCTTTGTTCCATTCACTAATCTTGTTGCCCTTCTCTGTACTCGTTCCAGCAGCTCTACATCCTTCTTGAAATGAGGCCTCCAGACCTGTATACAGTACTCTAGGTGTGGCCTGACCATTGCCTTATACAATGGAATAATCACCTCCTTATCCCTGCTGGAAAAATTCCTGTATATCATTGACAATACTCCATGAGCTACTCTTGCAGCCCGTCTGCACTGCTCAGAGAACTTCATATCTGCCTGCACAACCACCCCCAAGTCCCTTTCATTCTTGGGTGCACGGAGATTCCTTCTTTGGAGAAGCTACAGACAGCGAGTATCTGGACACGTTATTACAGAATTTCCTTATGCCCCAGCTCCAGAATGACAATAATGAGGACTTGATTTTCCAACAAGGCGGAGCTCCACCAGATTACCACAAAAGAAGTTCGTGCATATCCGAACACGTGTTTCCTGGAAGTGATTAGAAGCGGAGGACCGATTTTGAAGGGTTAATGTGCCACATATGCCAGGAACCATTATAGAACTTAAACAATGTATTTGTGAAGCAATTGACTGCGTTGAGAAGGATACGTTATGCCCAATATGGGAGGAATTGAACTTTTAATTACTCTGCAGATGTCTTAGTGGACATCTGCAAAGGAATTAAAAGTGCCACATCAAACACCTCTAATTGAAACTTGAAGATATCTTCTGTCACCTGGATGTAGCTTTAGGTTTATATCATGTATCCTATTCACACAATAAAGTTTACTTTAGTAAAAAAATTTCATAATGGAATAATAATTTTCATATAATGTTCAATTTCGATAATGAACAATTTTATGCAAATGTATGCCAATAGCACAGTGCGTGCAATTTCTATATACAGTATATAGACTATAATAATGTACAATTTCTATTTCTATACAATTTCTCGTATATATAGAAATTGTACATTATACATATATACGTGTATATGTATGTACCTGTATAATCGAGTTATACATCGGATGGAATCTCTCCACTGTCTTTTAAATTAATTTGCATATAAATGATTATGAAAATGCCATAATCGATTATTTCCATTATGACTCGATTATGCCCATCTCTAAAACATATCCTTCCATTCATCGCTCTCACTATCGACTTAAAGGTTGCTATCAGTACAAAAATGTCACTCGATTATTCATCGAGGTGAAGAGCAATAGCTAGATTGGAAAAAAGACAATGACAGGGATAAAAATTTTAAATTTTGCGAAACGGAACGCTTGTATCTGACATTACTGATGATGGCTGAATACGACTCACAGCATTATAAGCAGAATATGGATCCAGTTCCAAAATATATAAACTGTAAACTGTTTCTTGAAGGCCCGTGTTACCACCTTGCAAAATCAAAACCGGATTTATCAGAGTACAGTGGTGCAGTTCTCGAAGGGCCCCAAGTTCGAGAGGAGCCTGCACCAATGCGATTGCTGTGATCGGTTGGAGCGATGAGTTACTGCAAAATGCACTTTTTATATACAAAAGGTCCATACATCTTATTTAATCACACCTTATTTTTAGGGCGGTCCCAGATAGGAGTTTAAGTGTCTGTAGTCCACTTCTTATGATTAAAATAAGGTGTTGGTTTTTTTTGTTTTTTTTTTTAACTTTCACATGATGATTAAACAATGATTTATCCCTATCCCTTTAGAAAATGCTGGGATCACCCCTGATGGCTATTATCTAGCCTTAGTTGAGAAGCGTTAGGGCTAAGGGTTGAGAAGCGTTAACTTTATTTAATCTACATGAGGGCTTATATCCCGGAATAACAATCATAGAAATCCTCACAAGAGGGGTTGTTTACGTACGACCACCAGATTGGAAAGAGAGCCCCATTATTTTAACGTGGCAATCGGCTAGATAAACTTCTGGCACTTTTCATCAATAATATAGGATGATAATTTGAAACGCGATTTATGAAAATGCAAATAACTTCGAGTAAAAGAGTGCTAAAGACAGGAGATTTACAAGTATCATTCTTTATTCTCTGACGTTATTTACCTTGGCACAAAAAATGTTTGAAACAACTACCATCGTGATCGCAACCTAACAGCACGATTAAGAATGTTCGAAAACACTTCCTGCAGCACGCTGGGAGTGACTTCGGAAATGATGTCGGATGTTCTGCGTTTCAATTCTTTGAACTTCCATATCACAGAGTGTGATGGTGTCTTATGACATCGAAATCGCGCTGAGCAGTTTAAAACAGATGCTGCACCATGAGCACACGCTTTTCTGTGCGGAACGTAATCTTCATTTACTGCTTGCACTGCGCATGCACATTCTTATAATAATACTTTAAGTTGTCAAGAGAGAGCAATACCATGCTAAGAACAGGGAATGTTATTTTAAATTTCATGTCTCTAGGACTCTTTTATTGGAAGTTAGTTGCATTTTATGGAATCTCATTTAAATAGCCACTCTGTACAATTGTCCATGTACCTACAAATATTTTTCATATCTCGACCAAGGGGAACTTCTTTGTGTTCATATAAAACTCTCGACACTATCTTCAATTTATTTAGGCACTCAGATTTACAAAAACAGTTAAACAGAATAAAATCATGGAGTACGCATATACATTATGATTTTGTAATTCACAAAAATCACCGATAAGTGACAGATAGAAATTCAAGAAGAGTGTTGCACTTTATCTAATAATAACTATGCCGGAAAAGGAAGAAGTGCCAAACCCTTTCTCACAAACGTAACGTTTTAAAATACAGGGTTGGGTTGTTAAAATTAAAGTATCCCTATGTAGAGAGCTCTGGAGCAAGTTCTAAGGCTCGTACTGAAGAGAAAATTGGATAACAGGTACAATAAAGAATGCGCTCGCCATTTATTGGGAAAAAAATTAGTTACAAAATTTGTCACTGTATGGCGCGTAACTATCTCAGTTACGATTATGTAAATAGCTTACGTTATTTGCATAATCGTAAGTTATTGCAACAGTGCCACTACTCAGCTCTACTGTACTGTGCCGCAAAAGACAGTTACCGATTCTTAAGGAACAGTTACACTACCATGATTAGACGCTGCAAAAAAGCCTCATGGCAGAATCTGGTCTCGATCACAGGAAATGATAACCCCTGGGGAGTTGTCTATCGTATCGTTGTGAACAAACTCCCTAGAGGTGAAGTCCTCAGTACAACTGTAAAACCTGATGGTTCTTCCACCTTCACGTGGGAAGACTCTGTCCATAACATGCTAAATGCCCTCTTTCCAACAGATGATGCACAGCTAACTGAAGAGCAACTACAGATTGTTACCGCTAACGATTCTTATACAACAGAAAATACTGAAGAACCATTTACAAATGACGATCTAAAAGCTGCACTGGACAAAACTAAAGAAAATAAAACTCCTGGCAATGACCTCCTGGAGGTGGATGTTATCAAGAAATTTGCAACCTACTTCCCTAACACCATGCTCGCCACTTTCAACAGATGCCTAATGGAAGGCCACTTTCCTGCTATCTGGAAGGAGGCATGCCTTAAACTCATCTTGAAGAACCCAGACAAACCACCTGAAGAGCCAAAATCTTACAGGCCAATTGCTCTCTTGCCAGTCCTAGGCAAACTTCTGGAAAGGCTTCTCCTCAGCAGGTTGTCAAAATGCTACTCTAAAGAAAACCTCATTTCTCCACTTCAGTACGGTTTCAAAGCTGGTTGCAGCACTGAAGATGTTCTTCTTAAATTAATATCTACTGTTTCAAGCACTCAAGGCAAGTATGTGCTAGCCATCACAGTTGACGTTGCTGGAGCGTTTGATCGGCTGTGGTGGCCAAGTATTCTCAGAAGACTCCGACAAGCCAAAGCACCGCTCAACCTTTATAGCTGTGTCAAGGAGTACCTGAGACACCGCACTGTCCATGTTAGTACCAGGTACGAGTCTGTCACTAGCCAGGTCTCCCGAGGCTGTCCCCAGGGCTCGGTCCTGGGGCCTTTCTTTTGGTCCATCGTCCTGGACGAGTTCCTTGGGATGGACTTGGGGATGACCCAACCCCTTGCGTTTGCTGACGATTTGGTTTTGGTGGTGCATGGTGACACAAGAGCTGATTTAGAGGAGAGAGCAAATTGTGCACTAACTAAGCTCCAGGATTGGACAGCCATTCACCGACTAAAGATCTCGGGAGAGAAAACCAAATCTATATTGCTCAAGGGAACGCTTCAACTACGAAGACCACCGGTTATCAAAATTGACAACACCTCCATAAAATTATACCCAGAAATCAAGTATTTAGGAATCGTCTTAGATATGAAGCTAAATTTCCATCCTCACTTGAAATATATGTCACAGAAAATAAAAAAATACTCGGCCATGATCATCCGTATAAACCGTGCAGACTGGGGCCTTAAGCGCCGGGCTCTGGCCCTCATCTATAATGCCATATTTGTGCCAATAGCTTGCTATGGAGCCTCAGTATGGTGTACTAGGGCCTCCCTCGACCGAAATCGCCGTAAACTAGACTCCATACAGCGTTCTATGCTCCTTGCCGTAACAAGGGCGTGCCGTACAGTAAGCACCCCAGCTCTGCAGGTGCTAGCTGGATGTATACCCCTACACCTAGAGGTAATAAGAAGAGGATTATATCAACGATTGAAGAAGAGTATTCCCACTGAAACAGCAGGCATCACTCTTAACCTTGATAACAACCCCAAACAGGAAAGGAAGAGAATCTCTGAAATTATGTACAGGACCTGGCAAGAGACATGGGACACCACCAACAAAGGATTGATAACCAAAAAGTTCATTCCCTCTGTGAACCTCATCAGTCCAAAGCCTCCTCCCTGGTACTCACCAGGCCTCCATACTACATTTCTATTTACAGGCCACGGACCCTTTAAAGCGAAGCTAACATCCCTAGGCATAGATGAAGATCCTCTGTGTCACTGCGGGGATGAAGAAACGTGGGATCACGTGATGTATGATTGCCATGAATATGATGAGTTCCGGCTAAGGTTTGCCACTAAAATGCAAGAAAATCCCCGGAATTGTGAGCACCTGATTATAATGGACGAGCAGCGCTATGTCGCCTTTACAGAGTTTGCGCAGTCTGTCTTCACTGCTAGACGGGTTAGGCACCCAAACACCACCCATTGAAGATCAAAGTAAGAAACTTCCTGGATATGACAGTCCTCTCAGGAAAAGGAAAAAAAAAAAAAAAAAAAAAAACACTCCTTTCTTCCTTCGTCCCAGGAGTGACAGAACCTACACCAGTACAGCTCAGCTGCTGCCTTTAGGCCTCCCTAGCCACGCTCTCTTGCGTGGTCCTTTGCCTCCACTCCCTGGCGGGAGGGGGAGTTCATCCCTGGTGTCCTCCCCCCCTCGCCACCCCTCTTTTTCACTCTGGTGGGGCATGGGCCTGCTCCACTGACTTGGGGGTCATCTTCCCTATGGACCCCGTATCTCTGTCTTTTCCCCCCAGTCTTCAGTCTCCCTCCCCTTCTCTAACTTACAACTAGTGTCTGAATCAACTCCAAATTGTTTGAGCCCTACATCCAAAAACTTAACAACATCAAATCGCCCAACTAGTACTCCCTTTGTTTTGGCTGACCCCTATCTATAGCGTGTTTTTTTTTTTTTTTTTTTATAGGTCCTTGCCACTGAAATCTCAGGAAATTAGGTGGCAGGACCTGCCAGAGTAAATAACTAAGTAGTGTACCTGGTCTGCCTCCACGGGGCGGAGTGGGGCAACGTTGGGTCCCATTAGGGGCCCAGCGGCTAAATGACCAGATGAACAACGGTACACGACACTACACAAATGCAAAATCCATATACTTTTAAACCTCTGGCATTGACAGTGTTCTGTTTCACACCCACAATGTATAGCACGCGGAGATGGGGGAAACCCCTGGTGCCGTTTGACACTAAACACACTACACTCTACACTCTACTGTACTGTACGTATAAAAGCAAAGCAGTCTCTTCAAAATCATACAGTAGATGTTTGCCTGCACTACAGCAGCAATGCCACCAACGTTGCGGGAAAAGGCGCTATTAGTGAAGCTGTACTATCAGAACAGCAACAATGCAGCTGCGGCTATCAGAGAATTCTGGCGTCAGAAGGCCATAAGGCACTGTTTGTCATAGGTCCACCTTGGACATCTTGGCGTTCAACCAGGTAGACGTCGAAAACGAATGGACTCCTCTCGTGTTGAAGATGTAGCTATGGCTGTCGTGGATTTCTCAAGTCAATCTCCATGTGGTAGCGCAAGTGTGCCAGCGTTTCTCGTGAAATGGACATGTCGAATTCCACTGTAAGGCTAGTAATGAGTCAGGTGTTGCGGTACTATCCTTACAAGATGCACATGCTACAGCAGCTAAAGCATTCTGATGCAGATATTCGTTTCACATACGCACTTCAGTTTCTGGCGCGAATGACAGTGGATATCATTTGGCCATGAAACATCCTTTGGAGTGATGAAGCCCACTTCTGCTTAAATGGACAAATGAATACGCACAACTGTCGCATTTGGGCAACAGAAACCCTCGAGTTATCCAAGAGGTCCCGTTGCATTCTCCAAAAGTGACAGTGTGGTGTGGATTTACGGCCACATTCATGATTGGGCCATATTTTTTTGAACAAGTAACACCGACTGGACTCCGCACCTGTTCCGTCATCACTGGACAGCGATATTATTAAACGTTGGCAAATTTCGCAATACCAGAGCTGCAACAACGTGGGTGCCTTCAGGATACCATATTCATGCAAGATGGTGCGCTACCCCACATCCACCGTTGTGTCCAAAGATTGCTAAGGCAACACTTTACAGACGAACGGGTCATCAGCCATTGTTTTCAGACATCTTAGCCACCCCGATCAAGGACCCCACCCCATGCGATTTCTGGTTGTGGGGATTTTTGAAGAACCAGGCGTATCGGGAAGGATGTCAAACTCTGGCAGATCTGAAGGACAGCATTAGACGTCATGTGCTGGCTATTCCAGTTGACATGTTACGTTCCTCTGTAGAAAATGCTGTTCTTCGAATGGAAACTGTTGTTGACCAAAATGGTGGACACACTGAACAATTGTAGCGCTGTTCAAGTGATTTGTTTGCCACAGCGCCATATAGTGACAAATTTTGTAACTAATTTTTTTTTTTTTTTTTTTTCCCCAATAAATGGCGAGTGCATTCTCCATTGCGCCTATTGTCCAAATTTCTCTTCAGTATGAACCTTAGAACTGTGGAAATCTCCAGAGCCCTCTACATAGGGATACTTTAATTTTAACAAACTTGTATTTGTTTCGTTTCTCGGTATTGAGTGAAGCTCTAATCAGAAAGTGTTTAGATAAATCAGGAAATGGGTGATAACAAAACGAAAATTTCTACACGTTATCTGTAAACACCTACTACATGCAGTAATTTAAAATATTCGAGAAGTCTCGCACTGGGGCTTTTAATCGAAACTGATTTTTCAATTTTTTTAAAACTAAAATACTTTCGAAGTATTCATAAAAGGTTAGATCTTTGCTCTGAATATCTGGGACAGGTGAATCTGAAGAGTCCCATTACCAGACCTGGGAGCTATCCCCCATGCTATCCTCCAAACTGAACAGACTTGCTGACTTCGATTACACTAGTTTACAAATTTAAGTTTGTTCACCGGGGTTTGAATTTCAATAGATCCTACTGCCGAAATATGTTGCTGTGATTTCAAATATGACTTAGATTTTTTTTCTAACACATCCAGATACATCACAATTTACGAAATAATAAAGTATTGTTTTTTACGAAAGTATATAACTTTATTGTATTTAGTAATGACAAATTGATAGGATTACATTTTCATATATCAAAAAATACGTAAATACTAACAAGTATTAATCAAAATTCTGAAACTTTCATTAATCAGACCTTCGTCTCTTTGTTTGAAAAGAAAGTTTAATCGTTTTTCTTTTATGTATAGTGCCAGGTTTCTCTCTTTTTAAACACCAGCAGTAGTCGGCCATCGTGCTTGTATTCCACCTTCCCTGGTACCTCTGCTCCATTTCCTTTATGTCCTGATGGAATCTCTCCCCTTGTTCTTCGCTCATCTGTGCAAAATTTTTGGGGGAAAAAATCAAGATGGGCATGCAAAAAAGTGAATTTTGATGCTCATATTGCAACCTAAATTGCGAAGCTTTTCGAGCATATTTTGAACAATTTTCTCATAATCTTGTGATTTATGATTTCCTAGAAAGTTTTCCATTACACTTTTAAAAGCAATCAGGCTTCCCTTTCAACGTCAGTCATAGTAGTTTCGAACTAACCGTCTAAAACCAATTTTCTAATTTGGGGACCAATGAAGATACCCTCTCCTTAAGTTTTGCGTCAGATAAACCGGGAAATTTACTGCAAAGGTGCTTAAAGCAGTTGCCATCTTTATTCAATGCTTTGACAAATTGCTTCATTATGCCTAACTTGATATGCAGTGGAGGTAAAAGTATTTTATCTGGCTTCACCAAACTTTCGTGCACAATATTTTTTGATCCCGGTGTAAGATTGTGCCTCAGAGGCCATTGCTTCTTTGTCCAATGCAGCGCTTTAGCTCTGCTATCCCATTCACAAATAAAGCATGGCATTTATTTATGAGTACACAGTACAGCACAAAACTACACACCAAGTGGTAGGAACGGTTTGCGACTGTTCAGGTCACCGAACAGAGAACTGTAGATCAGAGACAGACTACTGTTACGAAAAACCTTATAGCTCCTGAAATCTTGGGGAAAAAACCGCAACATTAAGCGATCAACTACAAAGAACAATGAATACGGCCGCAACCGAAAGACAACTGAAGGAGGAACAACAGGCACAAGAAATGCAACCCGGAGTAGCCCAAGTGGAAATAGACAAGATCGCAATATCCAAAATAGAAGAAGAGAGAAAGAAAGGCTCAGGAAAATTCGAGGGAATGGACCCCCACAAAGACCCACAGAATACCGAAGCAGACGCCCAACAGAATCCTGTGGCAAGTCACAAATCAAATTATTATATTAGGGCCACCTGTAATTACTTACAATATACCCGTATATACACTGAGTGATCACTGAATTATGACCACCTACCTAATACTTCGTAGGTTCTCTTTTTGCCCTCAGTTCAGCAGCTATCCGACGTGGCATTGATTCAAAAAGATGTCGAAAGCGTTCGGGATGTGTGTTGCCAACCAAGCTGTGTGTAATGCGGTCAGCAATGCAGGTATGGAGGTGATTGGCGTATCCAGACGCCTGATATGTCTTTTCATAGTGTCCCACAAATTCTTTATGGGATTGATATCGGGAGGAGTTCTAAAGCCAATCGATAAGCTGGAAGTCAGAACTGTGTTCCTCAAACCATTCCTGCATAACAAGTGCCCGATGGAAGACACCATCGCCATTCCAGAAAAAGTGTTACATACCGGGGTGTACACAGTCAGCAAGCAGTTGACGGTAGCGGAGACCACTGATACGTTGTTCCACATGCACCAGGGGTCCAAGTTCCTGCCAGTGAAACGTGCCCCGCACCATACAACCGCCTCCACCGGCCGACACTTTTGATACCAGGCATGATGGATCAAGAGTCTCATGTTATTGACGCCAAATCCGTACACGACCATCTACGGTGTGGAGTAAATAACGTGACTCATCCGACCAGCACACCTTCTTCCAGCCTTCTAACGTCCAACTTGCATGCTCTTTGCACCAGGCGAGTCTTTTACGCCGATGAACCTTGGTTAGGAGAAGATGCCGTAGAAGTCGTCCGCTGTATAGCCCATACGTGCGAGCGTGCGACGCATGGTCATGCCAAATATTGTTCCGGGTTGGCCCATGTTGTATTGGGTAGTCAACTCTTGAACAGTGCCATGCCTGTTCGCCTGTACAAATCGTCGGACTCGGCGCTTACCTCTAACATCAACCTTTCGCTGACCTTTGCAGTTTTGATGTCGGGTATTTGTTTGCCCATTTTGACGCAAGTCCAGGTACACCTTAACTACGGCGGCTCTCGAACAACCTACCAGTTCAGCCGTTTGGGAAATCGAGTCACCAGCTCGTCGAGCACCCACAATCTGCCCTTTATCAAAGTCTGATAAATCCTCTGCGCGAAAGCACAGTGGTATCGTCACCGTCCTCCCCACACCGGGTGGAAAAGGCCTGGGTTCGAATCCCGTCGATGACGCGAGGAACTTTAATGGGCTTTTTTCACTCCGTGGCTGAGTTAGTCGGTCTCAGGCGTAGATAGCAAGGTTTTTCTCCCCAGTAACTGGGGTTTTTTCGTCCAGCAAAACAGGCAAATCGACCATTGCACATACGCAATCTACAGAAACAAATACGAGTTAATGTATTTAATTACGGGCAACCCTAAAATAATAATAATAATAATAATAGTCCGATAAATCCTTCCTTTCTTTTGCCCATCACGTTTGGAATTTTACTACATACTGAACCACTGACACCTTATCTATGCTACGTAGGTCGACTAACTCCGCACTCTTGTACCTCGCGTGGTCAACGGGTCGCAATCAGTTTTCATAGTGGTGGTCATAATTCAGTGATCACTCAGTGTATATTATGTCTGTAAATTGCTTGCGTTCTCTGGTCGATTTGCCTGGTTTGCTGGACGAAAAAACCTTACTATCTACGCCTGAGAACGATTAACTCAGCCACGGAGTGAAAAAAGCCCATTAAGGTTTCTGGCGTCATGGACGGGATTCGAAAATCCGGGACTTTTCCACCCGGTGTGGGAACGACGGTGACGATACCACTGTGCTACAGCGCAGACCAATATCAGGAACAAGAAACACATCATCAAGGACCCGGAGTGACAGACGGCACATGTCGACGATGCCACCTAGCCGCAGAAACAATTCAGTACATTAGCGCGGGATGCAGAATGATCAGCCAGACGAAGTACATTCACAGCACGACCAGGTCGCCACGATAACACATCACACGCTAGCGCAAAAATACTAGTTGATGAAAGAAAGTGTACCATATTATAAGTACCATCCCCAAGCCGTACCAGGCACTCCTACTCACAAACTATACTGGGGCTGCGCCATAATAACTGGCAAGACGATCCGGCACAACAGACTAGACATAACCCTCATCAACAAGCAGGAAATGTCTATCTACCTGATCGACATAGCACTGCCGAACACCAGCCATCTCCAGAAAACCTACAGGGAAAAGATCAGGAAATACACAGACCTAAGACAGAAAGTCAAAGAAATGTGGCATATAGAACAAGTAATGACAATCTCGACCACCGTGTCAACCACTGGCATTGGGCCAAAGAGCCTTCATAAGAGCTCAGCAGCAATAGGCTTCCCAGAGAACACTTACATGGAACTCCAGAAAGCCGTGATCCTGAACACCTTTAGGACGGTCAGAAAGTTCCTCGACCAAAAGTAATAATAATAATAATAGTAACCGGACATAACCAACTACCCAAGAATTTGGTAGCAGTACCCATCATGGAGCGAAAAAATCCCACAAACGAGAAGAAGTTTTCTGATAATAATAATAATAATGTTAAATATTAAAAAATAAAAATATTTAAAAAAAAAAATAAAGTTTAAGAGGAACGGATATGAACGCAATTGGTAACATTTCTCAGATTTCAATTTTCAAAGACACAATTGGTCCAATTGGACAAGCAGGTATCTTTGGATCGATGATTCCGAATAACTTGCGACTTAGAGATTGCAGAAATATTTAAGAGAAAAACTTTGAATTTCGGTAATAAATATCCTCTTAACAAAAGATTTTCCTGAGTGTTGTTTTTTGTAAACTGTGGACAAGAGAATTTAGTGCAAGTCATAATAGACAGAATAAAGGTTAAAATTACTATAACGAAAACAACATTACAAATCTGTATGTACAAATTCAAATTATATTTTAATGTCATCAGAAGGAGCCGATCATATCCGTATGTTTTTGTCTGTACTTTAGAAGCGTGTTTTCACGGGCAGATTTGAATGTCGTGTGGGCTGAAAAACCCGGAATACATACAGGAAATCCTACTCCCTCTGCTTGGGATTGGTTAAATACAACATGAGAACTTTAGTATTTTCATCGACGAGAATCAAACCCAGAATTCACCGAATGAGTAATAGATAGCAATGTATTCTGTGGGCTAAGCTGCCAAGCAGGACCAGTTTATGGACGTACATTATGGACATTAACAAATGTAAATCCCAATACGCGATCAATAGTGTGTTTGGAGTTGTTTCAAAAACTATGAGAACTTTTAATTGTGTGAAATCACGTGGATTCATAATTTGAATCTGAACAAACTAAACTAAATGAAAGCATGGACAATCGACAAAGCTAAGCATATGAAGAGGGAGAAGAACACAGTTTTCTGGTATCCTACTTGACAGGAAAATGTTTCCTTGGAACAAAACACAGAAAAAAAAACTTTGGTGTACGAGAAATGGGGAGAGATGAAATGGTTCACTGTTTGTGAAGGGATCCATTTTTAGGTCTCTGGTTCAAAGTGATGACTATGTTTCATATGATGCGATAAACCGCTACTTCTAACAAACAATTAAAAACACAGAAGAAATTAATAATTTCTTCTGTTAACAATTTTAACGCAAATGTCTGTAGACTTTGTTAAGAAAAATGACGAAATCTAATATAAACCTATAAGCTCCAGATTAGTGGCAATAACATTTAAATCCAACATCACAGTATCTCAGTTGACCAATTGGTTGGTGCAAGTGTAGAGTAGGGCCTACGTTGAGCCATAATTGGGTCCATTATGAACTCCCTAAAATATATTTGTCTTATCTGTACACCTGTGTTTGCATGCCTGGGTTCGAGTTCTGTCTAGACGGAAGGAAGATTTATTGGGTTCTTTCACATCATGGCCGAGTTAATGGGTCTCGAAATAGCAGTGTATTATTTTTGATTCCAGAAATTCAGGTTTTTCATCCGACAAATGCAAATCGACACAAATGGACGTCTTACTTTTTCTGACACAACCAAAATTATAACCCTATAGACAAAATACTAAGTTTTTTTGAACGATTTGTTATCTCGATTCTCCTTGAAGAGGGTTTAATTTCATAAACATATTTGTTTCTCTTGACGTTTGTTGTTTGTCAGTGCACAAACCATGGTAACAATTCCGTGTTACTCTTTACCGGTTTGTAACTGAAGGTCGAAATTGCCGCAATTACTGCATTATTTTTTTTGTATTTTTTGATGAGCTGTGGGCTACTAGCCAAATCGAAAAACCAACAAGATTCGTGCACCTTACGAGCGCTGTAAACGGAAACTGTTGAGAAATTAAGGAGAAATCTATATTTGGAAAGTCATATTTGTTGGGTTGTTTTTTTTTTTTTTTTTTTTTTTTTGCTAAAATGTTTTATACAATTCTCAAATAAACCAACGACTCACGCTTTGTCTACTTTTCAGGTTATTTAGAAGTCTATACAGTACATCAATAAACTGTAGCCGTTCTTGGAAAAGTTAACAATGTAAACTTCTCTCTCCAATAGTTTTCAAATAATATCCAGGGATAGTTTTCACCGTTTAAACTCGAAGGAGTCCTAAATGAATGGATGATTCCTAAGTCTACTACCTCTAACTATAAAATGGACAAACAGATTGAAGCTGTTGAATACTCTGTATTCGCTTTTTTCCAAAGCTGAAATTTCCTCAGTTATTTTACCAAAGAAATAGATCAAATAATTTGCACAGTCCACTCAAATATTTTGTGAATTCGCAAATTTGTCAAGTTTTCATTGGGTACTTCGATTAGGCTTGCCAGCAAAAACTTAGGTTAGGCTAGTGTGTTTCCAAAGTAAGTAAGGTTAGAAGGCATTAACAGTGTGTGTGTGTGTGTGTGTGTGTGTGTGTGTGATTATCTGTATTTTCTCGCTTTCTGGCTGAAAAATCCAAGTTTCCGGAAGAAAAAACCATGCAACCCTCGCCTGAGACTACTAACTCAGTTACGTTGTGAAAAAAGTCAATATAAATCCGCTTTGAATTTCGCTTTATTGGCGAAATTCAAACCCAGACCTTTTCCACCAAGTGTGATTTGCACAGGCTTTTTGGTAGATTTCTTTTTTTTTTTTTTTTTGGCCCGGTAAGTGGCAGTATCGGCTTAAGTACCATGGTGCAGATGTGGAAAACCACCAGAGGTGCCTTCCACGAAACACTAAAGTTCAAATATCTGCCTAAGGTTAATAAGTTTTAGTAAGAGTGAGATGGAGTTCGACACTTTGTGCAACCCTCACACGAGGTCGACTAACCTCAGCTACGGTATGAAGAAAAAAAAATCCTTCCTCGCGATTCGAACCCAAATTTCTTGTGCACAAAGACAGATAACGTAACTCTGTGCTATTTCCACTAGGCAAATAAATAGGTCGCTTTTTTTCCTTTCTTTTTAGTTGTCAATTCCATTTATCTTTTAACTTAGTACCTGTTTGGACTCTGCTCTTAGAACAGGGCTAGGCATCTTACGGCTTAATGATCTTTTTAATGTGGCCGGTGGCAATGTGCCGAAAACAATTAAGCTTTTTTTTTTTTTTATTCCACAGTAAAAATTAAAACCACCTTTGAATTCTGGAGTAGGACCATACCAACTAATGTCTGCGTGGTAACACATTGATTACGATTACTGTCTTTCCATACTGTGCGGAAATGGTGAAATCCAGTACAGAGACAGAAATTATTAAGGGCTTTTTTTTCACACTCTTGACTTGGTTGGTTGTTCTCTAGAGAGGGTCGCACGGTTTTTGATCGCATAAATTCGAGTTTTCCTATCTGGAAAATAACAATAAAACAATTCATAGAGTTCACAGATATTATATAGTGATATCTCATAGCTTCAGCTACCTGTGCGCTAATTATAAACAACGAAATACCATCCCAGTAATATTCCTCATCAATGACCTCTAAAATGTACCTAACCGAGAGTGGTTATAAACATTTCAACGCTCATGTCCTCAAAAGAGTCCGACACAAAAGGAGCAGTATGACATGGAGTGTTATCCTTCTGATACAGACATGAGCCTTCCCAGACGTGTACGTACAACGTAGCAACACGTCTGGGAACACCGGTTGTCACAACGCAGGTAACGCACTATTCTCCAGGACGTCTATATAGACCTCAACATTCATGGTTTTGTCCAAAAAAAACTAATGGGCCTAGGCCAAAACAGCTCTAGACCATCACTCTATCAAACTTCATTGCTGGGACAATACAGTTCGACAGGTAGCTTTCTCTGGGCATCGACCATACCCAGACACGACTGTCAGACTGGTTGACTATGTACCATGACTCATATCTTCCTCATCAATGATCTCTAAAATGTACCTAACCGGGAGTGTCTACGGTCCGAGAACAGCGACCCTGCACCAAGTTAGATGGAGTCTGGCATAAGTCGGGATGATTAGTGCCTTGCGGACGGCTGCACGACTGTAGAAACCCATATCATGTCACATCCTGCGCACTGTACTAGTGCTGACATGTGTCCCAATAGTCTCAGTGAGGGCCTGTGTGAGTGCTGCGACAATGTTTACCTGAGTTTCAAGTGGATGATTCTTTGCAGGGCACGCCTGTCATGTTTCGTCAGCTTCAGAGGTTTTCCGCATAATTTCGTGATGGTTTCAGCACCAGTTCCATTTGCAGATCACATCACCAATCGCCGACTTAGGATCTTCAATGCCATTGAAATGTCAAGTTTCTTTTGTGGCACTCTATTATTATTCCGCGTGGGAAGTCTGTTAATTCTGTCGATCATAATCTTGCATTCACAGTCGTACTACTGGCTCCTTGAAGACCTGCGAGCATATTTATAATTGTGTCTGACGTTTGGCGAGTACGATGCGCCCAACTGTCAATGGAGCCGTATCCGAATATCAATTGCGAGCAGTTCATTTCGCTTCCTTCTCTTCATCTTTACATAAGTGGGCTTAATGGTGCATATTTTGAATGCACTCGCCATGCCATCCTCCAGAAGACTCTCTGTGGGCTAAAAGGTGGAGCTCCGCTTGAACAGAAAATCTGTGTTTTGTGATGAGACAGTCTGCCTTGCAATCTCCACTGATCTTATTCAAGGATGCACGGTTATTTTCATGTAGTTCGTCGAACTTTGTAATTTTGAGAATTTTGTTCTTTAGAAGTTGTAAGTTATTGACACATTCAAAAATCGCTGGTTTAGTGTATCCCAAGTGATCGATACAGTATTAAAAATTTTCGAAGTACCGAACGCATCTTTCTTGAGAACGAAAAGCTGCCAATATTTATTGTAAAAATTTTTTGAATCACACACCATTAAATAAAGCGTTACTTCCATGTTATATATAATGCGCTTGGCATATTCAATAAGCAATTACCAAAATTTGCACAATGGCTTGACATCATGAGTTACGTGCAGCACCCGATTGAAATGCTTAAATTAAACATGGAAGAAAAGTTTGTTTGCCTAAGTGCTTGTAAAATTCTTACTGATCACAAATTAGTGGCGAAGAAATGGCGCAAATTAAAGATGAAATATTTTAAATGAACAAAATTATTTGGAATACCTAGAAAAATGGGTTGAGTCCATCAACAAATTCAAATATATGGAACGGATGCTTTCAACAATTACGCCGGTTTGGGCGAAAATACCAAATATGTGTAAAAATATTACTGTTATGGAATTCAATTTCAAATTGATGAAAATTCATTATTTACGAAAATGTAAATTAAAAGTAGTGTGGTCAAATAATGATTTACAAAATTAAACACTCTTACAGCAAGTTAAAGGAATTATGACAGCTGCAATCATTAATGCGGAAGAGTTGCCAACTGCCAATATAACCAGCAAATATTAAGCAGCCAATTAAACCGAAAGTATGCAGTGTATGCAGTGCATACACTGCATGTATAATGTATGCAGTGCGTTACATTTCAGGCGCGTTAATATATAGTAATAATTCGTAGTTTACAAAAAAAAATAATAAATAAATAATAATAATAAAAATAATAAATAACTAGGAGGATCCCCCCGCCACCCTTTTCTACGTAAAATGTAGAGGTATGACGGAGTAAGTCAAATCTTTTCTACGTAAAAGACACACCTGTCGAAAGGCACTGATCGATATCTAATTGACAGGAAATGACCTATTTAATTATTTACCTGTGCATTTGTAGTGACGTGTTGCCCCGCCCACTTGTACCACGTGACCCACATCCCTCTTCTCCCATTAGCTACCCCACAACGGGGAATTCTCAAGGTGGAATAAATACCACTATGTAATTATTTACCTGCGTTTACATAGGTCACTTAAGAAAAGAACTTTTGCTTCGGGTTCCATAATGCATGAGGAATATTGTTGCATCTGAAAGAGCAGGACTAAAAGATTTAACTAAAATATTTACAACCTTTACAAATACTGTATTTAAAATATTTGCAAAATACTAAACCATTTACAAATATACAAAATATATCAGGTCCCTTCATCAGCTGGCATTACAATGGAACATCAAATAATGTCGGGCGTGGTCATGTATCAGACAGAAGAAGCACGTGCACGAGGTTGGTGAACGTTATGGAAGCAGTTGTCTTTCAAAGGAGGACACGATGTAATTATTTACCTGCCCATTTGTAGTGACGTAACTGACCCGCCCTCTTCTCTAATTGGCTGGAATAAATATCACTAGGAGTAAAACTTTTTTAATGTATAGAGAGAAATGAGCAAAAAACTACAACTTTTATCGCCAAACAGACAATATTTCGTTTCTGCGCACCCGCTACAGTGCTCATTCATCCTCCAACCAGCGCAGGGCAAACAAACATGACATCCAGTGCTACAATATACGGATAACCTGTAAAAAAAAAAAACAAAAATAATCTCCGGATTTCTATTAGTCCGATTTTAATAAAATTTGGGAAACATTGATAAATCGTCTTACTAGAGAGAAATCGAAAATTTCATGAAAATCCATCCACTGGAAGTTCAGTTATTACACGAGGACATAAAAAAAAATAATAAAATAACTGCAGGATTTCTATTGGTTCGATTTTAATGAAATTTGAAATTTCTCGACAGATCTTTTAAAAAGGCTCAAATATAAAATTTCATAAAAATCCGTCTACTGGGAGTCGAGTTATTACATGCAGACGGTGGACAGACAGATAGACAGACGGTGAAGAAGTTAATAGACGCATTATTCGTTTATGCTTGCTTATCTAATCTGCATTTTTTATTTTATTTCTCATTTAGAAGTTTTATTTTTAATTTCTGTTAGCTTGAAGGTGGCAGTTGCCACATCTTCAGCATTATTGGTTGAGGTTTGGAACACTTTCCTTAACTTATTATAGAAGTGCTTAATTTTGTAAATAATAATTATTATTTATCAGTTTTCTCTGCTCAAAATTTTCATTTTAGAACATTTAAAGAGAGGAATGATATCTTAATCTTCTCTAATATCTTAATGTAACTGTTTTATGATATAATAAATCATATTTTCTTTTTATAAATATTTGTCTTTCATTTTTGGAGCACATGCTACCTAAACACGGAGAAATTCTCGTTGTTTCAGTTTTTTTCTTTTTAATTATCCTGGATTTTAAGTTTAAAAACTCATTTTTTCCCAGTTGTGGCTGTCAGCGTTAGGTCACCCTATATTAACATATATTATTTCTTTACTTACCGTCTTATTATGCAATAATAAAATTATAATAAAATGATATATTTATAATTAAATTAATATATAAAATAAATTTAATAAAATAAGTTTATAAAATAAAAATTTTAAAAATAAATATAGTAAATTAATATTTAATTAAATTATACAAATTTATTAATATAAATTATATTAATTAATAATAAATAAATTAAATTACATAGCATTAAGCTGAATTTAAATTGTAATATTCATAATAGATATTTTAATTATATGGATTGCCAAATACAAAATAAGTTTTTCATTATGTATTCTTTATTAAGTACCCCTGCCATTTTCATGAAAGGGAATGATCCATCAATAATACTATCATCACCATAAAATACAAACAGGTGGTGGGAAGAAACGTAGGGATGTTGTTACCTCTGCAATTCAGTGTGATAATGTGTAAGAGGAAAGATCCGAATGACCTTGAACGCAGCATGGTAGTGGGCGTCAGACGCAGTTGTGCGACTATCCCGGAAGCTGAAACTCTGCTTTGATTTTCACATACCACTGTTTCTCGGGTGTACGAGATTGATCAGAAAAAGGTCCAATAAACAAACAACATCCAGTCAATAGCGATTCCGTTACTACAAACAGTTCGAGAGGCCAACGGAGGCTCACAAAATTTCTGGTAACAGGATATTTTTAGTCAAGTAACAACTCAGTACAATAGTGGTAACGAGAGGAGAGGCTGTTGTTGTTGTTGTTGTTGTTGTAGAGGTTTGGGAGCAGCAGCGACTAAGGCCATATTGCTCCGTGTATACCGTCTGTAAATTGCAAGTGTTCTGAGGTCGATTTTCTGTTTGCTGGATGAAAAACTCGAGTTTCCGGGAGAAAAAACCATGCTAGATGCCTGAGGCCGACTAATCCAGTCACGTTGTGAAAAAGGCTTATAAAAATTTCTAATCATCGACGGGACTCGAACTTGGGTCCCGTCGATGATTATATTTACCAACTGTGCTACCCACAAGAGGGGAATTTCACAACGTACAACTCATTGTACTTTGTCACGGATAGAAGTATCGCAGCAACGACTAAACCGAGTTCCATTCCTGTCAGCAAAAAAAAAAAAAAAAAAAATAATAATAATAAGGGGTACGATTATTATCAGCTCAGAAACACCAACGCTGGGCAATGGAGGATGAGGAAAAAACGTTGCCTTGTGACGAATCCCGGTTTCTGCTCTTTAACACTGATAGGAGGACCAGAACACCCAACGTGTGCCACAGAATACTCCGGACATCGAAAATGTCCGAAGTTTCTGTGGCACACGTTGGGCCTCTTGATACCAGTAGAGAGCAATATTTGGATGTCAAATGTCTGGAGACTGTTTTCTGGCAGGAGTATTCCTCCATGGCTGCGGGGCCGGTTCTAGGATATATGGCGCCTCAAGGCCACATTGGCTAATGGCGCCCCTGTCCCACCGAAGTATTGAAACATTGTTTAAAAATATGTCAAACTAATTCCTAAAGGTTTTAATTTTGAATTTAACAGTTAGTTTTTGGGAGGAGGTGGGCAGAGTTAGTTCCCACTAAACCTTGGCGCCCCTGGGCCAGTGCTTACTTGACCTTACCCTAAAGCTGGTCCTGGGTGTATCCATTTACGAATGGATTCTTTCAACAGGATAATGTCTGGAAACTACACACCATGTCACAACGCCAAAATTGTACAGAACTGGTTTCAGGAATATGATAGTGAATTCAGCTTATTGCGGTGGCCTCATAATTCATCAGATCTCAATGCAATTGAGCACCTATGGTATGAAGGGGAACGAAGCTCTTGAGAGTAGTGATCGGCAATCATCCGATCTGCAACAATTCTAGGAAGCAATTAGGACAACGTGGATCAGCGTCCCTGTGACATTGCACGCTTTCAGCACCTTGTAGAGTTCGTGCAACGGCGAAGCCAGGATGTTGTTTTTGCTATAGGGTTTTAGGCACATCAGCGATTTAGACCATACATATTATTTCTATAAATTGCTTGGGTTCTGTGGTAGATTTGCGTGGTTTTTTTGAAAAAATAGCAATGTTTTTGGAAGGAAAAAACTATGAAACCCATACCTGAGACCGACTAACTTAGCGACGTTGTGGAAAAAAACCCCTAAAAATTCCTCCAGTCATTGACGGCTGGAACCTGGGACTTTTTCAAAGGGGTGTGGGGTGGATGATGCTTAATGCACCCGCGAGGAATCCAGAAGGGAGAAATTACTCACTAATAATAGATGCACCTAAAGTGTCCCCAGGCCAGTGCCGGATTAAAGCAACAGGATTAATCGTCAGACTTTAGGCCCCATCACGTACAAATGTGTATGATTAATGCCAGAAGTTTTACCATGAAGAAATTGTTACCCTTCCACATGCTCTTCAGCTAATATCTGTCGCAACTATTATCATTCGTCGCATCGAGAGCTGATTTTGGAAAACAGACGAATTACAGTGCGTGGGTTTGCATCGAAAATGTGTTTAAGCATTGTGTAGAGGCAATTATTCATGGACACATTATTCAAGAAAGTGTAAGTACGGTGGGTCCCAAAAATGTAACGCTGGACCAGAGGGCAATGTTGCTGTTTCAGCAGAATGCGAACCAGTTTGAACTGGCGGAAAATGTATTTGTTCAGCTAATAGGTGAAGAAACATACGTACTCTATTCACTCTAGAATCAAATAGGTTCAGTTTATAATGGCACCACAAAGTATCCCCAGCGCACAAAAAATTCAAGACACAGCCTTCAGCAAGATTATGGCAGGTGTCTTTTGGAATTCAGAAGGGTTGATTCTTGTTGATTTTCTACCACTTCGGGCGGTCGCTAGTGTCGTTGTTAGTACGGTTGATGTTTTAGTATGCTGCACACTTCATTTAATATCCTAATGTATTCATTGTGCTTTATTTAATTCAGTTGTTGTCCAGAAATTGTCAGTAAGTTTTTCTCTAACTGGCTATAAATTTTAATTGATTTTGTAAACTGTTGATATTAGTTTATTACCTTTGTAATATTGTTAGGCCTAACTCAGGAATCGCTGACTGCCTCGTTTAACCCTAGTTAGTTGTTGGCGCATCGGCTTCTGTGGCTATAATACACCTCCCAAGGTTTTTGCAGTACTCTGATCCAAGCCCGAGGAGGGATTTGAGCCGCGACCTTTGGGTTGCCAGGCAGGCCCTTTACTCACCTAGCCCAGTCGGCTATTTAAATTAGGGCGCTGATACTGGATGTGAACGGCTGATTTTGGCCCCACGATTTCGGCAGAAATTAGAATTGTGCCACTTGACATAAATAATATTGCAAGCACTGGTGTAACTTAATACCATTATAATGACCATATGGATGTCATCCCAGGGCAAATAGCACGTGACAACAGCACGTAAATCCTATTGGTGGTTACTGTTCTTGTGTAGCACTTCTTAAGTTGATTCACCTACTAACTTGCAGTGGGTATCATCTGCACTCATTTTTCTGAGCTCCTTCTGTGAGACTGTCTCGCCACTCGCTCATCCGCAGTGAACTCGCCAATTCGTATCTGCTCAAAATGGAGGGTAAATCGAGGAAATCGGCTGTAAACACAACCCTGCCAGTGACCGACAACCCTAAAATAGCAGAGCAACACGAAGAACATGAGGGATCTCAAACTGAACTCCCCATTAAGAACAAAAAATCAATCGGTACCAAATTTGATCGAAAAACCAGGTCAAAATCTCAAAACAGAGGGACCATGGAACCCCCCCTCTCCCAAACCGGAGTACACAGATATGAGACAACCTGACCTCCCCCTTGACCCCAGCATGCCTGAGGGGACAGTTATCCAACAATCGCTACAACTCAAAGTAGCACTGGAGAACGTGCTCAAAGAGCCAACTAACAGAGTTACAACACTTCTTAGGGCAGAAATTGTCACCCTATGGAACAAGCTAGAATCGCTGCTTATCCAGACTCACCTGGAAAGCGAAAAGGCAACTGCAAAATTGGAAGCCTACACTGACTGTGGAGTAAAACAAATGCGACAGCGCGACTCCACATATGCCTATGCGCTGAGGAAGTCACCACCGGACTTTATTCCCGAATCTCAGGAACTGAGCTACCAGACAAACAATTCAGGTGCCAACCTACGGACTACACTGAAGAAAACGCTATCACCCAGACCTAACTTTGTGGTACTTAAACCCCTTACCAATGAAGGTCGTATGTCCAGTGAGGAGGTCAAGAAGACCATCATGGATTCCTTGACAGATGACTTAAAGAACACTAAAATCAAGTCAATTCGCAAAACGCGAAATACGGGAGTAATTATAGAAACAGCCACAAAAGAGGATGCTGAACTGATTGTTAAGAATCCTAAATTACCATCTCTGGGACTCCTGGCCGAGCCCCCTAGACAAAAGGGCCCTTGCATACTGGTACTAGATGTGGACAAGGATCTCCTTCCAGAGGAATTGCAAAGCGAAATTTTCCACAGAAACTTGAAACAGGAACTCCCAGATGAAGAACCAACTTCTCACATAATCCCTAAATTCCAAACAAAACCCAGAGCTGGGCACACCATTAACTGGGTCTTTGAGCTATCACCCAAGGCCTGGAAGATCCTCTCCCAACAAACAAGAATTTACATCAACTGGGGCAGCCACCGCTTTAGGGAGCATGTAGCCGTCCCCAAATGTTTCAGGTGCTGCCGTTTCGGCCACACCACGCACACGTGCAGGCAAAATCTGCCCACCTGTGGCCACTGTGCCGAAATGGGGCATGAATACGCTACATGTCCCAAAAAGTCTCAACCTCCCACATGTGCCAATTGCAAGGCCCTAAAGGTGCCAGCCAACCATTCGCTCCGTGACAGCAGTTGCCCAGTTTATCTCAAAGCCAGAAGTGCTCAACAATCAAGAATAGAATATGGGGAGTAACAGACCAAACCTAAATACCCACACCGTGAAAATAGCACAACATAACGCTCAGAGGGCCAAGGCTGTTGCTGCACAACTGGTCAAAAAGGCAGATGAAGAGAACTTAGATGTGCTGCTACTTCAGGAGCCATACACTCATAACAAGGAGGTAAAAGGCTACCCCTTGAGATTTAAAGTGGTCCAGGTTGATGGTGACACACCCTGGGCCGCGATCGTCGTTCGCAATCCCGAACTGACTGTCACCAAAATCACTGATCTGTGTACTAGCTGGGCTGTGTGCGCCCATGTAATTTCACCACTGGGGCAATTCTACTTAGTTTCGATATACTGTCGACCGGGGGAAGATATTCTTCCTGCCACCCGATATCTACAGACCATCCAGCTACAAATGACAAATGCAAAACTCATTATAGGGGCTGATGTTAACTGCAGGTCCCCAGCCTGGCACAGCCGAACTCAAAATCACAGAGGAAATAGAAATGGCCAACGTCTTGAGGACTACTTGTCTAACAGCAACCTGGTCATTCTAAACAAACCTAACTGCCTGCCAACTTTCTCCAGTACCCTGTGGGAAGCTACAATAGATATCACCTTAGCCTCAAGCTCCATTGCTCAGCACCTTGCTTCCTGGACAGTCCGTGAGGACTGGACCACCTCTGACCACAGGGTACTAACCTTCCAACTACACCGTTCACTAGTCACTCAACCAACCAACCGAACTCAACAAAGAAGATATGCCCTGAATAAGGCTGACTGGAACCTTTTTAAGGAGGAATTGACCAGTGCAGCCAGCCGCTTCAATCCTAGCGGCCTCAGCCCAGACCAGCATCAATGCGCAATTACACAGCTCGTCAGTAATGCTGCAAACAAGGCTATCAAAAAGAAGAGATTCAGACCTGGTGCTGTCCCCTGGTGGTCACCTGAACTCCAGACTCTTAGACGCGAAGTCATTTACCGACGAAAACGCTATCAACGTGCAAGAAGAACATGGCCTCCAGAAGAAACAGAGGCTTTACTGCAGCAATATCGAGTGGCCAGGAACCAGTATACCACAACAATAAAACAGCGCAAAAGGCGCTCATGGGAAGCCCTGGTAAGCACTGAAGGGAACGCCGATCCCTGGGGGATTGTGTACAAAGTGACCACTAACAAGCTCCCCAGAGGTGAGGTCGTATCAACCACGAAATTACCGAACGGACTGTACACCAGATCGTGGCAAGATACTATCAATAATATTCTAGACGCTACATTCCAGCAGCCTGCTGACCCACACACACCGGAACAGCTACAGCTCTGCACGGAAAATGAAACATATCACACAACTGCAATTGAAGAACCCTTCACCACAACCGAGCTCAACTTAGCTGCATCTAGAATCAGAAACAAGAAGGCTCCGGGCAGAGACATGCTCGATCCAGAAATCGTCCAGAAGGTCATTGAACTTATTCCCACTACAATACTCAACCTGTTAAACCACTGTCTCCACCAAGGATTCTTCCCCACACAATGGAGGACTGCAATCCTTAGACTTATATTGAAGAATGCAACCAAACCACATGATCTGCCACAATCTTACCGGCCCATTGCACTGCTGCCAGTCTTCAGCAAACTTCTCGAACGGATGATCTCCCATAGAATAGAAGCCCACTACAATGACGCTGGTCTCTCCTCACCTAAGCAGTACGGTTTCCGGAAAGGACGCTCCACGATTGATGCACTGGAAACAATCATTGAAGCTGCTACCAACTGCAACTCCAAATACTTTCTACTAATCTCCTTTGACTTTGCTGGTGCCTTCGATTCCCTCTGGTGGCCCAGCGTCCTGGGCAGGCTCCGAAGAGCGCATGTCCCAGAAAACTTATATAGATGCATCAAGACCTATCTCCAGGACCGGCGAGTTGTCGTGTCTGCTCCCCACTGCAGTGTCTCCAGACCAGTCTTCAGGGGATGCCCTCAGGGATCTGTCCTGGGGCCTCTCCTCTGGAATCTGGTGCTGGATGATTTCCTGAACACCAAACTCAACAATGTACAAACCCAGGCCTATGCAGATGACCTGGTCATGCTCTTTTCTGCCAATAACAGAACCCAACTAGAAGCAACTGCCAACCAGGCCATCTCCACCCTTCAAGCTTGGGCAGAGCATAACAACCTAAAGATCTCCCCAGAGAAAACCAATTCGATCCTACTAAAAGGCACCCTTGATTTGAGAAGACCTCCCCAAATCAAGGTCAATGGTGTTACAGTAAAACTAAAAACAGAGCTTAAATATCTAGGTTTGATCTTAGACAAAAACCTTTCCTTCACTCCTCATCTAGACCAACTCAGGATTAAGATCAGGAAGTATGCTGCCCAAGTCTCAAGAGTTGCCCGGAAGGACTGGGGCTTAAAGAAGAGAACGCTGTCACTCTTCTATAAGGCAGTTTTCATCCCGGTTATCACCTATGCTTCTGGAGTCTGGTACAAGAAGGCCAATACCGTAGTAAACAGATCGCGCCTAGGAACTATCCAGCGCTCTCTTCTCCTTCTGTCCTCGCGTGCCTGTCGCACTGTCAGCACCCATGCGCTCCAGGTCCTCACTGGATCTCTTCCACTGGACCTGGAGATTGTTCGTCATGGGTTGCTCTACCAAATAGCCAAAGGAAGAGCAGTTACTTGTGCAGGTTTCACCACTGACCCAGCAAATAATAGAAACGCTGAAAAGAAGAGACTTAATGAACATCTAACAGACACCTGGCAAGAAAGATGGCAGGCATCAACTAAAGGCGCTGTCACCAAAAGATTCCTCCCTGATGTCAGGGCCTCCTACCCCCTCACACCTGTCTGGTTTTCACCAGGACTCTATGCTACCTACCTCCTCACTGGACATGGCTCCTTCCAGAAAAAACTACATGACTTCAGAATTTCAGACTCACCCCGCTGCCACTGTGGAGAGGATCAGACGTGGGAGCACCTTGCCCACAGCTGTGAAATCTACGAGGACTTCAGGAGGATCCTAATAACAAAACTACGCTTCAACTACCAAAATCAAGAACACCTCACCCTACAGAATGAAGAAACTTACCGAGCTCTGACTCAATTTGCAATGGACTTATTTACCAGGCAGAAAGCGCTACCACCACCTTAGTATCCGAATCAATAGGTCATAACAACCATGACTGCCAATTGTTGCTACGCATCATTGAGCCATGGATGCTAACGCCTTGGACCAACTTGCACAAGACTTGACTAGCAGTGCAATAAAAGACAGGGTCCGCACATACCTTGACAAATTCCTCATCATTGATTTCTGGACAAACTTCTCTCGCCCAGATGTGACACATTTCATCAAGAAGAGGCCTAGCATCGATCCCTGGACTTGACCATCAATCTTGGACTCCCGGTTTTGACCCCCCCCCCACTGTTCGTTCTGATGGACTACTGGACCAGCCTTCAGTCTGGATGCGACATAGACTCACCAAATGGAGCCCCAATGACGGCACCTGAACTAGACCTTACTGAACATGACCCATCCACCATAGCAGCACTCACACTGCTGGATTTCCAGCAAGTTGTCGGCTCCAACTGACTGGCCGTGCTAGCTGTACCTACCCTGAACTTGCGGAGTATATCTCTCTCTCCTTTTTTTTTTTTTTTTTTTTTTTTCGGCTTCTTTCTTCTTCTGTTTCCTGCCATCCGTTCTTTTATCCCCCCCCCTATTTTTCTCTTACAGAATGATTTTTTTTTTTTTTTTTTTTTATATTATTTATTTATTTATTTTATTTTATTTTATTTTTTTTTTTGTGGGGTGGTGGTTTTCGTCCACCCGCCACCCCACTCCTCTCTCTGGTGAGGCACTGGGCATGCCACACTGTCATCAGGGGCCATCTTCCCTATTGGCCCCTTTCTTCTGTTTCCTACCCTCCAGTCTTCTGCCTTCCTCCCTTACTTTTCTCTTGCACAACGTTTTTTTTTTTTTTTTTTTATTTAGTTTATATATATATATATATATATATATATATATATATATGTGCGTGTGTGTGTGTATATACATATATTTATATATACACATACACGCATTCCCCACAGGTCTAAATCTAAAAACATCAAAATTACTGCCCGACCTATTTGGCCCTAGAACAAGTTATCAGCGAACAACCCTACGCTCTGTTAAAATTACAACCGTTGCTCAAGAAACAGCGATCAGCTCATTCTCAAATCTGGTCCTAGCCACTGAAATCCCAGGAAAGTAGGTGGCAGGACCCGCCAGAGTACTCTAGCTACAGTGGTACACCCGGTCAGCCTCCCCGTGGCATGGTGTGGTAACGTCGGGTCCCACTAGGGGCTCGGCGGCTAATAGACCGGAGGAACAAAGGGCACAACACAATATACAGCACATGACCCCCACACACTTCAAATCTCTGGCCCCGATACAATGTACACCCGCGGAGATGGGAGAAATCCCAGGAGCCGTTAGACACTAACATACCTTATACCTTATACCACTTCGGGCAATTACTATTCGATGATGTGCATACAACTGATGTTCATAAGAAAATGTCTGACAAATAAAATGAAATCATTCTGCTGCACGAAAATACAAGTCCTTACACGGTGAATTTAATAACTGTTAACATTGGCAACTTTGCGCTTGGAAATAATGACCGATTTCCGAGGGGAATAAATTTCCTCTACTTACAGACGGGATTTAGCCTCTAGTGATTATCACTCGCTGAGAAAACGAGGGAGCACCAGAAATCCGAGACAATAGACGAACAAGAGTAGTGTCCTGGATTGGTTGGGCAGTCAATATACTGTATTTATTTCCATGCTGCGAGCGTCAGTGCCTTGAAGTGACGATGACAAAACAGAGTCCATGTTGGGCAACAATGTTTTCACAAAAAAAATAACAAATTGGGCAATTCTGATATCTATGTTTTTTGGAAAAATAAATAATAAAAATGTCAGGACAACCTTGAATCTCCCTCGTTTAACTGTTTGTACTCAGGACTGCCACACAGGATCACAGGAATTTACAGGAAACAGCGAATACAAGAACATACTGTATTTTGCAATCACGTGGGCTAGAGCCGTTTTAGAAGGATTGAAGTTGGCTAAATTCTCCTTCTTAGCCGGAGAATTACCAGAAGATCGGTATTTAAGAATTTATGATAGATATTAAAGAAGTTATCGGTATTTGTACAGCCCAGTTTTGTCGAAATGAAAGTGGAATATGCTGTAGTCTGCTGTTACTAGGAAAACTGTGGATAGGATTTACAGCCAATGGGAGAAAGTCATTGATACACAGCATAAAAAAAAGTTATTTAGTACACAGTGGGTTACTTTTCACGCGCGTTCGATTTTCTTAAATTATTTTATTCTTCTGTGGTCAATAGAAAAAGTAAATATAGTTATCTCCTTATCAATTAATTACTACGATAATAACTTGACAGAATACAATAAAACTCTATAGGTTTACGTTCTTTAAACTTAGCCGTTTAGTTTAACTACAACTGTATAATATTTATCACTATTCTCCGGCATACTTTTAATTCTCTTTTCTCTATATGTTTATGTATCTGTTCACAAGTGACACCATTCACGAGTATCACATAACAATACACGCGAAGCACGCACTGTCTAAAGCTAATAATACTGCATTAAAACTACATTTAATCTACGAATTTCTTTTTCACATCCAAATTGTATGGGAAAAAATAAATAATAACTGCCATATTTGTATATTTGTCACATTTTATTGAAAAATGAAATGGCATTACAAATATTTTAAGAAGGCCGAAATATAAAATTTCACGAAAATCCGTCCACTTAGGAACCCTGTGTTACATGCGGACGGACATATATGGTGAAGACAATAGGTGCATATGCATATGCCTCTATTGCCTTCATCATATATACAGTATATATATATATATATATATATATATATATATGTCTATAGTATACAGTTTAGTATTTTATAAATATTTTAAATATTTGTATAGTTTGTAAATACAGTATTTCAGTTAAATATTTTAGTCCTGCTGTTTCGGATGAAACAATATTCATTTCCTGATTAGATATCGATCAGTGCGTTTCGACAGGTGTGCCTTTTACTTAGAAAAGATTTGACTTACTCCGTCATACCTCTACATTTTACATAAAAAAGCGTGCGTGGGGATTGGCGAGCAGGGGGAGAGGTCTCTAGTAAATTATTAAAAATAAATAATCTTTATTGCTATTAAGTACGGTACATAGTACTAGAAAGAATAATACTTATCACGGCGACATGACCAGAAGTCTTACATTAAGGTAGAAAATGATAGTAATTAAATAAAATTGGGAAAAGGAAAAGTTACACAAAAATGAAAAGCACATTAAAAAAATATAGGAAACTATAGTAAACCGTATACATAATAAGTAAACTTGCCAGTAACATTAAAATATTTAATTAAAATATTATCTCAAAGCCAAAATGAATTTTATCATAATCTAGTTCTTTTTATTTTCCGTAAAACAAAACTGTGTGTGAATATTTAAACTTTATTTTGCATGTTTAACGAAATTGAAATTATCACGAAGTAAAATATTTAATTTTTGGCGAGGGGCCACTTCAAGTGCAGGATAGTGTGCAACTACACGCCAGCACAAGAACTGAGGGAAAGAAAGGGGGATACTTATTTTCATCTCCCAAGAGTTGTATTTTATGTATCATTCCCAAACTATTTTTATTTTTCCGCTAACATTAGATATATTTCCTAGGATTTTAAAATCCCTTAGCTATTTTAGACCTTCGTACTCTAGAAAATATTCGATATTATGGTTGTCTAATATTAGAATTTTCACCAATTCCACCCATTAAGGCGTCTTTATATAGCCAGACCTTATAAGTTTGGCGTAAAAGCTTAATATAACAACGCAGACGATCTCTTGCCGCTATATCTCATCTTCTGCTGAATATTTAAGTGGCGGAAGAATACAAAACTTCATACGGCTTTACTTGAATTTCCATAACGTGTACATGATATTTGAAATTATAAAGTGAATTATTGCAAATGAAACGCTCCATAGTGGACGCCTTCAGCTTGATAAATGACTTCGTAATTAAGATGTTCACTTCCCCTACCATTTCTAAAATTTACCTCAACATAACATTATTTAAAAAAAAAAAAAGTAAAAGAAGAAGAAGTCAAAAACTGCTGCTGCTCTAAGTAAAATTTCTCAATTGCAAAGCCATATATTAAATTTTAGTTGACCTAGATTGCCTTCAATGACATTCTAAGAAAACTATATTCGAAATCTCAATAATGTTATCTTCTTTTGTTTTTTTTTTAAATCAAAATTATTTAAGACCATAACTATAAATAAACACTGCATATTCTAAGTAATAATGTAGAATTTTGCTGTTTTGATTTGAATGTGGATAATTGTGCTGACAGTTACTAATTAAGGGGAAAGAGATGTCCCCCCCTCAGAAGCTTAAGTAACAAACACTATGTACTTTAAGATATTAAGTTGGAGTATGGTAACTGTTCACATATTAAAAGACATTAAAACTATAGCGAAATACAAGCTAAATCAGAGATTAATTTACAATTAATGTGAACTACGTATATTATAGTTACATCATTCCTTAGCGATACAGTCTGAATTTGACTCCCCTCTCGTGCTAGTCTATTAACTCCTCAGTTTAGTTATTTAGCAACATTAATTACATAACTTATAAACAGAGTTAGGGTAAAAGCAAATCAGGCCACGAGGCGCAAGACAGGCCGGATTTACTGGGGCACAGTGGCGAAGTTTCTCCAGGTCCACAAGGTCTCGTTGATCTCAGGACCAACGCAATTGCTGTAAGGAGTAAAATTTTCAGTTTTTACGGCCGCCGCAGGCGAGTGGTCAAACGCGAGAGGATACAGTGGTACACGCGTTTAAGTTGACGGTGATTCTCTGATAAGCGAAAATTATATCAATTAGTTAATCTTGAGTTTCATCAGTCGAAATAGTAGCTATATTTTAGGGGCTCTCAATATATTTTTAGTGCGTTCCTATAATGAGTTTTATTTTCAGTTTTTTTTTTTTTTTTTTTTTCTTATACTTCATTTTAACATGAAAATCACGTGCTCCCGTATAAAGATTAAAAATCAAGCCCCTATCCTAGATGTCACTTGAAAAATTAAACTTAAACTTCTTCGGTCTGATCTAAATCACCTTCCACTCAACTCCTGAACTTTCCACAATGCATACCAGTTTGGAAATTGTGTAAACAAGTTGAAGGAATAGCTGTCATAAATTGTAACATTCTATGCAATTATTTCATAATTTTTCTTTCATACTTGCTATTGTAAAAGTACTCACAATGTAATTATAAGCATGTACTGTTGTTAACCACGCGACATGTGTGGTTGGTTTACGTAGTCTCGGTAATGGAATGTAGAAACATGTCCGATTCATGATGTATCTGTTTTTATTGTTATCTTTTTCAAAGGGAACACCCCCTAAAAAGCCTCTGGCTTATGTGTTCTCCCTCCCTTCTTGCTGTTATCTCCCAACAATTGTAACACAAAATAGGGATAAATAAATTATCAATTATCAAATTATCACACTACACTTTGTATAAAAAAAGTTCTGTTTTCTATGGGAAGACAATCTCAGCTTCTTCTGGTCTCACTAAGGCCCTTGACATCATAATCACATATTTCTCGAGAGGTCTATTTTTTCCAGTCGGACCTTGCTAGTTTTATTAAAGCGTTTTATAAAACCTTTATTTTTATTTCCCAAGGGACCGCTGGCTTGAAAATTATTAGTTAAGGGTGGATAAGTGGCATATAATTTTTATAAATTTATTTTCTCAAATGCATTAAAAGAAATTATAATTGACTTTTTTTTCCCAGTCGACAATTATTCGTTATACACTGCCCTACATTAATACTGGACACCTTAATACATTAATAGCTGGACACCTTACAAAGGTTATGCTGGACATCTGCATAACCTTTATTTAGAGGACGTTGAGGCTGACGCTTGTAGGAATTCAAAGATCCAGGATAGAGAGGTTGTTTATTTTGTTTTACTTTTGATGTACGTATGTATTTATTTTTTTTTTCATCATTATTTTTTATATATTTTTATTTTTATTTAGTTATTAATTTTACTGCTATTTTAGTTATAATATTTATTTATTTGTTTTTATTCTATTATTATTTTTTATATAAAAATTAAAGCACAAGGCAGCCACGAACACAAGTCTATGGCTGCCTTGTGCTATACAGCTAACACTAATACATTCTTCACATTTCTGTTTTCTTCCTTATAAACAGTGTGCGCAAATGGAATCAATGGGTGTATATTTATTACCATTTATGAAGCAATACCACTTTCAACCTTTACTTGAACTGTTATGAAAATATACCAGCACTCATTTGGAAAATGTTTAATACAAATTTTTTCATAAACACCAATAAAATCAAAACATAGCGATTTAAGTGTAAAATCGTGCATAAATTTCATGTCTTTTTTTTTTTTTTTTTATGTAAACTCCAAACACGAGAGGTATTAGAACCTATAGTACTTAGTACCGTGCTTGGGTTGGAGGTTGAGAAGAAGAAAGAAGATATTTGTTGACATTGGACTTGAACTTCTGTAGACTGTAATTTTCAGGAAATATGTATGAAGGAAGGTTGTTCCAGAAAACGGCAGTTGAATGAATAACCGAGGAAGATGAAAAGTTGAAAAGTATACGGAAGTCTTGCAGCTGGGGTCCAATAGATTGCACTCTGTTAGACGAGATGTCACGACTGCACTGGATTTGGTTAGACCCAAGTCATCCAATTCTTGCTGATTAGGGAAACACGGTACTTTATTTGAACAGGCTTCCGAGGTATAATCTCAATTATTCTGTTCAACAGATTCATCATCCAGTTCTGAAGATTCTTCTCTAGAAGGAGGATTGGGGGTTTGTCAGGTGTTCATTGTGTGGCACACCGGAGCAACAGAGGATAGCATGTTGGAATGCACTACAGATTTTCGATCCGCAAACTTTTGAAGCTTTGATATATCGACTATTCAAAACCAGCAGTCATAATGATACTTTGTGCACTCTTTCCATATTTGAAGTACAGCAAAAAGCACTTAAGACCACCACGAAACTATCCCTCTAATGTTGACGTGTAAATACCTAGCTGAAATCAGGTGCCCACAAGTTGCCTTCATCGCCAATAGGCACCCCAAAATGGGTTTCACATCCACTGCAAAACTTGGTGCCAACGAGTCTGGAGATAATTTACACCGTTTAGTAACCATAGCAAGGGCAAAAAAAAAAAAAAAAAAAAAAAAAAAGAAAGAAAGAAAGAAGGAAATACTGCAGGTTCTTATATATTGGTACGCGTTTATGTAAATACATATAAATGACAGAAAAATGTAAAACATTGAGCTGCTGCTAAAACGTTAACACAAGAAATAAACCCATGACACCTTTGGATTCAGCACACTATATATATATATATAAGATACGAAATTTTTTAGAGATCTTCAAGTACCGTGTTAATAGACTACTAAAGGATAGCGAAAGCTTAAAAAGCAGTACTCACCTTGAATTAATCTGCGATGGCTTACTTAGGCATCGTGGTTAATATTTAGGTTGAATTGTTAAATTGAATAAAATTAAAAGGGAGGAAGTAGGTAAGTATTGGCTGAGTTAAAATAGGCACAAGGAGACAGAAGCGTACACATCTAATCCTTGGTAGATGTGTACGCTTCTCTCCTTGTGCCTATAAAAGCAATTAAATATTATAATTTAATTAGTGTACAGAATTTATACTATATCCTTTCAGTGAATTCTCAATTTTTAAACGGTCACAGTTTACGTCGTAAACAAAAATAATTACAATACAACAGGAATTTGAATACAAGCAGTAATATGAATTTTCCAACAGAAAATAAAGCAGTGTGCATCCAGGATATTTTCTATAAATAAAACCGAAAGTAAACGAATTCATAATTTACGAAATTTAATTTTCCCATTCATCACATGTAAATAAATAAAATCATAAATTCACAGCTATATTAGTACAAAACAATAAACACAAAAATAAAGCATTACAGTATTACATAAAAACAATAATAATTATGAGTCCTAAGTCACATATTTACCTGAAACCACTCTTACTCGAGTCCCCTGTGACAGTAGTATTTGAATAGGGAAAGAATTTATTTCTTATTCTCTCTTCTGTTCTCTATTCGGAAATTTCATAGCGAGAATGTTACCGATTGCTATTATATGACAATATGGAGTAACGATCGTGCGCATGCGCGCACAGATGTTATATCTTGAAAGTAGGAAACGAAAGGTGCTTAGCAAAAACAGTCACGCGAACTTTTCATTCGTGTTTTGATATGTTCACTTTTTACGAACACTTTCACATGCCGACGGAAATAGTGATGTTGCACACTGGTACAGCGAGAGTTGTTTTTAGCAAACATATATTGACTCGTTTAAATTAATGTATTTATTTTCTGTCTTTGCATCTTAAGTTAGACCACATGTAGATATATAGCACGGATCCACTTAATTACTAGAGCGGTTAAAGTTGCAAGAGTATTAACCTTCATACTCCAATTGTATTATATGTAAATTCTATTGTACATTTGTACATAAAGATTGAATGAGAAATAATAACACTAAACTATCAGAAATATTATATTTTACTGCATCTTTTTTTCTTTCTTTTTTTTTCTTTTTTTTTTTTTTTTTTGAAAGTACTGTATATGTAAAGATACGAGTTCATGTGATCACATCAAATTCGGTATAAATTAATTTTAAATAATTAAAATAAACTAAAATAAATTAATTAAAATAAAATAAAATAAATTATACAGGCAGTCTCAAAAATCACTGCGTATTATGGTGAAACAGTGTGTTTTTTTTCAATAAATTTCATTACGACAAGTATATTTATTCTTTTTCACATAAAACATAGGTATTTTTAATTGTGTTAAAGATCTTATTATACTTTTTATTAATTTTTTAGTGTTTTCTTTTCAGACCCATAATTCATGATGGGTCGGAGCGAATTTTTGTTGTGACATCCCGCATCAAAGTAATGAAGTTTTGTGAAATTAGGGAAATATTTTCAAGGAGACTTCATAGTTCCTGTTCCACAGACAATGCGATTCATGCCATGTTGAATAAGTTTAAAAGAACTGGATCTGTGCGTGACGAGGAGAGATGTGGACGCCCAAGGACAGCACGTGAAAGCATTGAATCAATTCGAGAAACGTTGGAAGAGGAGTCAAAATTAGGGAGGGATCTCGAAGACTGTACATACCTAAGACATCAGTTCACAGAATTCTGCGCTCGACACTGATGAAAAGACCTACCACATCCAACTGTTGCACGACCTGCACAAAGAAGATTTTCCACGTAGAGCAGCAATGTGTGCAGAACTTGTCGATCAAATTCAAAATAACAGCTTAATGGACCACACACTGAAATCTCCTTGAAAATTTTTCCCTAATCTCACAAAACTTCATTCCATTGATGCGGGATGTTACAACAAAAAATCGCACTTGAACATTCAATATGAATGTTCTGAAAAGAAAATGGTTTTATTATAATAAAAATTATAATAACATTTCTAACACATTACAAATACTTACGCTTTAAGTAAAAAAAGGATAAATATACTTGTCGTAATGAAACTTATTTGAAAATCATACTGTTTCACCAAAATACGCAGTAACTTTTGGGACACCCTGTATAATAAACTCAAAAAACGGTTCGTCTGCTATTTGCGAGCAGAAAGAAGTCGCTTTATAAATTTCGTCTGCTAACAGAGTGTAACATTTACAAAACGAAGCGATATAATATCTGTATTAATTACAACCAAACTAATTAACATTATGCATTAATAACCTCTTTAGGAGGAGATGCCTTTTGGATAGTGTGTTTACTAATACCTCATACTTTTGACTTCCCTCACTTTTCGCTTTGACGCACAGCAGAAGTGAAGAAAACAAACACTGACTGACACTTGCCAGTTGGCCTCTCCGGGACCTTGGCAGTTACCTCGGACTAATTAATTGTAGGCTAAGAGCGTAGAAACGAGTCGAATTCGCGGTTGAAGCAAGTGGCAGAGAAGTAGCGTAGCGAAAGGGGTAAAACAGAAAGATATTCATTTAGTAGATTTAATATTTTAACTGTAACTAAAACATTAAATTATCTAAATGAAACTGTGCGTGGTGTTTATTGTTTCTAATTTTGTACTGGTTATTATTCCAAAATCATGCATTAATAACACTTTATGGACTACGCATCTATGTGATGCCGTGCGTAGTAATTATTGTTAATTTTTCATATCAGTAGTTGCTCTTCTATTTTTAGCAGCTAAAATTTCCATTACGTACTAGCAAGGTCAGTTTAATGAGGATACAAATGATGCAATACATTTTTCCGCACTTGAGAGAACCTTGGAGACAATCATTATTTATTTGTTGTTGTTTAAATATATATATATAATTAATTACAGTACATGAATCCAATTATTTTGACACTTCGCCTCATTCCTCATTGGTTTATAACGGTAAAAAAAAAAAAAAAAAAAAAAAAAAAACTGAATATTATGAATTGCACTGTGTACTTTCGAGAGTTATAATGCCGAAGGCTTCTTGTTATTCTAAATACAATATACGAGGCCTGTCAGAAAAGTGATGAGATTTAAATCAATAATTTATTTTTTATTTTGAATTTTATGCAGAATAACAATGGTCACTCTCAAAACAACTTCACTTTGCAGCTACACAACGCCTCCAAAAGCATTTCTAGTCGTTAAAGCAATACTGGTAGTCTTCATCTGTCAGCTTCTCCTTTATAGTGTCGGTTGCAACCTTTAGAATAGTTTCTATCGATTCATAATGATTTCCTTTTAGTTTCTTTTCCAGTTTTGTAAACAAAACGTAATCACGTGGAGCGAAATGCCATTGAATATGGTGGTTGCGAGAGGACTGGAAGCTCTTGTTCGCCAAAACTTCTGTAATAGAGAAGGCAGGATGGGATGGTGCGTTGTCGTGGTGCAGGGTCCAATTTTCAGTAATCTCTGGTCGCACAATAAGGATTCTTTTTCGTAACCGCTCGAGAATTTCTCTGTAGTAATTTTTGTTCCTGTTTGTTTGTACCTGTGGCAGAAACTCTTTGTAAATGATGCCTCGATAATCAAAAAAAAACATACAATCATCGTTTTCAATTTTGATTTGGTTGTTCCAGATTTATTCGGACGTGGAGATGTTTTTGTGTGCCACTCTTCACTTTAGTGTTTGGTTTCTGGATCGTACTGGAAAATACCAGCTTTCGTCACCAGTAACGACTCGTTTCAACTTATCTGGACCGATTTCTAACCTTTCTAGGAAATCAAGACACACGTTTCGTTTTTGTCCATCGCTCAAAACAAGAACCCATTTTCGCGCACACTTTGCGCATAGCTAAATCTTCACTTAAAAAATATTTTGTGAACAGCGTCTCGATTTAAATTCAATTCGTCAGCTATCATTCTGATTGTTAGCCTTCGATCTCGACGAATTAACACTCTCACTCTTTGGACATTGTCGTCAGTTCGAGTGGTTGCTGGCCTTCCTCCACCTGTTTCGTCTTCCACCGTTTCACGTCCCTCTGAAAACATTGTGCCAAGAAAACTTGAGATCCTGACATGGCATCCTCTCCATATGCGTTCTGTTTTTTCGTACACATCAGTTGCTATTTCAGTTTCACACAAAACTTGATCACATATCGTTGTTCAATATTTCGCTGTTCCATAATTGTAACCTTGCACTAGCGTCAGACGTACTGCTTCTAACGAGTAAAAACACACAGTGATAGTTAATGGAAGGACCACACTACATGCTACATGCTACATGTTGTTGTGCGTCACTTGTTTTATTATTATTATTATTATTATTAGCCATATGGTGCAAGGAAGCCTGAGGCTTATGCTGCACCAGCCAAAAAAAAAAAAAAAAAATCTGAATTACTCTGAGAGAGAGAGAGAGAGAGAGAGAGAGAGAGAGAGAGAGAGAGAGAGAGAGAGAGAACAAGAGTCAGAAGTAAAAGGGAATCGCCAAAAAAAAACAGAAGAATGATGATATCCAACTCAGAACCCTGAGTGTGTCAAGCCCATACTCACCAGATGTGAGCCCCTGGATTTTTAGTGTTACCGCTACACTTGTTACAAAATTAATCTCATTACTTTTCTGACAGGCCTCGTACCTCTTATCTGACACTGCGCACTCCATATTGTAAATACAGCTATGGGAAGATTCGCCGGAAGAACAACAAATAGAAGTTTTAAAACATACAACAAAAGAAATCGGTATCACTCCCACCACTACATTTATCACTTTTTTGAATGATTATGCTCAAATCCATTTATCTCCCCCCCCCCTACTTCCTGTGTTATGTTGTGGTAGAGTACCGGTCAGGACTGCTGCAACACTTGTGGTTGCCGGTGTACGAAAGGAAATTAATATCCCCACAAAAAAAAAAAATAAATAATAAAAAAAAAAATAAAATAATAATAATAATAAATAAATAAAAATAATTATAATCATAATAAATAAATAAAAGTTGTTTGGCAATCATGGCGTTCAATTCCCGTCAACGACTAGACTAGAAGAACTTCAAAAATATTCTTCATTCAAGACTGTAGTTGGCCGATCTCAGGCACAAGATAAAGTGTAAAGTGTGTTTGTGGTCAAACGGCACCAGGAGATTCCCCCCATCTGGGCTAGGCAAGGGCGCCGGCTCAGATCGCCAGTAAGGCTAGTGTGCTGTTTCTTCAGTCGATGGAATGTCATTTTTGGGACATTGTCCCGTCCGAGGTTTCCAAAAGTCGAATTTATTTTGTTGCCATTCATGGGTTAGGATCCTGTCCGAGGTTATTTAGTCCAGTCAGTTTGGTGTGAAAATGTGATTTTATTTTGGTCCTTCTGCTATAGGACCGGATCCCTGCAGGTTTGATTTGTTCTGGTGGTCCTCAGTGGTGTCAAATTGTTTTTGAGATTATGGCCAGCTTTCGTGGGTACTTGCATTCGCTTCATTGCGTTGGTTGAGGCTGGGGGAAGGACTGTCTTCTGCTGAAGAGGTCCTGAGCGAATTTTGTTAGCGCTTTGTAGCTGTTTTATTCCAGGTTGCGGTGTTCCTAGTTTTGCAGTGTGAATCGAGTTTCAGTGATGAGCCAGCAGTGTAGATCTTCATACAGGTGATACATGAGGTGTTCTCATCTCATGTTTCTGTTTGGCAGCAGTGACAGAGAGGAGTGTCACTGAGTCGGAAGCCTGATAACTTGTGTCTGAATGCACCGTGTCCAATGAGCAGTTATATGACGAGGAGTCCTGGCGAGAGCCAGTGTGGGTATTTTGGATATACTGTCTGAATTGTCTGCACGAAATTCCGGGTGATTTCACCTTTGACTGAGTTTTCCCAGTGGGTTTGCCATTCCTAGAATAAATGTTATTGATAGCTGGTGCTGCTAGATAAAAGATACTCAAAAATTCAACACCAACTGATAAATAAATTTTCTGTTTATACTCCGGCACGACAACTAAGTCAGTAGAGTTTACAATAAATCGTCAATACAAATATTTATCGTATTTAGTAGTCACGGGCTTGAACCCCGGTCCACTCAAGGAACGCGCGCTATGCACTCTCGCTCCTGACCACTGGGCTACGTCAGGCCTGTAACTGGCTGGAACCAGCCAAGCAATGTAAATCACAAATTAGTGTCAATGCAAGCAAGCGCCTCCTGTTGCCATGCAGATCCCTGTCTAACTAGGTGTATGAGTAATACTGATTTTTTTTTTTTTTTTTTTCACTTTAGATTGGTCGTTTTACCTTTGGTGAGGTGGTGGAGAAGTCCGCGACAAACGATCTCCAGGTCCAGGGGGAAGGCACCTATGAAGACCTGCAGCGCGTGAGTACTGACCGTCTTGCAGGCTCTGGAGATCGTTAGCAGGGCATATCTTTGTATCGTCTCGAGTTTTCTTCTTTTGACTGTGGTGGTCGCTTTGTGATACTAGGCGTATGAAATGGCTGGCAAGAATACTGTGTAGAGAGGGCTAGGGTCCTGTTCCTCAAGCCCCAGTCCTTACGGGTGAATGTTGCAAAGAGTGCAGAATAGTTTTTGATTTTATTCCTGATGTATGTTAGATGAGGTGTGAAGAATAGATTCCTATTGAACATGACTCCCAGATGTTTTAATTCCGTTGCGAGTTTGACGGTTTTCCCTGGACTTTGATTTGGGGAGGTCTCCTAATATCTAGGGTCCCGCTGAGTAGGATTGAACATGTCTTGGTTGGAGAAATTGTGATGTTGTTGTTGTCAGCCCAGTTTTGCAGGATAGTGCCTGCACTATTTGCGGAGTTCTCTAATTGTGCTCAGGTATCCCCAGCAAGCATCAGAATAAGATTGTCTGCATATGCCTGGGATGTGACGTTTCCAAGGTTGAGATTTAGGAAGCCATCTAGGACGACATTCCAAAGAAGAGGGCCCAGAACGGAACCCTGTAGCCATCATCTGTGTATCGATTGTGATAGGGAGAAGTATGGAGTAGTGACTGTAACTGACTGTCTGAGAAGTACGTACTGATGCATTTGTATAGATTCGCTGGCAGGTTAGCCATCCGGAGCCTGCTGAGGACGCTTGGCCACCAGAAGGTGTCAAACGCCCTAGCAAAATCTACTGGGATGACGAGGAAGTATTGTCGGTTTGTTGTGGTTGCGGCGTTAACAATATTTTCTTATGCATCTACGTTGGAATGTCCTTTTCTGAACCCGAACTGATTTCGGGATTGAAGTCCTGCGTTTGAGTAGTGGGTTTCTATCTGTTTCGTAGAAGGTGTTCCATCAGTTTGCTCAGTACGGACAGTACGGCTGTGGGTCTGTAGGACCCCGGGAGATCCTGCCGCTTTCTTCGATTTTTGAGGATGAGCCGAAGCTTTGACGTTTTCGAGGTGTGTGGGAAATAGCCTTCTTTTAGGTACTGGTTAAATAAGTTTAGTATTTTTTCTGAGGTCTCAACTGCCTTTTTTACAATTTCTGATTCTAGTAAGTCTGCGTCTGGTGATTTCCTGTTTCTTAGTTTGGAGGCTACAATGTCCAGTTCGAGCCTGGTGAAGGGCTCTTCCTCCTCGGTTGTTGTGTAGGTACTACTCCTATTTCTTAGGCAGAGCAATGTTTGTTTTGGGGTGGTTAGGTCCAGGTGTTCCTGGAACATGGCATCTAGGATATTATTGATGGATTCCTGACATGTTTTGGTGTACTTCCCTTGTGGCTTCTTGGTTGCGGGGATGACTTGGCCTCTGGGGACTTTATTTGTGGTCACTCTGTAGACCACTCCCAAAGGGTTGTCGTTTCCAACTGTGGACACTACGTGCTCCTAGGAGCGTTGTTTTCGTTCACGGATCTTTGCTGTATATTGATTCCTGGCCGTGCGGTACTGGTGTCATAGTGCCTCCACCTCTGCTGCAGGCCAGCTACGCCTGGCACGTTGAAAATTTTTTCCGCACGTGTGTACCACCCGTCTGAGTTGTAATTCTGGGGACCACCAGGAAACAGCTACCGGAATAGGTTTTTTCCGCTTTATGTAATTGTTTGCTGCATCTGTGATGAGCTTGACAATTTTAGTTTGGTGTCTATCTGAGTTTAGTCCTTCTGCGTCAAGTGCTTGAGCAGCCGTATGTAATGACTCCTGGAAGAGAGGCCAGTCTGCCTCTCAACAACACAACGTACCTGTGTTGCATTTGTCTATGTACCCCTTGTCTCTTTAGAGTCCGGTTTAGTTGAAAGGTAATTTTTCGGTGCTCAAATGAGGTCCAGTCTTCTCTGACAGTACAGAATGCAATGTGGTCCACTAGAGATCTGGTGGCCAAAGTAACATATATCATGGCCTCCCACATCGCGTTTGAAAATGTTGGTAGATTGTTCGGTTTGTTAAGGATCATGTAGCAACTGTTTTCCAGATACTCCTCCCAGCGTTGTCCATTTACCGCGCCGCGTTGCTCCGGGGTTTCACTAAACCACGCCAGCGAACGGCAGTTTGTATCGGCGCCCACTACGATTTTAGGTTCGGGAATTCCTCCAGAACATTTTGCAGGTAAGTTATGGCTGGGAGGATATCTTCTCCTGGCCGACAGTAAAGTGATACTGCATTGGATAAGGAGCATAAGGTGTTGGTCTATTCCAATGAGTTATTCCGAGTTTTTCAACCTGCACACAACATGCAAATCGGCCCATGAGCACACTCTTATACATATGCTATGCATTCACTGCCATGCTACGTTACTTCATGGCCATCATGTGCAAACTCGTATTATAATAATAAATAATAATTTAAATGGCAGTGCGAAGCTAAATGAACCCCTGTGGCAAACAGTTCATACTGCGCTCCTTATAACTCTTATAATTTCTTTAATTTAATAGGGCCAAAAATTCGCCTGGGGGGGCTCACCGTGTGCTTATTTCTCAGTACAGCCCTAATAATTTATTATGATTAGATGCAGACAGTCCATCACAGTCTTATATTTAGCAGTAGGAATGCAGTGAGCGTCCTCTTAAAGGAACACTGACTGCTATACTCGTAGTATTATCCCTGTGGCGAATATTTCGCTAAAACTGTTTCAGAGAAGTAAAGATTAATATTGAAGTAATTACAAAAATCTTTCTCTCGGCTCCCTTCGCTACTAGTTAAGGTGTCAGTCGGATGTACTCGGGTAAAAATGCAATTTAATTTGATAATTTTTTACATGTATGACTATATCGACCTTTAATTACAATTATTGCTCAAAAATTATTTGGACGTGGAAACTACTACGTAAAGTTGTCCATGAACAAAAACGCCAACTTTGTGTTGAGAGTGTTACCCTCAGATTCGTTTATTGCGATGACAAAAGCTAAGAAACTGTCTTCTCTTCAAAGTAAACGGCAAGTTAGATTCACTGGGAGCTAAACGAATCCTCGGAATTTGAAAATCGGTCTGAAAGCCCCCCTCTCACCTCCTTTAAATGACCTATTGCAAAAGGAATCAGGTTAAAACCTTGTTTAGTCTTTGAGCTATTCAAGTTCAAAAAGCGTTTCGAACATAGGGACATAAACAAATTATATAGATGTCTTTATCCATATCACGGAGCCCAAATAAAGCAAGCAGAGTAGAAAATTGTAAAAATAAAAAGCAATATGTAAGAAAAGAAATAGATTTTTATTCAGACTGGTTATTGGAATTCTTTAGACAGGAGGGAAAAATCATTCCGTTACAGTCGCCAGTAACTCATCGACTTACTTCGTTCAACCCTTTTCCAGTTCCAAGAGAAAGAATGCTTCTTATTCTTCTTCTGTTTATCAGAAAAGCGAAGCAGAATTTATTTGAACGTGTAAGCGGTTCTTGTAAAATAATATTGATCGATATTCATTTACGACGAATTTCGGTCCTGCGAAATGATTCATATGCCCTACAGAAGTCCGTTTTAATGGGATTTTACTGTATCCCTTTCTAACAGTTTCTATAGTATTCTGTAGTCTGTTCGTGTTTGGATGAAAAACCAAATTCAGCAACGATGTAAAAATGACTCATAAAAGCTCCGTCTAGACAGTACCCAGGATTTTGACACACGGTGGCCCTTATATTATATGTGATAACAATCGCGGCCCTTATGTTAACCGCATGCTGACCATACTTTCAATTTTTGAAGTGCATATACTGCATTTCCTTTCACAGAGATTGTAAACCCCATAATCTTCAGAATAATGATACAGCAAAATCTGGTTTCTCCCCCCCCCCCCCATTTACTGAGTCGCTTTAGAACATGCATCTCCACCGCATTATATCAGATAAGTGAGTTGTAAACCCTAACTCTTCCGGTACAAAATTTATTAGACTAAAAGTACATAGAAAACAGACGTTTTCTGTGTGCTTTATCATTGATCGAATAATGCACGTGTAGTTGTGTCTGCTACTGCAATTTAAGTACACACGCCTCCAGGTCAACGCCCGGTAGAATACAAAATATATCAGAGAAACTATTTACACACCTACACGAACTTATGTTATCTATAAACTCGAAGATCGATAATTCGTTTAGATAATTTTAGGTATTCGATCAGCTTTTACACATCTTTAATTTAAATTTAACCCAATTTTTTAAAGACTAACCGTAAATAAATCCAGTTGCAACCAGCGAACTGATTCTTAAATTTATTTTTGTGACTGGCTCGTTTTAATCTTTCAGGAGAAACGATTATCGTTTTTTAAAGTGATAATGTCACTATTGCTACTGATTCACAGTTCGTAGTATAGAGGGCAAAAATATATCGAAATCACACTGTACATAATAACTGTTTAATAAAATGCAGGCAATAAATATATTACAATCTTCATTTTGTTTTTCTTTGCACAAAAAACAAAACAAAACACGATATCAGTTACGTCTGAACTACATTATTTATTTATGTTTCGTCATTTATCACTTCATTTGTAAACTCTTTGCAATATAATCACCCCAGAGGCTCTCATCTGGTGAGTATGGGTTTGACACACCCAGGGTCCTGAGTTGGATATCATCATTCTTCTCTTTCTTGGCGATTTCCTTCTACTTTCTCTCTCTCTCTCTCTCTCTCTCTCTCTCTCTCTCTCTCTCTCTCTCTCTCTCTCTCTGAGTCACAGGGTAAATCAAATTTTTTTTTGGCTGGTGCAGCATAAGCCTCAGGCTTCCTTGCACCATATGGATAATAATAATAATAAGATCTGTAAACAGTACCTCAACCTGTAACGTAATTAAAACTGTAGCAACAAGAAGGAGAAATAAAAGATCAGTGTTTTGCAAAGGTTGCTAGAGTAATCGGTTATTTTAAGATATGTGGACATATCTTAAACGGCAGGACCTGCCAGAGTAACATAAGTCTACTGGGTTTCTGGTTTGCCTTCACGGGGAGAAAGTGGGGTAACGTTGGGCCTCAGTAGGAGTCAAGCGGCTAAATGACCAGATGAACAACGGTACACGACACCACACAAATACAATTCCCACACACTTTTAAATTTCTGGCTTTTCCAGTCAACTCGTTGACCCACAATGTAAACTACGCGGAGATGGGGGAAACCCCTGGTGCCATTTGACCCTGAACACACTTTACACTTTAAAACAGCGGGATGGAAGGATAAACATCCTACCTAAGCTAAGCCCCTCCTCCTCGACGACACAAAACAATCAGAACACGGAGGTGCCTTCACCTGTCAATAATCGCCGTCTTCCTCGCTTTCATTGAAGTACCTGCTGTATACTGTCCTGGTCTTAGCCGTTATCACTATGTAATTATTTACCTGCAATTACATAGGTCACTTAGGAAAAGGCCTTTTGCTTCGGGTTCCATAATACATGAGGAATATTGTTTCATCCAAAACAGCAGGAAGAAAATGGATGTTATATTCTATTAATCAAAACGCAATATTTTGTTTTCCTTGCCTGCTTTTTGGACACAAATCGCATAATCTTTCAGACCCACAAAAAGGATTCCATGATTGGAGACATTTTCATCCCGTTATTCCCCAACACGAAAATTCCTCTAAGCACGGAAACAATTATTTGAAATGGAAAGTGTTGGAAAAGGTATAAGATCAGGAAACGCACTCAATGATTATTTAGTTAATTAAATTAACAAGGAAAAAAATTATATGGAGTGAAATATTGAAAATAATAGTAGATGCTATTCTATTCTGCGCCAAAAATAATATTGCTCTTAGAGGTTCAAACGAAATAATTGGAGATCCAAATTGCGGAATTTTTTTAAAATTTAATTGAATTTGCTAGCCATTATAATACTACTTTAAAAGAACGTATTGAAAAACATAAAAAAAGGTTCCGTTTCATATTTTTCACCCATTATTCAAAATGAAATAATAAAATTGATTGGCGATAAAACTAGAAAGGAAATCATATGCAGAATTAAGAAAGCAAAGTACTGCACAATTTTATTCGACTGCACTCCTGATGTCTCAAAGAAAGAACAAATGAGTCAAATGATAAGATACGTCCATGTTGATTCTAATGGTAAGGTGATGATCGAAGAAAGTTTCACCGACTTCATTCAATCACATGAAAAAAACAGGAGAAGGTTTAACGACTGAAATTTTAAATAAACTAGAAGCTGATAAATTGGATATTCATGGTGCCAGAGGACAAGGATATGACAACGGTACCAATATGGCTGGCAAATACAAGGGAGTAAGAGCACGTATTTTATAATTTGGTTCTATTTGTACCTTGCACAGCTTATAATCTAAATTTAGTTGGTGTCCACGCTGCATCTACAACTCCCGAAATTATCAATATTTTTTGGTACTGTGCAGAGATTATTTAATTTCTTCTCGTCCTCAACAACACGATGGGAAATTTTAATGAAGTCTTTAAAATTCTCACTTAAAAGTTTTTCTGATACGAGGTGGTCATCAAAGGCCAATGCAATAAAGAATTATCCGAAGTAAAGAAAGGATTGGAAACGATTGCAAATGATTTATCAAATCCGGAAGCTGCATAAAATGCAAAAAGTTTGCTCTTACAAATTAATTATAGATTTATCTGTACTCTTTCTGTGTGGAATAAAATTCTACAATGCATTGAACGAACAAATAAAGCATTACAACGAAAAGATGTTTGAATAGACCACGCAACAAAATTAATTGATGGACTACCTGTTTCTCGTAGTCCTTTACAAGGACTACGAGAAACAGGTTTCGAACAAAATTTCCTGGAAGCAAAAAATTTGGCTGAAACAATGGATATAGAGATTGGATTTCCTAATAAACTGAAGAGAAGAGTTGAGAAAATGGAAGTAGATGAAGCACCGGATGAAGGAAGTAGCATGACACCCGAAGAATTATTTAAAATGCAAATTTACAGCGTTTTTGACACTCTATTGTCTCAAATAGATTGGTGTTAGGAGCAACTGAGAACTGACTGTGACGATTTTTGCTTTCTCTATGGCTTGTCTTTAGAATCAATGAGTGTTGCTGATTTACAAAAATCGGCTGCAGATCTCGCTTTAAGTACAGCAAAGATTTAAATATGGAGGAGCTCACAAGTGAAATTCAAAGCTTTAAGTTCGAAGCTTCGACACTAATACAAAACATTAAAACTGCAACTCTACTTGCTATTCTACAGGCTCTTCATGACTTGGGATTATTTGAGTCATATCCGAATATCAATGTTGCTCTCCGAATATTTCTCACTCTTCCCGTTTCTATTGCTTCGTGTGAGAGAAGTTTTAGCAAGTTAAAATTAATTAAGAATTATTTAAGATCGACTATCGGACAAGAACAATTATCCAATCTTTCCATAATTTCGAATGAATATAATATTGTTAAAGATATTAATTATAATGATGGAATCAATGAATTTTCTGAAATGAAAGCCAGAAAAGTGCAATTAAAATAATTATTTTCATTTATCAATACATGTGAATGATCTTGTATATTTCTTGTGTACACAAAAATTATTTATAAACAATTGTTATCTTATTTGTTTTATTATTATTTATCCCAAAAAAAAAAAAAAAAAATTAAGGGACCCAAAAATAAAACCTTGCACAGGGCACATGAAAAGCTCAATCACGCAATATCCGTCACAGGGTCGGGGTGGAACCCCCAATCAGAGAAAAATAAGACAACAACAACAACTATCATAATAAAGGAGAAAAAGTTATAATATAAATAATAATAATAATAGACTTCATGCCAAAGACCCTACCAGCAAAGGCCTGCCAGAGAACACTTACAAGAGAACTCCAGAGGGGCCGACCGGGCTAGCCGAGTGGGTAAAGTACCTGCCCGGCAACCCAAAGGTCGCGGGTTCGATTCTCGACTCGGGCTTGGATCAAAGTACTGCAAAAACCTTGGGAGGTGCAATATGGCCACAGAAGCCGATGCGCCAACAACTACCAAAACAAAAAAAAAAAAAAAAAAAAGAACTCCAGAAAGTCGCAATCCTGAATGCCTGTAGGACAGTTAGAGAGGTCCTAGACTAACAGTAACAATAGCTGAATATAGCGACCACTCTGTGCATTTAGTACCAATACCCATCAAGCGGGTGGGAACTCCCATCCGGGAGAAATAATAATAACAATAATAATAGTATGAAGATTGCAACAGTTATGCACTCATCCACTGTACTACAAGGTCTCATATTTAAAAAAAAGTACGTACTAAAATGCAATGCAAATTCTAGTCAAAAAGTTAGGAAGTGAAAGAAAAGAAGATCTTATATCTCCATAAAAATTTAACTCTCTTGATTCGAATTTGTTACTTGTTTAACTCAATTCTTATGAAAGAAATACGAGTATATCATTTGTCATACAGTTATAAACACACTGGTGCCAAAAGTTAATTTATGACCATTTTTTATGGAAGGTAATGTTATGAGAGTCGATTGTATTGAACCTTAAAATAAGAGCTGACCGCCTGTTATCCCCTTATTGTAACTCCATGCAGGGCTAGACAGCAGGTTCTCTAGAATGCTGTAACTTTTGGTCAAACTTGAATTTGCTTTTACACCACTAATATTAGAAGACAGTGGTGTCTCACACCACTGTCTTTTATTATTATTATTGTCATTACCTTGAAATAGCCATTCTTGATACATTTAATTTTTAGGTTTTGCAACTTCAGCTTGCGATTAGCCTGCCATCATCCTGCCATAGTCACCCAACCATTGCAGCTTAAGACAATAAATGCGCTGTCAAACTGTACTGAGATTATAAAGCTTCAGTATTTTACCTTCGTCCGTTCAAAAGCAGACTGTAGTGAACGTCAACTTGTGAAATGTTAACACTTTTATATATTACTACGTAAAATGAGTTTCTAGGTAAAGGACAGTATTTTTTAACTTTATGAGCGAAACCAGAGATTGTTTTCCATACTTCTTTATATTTTCTTTCATATCTCTTGCAACAAAGTTGAGTTAGAGGTAAGAAACTAGCTGGGATTTTCAAATCATATTCCTTTATGTCTTGTCAGATACATCATACTGCATTGGCTAAGAGAAAGAAAGCTGCCTCGAGTACGATTTTTTCTGCCTGACTTCTGTATAACATGAAACTTTGTCTCTATTTTTACTTACTTTCTTTCTCTCAAAAAATGTTTATAGAAGTTAAAACTATTGGATAAGCTCTCTAGCTAAAGAAAGAACAAAAATTTCCGACGAAACGCTGTTAAATGTACTTCTTCCCTACTTCCTCTCCTCCATTCATTCCCTTGAATGCTCTCAAAACCAAAACAGCCCTAGCTAAAAACAGAGCATTCATCCATCATTTGGATTAGATACATCTTACAAGGATAATTTCCAGGCAGAAGATAATTTCATTAGATTTTAAAGCGCCTGTCCCATTTTTTGGCTTGCATATACTGTATCACTGTGTTCTGTAGAGAGTCTAAATAAATGATAGAATGAGTTCTCGCAGAAAATGCCAACTCAGCGTCATTACAGGGATATTTGGGCTATGCGGCAATTTAGCTCAATGTGCAGTTTATTCTTATAATACATACCTCCGCAGAAATGAAGTCATTTGATGTGCTTTCTCCTACGATGCTATCTTGGTCCGAAACAAACTGTATATAAGTGAAGAAGGGGATGAGTTCCACGGTTGGATCCAGATGTTCTTTTAAAACTTAAATTTCTTTTTCATAAAATATTCAGTCTTTATATATATATATATATAAATATAAAAAAAAAATTAAATACCAAAAAGAACTTCCTCCCAGTTTTACAAAAAAGAGCGGCATCATTGCTGGAATCTGGTGTACTAGAATACATTCATGACGTATAACGTAGGGTTGTAAATACTGAATTTTTAACATAAAAAACTATCAACAGTGATATTAGCTGGTGTTGCAACTGCCAACAAAGTTCGTTCAGGTATTTATAGTTTTCGTTTTCGTTTGTGTAACAGCACTCGTGCTGTTATATGAATTCTCTTGCACAAACGATGCTCGCTGGATATAACAGGTCTGACGACTTGATTTCTAAGCCCTCACTGTGAGTGTGCGCAGATATTCAGTTTAGATTTATGAGTTTGATAGTGCACATAGACTGGAGCGACAAAAAGAGACCGTAAAATCGGTATGTCACCGTTAAATAATCAGTCGTTAGTTGTTTTATCAGGAGATCAACCATTACAAGAATACGGTGAAACCCCAATTTTAGATCATTGATTTATGTTGCCCAATTTATGTCATCGCTTGTCATTGATTTAACATTGAACGGTCCTGCTGTATTGTGCATTTTGGATTTAAAAGCACAATACAGCCGGAAACACAAAAGGAACATAGATTTTATGTTCCTTTTGTGTTCCTCTTCCATATTTTCTCATTACTAGATAACTGAAGAGTTTGTGGGATTGTTAAAAAATGGTGGAAAATGGTACTTTTTATTTGATCTTGAAAGTCCAACTCAGAGGAATGTTTCTTCCTCTCTTCTCCAGCCAGTCTTCTCCTGATAGTCTGTGTCAGGGGTCGGAAACATTTTCCACCATACGAGCTACTTTAAAAATAAACAAGGTTTCGAGATCCACTTATCATAACATTTTTGCCAGTGTATTTCTATCTTAGATAAACACATTAGGTAGGTAAATAAAAATTTGAAATAAACTCAAAAACAATAATATAATTATAATTTGATTTCTGGTATTGGAGTTTTCCAGAAAATTATTTTAATATAATTTAATATTTTTTATTTTAATATAATTTAATATGCATCGAGGTCTCAGACTGGCTCTCTGAAAGCTTGGATTTGAAACTGCTAGATTACAAAGTGCTAGCGGAGAGAGCAAGGCCGGTCATAGAGCTTAGGGTGGGGGGTCCCCGATACAAGAATTAATGCTGACGACACCCTGTCTTCCTTGATGGAACTGAAGAGACCCCTTTATTTGAATCTGGGCCCTCTTCAATTGAAGGCCCGGGTGCGTTGTACTCGCTGTATTTCTCCAATTGCCTTCTTCATAGTATAGCAAGTATTCGGTTTGGTCAAAGTTTTCCAAGTGTTGCAGCGACAATTATGATAGGTTACAGCGTGTAACTCAGGGATGTCAGTGACCCGTTCATTCATTTCTTCGAAGCTATCCAGTGATTAAAGGTAATTTGTATTCTTCGAAGTGAGGATCCACCCATCAAGAGAAACGAATCTAGCGAAGTGGGAGAGAAAGAGCTGCAGTTAAAAAGCGTCAGATAACTGTGGCCACTATGCAACTCGTGCGAGATCTATTTGTCCAATAACAGTTTGGGTGTGTTTAGGCATGAAAGATCTCCACACATCACGTATTTCTCAATGCACAGAGCACATCGTTGGAAACCATTAAAACATATTCGTTCTGCATGGTAGTTCCGCTTTCGTGCAATCCAAGATAATTAGTCATGCTTTTCTCATGATGAAGTCGCATTTCAATAAACATGGTCTGTGTTCGAAAGTATGTGTTTGATATGATTATCATTACGAGTCTCTCTATATATTTACATTATCGTAAATATACGATAATGTAAATGCTAGACCGACAGATAGAGCGGAATAATTTTATTATGTTATAATTTTAATTTACATTATTGCGATTTAATTCTTATTATTTTTTAATGAAAATCCCAAGCACGAGAGGTATTAGAACCTACAGCACTTAGTACCATGCATGGGATGAAGTTTGAGAAGATGAAAGAACTTGTTAATATCAGCTTGCGATTCATTTCTGTAAATTGTAATTTTCAGGAAATATATGGAGGGTTGTTCCACAAAACGAAAGTTGAATGAATAAATGAGGAAGAAGAGAACTTTGTTCTGTGAGTTTTAAGTTGGACAGTAAAAAGATGTTGACTTGTTGTGACATGTGTTCGGACTGCTTTGGAAGAGAGAGTGGGAATTATGGAAGCCAATTCAGAAGAACAGTGCCCATGGAAGTATTATAGAAAAGGCATGCAGAAGAAAGAGAACATCTATGAAACTGAGAGTGGAGAGATTTTGTTAGAGATGGGTCATTGATTAACCCAACTTCCCTCTTTTGAATGGAATATAGAAGCCTGAGAGAGTTTTGGGGGCGCTGCCCCAAATGTGGGAACAATATTCCATGGTAGGCGGGATTTGCGATTTGTGCAGAGTGAACGGTTGTTTAGAAAAAAAGTAACGCCAATAGCGAAAGAGAAACCCCATGTTTTTAGATGCAGAGGAAGCAATATTTGTGATGTGCTTATACCAAGAGACATTAGAAGTCACGGTAATCCCTAGTAGAGATATACAGGGTTGTTAAAATTAAAGTATCCATATGTAGAGGGCTCTAGAGCGAGTTCTAAAGCTCGTACCGAAGAGAATTTTAGAAAACGGGTATAATAAAGAATGAGCTCGCCATTTATCGGAAAAAAAAAAAATTAGTTACAAAATTTGTCACTGTGTGGCGCGTAACTATCTTAGATACGATTATGCAAATCTTAGTTACTATCTTAGATGCAAACGATTATGCAAATAACGTAAGTTATTTGCATAATCGTAAGTTATTGCCACAGTGCACTACTTGGCGCCTCCGTAGCCAGGTGAGAAGGAGCAGCAGTGCGTAGCGCACGCTTCTTGATTAGACCGGGGTTCGAGCCCGTGACCACTAAATACGGAGGATGCGGAAAGGTCAGGGAATGACCACCGCATATCCCGGAGCAATATGGCCTTAGTTACTACTGCTCCTAAAAACCAAATAACAACAACAAATAACAACAGCGCTACTCAGCTCTACGGTACACACATACTGTACTCTATAAAAGCAAAACAGTTTCTTCAAAATCATACAGCAGATGTTTGCCTGCACTACAGCAGCAATGCCGGCAACGTTGGCATATGGTTGCAGGTGAAGGCAACGTTGGCATATGGGTGCATGAAAAGGCGCTATTAGTGAAGCAGTACTATCAGAACAGCAACAATGCAGCTGCGGCCATCAGAGAATTCCGGCGTCAGAAGCGCATCAGGCACCTTTGACTGTTTGTGCTGTCCGCAAAATGATTGCGAAATTTGAAGGACAGGACATCTTGGTGTTCAACCAGGTGGAAGTCGAAAACGAGTGGACTCCTCTCGTGTTGAACATGTGGCTATGGCTGTCGTGGATTTATGAAGTCAATCTCTATGTGGTAGCGCAAGTGTGCCAGCTGTTTCTCGTGAAGTGGACATGCCGTATTCCACTGCGTTCTAATGCGTCAGGTGTTGCGGTACTATCCTTACATGATGCACATGCTACAGCAGCTAAAGCATGGTGATGCAGATATTATTATTATTATTATTATCTTTATTTTCTCCTAAGAGACACCCGCTTACAGCTATTAACCAGGGGGTGCACATTCATATATACAAATATAAGTTATATACATAATTATCTATTTAAAATTTATACGAATCATTGTCTTTATAAATTATACAAATTATACATTTTCTAAATTATTCATTGTCTAATTAATTATATTATACATATCATTGCCTTATTTTACATGACAGGCAGATAGAAAGAGAGCACAAGCATAATTTGCAATTTTACAAGGAATTAGAGAATGTTCACATCTACACCACTATTTACAGCGAGATAACAGAAAGACAAGACGTCCAATATAAACATAACAGGAGCACCAGTGCAGAGCAAAAACAGTCCCGACCAGTTCATTCTTCATTTCCTGCATTCTCTTTTGTTTTCATATGTGGGCATCACTCAAACATTTACAGGTGGAGTAATACATTTTGAAACACTTCAGTCCTGTATCTCTTCTCTGCGCAAAGCCTTTCTGGGTCTGCTTGAAGATCGTTGAACATCTTAATGGTGTTCAAAGGAAAAAATCGCCGAAGGCTTTCCAGCTGCGTGAGCGCGCTACTGAGTGGAGGGGATGGTGTTCTATTCGCCCACGTTTTCGTCATGCAGGGCCGAGTCAGCAGGTAGTCACTTTTCGGCGAGTCGAGTCTCCCGGTCAGCAGTTTTGCAAGCGTGAGAATGTTCTTGGTGACAATAACGTGAGACCAAGGCGTGACATCCAAGTTGGCATATAAAATGGTTCTTGAGATTGTAAATGGCTGCGTAGTGATCCTGTTTAACCATCTCAGCATCCAGTACGCTAAACCCAGGAAAGCCTTGATGGTAGCATCTGGGGCAGAAGACCAAATCTGAGATGCGTAGAGAGGGATGGGGATGACGCATCTTAAAATATATTGTTTAACAAGGTAAGGGTTCCTGATACCTACCAGTTCTTGTCTGGAAGTCTATAGCGCTGCGTAAGTTTTCTTCTTTACATGTCCGAAATGGGGTGTGAAGTTTAGGTTTTTGTCCCATTTCAGTTTCATATTCGTTTCACATACGCACTTCAGTTTCTGACGCGAATGACAGTGGATATCACTTGGCCATGGAACATCCTTTGGAGTGATGAAGCCCACTTCTGCTTAAATGGACAAGTGAATACGCACAACTGTCGCATTTGGGCAATAGAAAACCCTCGAGTTATCCAAGAGGTCCCGTTGCATTCTCCAAAAGTGACAGTGTGGTGTGGATTTACAGCCACATTCATGATTGGGCCATAATTTTTTGAACAGGTAACACCGACCCTGCACCTTTTCCGTCAGTGGACAGCGATATTATGAAATGTTGGCAGATTTCGAAATAACAGAGCTGCAATAACGTGGGTGCCTTCAGGATACCTTATTCATGCAAGATGGTGCGCTACCCCACGTCCACCGTTGTTTCCAAAGATTGCCAGGGTAACACTTTACAGACAGACGGGTCATCAGCCGTAGTTTCCAGACATCTTGGCAACCCCGATCACCTGACCTCACCCCATGCGACTTCTGGTTGTGGAGTTTTTTGAAGAACCATGTGTATCGGGACGAATGTTTTTTTTTTTTTTTTTTTTTTGGTAGTTGTTGGCGCATCGGCTTCTGTGGCCATAATGCACCTCGCAAGGTTTTTGCAGTACTTTTATCCAAGCCCGAGGCGAGAATCGAACCCGCGACATTTGGGTTGCCAGGCAGGCACTTTACCAACCCGGCTAGCTCGGTCGGCGGGACGAATGTCAAACTGGAAGATCTGAAGGACAGCACGCCATGTGCTGGCTATTCCAGTTGACATGTTACGTTCTGCTGTAGAAAATGCTGTTCTTCGAATGGAAACTGTTGTTGACAAAAATGGAGGACACATTGAACAATTGTAGCGCTGTTCGAGTGGTTTGTATTGCCACCGCGCCATATAGTAACAAATTTTGTAACAAATGTTTTCCCAATAAATGACGAGCGCATTCTTTATTGTACCTTTTGTCCAAATTCCTCTTCAGTACGAGCCTTAGAACTGTGGAACTCTCCAGAGCCCTCTACACAGGGATACTTTAATTTTAACAATCCTGTATGATCTTGCCCAGAAATCAGAGTGTCATCGAAGATAAGCACACGAGCAGGGGAATCCTTTTGTACGATATAAGCCTGGACTGAGTTTTAGAAGGATTGAAATCAGCTAAGCTATCTTTGCCCCTCTGGAGAATTACCTGGAGATCAGCATTTAAGGAACTGATAGTAGATATTCAAGAAGTTGAATCTGTTTGTGCAGGAAAAGGTTTCTGAAATTGGAATATGCTATCATTAAAAAAATAATGGATAGGAATTCTGGGCAATGGAAGAAAGTCATTAATATACAAGAGGAAAAGTGGGGGGGGGGTGAGAGAACTAAACCTTGGAGAACACCAGCACTAGTGGAGACGTTAGAAGAAGATCTACCATCATCCGCAGTGAGTGTTCAGAGAGAAAACTGGATACCCAATTTGAAATAAAAATAGTTGGGAAATCGTATGATGGAAGCTTATTTAGAGACCTTTATGCCAAACACGATCAGAAGTTTTTGAAATGACAAGAGCAACAGCTTGAGTTTCACCAAACATTTCCATTGAATTTGCCGACAGATGAGTGACGTAAGTTAGAATATCACCAGTGGATCGACACTGACGGAATGCATACTAGTGATCAGATGGAAGGTTTCTGAATAGTTCAAGAGTTTCCGGTTAATTGATTTCTCCATTACTTTAGAAAGAGCAGAAGTTGTTGTTGTAGAGCGGTTTTAGACACATCAGTGACTAAGGCCATATTGCTTCGTGTATGTATGTCTGTAAATTGCATATGTTCTGAGGTCAATTTTCTGTTTTGCTGGACGAAAACCCGAGTTTCCGGGAAAAAAACCAAACGACCCTCGTTTGAGACCGACTAATTCAGCCATGTTGTGAAAAAGCCCCATAAAAATTCCTCAGGTCATCGATGAGACTTGAACTCCCAAGGAAAATAAGAAAAGAAATCGCAGATCATCCCATTTTGCATTCTTGTAATGTCAAACAACACGAGTTTGAGAATGGCCACGAGAGAAAGGCTTCATCGCAGAAGAGACCATCACCCAACGTTCGTCCAACAAAACAAAAAATCGACCTCAGAACACACGCAATTTACAGACAATATACACGGATCAACATTTCCAAAGTAGTAGATGCTCCTAAAATCGTATAACAACAATAATGCTGTATAAAATAATAAAATTTTTGAATATGGCGTACACATGGCAAGAATAAAATTTTACAAGAGTTACCTCTGTTTTTCTTCATAGGAATGCTTTTCTTCCAAACGCTCCTTGTTTGGAAGAAAAGCATACACGAATCGGAATTAAAATAATTAAAAGTATATTGCATTAAAATCTAGTAAATGCATTCAATTCTCTAAGCTACTGAATGCTTAGACTTCCCCGTTAACATCTTTAAAAAATCACGAATGTATAAATATACGGTAATAAACATTTAAAATTACTTTCCTTCCTAAAGGGACAAAACTTTTCGACTTCTTGTCGTGAAACAAAGAGAGTTTGGAAGAAAAGCATTTCTATGAAGAAAAATGGAGGTAACTCTTGTGAAATTTTTAATAAAATTCAGACATAGGACATATTGAGTCTTGATTGCTTTTGAAATTACATCGACATGGCAAGAATAAACCCAGCTCTACTGCCCTTGTGGGTACCACAGTTGGTAGGATCGCCGTGCTCCCCATACTGGGAGGAAAAGACCTGAGTTCGAGTCCCGTCGATGACGGGAAGCCGTTATGGACCTTTTTCACAACTTGGCTGAGTTAGTCGGTCTCAGACGGGTATAGCATGGTTTTTCTTCCGGAAATTCGGGTTTTTCGTCCAACAAAACAGAATATCAACCTCAGAATACGTGCAATTTACTGACAATATACATGGAACAATATGGCCTTAGTCGCTGATGCTCCTAAAACACAACAACAACAACAACCAGCTCCTTGATATAACGTCGTAGAGGCAGCGTGATTATACGGTGAGTAGAAAGAAATCATGGGATACCTACCTAGTAATGGGGTAGGCCCACCATTCGCCCGGATAAGAGCAGTCACACTAACTATGTACAACAAATGTCTTACTGAGGGGATATTTTCTAATCTCTGGAAGGTAGCTCTGATCAAAATTATTCACAAGCCGGACAGAAATAAATCAGATCCCAAAGCATACAGATACATCTCTCTTTTGGCAAACCTTGGCAAACTATTTGAAAGATTGTTAGCACCCAGAGTAGCAGATTTAATTGAAGGTCAAAACTTAATGTCTCCATCCCAATTTGGCTTCAAGAAAGGAAAATCCTGTGAAGACGTCTTGGTCTCTTTAGTTAACCACATATCAGCTTCGAGGGCTAAATATGAAATGGTAATATTCATTGACTTCAAGGGAGCTTTCGATTCCCTCTGGTGGGAGAGCGCTCTCAATCGTCTTACCAAAGCCAAGTGCTCTCAGCAACTGTTCCAAGTTATTAGAAGCTACTTCCAAAATAGACTCATCCAAGTAATCTCGAAACAGCAGTCTCTCTCTCTCAGGGACCATCTCAAGAGGATGCCCCTAGCGATCAGTTCTGGGACCCCTCTTCTGGAACATAGTTTTGGACAGCTGGCTCACGCAAAAACCTGACAATATCTCTGCCTTCGCCTACGCCGATGATTTGGTTCTCCTAATTCCAGGTTGATCGCGTCTTCAGCTAGAACAATCAGCCAATATAACTCTTTCTGAGCTAATCAAGTGGTCAAGTATACATAAACTGCGAATATCTGCCACAAAAACAAAACTGATGGTTTTTAAGGGCAAGTTAGATTAAAGAAAACCTCCAAATATAAAGATAGATGGAAAGCAAATCCCTTTTGTTCCTGAATTAAAACATCTTGGCGTAATTTTAGATGACAGGTTAATCTTCTCCTCTCATATTAATCACCTCACCTCACCTCGAAGATTAAGAAGTTCACTGCAGCAGTTATCCGAATTTCCAAATCGGACTGAGGACTAAATAGGAAGGCTCTCTTACTATATTATACAGCAGTATTTGTACCAATAACAACATATGCTTCGGGAGTCTGGTTTCATAGAGTCGTCAATGTTAAACTCCGTTCCAAGCTCATCTCCATTCAACGGATTATGCTGCTTGCCATGCTCCGCCGGGGCTGCAGGACAGTGTCCTTTGATGCTCTGCAGGCCCTTGCTGGAGTCTTACCACTAGACCTGCATGTAATCTTTAAAGGACTATGCTATTGTCTAAAGCAGGGAGTTCCCGGCGAGATCTCGGCATCTCATGCAACTTAACTGCTAACATCAAAGACGAGAAACGGAGAATCTGGAATGAACTTATCAATGTGTGGCAATCATGATGGGATTCCAGTACTACTGGTCAAGTCACCCGCTCTTTTGTTCCTGCAGTTACCTTCCCTCTCAACAAGAACGTCCACCAATGGTTTTCTCCCAGCCTAACAACATCGTATATACTTACTGGGCACGGCTCCATCAATTCCAAAATATTTCAATTTGGCTTGTCTGACACCAATCTCTGCTTGTGTGATGTTGAGGAAACCTGGACGCACATTCTGTATCGCTGCAGCCTGTACCACGATGACAGATCTGCACTACAAGCCGCTGTCAGCAACTTCTCTGAAGGAAATGAAGTGGCGCTGACTGAAAATTCTCAATCGTTCTCAGCTCTACAACAGTTCCGCTCTGCTGTTTTCACCAAAAGAAAGCAACTCTTCTCAAGTTTATCAACATATCAAGAACAAGGAACCAACCCAACACCTGATCTGCCATCTAATTTTTTTTTTTTTTTTTTTTAAGCTGGTATCCCAGTTTGGGCAGCTGTGGACACAGAATTAGCTAACACCCATTGGTATAGCACTACCTCCAGTGGGTGCGGCTTTCGTTCTTCCTAGGACAGAAAAAGACTGCTGTCTTCTGGTTCCTGTACCACAATTAATATTTCTGATTAGTTGCGTGATGTGATGTGATTTGCTGTGTGAACATGTTACACATTCATTACACCTATAACATTGTAATTAACACGATTATATGTATATATCATTGTATGTATCATTATATATTGTATCATTACATGTATCATATATATATATCATTGTATATACATATATATACAAATCCGTTCTGTATGTACATAGCGGATTTGCCAGTTTCTGGCTAGGGGCCGCTTGTTGTTCTTGTTAATAAAGAAATGTCTTTGCCCACAAAAAAAAAAAAAAAAAAAAAAAACACGGCCAGGCATTGAATCCACTAGTTCACGAAAGCGTTCCAGGTATTTCCATCCATGCTTGCTGCACAGCTGTCCATAATTCCGTCGCATTCCTGGGTGGAGATTCCAAAGCTTGAACGGATCTTTCCACAGCATCCCAAAGACGCTCAACAGAATTACCTGACGTAGCCCAGTGGTCAGGAGCGAGAATGCATAGCACGCGTTCCTTGAGTGGACCGGGGTTCAAGTCCGTGACTACTAAATACGATAAATATTTGTATTGAAGATTTATTGTAAACTCTACTGACTTGGTTGTCGTGCCGGAGTATAAACAGAAATTTTTTTTTTTTTTTTTACTGGTGGTAAAATCTGCCGAATGCTCTTCGAACCATGTTCTAGTCATTATGGCTTTGTGGGGGATGGGCTTTATCCTGCTGGAAGAGTCCATTGCCAGTGGGTGCACGATGACCATGAAGGGATACAGATAGTCTTCAAGGATGGACACGTAACCTGGACCGTTCAGAGATGTGTCCAGACGTACCAGAGGTCTAACCTGCGCCAGTTGACCACGCCTCAGACCATTACCGAGCGTCCACCTCCCTGAATAGTTCCTTGTTGACATGACGAGCGCATAGGTTCGTGCGGTTTCCGCCAGATACGCACTCTCTTGTCCTCTCGAAATAACTGAAAACGGACTCATCGGACCCGGACACCTGTCTTCAATCATCCAGCGTTCAGTGCTACGGCTCAGCTGGGAGAAAGAAATGTTCTTTCTCCCAGCTGAGCCGTAGAGTCCTGTGTCGTGGTGTTAGCAATGAGCCTCTACTGGGTCGGCGGCTCCCATAACCTATTGCCACTAATGATCGCCTGATGGTCTTCGTGGAGACGTTCCTGGCACCTCCCTCGTTGAAGTCGGCAGTGATTTGTGCCATCGTCGCTTGCCGGTTCGCTTAAACAATGCGAAACAGACGTCTGCGACCACATTCATCCACCACCTTTCCCCCCCCCCCACAGCGCTGTCCACGATTAGATGTTATTCGGGAAATGGCGTTTTCCCGATACACTCTTGATACTCTCGAACGGGGATAGTGCAATTTCTGAACCAACTCCCTGATAGAGTGACCCATGCGTCGAGCTCCCGCTATCATCTTTCTTTCAAAGTCAGTTAACTCACGATGTTTATCTATACTGACATCGCATTACTGTTTATGTTGATGCAGTGTACCTATATACCTGCCAAGTGGTGGGTTCGTCCACTAGCGAGAGGGGTGACAGCGTAGCGTTGCCCAGGAACCAGATATCACATGAATTCTGTAATTTCCACAATTTTGTCACATGTAGTATTCGTCAAATGCTACTGATTAAATGCTGTTTTGTTGCCATTACTTATTTCTTATTCTCTCTCTCACTTAGCACTAACGATCAATCTCAATAGTCAGTCTGTGCAATCATAACCTTCATCCTAATGTCCGAAGAAGGCGAACCTAAGACCTGTCTTATGCACAGATATAATTTGTATCTGCACCACCACGTATCTGTATTAGCGTTAATTTTAGTAGTGGTAAATGATTCAAGAAAGCAAGCTTATACTACAGCATCAGCCAAAAAAAAAAACACATAAATCCCACGCTTCCCGTATCACCTGTCAATCCCTTCTAACAGTTTGTCTAGTTCTTCCTTGAATTTATTCAATCTATTATAGTTATATAAAATTTTAATAATTTCTTTTGGTGTGATGCATGCACCAATTGCTTCATCTCGTTCTTTATCTTTAATTGCACCAAGAAGCCCTGGAAATTTGTCCAAAAAATATTTGCAATATCAAAATGATGCAGTACCATTTGATGAAATTTGTGCTACTTCAGCATTTATAAGAACAACTATTTTCGATGAGAACTTGTTTGGTTTTTTTTTTTTTTAGGAGCATTAGCAACTAAGGCCATGTTGCTCCGGGGATATGCGGTGATCATTCCCTGACCTTTCCGCATCCTCCGTATTTGGTGGTGGCTCGAACCCCGGTCTAATCAAGAAGCATGTGCTACGTACTGCTGCTCCTGCCCATCAGACTACGGAGGCACCATGACAACTTGTACATCAAGTAGTCACATGCAACCATAAAGTACTTTTTCACTGAGCAAAAGAACGTAATTTCCTCTTGTTTTAGACTTTTCGCAACCTTGATAGCAGAAATGCTTATGACTAAGTCAGAATCATCGTTCTGGTTTATTCTATTATGGTGATTAGTTTCCAAAGTGTAAGAGGAAGATTGGAAAATTGTTGGTAAAATAAATTTGTACCTAACATTCTTCCCAGTATATGACGTCATTGAGGGTACCGCCTTCTGATTACACGTATGCCACTGATCAGGTATCGCGAGAAGCTCAGTCACAAGACAGAATTCAGGGTAAATTCGTTTCCTTTACTTCTTTTCATCCCACCTTCATTTCAAACCAGGCAACAACATCTGGGCCTCGTATAGAGATCGTAACATCCGGGCGCCGGAGCGCACCACAGTTTCATAACATTTATGGTGCACCTGCTACGTCCGCAACAGATGGATGCAGACTTTTCCTTATGTATAATCAACAGAAGTGTTTTTACATTTACAGTTCGGCATCAGAGTCATCATAGAAAACGCAATTGTTTTGTCGTTATGAAAGCATGTTGTACTAAGAACGTCATTACATAAATAGTCTAGTTATTTTATAGTTAGCCTTTAGCCTCTTTAATATCAATGTTATTTTTTTTATTTATTTATATGCACTAGTAGGGCAACCAGGACGGATGCAAGGGTGAATTTGCACTAAAAGAAATTCGTATATTTTACTATTATTATCATCTCAAATTTATAAACTTCGAATTTTTAATATCAAAGATTATAAACATCGTACTGGTAGTTTTATTTCTATCAACTTGAAAATACTATCAAAATATAAAAATAAGCTAGCTTTGGTTTTGATTTTTTGTATACTTTTACCAGATATACACACTGCATCCCCCAATATGAATATCTGTTTGCATCACTGATATTTGTCATTTATTGTATACATAGAGGAAACAGTAAACAGAATTGAAATTCGTGATCGCAAAGTATTTACATAATTTGTAAGTAATATAAATACTTAAAAAATATGTAAGTAATTATAATACAAGATTTGCAAATAAATAAGAAAAAATAAATATTAATAAATTATTTATTTGTTTAATAAACATAAATACGTAAGATTTTTTTTATTATAATGTCATTAAGAACTATTTTAATGTATTTTTTATTAAAAATTATTTCAAACTTCACAGAAATTATTACAAATATTATTATAAAGTATGATATAATTAATAAGAAATATAAAATACAATTTCTTGAAATTGTATCGGCGCCTTGATTTTATTTTTGACTGGAGAATTTCATAATTTAAAATTTCAGTAGCCATTTGGTGACGAGAGTGTGCGTTTCTTTTGACCACTAGTTTGTCTTGTTGGTTTTGTTTCAGCAGAAGAAGAAGGAACTTTTCTACCTGGATAAGTAAGTTTTTTAACAGATTTGATCTAATTGTAATGCCATTTTTAAATTGCGATAGCTAAGATTGAAACAACAAGATTTAACTCGCGTAGTTTAATAAACGTTTATTTCAAATCGCTGTTGCTATGTTGTGATATAATTTCTAAAATTTCAAAGATGGCGGTCAGGTATCTAGAATAAACCGATTTGAGTTTACTAGATTGTACCATTGGCTCAGCGACTGAAAGCCAAATTTTTGTATTTAAGAGCTCAATTAGGGAAAAATATAATCATGTATAATCGCAATTATACTTATTTTAATTCGTATTACCTTTTTAAATTGGTATTACGAGTTGTTTTATTGGTAGCTCAGAATTCATACATAATAATCACAGTTTTTTTTTATGTGAAACTTCACAGTAGCTATCATGAATAGTCACATTTGTTTCAGGAAAATTTTTATGAATAATAAAATAATTAAGGATAACTTAAACATTTTTCGTAGTAATTTTAAACAGTTTACTCTTCTTTTTAATAAATTAATTTAATAAAAAAATAAATTTTACTTATATATATATACAGTATATATATATATATTTTTTTTTTAATGTTGACATATCTAAAAATGTAAGATACTTGTTAAAAATATGGTTTATTAGTCTGTCTCATTTATTTTTGGTAATAATCACTTATCAAGAAGGATACAATACACATACTAATCATAATTTATTTAAGTTTAGGTATTATTTTCTTTTACACCATTTTTATAAACATTTATCGCATTTGTTAAAAAATATTTACTTTCATAGTATAGGCCAATTCAGGCAACCTCCCCCGACATCTAAGGACTAAGAGATGTAGTTTCGGTTTTTGGTTTCCTTTCCAAGCAGGAATCTAAAAATACATCCCTCAAAGAGCTTTAATTGTCTATTTTGGATTAGATATCGGGCCCCTTTGATAGTGGGTCCCACCATTAGAGAGTTTGTAGTTTACTCTGATATTCGAGTAAGTATGAAGTATTGTGAAAATCAGATGCAGATGTCCTTCGAAGTATACCTTCTGCCCTTAACTGATTTAAAAGTAATTCCAGCAGAAAAAGGCATGTTTTTCAGAAAAACAAAAAAAGAAGAAAAATAAATAGATATAGGAGCCCCGCCATATGGGGAATTTCGCCTAATATATATATATATATATTAGGCGAAGAATTTATTTGTAAATATTATTTTTAAAATTTAATATAGAGATCAGCACCGATTAATGCCATCTAAGTGACAGATTATGCATTACATCGGTCTGTGTTGATATGTTCTAGATATGATAGAAAAATAAAAAAAAATTATCGGATTGGCAATGAGGTAGCAAGTTAAGTGAAATTAGGTACAGTCTGCGGAAAACCTGTGCGTCAAAAACGCCCAACGTCAAAAATGAGATAGAACGTAAAGTAAAACGGTAAAGCAAAAGGCGAAAAAAGTAGTAGTGACAAAAATAGAAATGTGATTAAACGTGGTTAGTACCTACCGAAAGTGGTCCGAAGAGGGGAAACCCACGAACCGCTGAGGGGGGTGGGGGGAGTTTGGACGACCACAGCTCATCGATGCTCGAGGTGGGTGAAGGCTCTCCTGGATGGAACGTGACAATAGAAGGGCGACTGTGGTGCAACTCGCCGGTAATTGGAATGCTGGTGATGGGAGTAATGTGTCACAACACACAGTACATCGAACCTTGCTGAAAATGGGGATGCGTAGCCGCAGGTCGCCACGGTTCACCGACGACAGCGCCTACAATGGGCATGCGAGCATCGAAACTGGATATTGATTGATTGGAAGAAGATCGTCTGGTCCGATGAATCACGTTTCCTGTTGCACCATGTGGACATGCGTGCGTCGTTTACCTGGGTGGGGAAGTGATGGGGCCTGGATGCACCGTGGGACGAAAACAAGTCGGTGGCAGCGGTGTCATGCTTTGGGTGATGTTCTGCTGGGATACCCTGGGTCCGGTCATCCATGTGCTGGGCACTCTGATGTCTACAACCTACCTAAACATCATTGCTGATCAGGTACATCCTTTCATGGCAACGGTCTTCCCCTCTGGCGGTGCCGTCTTTCAGCAGGATAATGCGCCATGCCACACCGCTCGGATTATTTGAGACTGGTTCGTAGAACATGAGGAAGACTTCCAGGTATTGCCCTGGCCTCCAAGTTCCCCAGACATCAATGCCAGGCAAGCATCTGTGGTTTGTGTTGAAACAGCAACTCCGATCTTCGGCGTCTCAACCACGGACCTTACAGGAGTTAAAGGATCTGCTGGTTACGTGTTGGTACCAGATACCACAAGACATTTAGAAATCTTGTAGCGTCCATGCCTCGCCGGGTACGAGCTGTTTTGGCTGCACTTGGAAAGCTAACATCATATTAGGTAGGCGGTCATAATGTTTAGGCTCATTGGTGTATATAGAGCCTACAGTTATAGGGTGCAAAATAGTCTAAAGAACTATCTGTTGAATCCATATTGAAATTACAAGAAATTACCTGTAAAGAAAATTGCAAGAAAGTACCTGTAAAAAATGTGAAATTACGATGATTTTGGCGTTTTCTTCAGGAGTCAGCCGCCAAAATCAGCCGTCTTTATATCAGGTGGTGTTGTTGGCTTGGGACATTCAGTTAAGCTTCGAGGAGAAGGATCTGAAACAGGAAAGTACAATTCAAGGATGCGGCGTCTGTATTTCCTGTCGCAAGCAAATCTATTAAGGTCAGCATCCAATGACTGGGCACATGAAAGTAGCTGAAAAGGCAGAAACCTATCAGATAGATGGCGACTGCTGAGATGTGGGCACAGAGTTGGAATTGCTCTGAGGGAAAGCCGAGGGACTCTCCAAGAGCACATGTCCCAGAATGATGGTGCCGATATCTTCCCAACGATCATTTTAATAGTCGTGGTAAGGAGTTTTATCCTAATCAGCGTGGGTAGCCTGTGAATTTGCATCAGATTGGCCATTTAAGTTGTCCTTAATTGTGGAGCAAGTTTATGTTTATGGCCCATTTTAAGAGCCAAAACTCATCAGAACGAAGTGGCCTAATTGTGCTAGGGGCAGCAGATTCCCATACCTCTGCAGCATATAAAAGCGGAGAGTATACCGTAGATTTTATATATTTTCTGGTAGTTGCGATTTCATTAATGTAATTAATGTAAATGCTGTTTGGCAATCCATCGGAGTCGAACTACCAGGGTGAGCAGCTCGTCCATGTGGTTCTTGAAGCAGAACTGGGGTTCACATAAAAAAAAAAAAAAAAACTTAGAATCAAAAACAATCCGAGATCGCTTACTGACGATGGGGATAGGTGAATTACACAGTGTTGACTGAATGTAGGAGTGCGTTTTCTAGGAGATTATCATAAATTCAGACTTCTCTGGGTTTATTTTTAATCCGAACTGTTTGAGGTAGTTTGCAAATTCCAGGAATGTATTATTGATTGATGCTATTATCACAAGATCATCGAGTGGAAAGCGGTCTATGTGAGTGTGAGGAGCTTCATATCATCTACATAGCATAAAGTGTCATGTCTGGACTCAACTAGTGGGGAGATAAGCACTGTAAACAAGAGCCCAGATAAGATACCACCCTGTGACACGCCTGAAGAGATACAGCGCTCGTATATTTTGCCCATGGACAGTAAACCGGATTATTCTGTTTTGAAGGAGTGACGTGAGGAACTGTAGAGTGTCTCCCTTGATCTGATAATGGTCTGAAAGTAGCTTCAGCATTGCAGGAACGTTTATAGAGTCGAAAGCTGCTTCTAGGTCTACATAGATGACTGCAAGCTCCGCTTGAGATCAAATGCAGAGAGGATAGAGCTGGTGGTGGCTAAGAGGTTAGTCACAGTGGATCTATCAGGAAGGAAGTAATGGATTTGAGGAGGCTGATGTGGAAGAATTTGTTTAGTTAGAACGGGGAGGAGTACCTTCTCAAGGATTTTCAGAAGACTTGAAGAGTTGGAGATTGGCCGATAATGCCTAAGAACAGTATGAGATGGAATCTTGGGTATAGGCTTCACAAGGTAGATGTTCCACTGCTGGGGAAAGAAAGTACTTGACAAAATAGCATTAAAAATAGAAGAGGATCCAAAATATATGGGTTATGACATTTGATAATGAATTGGGGGATTCCATCTGCCCTTGCAGTAGCAGAAGCTGGTGTAGAATTAATGGCAGCAATAACTAGTTTCAGTTTAGAGAACCTTAAAATTTTTTGAGAGGAGGAGAAAAAAAAAAAAAAAAACCTTGTCAAAATTCAACATGGAACGTGAATTATTGTATCAGTTTTCAGTTGCTTTTATAATTACTGCTCTCACTAACTTTGAACTTTTCAACTTTTTTTTTTTTTTCTAGTGTACTTAAAAATAGCTTATTTAATAATACTATTTCGGTTTCGTATACGGAATTTTTAATGACATCAAATCAAGAGTCTACTTTATACGTTTCATTTATTTAATATTTAAATTTTTTTTCAGTTCAAAAAGAAAAATAGTATAATGTATAAAAAAAGTATTTTCCTCTCCTAAATATTGTAATACTATATATTATGATTCTCTAAGAAATTGGCGGAGTAGTAGCCGTCGTGGTATTTTATAATTAATGCAAAAAATTGACAAATACGTGCTCCGCAAGGGGGGTTGACCTGAAAACAGTTAGGGCCATGGCCTTAAGATGGCCCCGCTGTTGACATGCCATTTCCCATACACCAGTGCGCTGTAATGAGCGCCAGTTCCACGATGACATGTTGCTTTCTCACGAGTATTGAAAGAGATTGTCGTTGGCAGCGTGTTAAGCAGCTTGCACGAAGTACTTTCGCCAGAGTAATGCGGTCCAAGTCGTGTCACAATCAACGTTAAGCGTGTTACGTGAGTCGAATAGGAATGTGGTGTGACATCGACCGCTTTCCAGAAGTCAGCCTTATGTCTGAGTGAGTGGCCTCTGGTGACACTTTCGGAAGTGCGGAGTAATTAGTAAGTGAATGAAAGGAGAGCAAATACAGTTATGAAAGCAAAAACAGCACCGAGAGCAAACAAACAGAGCGAGTGAAAGTAAACAGTAACTAGTAAAGAAACTGAAAGAAGAGAGAGAGTTCAAGTGGCTGAAGAGAGCGACAGTGATGAAATAAAGAGTTAGAAAGAGAGACAGGCGAAAGGTAGGAAACTAAAGAAAAATAAAGGGAGAGAGTATAAAAATCTCTTTCTCTCGAAAAGGTAAAAGAAATGGAACGAGAGAGAGAGAGAGAGAGAGAGAGAATAAAGAAAAAGGATGAAAGAGAGAAAAAGAAAGGAGTTGGAAAGAAAGCAAATGAGAATAACAAACGCAGAAAGAAAAAAGAAAAGAAAATAAAAGAAAGGACGGAAGAAAGAAGGAAGGAGGGCAAGGGAGATAGAGAAGGAAAAAGAAAGCGTGAAGAAAGAGACGGAAGGAAAGTTTGTGTGTGTGTGTGTGAGAGAGAGAGAGAGAGAGAGAGAGAGAGAGAAAGAAAAAGTGTATGTTTGTGTGTGTGCGAGAGAGAGAGAGAGAAAATAAAGAAAAAGGATGAAAGAGAGAAAAAGAAAGGAGTTGGAAAGAAAACAAATGAGAATAACAAACGCAGAAAGAAAAAAGAAAAGAAAATAAAAGAAAGGACGGAAGAAAGAAGGAAAGAGGGCAAGGGAGATAGAGAAGGAAAAAGAGAGAGTGAAGAAAGAGATGGAAGAAAAGTGTGTGTGTGTGTGTGAGAGAGAGAGAGAGAGAGAGAGAGAGAGTTTATTTTTGTTTCATTTTAAAAAGCAAATAACGAGTCAGTGTATCGTGTGTCTGTAAATTGGGAGTCTGGTTTGCATGATCTAATGTGGTCTGTTTGCTTGATAAAAACCGAATGTTCGAGAGAAAAAAATTCAGATCCCTCCTGTGAAAAAATACCTATTCCAAGTGGTGAGGAGGACAACCGTTTTAACTACTGTGCCAACTGCCTGTTTTAAGCAAAAGAATGAATAATAACCCCCCCCCCCTCACTAAAATAACTAAATTTTCTATTTATACTCCAGTTGTCCACATAGGGTCAGAGGAGTTTACAGAATTATATATATATATATATATATATATATACTATCATTGAATTATATTAAATAAAGTTAAATTATAATAAAATGAATAAATAATTAAGCATTCATTAGAGGCAGCGACATGCAATTCCTCCATATGAAGCTGAAATACATCCATTATTTTAAATTAAATAAAACATAAGCCAGTAGTATGGCAAAAACTGTAGAGCGAAAATTAACATAAAAATAACCCAAATAAACAATCGAACGAAAAGAAAGAATAGATATAAATAGTAGCCCAGAAACCCTAATATAATTTTGATCTTTAAATCCAATTAACAAAAACTATACAAATTTTAGGATAATGCCAATTAGTTATTAATTTAGCGGTACCCCCCCGAGAGGTACCAGTTCCGAAAGACGTGAAATATCACCCAAAGAGGGTTAAAGGAACTACCAAACGATAACAAAATCAAAATAAACAAATAAAATAGACTGACCATCATGCCCCATATCGACAGAGGACCACGAGGCCAATAATGGTCATGGTTTGGTTCTTCGATATTTCCGCCTTTGCGATGTTTTGTATGACGATTGAAATGCAGCGATTCCATGACCATTATTGGCCTCGTGGTCCTCTGTCGATATGGGGCATGATGGTCAGTCTATTTTATTTGTTTATTTTGATTTTGTTATCGTTTGGTAGTTCCTTTAACCCTCTTTGGGTGATATTTCACGTCTTTCGGAACTGGTACCTCTCGGGGGGGTACCGCTAAATTAATAACTAATTGGCATTATCCTAAAATTTGTATAGTTTTTGTTAATTGGATTTAAAGATCAAAATTATATTAGGGTTTCTGGGCTACTATTTATATCTATTCTTTCTTTTCGTTCGATTGTTTATTTGGGTTATTTTTATGTTAATTTTCGCTCTACAGTTTTTGCCATACTACTGGCTTATGTTTTATTTAATTTAAAATAATGGATATATATATATATATATATATATATATATATATACTGTATAATATATGTATAATATATATTTTACCGTCCCTCAAGAATAAGCTCATAACGGTACGCGCATTATGTGTTTTTTTTTTTTGTTTTTTTTATGAAAACCCAAAACACTAGTACTATGGGTATCAAAACCCATAGTACTAGTACCGTGCGTGGGTTGAAGAGATGGGGAGGGCATGCTGGAAACTTTGTTCTGGTGACTAAACATGGGTTTTACCACTTCAAGCCTGCAATAAGGAAAGTGGTGGTATTGCACCGGTTGATTAGGGTCATCTGCCACCTAGCACTAGTAAGTATTAGTATTATGTTATAGTATTGTATTATTAGTGTTATTTTTTATATTAGTAATAGTCACTGCATATGTATAAAATTTTCTAAACATGTAGTTCTGGGAATTGATGATAAAGCATCAACTGTTCCTTGCAGGAAAACTGGCAAAACTTACTGAAGTTTTCTCTTGGAATTATAAATATTTCATTTAATGTTATTATTAATGTTAATGTTACATAATGTTATGTTCCTAGGCTGTTCTGAAATGTAGTTAATAGCTTTAATAATAATAATTGAATATCATCTAACTGTGCAACCAGACTGCATAGTTGGCCGGCGGCGATGGTATCATGGCTATGGGGATGTTTTCATGGACATCACTGGACCCCCTCCCATCTGCACTGAACACACCCTCACCTCCAGATCCTACCTCCGCATTGTTTCGGACCAAGTTTTGATCTGCGTGGTGACCGTGTATCGAGATGACACTGGACGCTTAAAACAAGGCCCGCATCGTGTAGGACCAAGTTTTGATCTGCGTGGTGACCGTGTATCGAGATGACACTGGACGCTTAAAACAAGGCCCGCATCGTGTAGGAATAGTTCTAGGATCATGTCGAAGCGTTTTGTGTTGGCCTCCAAATTCCCCCAACAACCACCACATCGAACATTTGTGGGATGCGGTGGAACGCAGCTCCACGCCAGTGCCTCGCTCCGTTGCAGAACTTGGGCTCGTCCTTCTGTCCAGCTGGTCCAGGAAAACTGCGAACACCGACGTTCTCGTGGAGTCATGCCACGCTGGGTGCAAGTGGTTATCGTAGCGAAAGGTGGCCTAACACTTTTAGGCAGGTAGTTATAATATTTTAGCTCATGAGTGTTAGCTTGCTTCCCCGCATAATTTGCCACCTAATACCATCCCAAAAAGGTAAGTAATAACACAAATATTTTTGTATTTTAGAAAATGCTTCGCATTAACGATTTATCCACTTTTTCGATTTTTAAATAAGAACATATTGGGAATACATCCCCTACCCCAGAAAATGTGATGATATTTTTTTTTCCAGCTTGAAAAGTAATAATATTTTATTTTCAGTCTGTCTCCCCCCCCCAATACGTATCATAAGAAGTTTTAAGATTATTATCTCTCCCCGAAATATGTAAGAAAATATTTCAGCTGAATTGTATACGGTATTTGAAGTTCGGTGTGTAGTCTTGCAAGAAATCTGTGATAGAGCAACAATTTAATATAAAAGTACGAAGGGCATTCATGAACAAATCTGTTTGTCTCATTTTGATAGTCACACGCAATTCTTACAAAATCACATCTTTGGCAACACTGTATATCTCTGCATGCAGAGCAGTGGTTGTATACACTTACGCAAACACTTCCAAAATCGAATAAATAAAAATGCGAACATCAAAGAGGAATTTCGAGAAAATATCAAGATTCACTAGAACCAAACAAATCAACAATTTCATGATTATTTATTATTAACCGGTTTTCGTGAAATAGATTAGAGTTCGTGACACACACACTAAAAAAAAAAAAAAAAAACACACAAAAGGCTTATCAAATATGATGAAAAGATTCTGTGCATGTATTCAAGAAGTTTATCATTTTCAGTGTTGATTATAAATTTGTATAATTACATAATTTAAAAGTAAAAGTATTAACACATTTTAATTAATGATATTTGAGTTTCTCAATTTTAAATTCCTTGTACTGCTTATAACATCGCAAGACTTTAAGTTGTGTGTTGGTGTGTTTTGTGTTGTTCATCTGGTCTCTTAGTTACTGGGAGGTGCGATCACCAAGGAAGGCACCTCCCAGCATCCGTCCAAAGCACGAGGAGCCGGGCCAGGGGTGAATAAGGACATCTGACGAGGCTGGCCCAAATTAAGAGAAAAATGGAGACAATGGAAGAAAGGGGAATCAAAGGTGAAGGTGAAAGGGAGACACCAAGAGAGATAGATGTCCCTGGGGCGAGTAGAAGCTAGGAAAACCTGTAGTAGGTGGGATGCCCCCAAGACGGGTGGGGAGGGATTAGAGAGCAAAAGTGCCTAAGCGTGAATAGAAAGACTTCTTGGGAGTATTTCAGAGGCAGTAGCATGCTGGAGATTGTGAGCAATTTCACTGACGGGTGGTCTCTCGAGGGGCTAAAGGAACAAGGTCGGTGATGTTTCATCCACGAAGAGGGTGTAAGGAGAAGTATGTGTTCGCGTGACTATTGCATGTTGCGGCGACTGAAAAACCAGAATACTGTAACTCACTGGGAAACCCTACCCATTCCTCCTGAGATGGCACTAACTGTATAGTCTCAATTGAAGAGGACTTTAGAAATTCCTCTTTTCTTCGACGGGAGCCAGACACGGACCTCTCCAAATTACTAGCATACGGGATCTGTCGTTCCGACTGGACTGCCACATAGGGTTAGTTTGCAAGATAATTATAATTATTATTTTAACGATCCATATTCGTATGTTTGTATTGTGTCTATAGAAGTCTGTGTTCACGGGCCAATTTGCATGTGGTGTGGGCTGAAAAACCTTGCATAACTCACAGGTAAAAGCCGAACTTCCTCCGCCTGAGATCGGCTAACTACAGCTTGATTAAAGACTAATTTAGAAATTCCTCCAGTCTCCGACAGGAATCGAAATCTGACCTTTCCAAACGAGTGGCAAATGGCAAAACCAGTATACTCTCACGGCGAACGAGTTTACAAGATAGAGAACGCAAGATTATTTGCCGTATTTATCGGTCATGCGGGCTCAAATGATAGGTTACCCAAATCTGTACTATTGCACTCTCTCCACAACCGCTCGGTTATGTAGGCCTAAATGTTTCTGGATAAGAAAGACCACCTCTGTTACTTTTCAAATATCTCTGGTGGGTGAGGAAATTTTTTTTTTTTCTGTTCTTGTTGCTACTGTAATAGTGTTTAGGAGCATGACTTCCTAAGGCCATATTGCTACTGTCTGTAAATTGCGTGTGTTCTGTGGTCTATTTTCTGTTTTCTGGGCGAAAAACCTGAGTTTCCTGGAGAAAAAAAAAAACACGCTACCATCTCCCGAGACCGACTAGCTCAGCCGCGTTGTGAAAAAGGCCCATAAAAATTCCTCTCGTTATCGACAGGATTCGAACTCAGGTTTTTTCCATCTGGGGTAGAGAGAACAGCGATTATAACAACTGTGCTACCCACGTGGGCATTTTTTCTATTAAGTGTAAATTTATTCGCCAAAATGATTTTAGAGGGAGGAGCAGATTGTTGAAACAGCTGAAACTATTTTGAACGTGCGGGTTCAGAGATAACGAAATAATCTTGCTGTTATAGAGAAAATGAAGCTTAAGTTGTGTATTTATTTCATTAGATGCAGAAATCTTCCATGTTTATTGAATTGCAGTAATCAAATCGATATGTTTCCGCATTTCACTTTTTTGGGATTCATAGCAGCCCTGAGTGAGCTCTATTTCTTAACTCCCAACAGTTTTCGATATAGATTAACCTGCCGTTTTATTTGTATTTTGGTCACAAAACTTAACTTATCACGTTCGGTTTAATTCCACAAGAAGTTCAAAAGTTAGTTTGAATGGGGAAAGGAGAAAAATAAAATGGAAGACGAAAAAGAGATTTTACAAGAGGCATGGAAGTACAATGGGGTGCATGCGTGCGTTTCATCCAGAGTTACATTACCGTGCGGTTTAACCTTTTGTTTATTTATTTTTGATAAAATTAAGTTAACAAATTATATTTTATAAAGAATCGAAATCAATTTAATCATACTTTCTTATACTGCCGTGTAAGAGAAGTTGGCAACGCATTATTAAAAAGTATTGGTAGAACGGAACCTGAATATGTCTTGAGAAAGGGATTCAAAACATTACAGATCACTTAACATCCACAAGAAAAATGTACTGTTTTCCCATGGTGGAACTAACGACATTAAAGCCAGCGGAACGGAAACTTTTTTCAAATTATGTAATCCGGAGCGGACAATAATTTTTTTTTTTCAGGGAGGCAGCTTCATAATGGGGGGGGGGGGGGCGTAAAAACAGTAATTATTTACTATTCACTTTAATAATAGAAATAATTTAAAAGAAAATTATTTTAAATTTCTTTTATAATGTTGAGTTTGCGTGTTCTTTAATTGCGTTTAAAATCAAATTAAAATAAAATGAAGTTAAAATTAAATTTTAAAAAATAAAAAATTTAATTTAAATTTAAAACTAAAATAAAATTAAAATTAAATTTTAAATTTTAATTAAAATTAAGTTAAGTTAAAATTAAGTTAAGTTAAAATAAAGTTAAGGCCAGTTCGTACCCTACTCCCAACGATTTTGGGGAAGCGAAGCTCAGGTATAAGAACTGGGGAAGCCAAGGTGCCCAGGTCACGCACCTAACCAGTCCGCTCCTGTATGTAATGTTAGGAATATGTCATGGGGAGAAATTAAGATGAAAGTATTTATCTTGGCATGACAGACAGAAATACACGTATTGTTATTAAAAATTTCCCTAAATCTACCAGTTTTCAGGTCCATGCGGGCCTAAGAAATCACTGAACACAAGATGCCCTTTATTTCTGTAGTTGTATATTTCTTATGAATCTCAAACCATTTTCAGGTTAGTTATAGGGCGGCGTATCCACTGCGCTGCCTTGAAACGCAGTCCCATTGCAAATACATTTTATAACCCCGAAAAGCACAGATAAATACCGCATGTCTGATCGGAAAACATTGCTTTCCCTGATTATTGTTATGACCTAGATTCATGGTTTGTTAAGATAAAAAGTACTGAAGATAAGATAAGATTAGGCATAAGAATGTTTAAAAGCATTCAAAAAGATTAAAATGCGCAACGATCCAGAGCGATAAAATAAAAATGCTACCCGAAAAACAATAACAACGATCTAACTTCATTCAGAATGTCAGAAAACATATCAAAGAATAATCCATAAAGTCTGTCGATTTTGGCCACAATATAAAAAAAAAAAAAAAAAGAAAAGAAAAGAGGGGGAAAAAAAGGTGAACTATTTATGGTGACCTCTTCCTTCCCCGACAAAAGGGAAAGCTTTCCTAGAAAGAAAATGCATAAATTTTAAATTAGCGATTGCTTTTTAAGTCACATTATAATTTTCAGACGCTGTTAAGAGGCCAAGACAATGGATTGACGTTGGATTAGTAATAACGAAAGTGGAAATTTAACAGCTATTATGGCCCTAATTTTAGAAATAAAAATGATTCTGGGATGACAGCCAAATTAGGTATTTTGTCACTGAAGAGCTGTCTTCGTTAATTATTTCTCTTGGGCAGTTTTTAAAGTTTCCCCCTGATGACTCATCCTTTTAGATCTGATATTCCCTTTGCTTCCACAAATCATTTCTAGAGGTCACTTGACACTACGAACTGCAGATGGATTTGGGTATTGTATAAAATTTATTATTTGTTTTTTAAGTTTAAAAATCTAAGAAGCTAAATGAATACACACACACACACACACACACACACACATGTGTGTGTGTGTATGTGTGTCGTTCCAGTGATTCTCCACAGAACCGCGAGAAGTGTCACTGTGAAGAAGCAAAAGGCCCGATGACAGTGTGAGTATTGTGGGTATCGTGAATAGACTGTTCTTGTGTTGTTCGTGTCTTTCATCTGGCCACTTAGTTACTGGAAGGTTCATCACGAGGAAGAGGCATTACAGTATCCGCCCATAGCAGAAGGAGCTGGGCCAGGTCAGTAGAGGGACGCCTGCCGGAGTCGTTCACCCTCCCTCCCAAGCAGAGCAAGAAGAGAGAGGACCATGAAAAGAAATGGGGAAAGTAAAGTGTAAGACAAGATTGAGACCACAGGAATGGGATCCCAAAGACGAGAAGGAGGTCAAGAAACCACTACTGGGAATATGGAGGATGATGTGAGGACAGCAGAAAATCAGTAAAGCAGAGAGGTAGAGAAGGAGAGAGATTATCGTAAGAGTAGGTCTCAGGAAAGCATCTGGGACTAGATGCCCCATGCCAGAGAGTCATAGTGTGCATAGTGTTAGGGTCAGGCGCCACCTGTGATTTCTCACATCTGCGCCATATGTACGCTGTGAAGAAATACAGAACTACTGTAAATGCCAGAAAAGTGTTGTCTGTTGTATATGACATATTGCGTTAGGTTCTGTTGGGTGTCCTGGCATTTGGCCGCGGGGCCCCTGGTGGGACCTCACGTTGCCCGCACACACCGCTAGGAGGTAGCCAGGCTGCCCTTTACTCTCTGGCTGGTCTCCGCCAGGGTCGCCTGAGCGTCCTGGACGAAGACCAAGTTAAAAAAAAAAAAAAAAAAAGAGAAGAGAAGAGAAGGCCTGGGGAACAAGAGGAAGGGGGTCTGAATGTGAGGAACAAGCTAAAGTGGACAGATAGAGAAGGCAGTCCACCCGAGTAAGGAGAAATAGGAGATGGGTAGAGGGATCAAAAGTCACAGGGGCAGGAGCCACTGTGCGAGTGCCAAAGGCCAAGCACTCTCTGGGACTCAGCTTTTCAAGGAGTGCCAACCATGATGCCAGCATAGTATTTTAATCTTCAGTCTTACACTTTTATCAGTTGGGAAAATGCTATCCGACCCCAGTTTGTGTTTGCACTTGAAGGTCGTTGTTCTGAGCAGCTCTAAGTTCAGCAAACTTTGCCCGTCTGATGATAAAGACAGCTTGTGCGTAACTCGTTAAAGCTTTGTATGTTGTTTCATTCTGAAGCAGGTATGTTTCATGGTTACGAGGGTTATCCTGGATTTCAGTAAAAAAATTGAGCCTACAATCATCGTAAGCAGGGCACTCATACATGAAATGCCCCCATGACTCCTCTTCGCCACAGTGGCAGAATGGATTGCTTTCAATTCCCATTGCTGTCAATTTCTGTTGAAAGGGAGGGCCCATGTCCTGTGATCAGGAATGTAACTTGCAGGCCAGGTGAAAACCAGGAAGGAGACTTTGGGAAAGTCATGTCAATGGATGGGAGGAATCTTCTGGTAATTTCTCCTTTGGGCGTGGTTTCCCATGAATGCTGCCAAAGTCCTTGAAGGTGTTCGAAGATACGTTTTCTTTCTTGTTTCAGGTCATTGGTAAGCTGCAGTTGAAGATTTAACAACTGTGTCGGAATTCCCTTCTTTAATCGATGGTAAAGTCCCCTTTTAATCACCTCAAGATAGAGTGGCAAGCATCCAGTAATAACCTGTAGGGCAGGGGTGCTGACAGTGCGACATGTCCTGCAGATAGATAACAGCATGAATCTTTGTATTGAGTCAAGTTTACGCTTGTTCTTTTTCAGGATGGCCTTTGTACACCAAACTGAGGCTCCATAACACACAATTGGGAGAAACGCCGCTTTATAGATGAGAGACAAAGCTTTATGCTTCAAACCCCAGTCCGCTCTGCTGATGCCAGAGAGTCAGCAGATGGAAAGTCCTACCCCGAAGGGGTTGCCAAGCCACTGAGCCAGGAGAATTCAGTGACGAAATCCCTGCTAGAATGCAAGCGCCGGTAGAAATAGATGAGTTCCTACCTTAATGGGGTTAGAAAAGGAAAGTCCGGAAGGAATCCATCCAGGCGATCAGCCGGTGGAGCATTCTTAAGCATTCTAGGCTGGAAAAGGGAGAACAGCAGCTGCAGCAATGGCAGTCAGGAAGCGCCTTTTCCGTTGAAGAGTGCGATGCAGTAATGTAGGAAGGTGTTGAAGGCTTCCTTAGTCTTGATCAGGAAACTGCACTGTATAAGTTGTTACTTGAGGTCAAGGTACGCGACAGTCAAGCACAAGATGGCGCCACTCTTCAGTCTCCCTGCAGATATAAGTGTCATCTTGAGTTGTCTAAGTCGAACTTTGATAGATCCCTGGCCTTTAACCGTAAAGGTGGTCTGCAGTTTGGGGTGAGCAAAGTCAGGGTACATTTATTAAGGAAGGCTACATCTGGAATGAATTTCTCTGTGATATAACCTTTGGATTCTGTGGACCAGTGGCCAGCCAGAGTTTAGAGAGGACTTCGGACCACAGCCTTTTTTTCTCGAGGGCGAAGTTTCCTTCAATGGTTGATGTGATTCCAAAATTGGTATGTGTATTGGTCCTGGTGCCATGCAGGGGACCGCAGAAGGCGATGTACAGATCCAAGGGCAAGTTGTCTGCGATTACTTGAAGTGCCGGTGTAGAGGTTGTTCTGCATGTTGTGGTTGAGCAGAGAAGGAAAGGGCGCTGAATTTGGTTAAGTTTGTTAGCGAAGGTGACTCTTTCCACCCTGCAAAACCAGGCAGAGGCGCTATAAGAGACTATTGGAAGCAAGATTGTGGAATACATTAGTTTGAGAGTGCTGCCCTTGACTCTCAAACTAATGTATAGTGTTCCACAGTCTTTTCCCCCAATCGGTCCTAATCCAACAGACCAGCATGGCTGTGTATCTTTTGACTTTGCTCGTTACGTATTCTAGATAGGATAAGAAAGACCACTTGTTGTCGAAAACGACTCCGAGATATTTGAAAGAGGAATGCATTTAATGGATGTACCTTGAAGCTGAATGACAGGAGGCCTGCGGTATTGAGAGTGCCTTTAATCAAGAGCATCTTGGTTTTTGAAGAAGAGACGACTAATTTTGAATCTCCGCCCTGTCAGTGAGTGCAGACAGGACAGAATTGGCAGCCTGGACGGAATCCTCTGCAAGGAGAACGAGATCATTTGCGTAGGTGATCATGGTGATCGCGAAAAACACTTGGAGAGTCACTCATCCAACATCATATTCCATATGGCCGGGTCTAAGATGGATTCTTGGGGAGCTCTTGAGGTTGATGTAGTTATCCTGTGAAAGGGTATCTTGATGGTCACTTTCCGTTCTGTAAAGTGGCCGAAGATGCTATTGTAGACTTTGGGAGAGAAGCTGGCCTGTCTAACCTCCTGAAGACACTGGGCCACCAGAGAGAGTCGAAAATGGCCTTAAAATTAGTGAAGGTGGCAAGGAGGTATTTTGAGTTGGAGTCCTCTCTAATCCTACACATTTGCAGAAGGACATTCGTGGTGGAACAGCCAAATTTGAAATCATAACTGGTTGGGGACTGACAGCTTTTTATCTTCATAGTTAACGTGGATCCTCAAGAGGAGTAGGCTTTCCAGCACTTCCTCCAAAATGGGGAGAACCACGGTCTAATTGATAGGAATGACCGATTCTTTAGGAATGCGGCTGAGGTTTGCATGCTTTCAGTAGACTGGAAAGCAGCCCTCACGGAGGCAAGAGTTAAAGCAATATCAAAGAATTTTAGGGAAAATTGTCCAGACACGTTTGATGACTTCGCCCTCAGTGAGATAAAGACGGGGGCTTTTCCAAGTTTAATTATGGAGATTGCTTCTGCGACTTCGTTGACTGCGAAAGCTCTGTACTCCCGGCTATCAGTTCAGCGACAAATGGACTGTACAATGTTATTATAACTTTTTCACTGGAACTGATATGACAGTACCCTAATTAAGGATGCATCCATCACGCATTTCTTGTGTGCGAATTCAATTGAGCAACATGACCACTTCCACTAGTACCTGGACCACAGCCGTCCCATAGAGCAGTGGCTCCAATCTTTTTTTTTTTGGCTAAGGACGAAAACAGATAAACCGCTGAAGATCGTGGGCTGCAAGGATTCTTGTGGGCAGCGGGTCACAAGAATATTTCCTTAACACCAATTATGCATTTTCAAAATAGGATTTCATTTTTGTCTATATTCACAGTTTGATTTTTTTGCACACGATAAAATCATATCTGAGCAGCACAGAAAAATTGAATACGGTATTACTAAAAATGGATATTTTCAAAAGTCATTGTGAAACTATTTTGATACTAGTTTTAATTTCGGGAAGGCGGGTGGTTATGCAAGTCCCTATTAAGTTTTTGGAGATTATGAGAGTGCATTATTAAAAAAATAGTGTAATAAATTTTCACTGGCTATTTTAACTTGAGATGACTTAGAGATGAAATTTCAATCGAGCGAGCCCCTTATTAACAAATTGGTAGCACACCCGTGTATATACTATTCATATTTATCTTTTATGTATGTTTGTATACATACCCATTAGCTTCTGCCGAGTTCCTGGCCTTCAGGACTATGCGGTATATTCTGTAAATTCTTGTGAATTTACAGTAGAAGAGCAGAGTTTTTAGGCGCATTAGTAACTTAGGCCATATTGCACTGTATATAATCTGTCTGTAAATTGCGTGTGTTCTGTGGTCTATTTTCTGTTTGCTGGACGAAAAATCCGAGTTTCCGGGAGAATAAATCTGTGCGATCTACGAGGGCGGGCCCTCGTGGATAGCACAGTTGGTAGAATCGCCTTCCTCCCCACACCGTGTGGAAAAGACCTGAGTTCGAGTTCGGGAGGAATTTTTATGGGCCTTTTTCACAACATAGCTGAGGTTAGTCGGTCTCAAGCGAGGGTAGCATGGTTTTTTCTCCCGGAAACTCTGGTTTTTCGTCCAGCAAGCAGAAACTCGACCTCGGAACGCACGTAATTTACAGACAATATACGAAGCAATATGGCCTTAGTCGCTGAGGCTGCTAAAAACCTACTGTTTCTAATACTACTACCCACGAGAGCAGGAGAGAATTCTCGTATTTCATTCGGTCTATATGAAATAAAAAACAGATCTTAATATTCACATTTGTTTCTGAGTTGAATGGCAAAATATTATGATGAACAACTTTGTTGACCAATCTTATTAAACAGAATGCTGCTAAGCTTGTATTTCATCTGGTACTAAGAGAAAACAAAGTTATCCGGTATACAGAATTTCAAGATGATTGATTACAATAATCGATCTCACACATAATCGGATGTGCCACCTCATTGAGACTTATAATTTAAAAAAATATATAAAATAAAATTAAATTATAAATCGAGAATCTGGTAAAATGGCAATTCTATTTTTGTGTCTGAAAGCGTACCGCATTACTAATTTTTTTTTAAAATCATATAAGCAACCGTGTTAACCCTTTTCCAACAAATAAGAAATGGTAATGGAAATGGAAATAGTAAATTGAATAATTATTTGAGACTTGTGCCGATAATTTTATGAACTTGTAAAATTGTATAAAACACTCAGTACGAAATGAGAAATAAAATGCAAAAACGACACATTAAATATTTGAAATACTGAATGTATTTTAAAAAAATATCTGTACACCTGGAACGTGTTGTATTTCGTTTTAATTCAATAGTGCAGCTCTGAAAATTCCTCTAGAAATTTGTTTTTATAGACTTCTTGCGAAATAATTTTGTCAATAAGCTCTTACTGTGAATTCCTCTTCTAAGTTATACTCTGTCATGAATTTTAGACAGTATCAGTAGCGTTGTTTTCTACAAACATGAACCTTAAAACTGGCATTTTATATTTTATTGGCCAGGCAGTTAGTGCCCTTTTAGCTATCTGAAGTGGTACAAGTAAACAATCAAAGTTCAAAGAAAAGTGGACAAGGACAGGGGTCAGAGTTCTTCCGGTCTCAGTTACTTCTAAAAATTATTGAATATCAGCATAAACTACGTTCTCAGCTATCGCAGTTAGTCTTCAAGCCGAACAAAAATCCTTCAAATATAGCACCTTCTTCGTACAATAGACGATGCTAATCTCCAGTTTGGTTCATGTATGTTAGTATTTAGCATCGGACTGTAGGACACTTGAGAAATATACGAATATATCCGAGTAGAGTGCAAGATGATAGTGCTTTACTCATCTTACGTTTAACACAGAAGAAATCCAAAACATTCAAGGTAACAAAAATCTGAAGTTCTCTTTGGTTAACGAGAGTGAGGTTGGAAAATCATTGGCAGGACCCAGAGCTGGAATTATTTGTTGTAGGTTAAACTAAAATGCAATTAAATTGTTACCAAATTTAAAATAACAGATAATGATTTTTAAAAATTGTGATAATTTATTGGCTCCCCAAGATTTCGTCTTTCATAATATTACTTATTACGCACCTAAAAGGTTCGCCTTCTTATCCAATTTTTTCAAGTTGGCTCCCTGCGAATCAAACAAGTAATATGAGCAATATGTAATGTTTGTTTATCGTGACCTCGATTTTATTAGTTGGCCGAGTGTCAAAGTCTTTGGTTTGTACAAACTGCAAAAAAATTCTACCTTACAAAACCAACACCCATAATTATAAAGTGACCAGATGTCCCGGATTATGCGGGACAGTCTCGGATTTCAGTTGTTTGCTCCGCATTGCAAACTGTCCCGGAAAATGTCCCGGATTGGACATGTAGCCTCCATACTTAATGACAAACATAATGCAAATAATTTGCATTATGTTTGCTGGGAACCAATGGCATAACGGAAAGAGTTTTTTTTCGATAGTAAATAAGCTGTAGACGTAATCAAAAACACAGTTGACCGTAGAAACGCTGAAAGCAATACTACAAGTTAAGTGCAATTTTGCTAATTCATGTGAAGAATTTTACGAAGAAATAGCAAATACACAGTACTACCATAAATACTGTCACATGTGTTACTGCAAGTAGCCACAAAATAAAAAGACACAGGAACTCAAAACTCTGTGGGTTTATTCTTGAATAAACAACAAATGAGGCAACACAACACTCATTCAAAATGTCTCCCCCCCCTGTTTTTTACACAAGACATCAAACGTTCCGGCCATTCATCAATACAAGTACAGTACGCGCAACATCCAGCGTGAAATTGGCCGCCACATCATGCTCCAGTGATCCCTTCAGGCTCTCCAATGTATGTCTTTTACCACAGACTGTCCCTTCCAAAATATCTTTTACCACAGATCGTCCCTTCCAAAATAGCCCACAAACAGTAATCAAGTGGATTAAGATCTGAGCTGGCAGGAGGCCATTCATCATACTTGATGAACTCAGGCACATTCTCTGTCAGCCATGTTTGGGTGATCTTTGTCTTGTGAGCAGCCGCCGAGTCCTGTTGGAAGATCCAGTGCTGACCGTTGAAGAGAGACTGATTGAGGGGTCTCACATGCGGCTCCAGAATATTATTCAGGTACACCCTTGCACTAGTTTTCACCCCCTGAACAGAAAAATGCATCTTTGTTACACCTTCGTAGGAGACTCCTCACCAAACCATTACTGATGCTGGATGATGACCCCTTTCAATCCTTCTAACGGCCTGACATTCCTCTGCAGAGCTATGGGCATACACCTTGTCATTTTGATGGTTGTAACTCTCCTGAATAGTAAAAATCTTTTCATCTGTGAAGAGTATCTATCGATGCTTACCATTCGCGTACTGACGCTGCAGTGCCTTTGTTCTTTTTTGCCTTCGTTCCATCAGACCTGGAGTTAGGAACTGTCCTGCTCTCCTACGGTAGGTACTCATCCCTAGATCACTTTTGATTATGCGTGACATCAATCTTGGTGATATTCCCATTTCTCTGGACATGATTTCCTGTTTTCATAGGGGATTCCTACGAATTCTATTCTCCACCGCCTTGATAGCTGCAGGGGTCCTCACAGTTCTTGGGCGGCCGGACCGGGGCCTGTCATCAATTTTCTGCTGTTCATTGTGCCTATCAATTGCCGCTGTAGACAAATCTTCGGCTTATTCCAAGCGGTTTCAGTAGTTTGAAAATTGTAGGTGCATCATGTCCTGCCTTATGAAGACCTATGACAGTAGTCCTGTTTTCTTTATCTCCCCATTCCATTTTCACTGGCTTCCTTTACCAGTTTAGGATACCTGTTAAAGAAAACCATACATTAGTACTACACATGATGCGAAATCCACAGCTCTGTGATATGATTTTATATTTTTACGGTAGTCTTACTTTTGTGACTGTTTATGGCAGTACTGTGTAATGAAGAACTATTAAGAAAAATCCATTCAGTGAAAAAATATATTTAATTATATTATTTAATTTCTCTTGCTTTTATTGTTAAAAGAAGTATGTATTATTATTATTTCAAAGGAAAAAACCTAACTTTTTTTCACTAAACAAAAATGAAAATCGATTAAAAACATGATTCCTCTAATAAATGTTTTTTTTTTCCTTCTAATTACAATTACTCTTCTCAGTTCACGTCCTTCACGCAACGTTCTATTCATTACGTACCGTAACACGAAGGGTACCATATAATAAATTTCAGCCTTTCTTTGAAAAAAAAAAAAAAAAAATATATATATATATATATATATATATATATATATATATATATTTTTTTTTTTTTTTTTTTTAAAGAAGTTTGATATTTTATTTTATGTTTAGTTCAAAGAAGTTAATGTATTTTGTTGTGAATATTTTTATATATAAAATTTAAAAAAATATATGTTTGAAATTATTTGGATATGTTCACTAACTTTCAAGACTGGTTTGAGCACTTAGAGATAGTTGCGAATTTGTCGTTAAAAGGGGAATGGGAAGTTTTTTAACGAGGTTTCTTCGACTTTTCAATGATGCCAAAATACACAACGTTTATTGTGGCAACTGCCCTTCATTACAACTGTATTGTGTACAAAAATTTCAGTGGCGCAGGACAGTCAGCTAGAATGACATCTTTAATGATGAATCAATGTTATGTTTGAGGGACAATGACAGAAGGAACCGTGTATAGTGATGCCCTAGTGAAAGTGGTGATCCAGAACTGTTTTTCTAGGGGATGAGGATATATGTGATTGATAGAAACTGAAAATTAAGCTCGATTTTAGTTTGAAGCATACAGAATTTGTTTCAATTTGCTCACCCTGTTGGTAGGGCCATTTGCGCCTATTGGATCCGTCGCTGGACTGTGTTCCTGCTTGTACTCAACAAACCCGTATCAAACACCAGGAATCATGATATGAGTGCCATCTCCTATGATAGCCACTCACAGCTGGTTTGTTGTTCAAGCTCACATGTCAGCTTTACATTGAAACTGTATTTATATCTGCCCTTTACCAATTTCTTCAACAATTATGCAAGTATACTTTTATTGCAAAATGACAAAGCTGGGCCCATACCACTAATATGGTCAAACAATTTCTCTGTGACGTCGATGTTTCTCTGGCTTGCTAAGTTCCCTGATTTGTGTCCAATTAAGCATGCCAGGAAATGAGGCGACCACTTACAACTATGCTTATTCAGCCGAAAACTTAACGGTTTAAAGTGAGTAGTTAACCCAGGCACGGATGAATGTTTTTCTAGAGGATGTCAGATATCTGTTTTATTCAGAGCCAAGGTGCATAACAGCTATCATCGCTGTCAGAGGAGTCATACCTCGTATGGGTGTACACTGGCTTTGTGAATTAAATAAAGATCTTTTGCGCTGATGGTATTTGCCTGTAAAAATTAGTTAACTTTTAAATTTCCATTATTTTAACCTTTTTAAAATTATGAAGAGTTCAAAAATCAAGACCTTCAAGTGATGGAAGTGGAACGGTTTCTAAGACTGTAAGATGCAGAATGAGTAATAAAAACGAATAGGCTTTTTTGTTGTGTTCTCTAAATTAGTAATGTGGATGATGGCATCTGTCCAGAGATACTATGAAACAAAGTGTAATTGGCTTCTGCGAAAAATCCAGGACGTCTTGCTTTCTAATTTTTTTGTAAAATTCATGACTAGTTTGTCTAATCGTAATGTAGTTGCTGCTAGATATGGAGTATCAGTGGTAATTGCTCGTACGATGAATTATTTAAATTAAAAATAAATTTTCTGTTTATACTCCTGGACGACTATATAGGATCAGAAGAGTTTACAAGGTAAAGACAACACAAGAACATTGCTGTATTTAGAAGTCAGTTCATATATCATACAGCTCATTCGATCTTATACTATACATATTTGATTACTTTGAAGCCTGGGGCACCTGGAAGTACAAAGGAAATGGGCGAAGTCTTCTGAATGTTCTGCAAAACCATATCTACACAAGTCTGGTATGACGCATTGTCTTTATGTAAGATGTCACTGCTATTGGGGAAAAAAAACAACTTAACTCAAACATTACCCCAGCTGTGACACCAGTACTACCTGAACCGTGCAGCCAAGAGTCTGGTGTTGTTTTCGTGATATGTGCCCTCTTATCTCTTTTGCATTTTAACGGTTAATTCTAGATCTCTATGGAAGAGGAATCATATTTCAGTGGTAGCTGAGTGTATTAAAATATATCATAGTCGCAATGTCATTACTTCATTACTTATATGTACATTTTCCATAAACACTGTAAAATAGTGAATAATTAAAATTAATTGTAATATCTGTGGAAAATGATATAAATTTATAGCAGTTGTGGTCTGTGCTTATTGTTGAAAATACTGACATCACATAATTAATTCAGTTAACTATTTTTGCTAAATTTTCTGCCTATACTATGTGTGTGTTAAGTCCAAAGCAACTAAGGTTATGCGGTATCAGTATATCGTGTCAGTAAATTGCTTGTATTTTGCCTGTTCGCTGGATGAAAAACCGGATTGTCGGCAAGAAAAACCAGCTACACTAAAAATAGCTAATTAAAATTTTCTCGCGTCATTCATGGGATTCGAACTCGGGCTTCTGTTATTACCTAATTGTTAGCGGTGGTGAAATGTAAGAAAATAAATTTAACATCGCCTGAAACTAATCTAGGTGGTATGGATATTATGTGAGATCGTTGGTAAAATAGTTTTCTAATAAACAGACTAATATATCAAAAACAGTGTCTGTCACCAGGATGATTGCACTCTATAGTTAGCATAGTTACAAAAACCTGTTTACGAAACACATTGGACATTGGACACCGCTGGGTTTCCACTGTATCATATACAGTGACTACCCGAGATATTTTCTTTGCGCTGTAATGACTTGAATTTCCTACCCCTCGACCCAATCCATATATTCATAAAAGAAAGTATAATTTATAATTTAAAAGAAATTTTAAATTTCTGTAGCATTTTTCTCATGTCACCTACATCTTTAGATTGATCCCGATTACGTCGGCAAGTTTCATTTCTAAGGGCAGGATTAAATCCACCTGATATTATACACTTCTAAATATTTATCTGCTGGGTTCCCATATTTTTGAAATGGAAATTATTAATTTGCTTTCCTGGGTCGTTTCGCTTGCGAATTCGGAAAAAAAAAAAAAAAAAAAAAAAACACGCAGGAAACGAACCAGTGGATGACGTGTTGTTGCGTAGAGGTTTATGTGCATCAGCGACTTAGGTTATATCGCACCATATATATTGTCTATAAATTGCTGTGTTCTGTGGTTGATTTGCCTGTTTGCTTGACGAAAAACCCGAGTGCCCGTGAGAAAAAAGCGTACAACCCTTGCTTGAGACAAACTAACTCAGCCATGTTGTGAAAATAGGCTCATAAAAATTCCTCACGTCATCGATAGGATTCGAACTCAGGTCTTTATTACGCGGTGTCGGGAGGACAGCGATCCCACCAACTGTGCTACCCACGAGGGCCAAATGATGCGAGTTGCTCCTATTATATTCACAACTGAAAGATATAAATTAGAAGATATAAATCATACAGTTGTCATTTATAGTGCAGAATTATGATGCATTTATGGCCTTTAAAAGTATTTAAAACCTGGCATTAATACTCTTTCAGATGAGCAGACTTTACGTATTAGTTGAATATTTGAAGTGTTAAATATTAAATTTTGCAATATTTAATAAACCTAACCGATTTATTTCAGAAACCATTTTTTAGGCGCGTTAGTTCCTAAAAAATGCATAAAGCGCCTATTGTCTTCATCATGTCCGTTCGTCTGTCATTCCGACTGTATGTAATAACTGGATTCCTATAATAGATTTTCCTAATATTTTATATTTGATTCTTTTAGAAAGTTTTGTCGAGCCTTCCCAAATTTCATTAATTATAATCTGACCAATAGAAATCCGTCAATTATTATTTCTTTGTCCGTCGGTCCCTCTGCATGTAATAACTCGACTCCCAACATGTGAATTTTCATAAAATTTTATATTTTGATCTGTTTAGAATGATTTTTGGAGCCATCACAAATTTCATTAAAATCGGACAAACAAAAAATCGGCAATTATTTATTATTATTTTTTAATGCATAACACTTAGGCTATCCATATATTACATATTGTAGTGAAGCACTAGATAACTATGTTTGTTGTCGTGCGTTGGTTTGATAAATGAATAGGCAATATGGCAGATGCGCAGAAAAGAAATGTTACTTTTAACTCATTTTGGAGAGGTTATAAATCATGAATGATCACTATTTGCTAACGCGCTTTAAGTGTAACACACTGTGTTACACTTAAGGCGCTTTAAATCTTTCTTCAATTGCTATTGCTGCAATTAGAGGGCTTAAAATGAATATATCATTGTTAATTTCTATATTTATATAATATAAATAAAATTTTCACTGGCATATAAATAATAAGTCTTTTTATTTTTGTAGTGCGTAACTATCATCGTTGGAAGGATTTAGATAACATGACAGCTACAGGTGAATGTTAATTTTTACTATTGTCATTATATTATTTAAGGTATTTATTTAGTAGAGAAATTCAGCTTATATATAGAGTAAAACTTTAAGGTAGGTCATGAAGGCAGTGTAACATAAAATAAACTATATTAGCATTAGTTGACGTGGCATACGATGCAAGAAAGCAAGCTTATGCAGCATCAGCCAATAAAAAAAAAAAAAAACCCTCTCATTTCACCCATTCATTCATTCACTCACTCCAAATGCCTGTCTAGCTCAGCCTTAAATACACAAATATTAAAAAACCAAATCTATAGACATTGCTTATTGATGCTGAACAGAGTCATCAAAGTTTAGTTATAAATAAAAAAATAAATAAAATTAAAAAAAATAAAATAAAAAAAGAAAATAATATGAATTCTGGCAATCCAAATTGGAATCGGATTCGGATTACTGGAATAATTTTTGAATAATTATTTAGATAATTTTATTCAATAATTACAAAAAAATGTTTTAACATGAAATGCAGAGCTTGGAATACCATAAATCAATGTAAATGCTGTTGTTATAGAAGGCAAGGGAAGTCTGGAGATAGCTAGACAGTAAATCATAGATTGAGTGGTACATTTATTAGTTGCACCTACCCTTTTCATAAAATATAGCTCTCCTTCAGCAACAGCATCACATAGTCATTCCATGAGATATAAAGCTGGGCACATACGTAAAATGCTCTATGTATACAAATTCAGTGTAAGAATGGGCTGGCTTTGAACGAGGAATGCTAGTTGTTGTAATAGGATTTTAGGAGCATCAACAACTAAGCCCAATTTGCTCTGTATATACTGTCTGTAAATTGTGTCCTGTGGTCGATTTTCTGTTTGTTAGATGAAAAACCCCAGTTTCCAGGAGAAAAAAACATGCTATCCTCTCCTGAGACCCACTAACTCAGCCACGTTGCGAAAAAGGCCCATAAAAATTCCTCACGTCATCGATGGGACTTGAACTCAGGTCTTTTCCAGCCGGTGTTGAGAGGACAGTGATTCTACCAACTGTTCTAACCATGAGGGCGAATGCTAGCTGTAACCAAACGTGCCGGTATGAGTAGCTCGGAGACTGCAGCCCAGTTGGGGTTTTAACGTATGGCTGTGTCTCAGATATTGATCCTTGATTGTCTCAATATCGATATTGATTCATTAATCAAATAATATCTAGTCAATGATGGTCCTGTGCCTGTGATTGGAAACAGTCTGCTGATGTGAGGGGCCAACAGAGACTAGGAGGATTTTTGCAGGGTAACAGAAAGGCTACAATCTGAAATAGTAGCCCACAATAACGGTGGTAACCAAAGGGGCATTTCAGAATGCACAACTTGTCGTACCGTGTTATGGATAGAGTTTTTGTTGTTATCTCTTTCTTGTTATGTTTTTTTTTCCCATTCCGCTACCGGTGCTGGTAACAAGTGCGTAGGGGTGGTTATTATATCCAATCAGGCAGTCAAATAGTAGCCAGTGTGAGAGGCCTGTTGCTACTAGGTTCTCGTGTAGTCTCATTGTCACCATGTTGGTAGTTGACATGGTGATTGGGATGGTCGTTGCTTGTTCCATATGCCACTAATCTTCAACTTCCTCCCTAAGGTCTATGTACTTCCTGAACTTTTCCTCATACGTTTTCTGGAGTTTGCTGGTATTGGACACCGCTATGTTGATCACATAGATAGTCTTTTCCTTCTTGCCAGTTATTATGGTGTGGTTCCAGTATAGTTCGTGAGTAAGAGTCTCTAGGTTCAACTGGTTCTTTGATCAAGTGGTATTTCTTTGTTAGCTCCTGGGGTATATTATCTGCATGACCTAGTTCTTCCTATACTGGGCCTGAGTGATCACCCTGTGTCCAGCAGTGATGTACTGGATTGTTTCTGAGCCAAGGTGGCATCATCGACATGTGTGGCCTGTCACTCTGGGGCTCTTGGAAATATATTTTCTGTAGTATCTGCATTGATTACCTGGTCTTGTCAATCAACAGTTGGTCTTATTATTATTATTACTAAAAAATTTTTCTCCTTTATGGGATTTTTTTTTGCCCCATGACGGCCAAGTGCATGGGGATGGTTGGTTGTGTCTGGTTACTATTATTATTGTTATTACTGTTGGTCAAGCAAGTCTCTTGCTGTCCTACAGATGTTCAAGATCGCAGCTTTCTGGAGTCATATGTAAGTGCTCGCTGAGAAGCCTATTGCTGCTAGGTTTTTATGGAAGTAGCCCTTTCCTTCTTTGTCTATGAGGATTATTATTATGTATTATTTCTCCCCATTAGGTAGAAATAATAACATAATAACTTGGATGATAATAATAACTGTGGCCAGTTTGCTGTATGCTGGACAAAAAAACCTGAGTGTCCAGGAGGAAAAAGGCGTATGGTTACAGTGGGTACTCCAACACTAGCCAGTGGAGGACTGGAAAAAGTTTTCCTATTGTTTCATGCTGATGGGATGAGTAGAGTATGGCAAAAACAGCATTAATCGATTGACCTATCTTGGCAAAGTCAACAGTGCAGGCTGGTAGTGGCTGTGAAATGGTGGGAGAAATGTTTTCATGGCATTGGGCCCCCAGATACTAGTAGAACAACATTTGGATGTCACAGGTTATCTGAGAATTTTTTTCGACCAGTTGTGACCCGTGAAAGCTGGCTGCTATTCCCTTGAAAATGGGTTTATAAAGTAGGATCATGCGCAATGTTCTACCTACTGCGGTTTTCTCTTCAGTCACCAGATCTCAGTCCGATTGAGCACCTTTGGGTTGAGCTGGAACGAATTCTTTGGAGTAGCGACCTGCAACCATCCAACTCTTCAGTGAAGTGTGGCATTTAAAGTGATTGACTGAAATTGGTAGGTGAATACACTGTTGGTAGGCTTGCTATTAGTGACTTTAGCATTAGCATTGGTAGAGGCATATAATGCAAGAAAGCAAGCTTATACAGCTTCAGCAAAAAAAAATTAAAAATAAATAAAAACACTTCCCATCTATTTGCTACAAAAGTTTGTCCAGGTCTTCCTTGAATTTATTTAAGCTATCAATGTCCACAACAACAACAGATGAAAGTCTGTTCCAGCAATAAATTACTCGCTGGCTAAAGGAAAACTTCCACACATCTATTCTACAACTGTTTTTCCTCAATTTGAGTTTATGCCCCTTCAGATTTGTAATCTGAGCAAGAGGAAGGATCCCATCAGCATTGAGCCTGTTCAAACCGTTCAAGGCCTTATACATCTCAATCAGATAACCTCGCAGGTACCTAGTCCCCAAATGCTGCAATTTGCAGAACTCATGCCTTTCTTGGTAAGAGCCTTCCTTGTTCCCCTCAACAGTCTTGTTGCTCTTCTCTGTACTCACTCTAGCAACTCCACATCCTTCTTAAAATGAGCCCTTCAGACCTGTATGCAGTACTCAAGGCATGAGCTGACCAATGCCTTATACCAAGGGACAATCACCTCCTTATCCCTGCTAACTTTCTGCATATCATTGATAAGACCCGATGACCTGCTCTGGCAGTCTATCTGCACTGCTCAGAAACTTCATATCTTTACTGTTCAGAAAACTTCATATTCTCTACAATACACCAGGTTATCAGATCTAGATGATTTCAAAGTGACAATTACATTGTTAAAATATTCTCTTCCTCTTAACTGCACACCTCTAATGCAGCCAATGGACCAAATTGTGATTAAGGCGATCAAATTATGGTACTGTAAAATTGTGTTGCTCAAAGATTGATGTCAGCAGTTCAGACTGAAGATACAACTACATTACAAAAGATAATTTTAAAAGATGTAATGCTTTCTTTTGCTGTAGCCTGGGACTCTGTATTACTCAAATTTACTGACACCTCGTGGGAAAAATTATGGTAGAAATCGGATGATTTTATAAACATTTACAAACTGTGACGATAGGAGGAAATGAAGCTGAGGTCAGTAAAGAAATGGTGTCATTTATTGATCTGATTCATTCAAGAAAGACCTATTAAAGTGAATTTGGCAAAACATGGAGATATTGTTCCATTGACATATTTTATTTTATTATTATTATTATTAAATATTTTTGGCAGTATAGAAATTGTCCATCAAAGGTAGAACATTATGGCAATTATAAAATACTTAGAAACAAAATTACAGGTATGATTAAAAAAACAAAAAAATTCATATTATAATCAATTTGTTATGGATAAGCATATAACTCAAAAGGTGAAATGGAATAGCATAAATAATCTGTTCAGTATAAAGAAGACATTATCTAAGGGAAATCAAATTAAAACATTATTAGAACAGATTTCTGGTACAAATAAACAGTATAAGGCTGAAAATAAGTTTTCCAAGTCAATTTTAGTTATGAATAGGTTTCATAATCATTATTGCCAAAATTTTTTTAAACAACAAGATAATCTTCCTCAAATTGAGAATTCACGTGTAGTTTTAACTCCACTATATACTGAGATTCTGGCCCTGGATGCCAAGTGATTCTAGTGCGTCTCTAAAAGCATTTTCTCTAAAGAGCATTTCAGCAAATAGATTGTATTTTTTGTTTCAACAACTGTTTTTTCTTGATTTCTCTATCAAAGTAGCTCTTTCGCACTACAAGAAGTAGGCAAAGGCCCAGAAAGGAAAACCACCTTTCTGTTTCTTTTTATATTAGTATTAACTTATTAATTCAGCTGCTTGGTCACCTTGTGGCACTGCTCCTGCCTCCCCATGGCGGGGCCAGAAACCTGGGTGGTAAGGCAAACCCCCAGGGCCAAAAGGAGCAAAATATGGACTTTCCACCGATTCAGACAGCAAATCAAAATTCAATGTATTTACACCAACCTAATGATGACAAAACCAACTGAAACAGACTGAAGACGGATGCTTCCCTAATAGAACATCCGAGTTTCCTGATCCTGCATTCCTTAATGAACCAAGATCCTAGGCAATCTATCGCCATTCCTCATACAAAAGTGTCTGGAAAATGTAGGAGGTTCCCCGAAAATGGTGCACCATCTCAAATCTGGCGATCTGTTGGTTGAAACTACAAGCTCTAAACATTCAAGAGTGCCTTCTCAAACTCACAACATTCAGTGGAATTCCAGTTAATGGGACCTAATGAATGTCTCAGAAGAGGAAATTGTCAACGAATTGCAGGATCAGAAGGTCACATAAGCAAAGAGAATTACGATAAAGAAAGATGGCGAACTTATTCCAACTCGCAGTATCATACTGACATTTAGCTCACCCAACCTACCATCATCAGTGAAACCCAGGTATTTGAACTGCCGCATTTGACCGTATATTCCAAACCCGCTAAGGTGTTATAAATGTCAGAAATTTGGACACTCCCAAACGGTCTGCCGAGGTGATGCAGCATGCCCTAACTGTGGATTGAAGGAACATGCCCAAGCTGATTGTAAATCGCAGTCCTCACTTTGCCCTAATTGTAAAGGCAATCACCCAGCCTTCTCTAAAACATGTGATCAGTAGAAATAAGAGAAGAAAATTTAAAAATACAAGATAGAAAATAAAAAAAGTCTCATTTTCCGAAGGGAGAAAACAATTACAGCAACAGGTGCTAATGCCAAGATGTACATATGCCGGCGCTGCTCAAAAAATTTCATTCAATATCAGTTCAAACAGATACATCAATCCCGCCAAGAATCTCTATTTCTGAATAGGCTCGAACTTTACTCTCCTTTGTACCTCAGTCCTCAAAGCAACAGACTTCAAATAGATCTAGTAGCACACCAGTCATGATACCGCCTGTTACTCATACAATTCCTGTATGATCTAGTCAAACAGAAAACTCTGATCCCGGTAACAAGCAGTATGCTGAATCTTTCCATATGGACACAAATGAGACTTGCTCTCAAGAAGAAATGGAAACCATTCTGGATATTCATGCAGAAGACAAATATCTTCAAAGAGAGACAAAATAAAAATTGACCGACTGAAACAGACTTCCAAAAAGCAGACAGACACAGCATTAGCATTAGCAGAGGCACATGATGCAAGAAAACAAGCTTATATAGCATCAGCCAAAAAAAAAAAAAAAAACACCTTATTTCACCCACCCACTCGCTCCAAATGTTTGTCAAGTTCTGTCTTGAATCTATTTAAGCTATCGACTTCTACAATGACAGATGGAAGTTTGTTCCACAAATCAACCACCTGCTGGCTAAAGGCAAATTTTCGCACATCTATCCTACAACCGTCTTTCCTCAATTTGAATTTATGCCCTCTCAGGTGATTATTCTGAGCAAGAGGAAGAATCCCATCCGCATTGAGCATGCTCAAACTATTCAAGGCTTTATACACCTCAATCAGATCACCTGGCAGGTGCCTAGTCTCCAGACACTGTAATTTGCAAAATTTAAGCCTTTCTTCATAAGAGCACCCCCTTTGTTCCATTCACTAATCTTGTTGCCCTTCTCTGTACTCGTTCCAACAGCTCTACATCCTTCTTAAAGGTGTGGCCTGATCATTGCTTTATACAAGGGGATAATCACTTCCTTATCCCTGCTATTGACAAGACACCATGAGCTACTCTTGCAGACCGTCTGCACTGCTCAGAAAACTTCATATCTGCCTGCACAATTACCCCCAGGTCCTTTTCATTCTCTACCACTGTCAGTGTGGTACCACAGGGTTGATACCTTACTCTGGGATTACTGCTTCCCATATGTAGTACTTTACATTTGTCAATGTTAAACTTCATTTGCCACCTCTCAGCCCATCTGCTCAACTTTTCTAGATCCTGTTGCAGCAGTGTGCTGTCATTAGTGTCATTAACAACCCTGCCAACCTTTGTATCGTCTGCAAACTTGGACATTAAGCCTGATATACCATCATCAATATCATTTATAAATACAGAAAACAACAATGGACCCAACACTGAATCCTGAGGGACTCCACTAATAATATTAGTCCACGAAGAGCAGTGTCCATTGATTACCACTCTCTGTCTTCTCCCACTCAACCATCCCTTTATCCATAGCAGCAATTTGCCTGCAATGCCACACTGCTTAAATTTGTGCAGCAGTCTTCCATGCGCAACAGTATCAAAGGCTTTTCTAAGATCCAAATATATGATATCAAAGTTATTCTTTGCATCCAGTTCCTTTGTGACTACATCATAGTATCCAATCAAATTAGTCAGACAAGACTTCCCCTTAACAAACCCATGCTGTGTCCGAGCCATAACTGAAGTCTTGTCTAGGTGATCCTACAATGCTTCTTTAACCAGTACCTCCATTAATTTCCCTGGAACAGAAGTTAAACTAACAGGTCTGTAATTACCTGTGTCTCCCTTTGATCCTCCTTTGTGGATTGGGGTCACATTTGCACATCTCCAGTCCATGGGTACCTCCCCTGAGTCTCATAATTATGGATAAGGGTTTGCTTACTTCCTTTGCCACCTCCTTTAATATAACTGGATAGATTCCATCCACCCCAGGTGCTTTTCTTGTGTTTATCTTCAACAATTTCTCCTCCACTTTACTCTCATTTATTACAAGATTATCTAGCTTACTTCTTCACTTCTTACAGCTTCTTCATTTAAATCCAAACAATGAAAAACATCGCCCAGTGGAACTTCAGAGGGTTTCACAGCAATATTGACGACATCCACGAGATAATTAAGCATTATAAACCAATTGGAAGCTGTTTACAAGAGATATCTTTAACACCTCAGGTGTCTACCTCAATAAAAATTATACTCTCTTTCAGCAAGACAGGCCTGCTACTACTAATGTTCATGGAGGGGTAGCCATACTTATAGACGGAAGAGTACCCTGCAAACGCATTCAGTTGCAAACTACTATTGAAGTTATCGCCATGCGAATAGCGATTGGCATTACCCTAACACTTGCTTCACTCTACCTGCCACCCAGTTGCCCTTGTACCATACATGAACTTGAAGATCTCATTCAGCAGTTGCCAACCCCTTTCTGTTTATTTGGTGACTTCAGTGGACACCATCCATTGTGGGATTCTCCCAATACAGACGGACGAGGACAAATCATTGAAATGCTTATCAACAGACAAAATCTAACCATATTAAATACTGGCCCACCAACTTACCTCCACCTCCCAACAGTAACAGTCTCTTCAATATACCTCTCTATCTGCTCTCCAATCCTTTTCTGTAGTATCAAGTGGACAGCTCTGGATGATTCGCTCAACAGTGATCACTATCCTATAATACGTAAAATTAAAATGTTGCACTGCATACCAACAGTAACCCTCACAAAATGGAAATTTTCCAAGGTAGTTTGGGCAAAGTACGCTTCTCACGTATCCTTTGACAATCAGATCATAAAATCTCATCCAGTTGACACAGTTGCCAATCATATTACAAAAGAGATCCTAGCAGCTGCATCCACTGCCATCCCAAAGTCACAGTCAAGCATCCATAGAACCACCAATTATTGGTGGAGCCAGGACTGTAAGAATGTAAAAAAAAAAAAAACTGTGCATGGAATTTATTCTGCAAACATCCTACCACACCAATCTTATAAATTACAAGAAAATTAGAGCTAAAGGTCATCATATTAGGAAGAAAGCGAAAAGAGACTCTTGGATTCGATTCATAACTGCAATTAATAAAAATACCGATGTAAGAATTATCTGGAGAAAATTAAAGCAATTAAATGGAAAATTTCCTCCTTTGTCGTCCTCACTTTTCACCTGGAATGGACAGGAGCTATCTACTCCTGCAGAGATTGTAAATGTACTAGGGATAGTATTTTCACAGTTGTCTGACTCTACATCATATGATCCATCATTTCAAAAGATTAAAAGATTAAAAGCTTTAGCGGAAAAATCCTCTGAAATTTAAAACTACATCCTCTTTACCTTATAATAAACCACTTACTTTGATAGAACTTCAGGAGGCTTTATCTATCGCTAAGAACAGAGCTGCAGGCCCAGATGGAACATACTACATAATGTTACAACACTTGGACAATAAATCATTATCTTCACTGCTGACATTCTACAATCGCATCTTCATGGAGCATTCCTTCCCCAGCTCCTGGTGTCACGTGTTTGTACTGGTGATACCCAAACCAGGGAAAGATCACTCTATTTCGAATAATTACAGACCCATTTCGCTCACCAGCTGCTTAAGTAAAACCATAGAAAAAAATGATACACCGTCGACTAACATGGTATCTTGATTCCCAAAATATGATCTCTGACAATCAGTTTGGTTTCAGAAAACACCAATCATCCCTGGATCTCATGATCAAAGCAGAAACAAACATCAGGAATGCGTTTATCCAAAATAAACATCTCATAATGGTATGTCTCGACATAAGAAGGCCTTTGACACTACTCGGCAGTTTTGCATCCTGAGAGATCTTCATTCCCTGAACCTGAGAGGATACTTACCGTATTTCATACAGAATTTCTTACAGCACAGGACCTTTCAAGTTCGCTATCGGCAAGTCCTTTCGCAAACATATGTACAAGAAGAAGGAGTCCCTCAGGGCTCTGTACTCAGTGCAACCTTATTTGCAATAAGAATAAATCAGATTACCAAAAATATTCCCAACACTGTAAATTCATACTTTTATGCCAATGATGTGACTGTCTCTTGCAGTTAGCAAAACATGAGCTTTATTGAAAGGCATCTGCAAACCTCAATTAGTAATATTGAGCTATGGATGACACAGAATGGTTACCGACTATCCTATCAGAAATCAAGAGTCATTCACTTTTTTCAATAAATGAAAGATGCATCCACAGGTATTTGCACCCCATCTACACCCAACAAATCATCCCATCATGGTTGTGAATAGCATTCGTCTCCCATATCTGATTTTTTATAATAAACTGAACTTCTCAGAATATATTACACATCTAAGGACCGCTTGCCAGAAAAAAATGAACTTACTAAGAGTTATCTCTTCTACATCATGGAGTGCAGATCATTACACCTTACTTCACTTGTACAGAGCCCTAATCAGATCTTGCCTTGATTATGGTGCCCTGGTGTATGGTTCTGCTAGGGAAAGCATGCTAGCACGTCTTGCCCCTATCCAACATTCTGCTCTCAGGATTGCTGTAGGCACTTATAGAACATCGCCAGTACAAAGTTTTTATATTGAAGCCCATGAACGTCCACTCAGCCTCAGGAGAAAGATGTTACTTCTGGACTATGTATCCAAAATTCAAAGTCTACCTACTTACCCCATTAGGCCCTTACTTAATTTTCCCCAGTTCACAATTTACTACAGAAATAAACCTAGAGCAGCTCAGCCTACTGGCATCAGATTGCAGGTTTTATCACAAACTTGGAATATACATCTAGACAATGCTAGACAAAATCCTCAAAGATCCAAACAGTTCAAATCCTCCATGGTTTTCTATTAGAGCATCCTTGTGACAGCTATTTCCTAAATTGGGGAAAGCATTCACTAGCAAATACCAATATACAGTATCTGCATATTACTAACACACAACGTTACTCAAATTTTACACAAGTATATACTGACGGATCAAAGTCTGGGAATGGAGTCGGTGCTGCAGCTGCCTTTCCCTATAACACCACCTCTTCACTTCCCACTGAATGCAGCGATTATACAGCTGAATTATGTGCCATCAAGCTTGCCTTAGAAAACATTCTCCATTTGTTCATCCAAAAAAGTGGAATATATACTGACTCACAGAGTTCACTTTCGGCCTTGCAAAATTCCTCCTCAGCAACACATCCCTTAATAAAATCTATAAAAACTCAACTGATGCATATCCATGATCACAAGTAAGTAGTCATCTTTTGCTGGATCCCAGGCCACACTGGGATATCAGAGAATGAAAAAGTAGACTATGCAGCCAAATATTCATCCAACATAGCATTGCCAGATTGCTAAATTCTATATGGACTACAGATCCCATATATGAAATACATGTAAGGAACAGTGGACACTTCTATGGCAAGCTCAACTGAATAACAAGCTTCGTGAAATAAAACCTGAACCGCAGTTATGGGTCTCTAGTTTTTGTGTAAAAAAACTGTGTGAAAGGAAGAAGTCATCCTGGCCAGAGCACGAATCGGGCACAGTCAGCTCACCCACATTTTCCTTCTTATAGGAAATAATCCTCCACAGTGTACGCACTGCAACTCTTTTCTCACAATAAAGCACATTCTCATTGAATGCACCTTATACACTCAAGCCCGAAATGCCTCATTCAGTATTCTTCAAAATCTTCAAGAACCTTTGACACTCCGCCAGCTCTTAGGTAATGATGTGAATCTCCTCGAATTTTTCTGCTTTTTAAAGCGGATGCATCTGTATAATTGTTTCTAACTGTTCTTACAGATGCCGTGTGACCTTCATCTCGTTTATAGGCACAATATGGCCTGAGTAGCCCTTTCGCCAGAAATAACCATACCAATACTGAGATTCTTAGGATTATAGAACAGTTGAGGAACAAGAAATCTTGTGGATTGCATTGTATTACTATAACTGAAGTTAAAAGGAATAAGGAACAGTTTGCTATACTCTTATTGTATAGATGTTAGAAATAGGGTGCTATCCAACTAATTTACTTTCATTTAAGGTAATTCCAATATATAAAAAGGGTTCACCAGATGATTATTATAATTATAGACCTATAACAATACAGTTACTACTAAATAAGATTATAGAATATTATATTTTCTCTCATATAAGCAAGTACTTACATCAATATGGATTGCTAAGCAACTTTCTGTTCTCATATCAGAAGGGTAAGAGTACAAAGATTTTATTAGAGAATTTAATGGATTCTTTTAAATTACATTTCATTTAAATAATAATTTCATAATGATTTTATTTATAGATTTGACCAAAGTATATGTCTTAATTGATATTCCTACATTGCAACAAAAATTACTGAAATATGGTATAATGGGAAGGATCAATCAACTAATAGCATGCTATTTAACCAAAATAAAAATGACAGTTGTGAAGTAGAAAATATAAAAGGAAAATCAATTAATATAAAGAGAGGGGTATCTCAAGGCACTCATGCAGGGCCAATAATGTTCAATCTTTATATAAATGACATATTTGAAGTAATTAAGAGATCTTTTATCAGATTTTATGCAGATATAATCTTCTATACAGTTGTAAAAAATTTAACAAATATAACAAATACAGCAGGATCTTATTCATTTGCAGAGTTGGCTACATGACCGTAAATTAGAACTCAGTTTTGAAAATCAAAATTCTTGGTAATTAGACCTCATCAAATTCTAGATAGTCATCCTTCTATTAAAATAAATAAACACGAATGCCTTCATGATCAGAATTTCCACAATTGCGAATGTTGAACTGTGGAAGAAATTTCAAATCATTGTTACCTTGGGTTATGGATTGACTACAGTCTTAGTTAGGCAATTCACATAACCAATTTGTATTAAAAAAAATGAGATTTTATGTGTACTTTGTTTTTTACTATATTAAGATTAAGTTAAATCTTAGAACAAAAGTTACCTTATAATTATGCATTAGTGGACTCCCAACTTAATTATTTAGTTAATGTGTGGGCACAAGCAAATCTATCAGAAGTAACAGTAATAAATAACTTAATTAGCAGAATTTTGAGACTTATAATGGGAAAAAAATACTTGGAATGACTTGAATAAAAGAAGCCAATTTTTGTTAAAATATAAAATCCTTGTATCCAGTTCAAAAACTGAATTATTTTGAAAAATTTTAACATTATTTGTGATGAGTTGAATGAGCAAAGGAATTTTTCATAATTTAAGGAATCCAAAAGCAATTTTTTTTGCCTCACCAACGAACATAATTTGATACAATGAACATAATTAACAATTTGTTGGTTTAGGAGAAGTTATCTCATTTTCAAATTAAAATATTTAATATGAAAAATTTTGATTCTTAATGATTCAGTGATTAGAGTTGCTTTAGATATAAAAAGTACTCTCTGTTTACAGTGTGAAATGTATTATGTGTAGTAATTTCTGTCCCCCCCCCCTTTTTTTGTTTAATAACAAATTTGTTTGTAAAACTTTTATTTGATGAATTATAACTTGTAAAGAAATTTAATTTTCTTAACAAGTTTATTTATTGTAAACAAATCATTTGATGAATAAATTGTATTGTATTATCTCTCTATACATTAAAAAAGTTTTCCTCCTAGTGATATTTATTTGAGCCAAAGGGAGAAGAGGGCAAGGCAATTACATCACAACAAATGCAATTAATTATTGACAAATGCCTCCGTAAGGTTCATCCACCTTGCGCACGTGCTTCTCTGTCTAACATTTTTTGTATATTAATGAATATTGTATACAGTATTTGTAAATAGTTTAGTATTTTGTAAATGTTTTAAATATTTGTATAGTTTGTAAATATTTCAGTTAAATATTTTAGTCCTGCTCTTTCGGATGCAACAGTATTACTCATGCATTATGGAACCCGAAGCAAAAGGCATTTTACTAAATGACCTATGTAAACGCAGGAGAATAATTACATAGCGATATTTATTCGACCTTGAGAATGCCGCGCACTACAAATCATATGATGCAAGGAAGCAAGGTTATAAAGCATCAGCCAAGAAAAAAACCTCCCATATCACTTGTCCACCTGCCCTGCTCTTCTTCCTTGAATTTATTCAAATTGTCCGTATACACAGCACCAGATGTAAGTTTGTTCCAACAGTCAACCACCCACTGGCTGAAAGCAAACCTCACATCTGTCCTCCAACTATCCTTCCTCAATTTGAATTTATGACCCCTCATTGTGTGTAAAATGAGCAAGAGGAAGAATGCCATTGACAGTGAGCTTGCTGAATCCATGCAAAGTCTTAAAAACCTTGATCAGATCACCTTGCAGGTGCTTAGTCTCAATATGCTGCAATTTGTACAACAAGCCTGCCTTGGTAAGACCACCCTTTCATTCCCTTCACCAATCTCATTGCTCTTCTCTGCACCCATTCCAGCAGTTTTAGATCCTTCCTAAAATGAGGACTTCAGACCTGTATGCAATACACTCATGTGGACTAATCATTACCATATACATACCATCATTATTGTAGTTAACCACCCTGGTAACATTTGCGTCATTTGGAAACTTAGATATTAAGCCTGATATACCCTCATCAATATCATTGATAAAAAATGATATGAATGATATTGATGTCTCTACCGTTCTCCCAACTCCACTAATCACTTGGAGCTCTTTGACTTCCTCTCTTTGTAAATTGACTTTGTCCAGTTCAACTTTCCTAACAGTGAGGTAATTTTCCTTGGTGATTTTAATGTTCACAACTGCAGCTGGCTTCCGTTTTCTAGTCACACCGACCCAGCTGGTCGAGATGCTGAGGCTTTTGCAATTACTAATGATCTTGCACAGATTGTTCATTTACCTACAAGAACATCAGACAATCCTAACCATACAGCCAACACGCTTGATCTTTTTTCTCACAAACAAGCCTTCTAAGTACACGGTCGAAGTGAGTGGTCCTTTAGGCACCTCAGATCACAACTTGGTGATTGTCTCTTCTCCAATGGAGCCTTTATCTCATGGCTATTCCCAACCTCGTATTGTTTGGCATTAGAAGAATGCAAAATGGGATGACTTGCGAGATTTCTTTTCTTCCTTTCCTTGGTCTGATTTCTATTTCAAAACTTCTGATGTCAATGTTTTCTCAGATCGTGTCAGTGAAATTATCCTTGTAGGAATGGAATCCTTTATCCAATACTCCACCTTAAAATCTCGTCCTTTATCTAATGGCTTTACAATAAATGTGCTAAGGCTGTTCAAGAGAAGAACGTTGCATATCGTAATTGGCTTGTTTCCAATTCTTCAGTTTCATTTTCTGCCTACACCAAAGCTCGCAACAATTGTAAAGCAGTTATTAATCAGCCCAAACTAGATTTTGAACAGGCTAAGAGTAGAAAACTTGCTTCTTGCCCTAATGGTAGCCGAACATTTTGGTCTCTTGCCAAAGCTATTGGCCGCAACTTTTGCCCATCTCTGCTCCCACCTCTGTTTAAAACAGATGGTTCTGTTGTCACTTCAGCCAAAGATAAAGCTGACCTGCTAGCAACCGATTTTTCTTCCAACTCATGTATTAATGATCTTGGTAAAATACCCCCACCATTCCCAACACGCTCCATTCAATGCCTCCTGTGGTCTTCCGTCAAAAGAATGTCAGAAGAATTTTGACGAATCTTGATGGTAAGAAAGCTCCAGGTCCCGAAGGTATTTCTCCACTTGTTCTCAAAACCTGTGCTCCTGAACTTACTCCTGTTCTTTGCCGCCTTTTTTCACTTTTCTATTATTCCAAAGGTGTTTTTCCTTCTGCTTGGAAATTTGCTCGTATCCAACCAGTTCCTAAAAAGGGTGATAAATCCCTCCCATCTAATTATCGTCCCATTGCAATTACTTCTACTCTTTCTAAAGTAATGGAGAAATCAATTAACTGCCAACTCTTAAAGTACCTGGAAACCTTCCGTTTGATCAACGATCGCCAGTATGGATTCTGTCAGTGTCGATCCACTGGTGATATTCTGGCTTATGTTACCCATTTATGGACAAATTCATTGGAAAAGTTCGGTGAAACACAAGCAGTTGCTCTTGAAATCTCAAAGGCTTTCGATCATGTTTGGCATAAATGTCTTCTAAACAAACTTCCATCTTATGGTTTGCCAACTGTTTTTTGCAATTGGTTATCCAGTTTTCTCTCTGATCGCTCACTGAGGGTGATGGTAGATGGCTCTCTGTCTTCTAACTTCTCCACTAATGTCGGTGTCCCACAAGGTTCAGTTCTTTCCCCCACTCTTTTTCTCTTGTTTATTAATGACCTTCTGCCATTGACTGGAAATCCTATCCATATTTTTGCCGATGATAGCACATTTCATTCCACTTTCCATTTTGAGAAACCTTGCCCTGCTCAATCAGCTTCAACTTCTCGAATATCCGCTACCAATTCCTTAAAGGTCGATCTCCAGGTAATTTTCCAGTGGAGCAAAGACAATTTAGTTGATTTCAATCCTTCTAAAACTCAGTCTTGTCTTATGTCTCGCAAAAAGGATTCTTCTGATCCTATGCTTATCTTTGGTGACACACCGATTTCTAGGCAAGTTGATATATCTCTTTTGGGGATTACCCTGACTTCTAATCTGTCTTGGCACAAGCACATTACAGATATTGGTTCCTCTGCATCTAAAAAACTTGGTTTTCTCTTTCGCCCTTAGCGTTACTTTTCTTCCAAACAGCTGTTTACTCTGTACAAATCGCAAATCCTCCGTACCATGGAATATTGTTCCCACATCTGGGGTGGTGCCCCCAAAACCTCTCTCAGGCTTCTAGGTTCCATTCAGAAGAGGGCAGTCAGGTTAATTAATGACTCATCTCTAACAGAGTCTCTCCACTCGCTGTCTCATAGACGTACTGTTTCTGCTGCATGCCTTTTCTACAGATACTTCCACGGGCACTGTTCTTCTGAATTGGCTTCTATAATTCCCGCTCTCTCTTTCAAAACAGTCTGAACACGTGCCGCAACCAGCCATCATCCATTTATTGTCCAACTTCCAACTCACAGAACCAACTTTTCATCTTCTTCATTTATTCATTCAACTGCCATTTTCTGGAACAACCTTCCTTCGTATGTCTTTCGTGAAAATTACAGTCTACAGAAGTTCAAGTCTAATGTCAACAAATATCTTCTTTCGTCTTCTCAACCTCTAACCCAAGCACCGTACTAAGTACTATACGTTCTAATATCTCTCGTGTTTGTGGTTTTTGTAAAAAAAAAAAAAAAAAAAAAAAATTGAAAACAACAATGGGCCCAGCACCGAACCCTGGGGAACTCCACTGATAATATTAGTCCACGAACAGTAGTGCCCATTGATAACCACTGTATGTCTTCTTCCACTTAACCATTCCTTTATCACTTGCAGTACCTTGCCCTTGATACCATATGGCTCCAGTTTGTACAGCAGTCGTTTTTGTGCAACAGTATCAAAAGCTTGCCCGAAATCCAAGTATATAATATTAAAATTATTTTTTGCATCCAATTCCTCTGTTACTACATTATAATAGCCATTCAGATTGGTAGATAAGATCTCCCCATAACAAATGCATGGTGTGACTGCAGTATAAGTGCATTCCTGTCTAGATGATCCTGCTTTACTTCTTTGACTGGAGACTCCATTATTTCCCACGGAACAGAAGTTAAGCCAACAGGTCTGTAATTATTCATATCACCCTTTGATCCCCTTTGTGAACTGGGGATACATTTGCACATCTATAGTTTATAGGGACTATAAATGTATCATAAGGGTTTGCTTACTTTGTTTGCTGCCTGCCTTAATATAATTGCATAGATCCCATCCACCCGTGGTGCTTTTTTTATGTTGAGCTTCAACAATTCCTCTTCCACTTTCCTCTCAGTTATTACAAAATTATTTAGTTCCCTGTTATATTCTGATGAATTTCTGGAATTCTAATCAGTAAAGAACTCCTCATGCGTTAATGTAGATGCAAAATACCTATTTAGTTTGTCGGCAACCTGGGCAGGATCATCAATGGTTGAACCCTTTGTGAACTGGGGATACATTTGCACATCTATAGTTTATAGGGACTATAAATGTATTATAAGGGTTTGCTTACTTTGTTTGCTGCCTGCCTTAATATAATTGCATAGATCCCATCCACCCGTGGTGCTTTTTTTTATGTTGAGCTTCAACAATTCCTCTTCCACTTTCCTCTCAGTTATTACAAAATTATTTAGTTTCCTGTTATATTCTGATGAATTTCTGGAATTCTAATGAGTAAAGAACTCCTCATGCTTTAATGTAGATGCAAAATACCTATTTAGTTTGTCGGCAACCTGGGCAGGATCATCAATGGTTGAACCATCGTCAAGTGAAGTAATATGATTCAGCCCCTTCCTTCTGTACTTAATATAAGCAAAGGTGTCTATGCTGCATTTCTTGGCATTTTTTGCCAGAATCGTTAGTAATCTGCTTTATATTGCCTGACCCCATTTATATCTTGATTACGGACTAGTTTATATTTACCATAGGCTTCACCATCACCAGAAAATTTATACGCATCCATTCATATTTCTTTTTAGCCACAAATCTCATCGGTTCATCTGGCATCCATTTAGGTCTAAGCCTGGAATGGTATTTCTTTTTGGTGTTTTTGGAATGGTATTTCGTATGGAGTTTTAACATATCTCCAAATTTTTTGTCAATAAATCAATACTATATTGTGTAATGCATTCTGAATAACAAATACCCACATAAACTGATAATTTATGTACATAAAATGAGATGCCATTATAACATGAAAATATTATATTACCGCTAATTCGAATAGCCTATTATAAGTATCTCGAACACCCTGTTGCATTAATCAGTTCAGATTACTGCGATTGCGCTGTATTATGAATGCTAATCGCGTGGCAACCTCTGACGAACTCATAAAAAATATAACTATTTCAAAATAAACATATTATAATTTAAAAAACACTAAACTCAATTTCTTTTTTTGTTTGGGGATACATTTGCTTTGCTAGTGTAGTAAGTGTGAATCAATGATATGTATAAGCAGGGCGTATCAGAATTGCAAACAGTATAAAAAAAAAATAAAAAAAAACGTTAAATACTAATAACGCCCATACACTTCAAGACGAAGAGTCAATGCCATTCATTAGGTGGGTCAGAGTCTCTTTTGAGACATTACGTGCTCTACTGGAACTGGCCCACCTTCCGGTGGTGTGGACGAGTACCCGGAATCATCTGTTCAGGTGACTGATGCTTCTGGGTAGTCAAGCGGCTAGCACATAACAACAGGACACACAGAATGCACACAAACCTACACCAACACATTTCTGGCCCATTTAACAGTTGATTCTGCTCTTCACAGAGGTACGAGGTGGAGTTGAACAGACGTTCTAGATGCCACCCTATACATATACACATGTCCACATGTATGCCATTCACACGAGGAAAGGTAATATTCCGATGGTTCATTTAATTTGAACCCTTTCGGTGCTTCTAGTAAATCGTATGAGTAAATTTCAAAAGAAGATTGGTTTTTATAAAGGTGTACAATTAGATAGATAACTCAATATTTTTTGTTAATCACGGCTAGGGGCGTGTGACAGAGAGATAACATTGCATATACAGTATTTAGTAATTTGAAATTAAGTTATTTGAAATTAATAACTGTCACGTAAGAGCCAAGGTCATTCAAAAGGTATAGGAATCATTACAAAGCTACAGCAATACGATAGCAAAACATATGCGGATGCATGCGCACTTCTGGTCCGTGAAGTCCACATAATTTTCTGATCTGAAGTTTCACAAGAAATTGTTAGTCTGCTCTAAGGACGTTCTAGGCCGTTCCATCTTCATTTAATGTCTCATTGGAAACATATTTTTCATGACAGTGCGGATTTAACTTGGAATCCTGACCTTTTGGTTAAATAAACATGGGCTATATTGCATCATGGATATTCACTTTTTCATTTGATGAAACTGACCTAACATAATGCATCTAATAACCATACAAAATTCCATAACGAAATTTGTATGGTTATTACAACATTCGGAGCCCAATCATGTTAGTTATTCTTTTTTATAATTACTCAAATTAAATCTAATTCTTAACTGGAGATTTCCTCTCGCTTGTCACATCATGAGCCGATCAGTGACAAGCAGACGACATGTTTGATTGACAACCTGTCAGACGAATAAAGGAAAAGCAAATGTCAACCTATCTCTTATACAGGGCGATCCATTTATCCCGCAACCCATTAGTCACCGGGATACTGCGGTAACTATGGAAACAGTGCACATAATTTCATTGGACGTGGAGTGAAACGTGTACCATGCTATCAAAAATATTTTGATATAAAACATTAAAGAACAAAGTTTTAATATGGCCACCTTTGGCCAACAGTATATCAAACAAATTTTTACATTTTTTGAAGCTGTTTGGGGGTAGTGGGATGGGACAAGGTACGAGTGCCTTGCCACACAAGCACACACACATATCAATTAAACATCACTAGACTATGAAGCATCAATAAATTGTGTTGATAATAGCATGTATCCTTTGGTCGGGTTTCCCCCCCCCTTTTTTTGGACGAAAAATCCGAGTTTCCGACTGATAAAACCAAGCAACACTGGCTGTTTGTGATGTTGCGAAACAAAAGCCAATTAAAGTTCTTCCCGCCTATACGGGATCCGAACTTAGGGATCTTCGAAGCAAAAATCAGTTTAATTTAAAGTAGTTTTTTGCTTCAAAAACCACTTGGGAAACTACAAGACACGCGCATCAACTTACTATTACTGGGATGACAGATAAGGGAAGACTATACAAAAATCCACTGGAAGCTCCACGAGTGTCTTATCGCAACTCATGAAAACTTCTCCTGATATCTTATATTTCTTGAAACTTGTATGGTTCGCTATCTTCGGTGCGGTGTTCAAATACTTTTGTGACGATTCTGTATGTCCTCCTTCTGGGATTCCTCCAAACCCATGAAATTGACCGGTCCCATTTGGGGGAACAAAATTTAGATGCTTGATTTAATATCTAAAAAATTTCTAATTTTTTTCTAATGAATGAAAAATGAACTTATGTTTAAATTATTTCACACTTGCGCTAATTACTCCACCAATTTGGCAATGGTTAGGTAAAATATAACTGATGACAAAGCTCTAAGGCAAGAGAAGAAACAAATATACTAAACCAGAGTTTCCTGTAGGGTTATCATGTTATTACTTGATTTGTTTTGTCATGATCTGTCTTTGACACTTTTGGTTTGATTGTTTTACGAGATGAACTGAGTTATCTGCTTCCAACAAGTAGAAGTATTCTTTGTATCTAAGCTATTTTATCTTATCAGACTGTAACATTATAAACATTTATCACCACGCCAGGTTTAAACACGATTATAAAGGATGATAAATCGTTTGAAATAAAACGAAAATTTGAGAGATCTCATCCGTAATATTCTTGTATCGTAATGACTTGTAAATCTTTATTTGACATGACCTAATAACAAAGTTGGCATTAGTGTCTTTAATATTTTTTGAAGATAAAATATTTTCATTAGTGTAGATCAGTTCATGTTAAATATAGAAAGACGACTTAATCGACGTTGTAAGATACAGGAAGTGCGTCATCGCCGCATTTACCTCTTCTCTGAAACTGCGGTGAAAGTGCCGTCTTTTCTCTGCTCCTCCTGAATGTGTGGAGCAGGAAGCGAGAAAGGGGAGGGATGGAAGATATAGTAAAACATAGCCGGTTTTCCTTCACCCCTCGGTTCCGATGCTTGTGACCCAGATTTGTGGAAAATCGTTGCAGTGTCTGAAGCAGGCGGATAGCTAGAAGTCGGTCAAACGGACAGCCTTGCACATTTTGAAAGAGTTTAGTGGTTCGGCTGTATTTTTATAAGGCGGAAAGACTTTATTCTTTTTCATTCTGCCACCTCAGGTTGAAGAAATCAGTTTTTATTGCATCTGAAGTTTAAGAAAGTTAGGCTTAAGTCGTGTTGCTCTGACTCCACAAAGGATTTCGCTCAGTTCCTTTTTTTTTTTTTTTTTTTGGTAGTTGTTGGCGCATAGGCTTCTGTGGCCATAATGTACCTCCCAAGGTTTTTGCAGTACTTTGATCCAAGCCCGAGGCGGGAATCGAACCCGCAACCTTTGGGTTGCCAGGCAGGCTCTTTACCCACCCGGCTAGCCCGGTCGGCTTCTCGGTTCCTGTCGACTGAACTAAACATTCATGGACACAGACATCGGAAGGGAGGAAGCTTCCTCCCTACAAACAAGGCTGCAAGTTTGGGCTACAAATGATATCTACATGCGACTTAACGAGCATATTTTTTTAATCCAGTGGTGTAAAAACCGTTAATTTACTGTTTAAAATTGCGCATTAAACTATGCACAAATTTACTCAGTTGGGAGAGGTTTCCAAATACGTTTGGTAGGATAGTGTACATATGAATGGAAAAATATTGCAAGTAAGTCGAAAAGGATCCATCACTGTACAAAGAGATTCAGTATATTTTTATTTTAAAATCATATCTAATAACTTATATACACTAACATTTATAATAAGGAGCTAAGATCGGGGTTCTGGACCGACCATTCCGGAGGCAGTACTCGTTCACTTCCTAAACAGATAATGAAATATTCTTGAATACAGCAGCTTTTTCTTACAAGTTCAACGAAATATACTGTATTATCAAAAGTATTGGGACAACAAGAAGAATACACTTACAAGAAATAGTCGTATTCAGCTTGAGTGTATCGCGTCTATAAATCTTGGATTATTCATGCCAATTTCAGGCTGAAAGCAGTTTCAGAATACCCGCTGAGGTAATGTGGAAATAAAGTAAGAAATCTCTCTACATCTTTGAACACTCAATATAATGTTTTGATCGATACCCCTCTTGTGAATTATAATATCTTTTGATGATGTATCCCTTCTGACTTCATGCGATTTCCAGATAATTTTTCCTTTCACATGTACACCACCTATCAGAAGTATTCGGAAACCCTTTCCAACGATGTGAATTGATTGTACAAAGCGGCATCAGATTTAAAAGTGTGCAGACAGTATTACTGATTGTACATAACTTAGAAACAGTAATCATTATTTATTTTATTTATTTGTTTATATAAGTGAATAAAAATGTAATTTTTAATATGGCGTAAATAATGCTGGGTTTAGTCTGCGGTGCTGGCGCACATTTTTTAGAGTACTTAGAAATAAGGTCATGAAGGACATTAGACTAACGGTAATTGTACACATCCATGTAACAACTACGCCACTGCACCCCGTTAAATCAGACCCTGGATGCAAGCCACCTTCGGCCTTAACTACAAGAGATAGCCTACGCGATGTTCAATTCAATTTCTGTTGAGTGCCTTTTATATAGATACTCCGATAGGCACTGTTCTTCTGAATTGGTATATACAAGGTGTTTCAAAAATGATGGTCAATAATTTAAAGGTAAAAAATACAAACTAAAATCAGCAAAAAGGTACCAGCGAACATCGGGCCGCAAATGAACCGTTTTCGAGATAATGCACATTTTCTGTTAAGATCCGCCACTGACTATGGGAGCACTCTGGGAGGGTAGTCTGTATTGCTGAGACGTTGTACACGCTGGATATGGTAGGGGTACAGTAATTGGCGATGTAAAATTCGCCACACACTGCTATGACTCAGTACACGCTCTTGCAGAGCAACCCTCCTTGTCGAAATTCATGGATTTTGTTCTATTCTTGGGGCCCCTTATCTGGAACATTGTGCTTTAAGACTGGCTGGGACACTCTCTCCAGAATTGCAAAATTTTTGCTTTCGCCGATGACCTGACAATTGTGGTCTCAGGCACTTCTTGTGTAGTGTTGGAGGTGAATGCAAACCAGATTTTAACTGACCTTTCCACCTGGTCATTGGCTAACAAACTTAAAATTAATCCAGCGAAATCAAAAATTATGCTTTTTAAATCCAAATTAGATCTTAGGCGGCCTCCTCAAGTCAAAATTTTTGGCAAGCGGCTTCCTATAGTCACTGAGGCAAAACTCCTTGGGGTCATTATTGACCATAAGCTTTCCTTCTATCCTCATCTTATTCACATAAGTACCAAAATCAAAAAGTTCACAGGGTCAATTATTCGAATTTCCAAAGGGGGAGTGGAGTCTCTGTAGGAAGTCACTTTCTTTACTATAATGATGTTTTCCTGCCCATAGTCACCTATGCAGTAGGAGCTTGGTTTCATCGGGCCACTAATTCCAAAATGAGGTTAAAACTGAATTCCATCCAGCGGAGCATGCTCCTCTCTCTTCTCAGAGTCTGTAGAATAGTTTCCACCGCTGCAGTGACAGTTATTGCGGGGTCCCTCCCATTGGATCTATTTGTCATCTATCGTGTTATCTTCTTTCGACACAAAAAACAAATACCTTCTGAATTACTTGGTATCCAGTTAAATTTAAATGAAGATCCTAAAAAAGAGAAATTCAGATGGTTTAACGAGCTAATTAGCATCTGGCAGACCAGATGGGACACCACCGCACTTGGAGCGACGACAAGAAAATTCCTGCCTGATGTGACCTTCTTACTCTCTAAATCGGTTAAAATCTGGTGCTCTTTAACTATGCAAACTTCCTTTCTGATAGCAGGACATGACTCTTTCAGTTTCGCTTGCATCACACCGATCTCTGCAGCTGCGGGTATACAGAAGATTGGAGTCACCTGCTCTTTAACTGTGCAATCTACGACGATCTTAGGGTGAAGCTCCGAACTGACGTTCCAGATCTCTCTCCGGGGAAAGAGGAAAGGCTTCTGCATAATAAGAATCATCTCTCAGCTCTTCAGAACTTTGCCTCCGAGGTGTTTGCTCGCAGAAAAAGAATCAACGCCAGATTAGCGCACCAAAACAATCCACCAAATCCAACTGTGTAAGCGGGACAATAGTTTGCTTCTCTGATTTATTTTCTTCTATGGTTCATGTCTGCATGAATTGTCATTGCACTGATCCTAAAGGTCATTAGTTCCACATCTGAATTATTCTGGATACAAGAGTATTTATTGAAGACTACCCCCCCTTTTTTTTTTTTTTTTTTTTTAACCAGCGCCAGTCTGTTTTTTTCTGTTTTTTTCCCTATTATTTTATTTTATTCTTTTATTTATTTAGTATATATATATTTTTTTTTTTCTTATCGCAACGTGTTTTTTTTTTTTTCCTCGCTAATGATTTTTTTTTTCTTTACCAGCACAATGGGTTGTGTTTACTTTATTATTATCATTATTATTATTTTCTTTTTTTTATTTATTACTATTATTTTTTTATTTATTTATTATTATTATTTCATTTATTTATTTATTTTTCTTTTCTCTCTCGCTCCTTCCCTTTTCCTCTGGAATGGGCCCCCGGAGGAATCTGGCCCACCTTTTGGCAACATCAGGTGGGCCAGAGTCTCTTTTGAGGCGTTACGTGCTCTACTTTAACTGGCCCACCTTCCCGTGGTGTGGATGAGTACCCAGAATCATCTGACGTCAAACACATATCTAGCCCATTTGTAGTGATACTGTTCTTCACAGAGACACGAGGCGGAGTTGAACAGATGTTCTAGGTGCCGCCCATTACATATACACATGTCCACATATTCTTTCTAATCCAAAATAATGGTTTTTAAAACCAGGCTTGATCTGCGAAGGCCCCCTCAGATCAAAATCAACAGAATCCAAATACCTTTTGTTGACCAAACCAAAGTCCTTGGGAGTGGTAATCGACCACCGGCTATAATTTCTCCCACATCTCCAGCATCTCAGTACAAAGACCAAGAAGTTCACAACCTCCATTGTAAGAAAATCCAGGAGAGAGAGAGAGAGTGGGGATTATCAAGGCATACCCTGATGCTCTGCTACAAGGCCGTTTTTCTCCCAATTGACTCCTTCGCAGCGGGGATTGGTTTCATCGGGTTCCTATCGTCAAAATGAGAGAGAAACTCAATTCTATTCAGAGATGAATGCTTTTGGCAACCCATCGGGTCTGCCGTACAGTCTCCACAGCTGCAATCCAAGTAATAGAAGACACCCTTACATTAGACTTATACATAATCTATAGAGGTCTTTGCTACCGACTCAGGAAAGGCATTCCTGCCTTTATCCTTGACATAGAACTCTCCTTAAATACAGATGTTAAAAGAGAGAAAGCTCGATGCTTAAATGAGCTTATTAACGTGTGGCAGACCAGATGGGACATCTCAGCTGTGGGGGTGGTGACCAGAAATTTCCCACCAGATGTGACCTTTGTGATGCCCAAAAAGAATAGGATCTGGTTCTCCCTCAGTTTTGAATCCTCGTTCCTTACAACTGGGCGTGGATCACTTAATGAAAAACTTCATCAATTTGGGCTTATAAATACTAACTTATGCTACTGTGGACAGAACGAAAATTGGCACCACTTAATATTTGAATGTGTCCAATATCAAGAATACAGAGACCACCTCAAGAGCAAGAACCCTGATTTCTCCCTAGACAGGTCCATCAACTTATCAGCACCTCAACTAACCTCGCTGCCTTCTGTGTCTTCGCCGCAGACGTCTTTGCCCGGCGGAAGCAACTGATTGCAAACCATCAACAAAATGATTCCAACTAAACCCCTCTTTCTTTGTTTTTTTCTTTTTTTTTGTATACAAATGCACTACGAGAAAATTTCCCCTCTTCTCTCTTTTATTTATCTATTATTATATATATATTTTTCCCCATCTTCATCTTTTTTTCCTCATTTTCCTCTCTCTTTTTTTTTTCCTCTTCATATTTTTTTCTTTCTGTTCCCTTTTTTTCCCTTCTGTTTTTTCTTTTCTTCTTTTTTTTCCAAATTTTTAATTTTTAAAATTTTTTATTATCAATACACCACGGGAACTTTATTTATTTTTCCCCCTCCTCTGGAGTGTGGCCCCGGAGGAATCTGGCCCACCTTTTGCCAACATCAGGTGGGTCAGAGTCTCGAATTGAGACACTACGAGCACAATTGGGACTCCCCCCCCCCATTCCCCCATAGTGTGGACGAGTACCCAGAATCATCTGTCCAGGTTACTGATGCTTCTGGGTAGTCAAGTGACCAGACACAAGAACAGAACACACACATAATTCACACAAGCCTACGTCACACACATAACTGGCCCATTGGTAGTGATACTGTTCTTCACAGAGATACGAGGCGGAGCTGAATCGACCTTCTAGGAGCCGTCGTTTACAAAAAAAACACATGTCCACATGTATTCTTTCTAATACCCTTTCCTCAGTATCAGGTGTTATGCTTCTGGGCCTACCTGGTCGTACTCCATGTGCGAAGCGCCCATGTTCTCTAAGGCGTTGATGTACCCTGATGAATGTGCGCCTGTTGGGCGGGAAATACTTTTTTGTACAAACATATTGTAGTCTGTACAGTTCACCTTTAAATTATTGACCATCACTTTTGAAACACCCTGTATAATTCCTCCTCCACTCCTTCAAACCAGTCCGAACACCTGCTGCAAACAGTCAACATCCAATCCCATCCCAAACTCATAGAACCGACATTTCCCTTCCTAATTTATCTCTTCAACTTCTGTTTTCTGGAACAACCTTCCTTCACATGCATTTCCCGAAAACGATTAATCTACAGAAATTCAAGTCTTGTATCAGTACTTATCTTTGTTCTCTCATCCTTCAATCCATGCGCGGTACTAAGCGCTTTAGGTTCTACCTTTCGTGTTTGGAGTCTAAACAAAACAAAGGGAAAACCTTTCTGGTTATAAAGATTTCAAGGAATGTTATTTAATATTTTTATTTATGCTGTATTGAAATCCCCCAACTCTTAAAAGAAAAGTAAAGAAAATACGTGGATGATATGAAACTTAATCACGCAACTTTTATATTAATATATATGTATATGTATAGGGTAGGTATAATTAAAGTAAATCACCTTGGCAGACCATGAATCCCACAAACACAAAATTTAGAGTACACAGCGCTAGACGGTGGGGAAACATAATTTAAATGCCACTTTTATTGTCATAAATTATGACCAGAGTTTGAACGTGAGGGGAGTCCACGGTTCATAAGTACGAGTGCTTGTATTTACCTCTTGTTAGTTAGCGATATTTCGATGCAGGTGGTTTGGAACACTCATGAGCTCCTTATGACATAAATTCTGTAATTTGGAGTGGTGTGATTTGTGCTGGTGTTTTAACCTCGCAATTTTATATTTTGTAATGCTCCATTGCATTATAGCATTGCCATGTTGTTGTTGTTAGTATAAAGATTAACGACACAAGGGCAACTGAGGCCAAATTTTGTCTGGTCAGAGTTTATTTCATAAATATATTATAGCTATTGAATTATGTACATGCGTATAGGCCAGTACGCTTCAAGTATATTAAGAGTTATTATACGTTGACATCATTTTCAAGGAAATCATGCCAACATAGAATCTCATATAATTATCAGAGCATCGTTATACTCAGGGAAGGTCCCCAGGTTATGGATTGGAGATGTGCAAATGCGTCTCCAATTCACAAAGGAGGATCAAAGGGTAACACGAGTAATTACAGACCTGTTAGTTTAACTTCTGTTCCAGGGAAAATAATGGAGCAATTGGTTAAAGAAGCATTGCAGGTCACCTAGACAAGACTGCAGTAATATAATAATTCAGACACAGCATGGATTTGTTAAGGGGAAGTCTTATCTGACCGATTTGATTGGATACTATGGAACTATATACACAAAGGAACTGGATGCAAAAAATAATTTTGATGTCATATGCTTGAATTTCAGGAAAGCTTTTGATACTGTTGCACATGGGAAAAATAGTTTTCCATGTGCAGGATGATTGAGTGGGGAGAAGACAAAGAAAGAATGGTATACAGGAATTTTGTTAGCAGGGATAAGGAGATGATTACCCCCTTATATAAGGCACTGGTTAGGCCACACCTTGAGTACTACGTGCAGGTCTGGAGGCTTCATTTTAGGAAGGATATAGAGTTGCTAGAACGAGAAGGGCAACAAGACTGGTGAGGGGAAGAAAAGAGTGCTCTTACCAAGAAAGGCTTAAGTTCTGCAAATTGCAGCGTCTGGAGACTAGGCACCTGCGAGGTGATCGAAAAGAGGTGTATAAGGCCTTGAATGGTTTAATCAGGCTCAGTGCCGATGGGATTCTTCCTCTTGCTCAGATTAAGAACCTGAGGGGGGGGGGGCACAGATTCAAATTGAGGAAAGACAGTTGTAGAATAGATGTGCGGAAATTTGCCTTTAGCCAGCGGGTAGTGGATTACTGGAACAAATTTCCATCTATCTCTGTGGAAGTTGATATCTTAAATAAATTCAAGAAAGAATTGGACAAACTTATGGAGCCAATGGATGGGTGAAATGGAAGGGGTTTTTTTTTTGGCTGATGCTGTATAAGCTTGCTTTCTTGCACTGGGTCCTTTTCTAATGCTAAATGAGATAAAATCTGAGTTTTGTTCAATCTACTGAATGACTGGAAGATACTTGAACGGATGGGCAAGTAAAGAGGACCCAGTCTTTCCAATACCACTCCTTATTTTTGGCTGAATCCAGAGAGCCACAAGTTTGGATCTTGTTTTATGTGGTAAAGTTTGTTGTTTTGTTGCTGGTAAAACCTTTCCAGATCTGTAACCAGGTGTCGTAACAGGCCTTGACAATTATAGGCTTGTAATCCACATAAGGAACCCGAAGATGTTGTTAGAATGTGGTAAGAGGTCGTTTAGCGGAAAGATCAGCACTCTTATTTCCTGGAATTCCAGAACGTCCCGGGATCCAACAAAATGTTACTGACTGATTGGACCTGCTGAAAGAGAGTAACTGATAGTGAACAGTTTTCGGTGTAGAATGAGAGGAAGAGAAATTCTCCCTTATGGCAGAGACTGAACAGAGCGTCATTATAGATTAGGGCAGGTGAAAGGGAATGTTCAACAGTCTGGGCAGGTGCTATCCTTATAGCAAACAACTCGGCTGTGAAGATACTGCATTAAGTTGGTAATGGAGCTGTAATTGTAAATGAAGAAAAAACTGCCGCAGCACCTACCGTATTTTGTCAGTTTTTGATTCATAAGTGTATATTGCACAGGAATTAGAGTTGAGAGTATCATGAGCTGCGTGCAACCGTCTGATATTGGAAGAAGATAAAACATTCTTTCTCCATCGGAGAAAGTAGTCATCATGAGAGGCATGAGCAGGTAACCAGTCTGATACAGGAAGAGTTGTGTCCTGAGAAATGTCAGATCAACATTCTAAGTTTGAGGAAGTTCTTTAAGTCTGAGAGCCGCAAGTCGGTTTTCATGTGGCTAATTCTCATAAAAGGAATCCCACAGGAGGGATTCCTTTCATGAAGGTATTATACAGGTGCTCCTAACTATAATGCGATGGGAGACTTCGATCTTAGTAGCGTATAGTGTTGATTGTAATACGGCTCCGGGAGTTTCCCTCAACTCCGCGTTAGGCAATGTGATGAATACAAAACTCTGTAAAGGCCTGGTTTATGTAGGTTAGTGAGTGTTCGTGTAGCGTTAGTGTGGGTTGTATTGTTCATCCGACCTCTTAGCCTAGGGGCCTATGTGAAAACACAGGCCCCTGGGCTAAGAGGCACTGGACAGTAAACTCCAGTTTACTGTCCAGCACCATGAGGAGGCGAGCCAGGCAGTAGGGAGAGCCCAGTAAAAAAAAAAAAGTGAAAGATTGAAGGTAGTAGTGGGAAGAGAGGAAGTGGGAGGGGGGTTAAAGTGGTAGAGAGAAAGAGGAGGCAGCAGTGAAGGCACCCGCCTGGTCGAAGGGGGACAGTAGAGGGGCCCCAGGTCAGAATGCCCATTCTGCCCTGCGGGTATGAGTTTACAGATGGCTGTGTGGTTACCCACCAGGCGATAGGGAGGGTTCCACCCACGTTGTGGGGGGATGGGGGAAGTGAGAAAACAACCAGTCTTTGTGGTAGGAATGAAAGATCATAGGGAAAGGGATCCCTATGTTGGAGCGCCTGTGTGGTGGTCTGTCTCACACTGGTCAGGGTTTAGTCCTGACTAGTGTCAGCATCCCGCACAACGCCGGCTCAGTAGCAACGGTATGGTATCTGATTGGATTGGGCCCATAATAAGCCATCTGCCCATCATCCTCTGGGGGGGGGGATGGGAGGGACACAATTTACTTTACTCATAAGCTACATTCACACTCAGCTGCCATTCATTTATAATCACTGAGCTTCCATTCTATATTTTATACTATTTTGTGCTGTTTTTCTTGAATTTTTTGTTATGTTTTAAATTTCCTTTTCACACATCCATCATCTATCTCACATCAGGGGGATGCAGTGGTGTGTAGTGTAATTTAACATAATGAAATTTGTTTAGTTAAATAAGGTAATTAAAGTATAAGGACAGTTAAAATAAGAGTTAGTATTTATGTAACTTATTAAAGATTTTAATGATATGTTCTTTCTCACTCACACTCATATTTCTATTCGTTCTTACTAGCATTCTTTTCACTTATTCTATTTTATTCTCACTACTTGCACTGCTACTTCAGGCCATACAACTTACCATTATTTTTCAGTTGGGGTGCAGTCCAGCTATATTTCTTTCATGCCAAGGAGGTATTCAGTGGGTGTGTTGATTTGTTAGCAGTTAACTTAATGTGTTAGTGTTATTCTCTAAACATCTGTACTAAACTAATGTGTATTTCATGCTCTCAATCACATTCTTATCTTGTTTCACTCTCTTTTACCAAATTACTTTCATTCTCTCATGCTTAACTGCTGGCCCACTCTCTTTTACTAGAACTTCACATTGTCAGCCTTTCACCAAAATTTCAGTTTCACTCAATCACATTCACAGCACGTTCACTGACTCTCTCACATGCCTTCTTTGGATATTTCTTCGCATTTCGAATATGTTTCGTGTGAAATTTGTGAAAGCTTTATATATGTCTTCTTCTGTTATAAATAAATGTTCTTTCCGTGATCAGGAGGGGAACCAATTTCTGCTATTAACTGAGTTATAGGGATGTAATAATTTATATATTCATAAAGAATGTGTGCCCAGTCCTCACTCTCGCCACAGGTACAGTTTGGATCATCAGTCAGGCCTAAGGAAGTTAATTTAGTCTTTAGGAAGCCCTGACCTGTCAATATACACTGGCGTTCAAAGAAAGTGCATCACCTAGGAATTTCACATTTCTAACCCTTTTTCACGATGGTATGTTACACTAATAACTAGCATCACAAATAGAAATATAAACAAAAGATATTTATTAATAGTTTGACAGGTGCTTTCAAATTTGCAACCTTTATAATATTTGAATATTTGACAGGTGCTTTCAAAATATTCCAAAATGAGCATTTGCAACTTTTATACAATAATTTTGGTAAACACGACAATTATGGCTGAAATGCTATCAGAAGCCCTCAATTTTGCTCCACTTTATCATTTTAAATGGAAAACAAAATGAAAAGTTCACCAGGTGCTTACTAATATTTAGTTTAACCGCCTCTGCCCCTGATAACAGCAGCACACGGTCGAGGCATTGACAAGATTAATTTCTGAACATAATCAACGGTTAGTTCATGGATCCAAACACGATTTATGGCTTCCTCAAGTTCACGAAGAGTGTTTAGTTTCTTTGTTGTTGTTATTTGGTTTTTAGGAGCATTAGCAACTAAGGCCATATTACCCCGAGGATATGCGCTGGTAATTCCCTGACCTTTCCGCATCCTCCGTATTTGGTGGTCACGGGCTCGAACCCCGGTATAATCAAGAAGCGTGTGCTACGCACTGTCGCTCCTGCCCACCTGGCTACGGAGGCGCCTTTAGTTTTCTTTCTGACAACTGCAGATTCCACACGATGCCAACAGTTCTCTATAGGATTCAGGTCCGGGCTGTTTCCTGGCCAGCTAACAGTTGTAATGAACCGTTCTTCCAACCATTTTTTCACCTGTAACAAATGTAAACACATTACTGTCGAACCTCTAATGCAGAAATGAAGCTAAAGTAACTACAGAATTGCCTACTTACACTTTTCGCTCGATGGCAAAGAGCAGAGTCTTCCTGAAAGATGTAGTTACTTGGCAGGTTGAAATGGTCTCCAATGGTCTCTAAGGTAGCCAATGGGTGGCAGCAATTTTCCTTCCAATATAGCCAGATATCCATTGGCATTTACGAAACCTTTTATAAACTGCAAGTGACCTACTGTGCGATATGAAATGCACCCCCATATCATTTTGCTGGTAGGGAATTTTACTGTAGACACCATACATTCTGGATGGTATTCTTCAGCACGTTTACGGCGAATCGTTTGTCTCCCATCAGAGCCATGTAGGTTGAATTTCTTCTCATCCGAGAAAATAACTGACTTCCACCGCTTGGGGGTCCATTTGACATGCTTCTTACACCAAATTAATCGGACCTTTTTCATTTTTTCTGTGAGGAGGGGCTTTTTCTTAGGACGACTGGCTACAAGTCCATTTTTGAAGAGGCGTCTTCTGACTGTTACTTCACTTGCTACCACTCCTGTATGTCCTTCCCATTCTCTTTTCAGCTCAGACGAAGAAGCTTTACGGTTTCTAAGGCATAAGCGCTTCAAAACGTGGTTCTGTTTTGGCGTTGCGTCCGGTTCCTTTTTTCCTATCAGCAGAACCTGTATTCTTGAGTTTGGAAAGAAATCTACTCACTGTCGACTGATTACAAGATACTCTATAAGCAATATGACCGAAAGAACATCCTTCCTCACGTAAAGCAACAATAGTACTCTTTCTTCGTGGCGTAAACTGCACGTAACTCGCCATCCTGACACAAGCAACGAATGACTGCAACTCTTGCTGAGCGTTCTTATATAGCTGAAAGCAATAGCTGATGCAATATTACGTCATAAACTACGCGTGTTCAATCTTATCTGATGCAATCTGCAAGAAATATTGCCATATACTTACGTTATTCGGATGACAATTACAATTTTAAGGGGTGATGCACTTTGAACACCGTTGTGAAAAGTCCAGGGGCCTACCATTTTGGCGGCTTTGGGTTAACCATTGCCATCTGTGGCAGGGACCTTTTGGTCACCAGACCTCTGGTTTCCTGCCCCCAATTTGTTTGCCATAGCTCATGGAGCTTTGTGGCTATTCTTTTCCTTTCAGTCTTGATGTTATTGGCTGTATCAAGGGCCGTTCTCGGAATTTCTGTGGGTATGCCCTTCTTTAGTTTGTAGTACAAAATTTAGCTATTTCCAATTAAAGTGGGAGAGCACATGCAGTGCCGGTGTGCTCACAGTGCAACATGCTCTGGTGATAGTGAGATGTATTCTCTGAATTGTCTCTAATTTGTCCTGTTTCTGGCTATGGCCGTGCTGGTAAACCACGCACCGGCTTCACAGGTGATGTCAGGCAAAAACACTGCTCGGTATGTGATTGCAGGGGACCTTCTTTTGAGCCCCCAGTCAGCCCGAATGATTCTGACATTCATGACTGCGTAGTTTCTCACTTTTTTTTTTTTTTGCTAAGTATGCTAAATGGGGATAAATAGTTAATTTTGAGTTAAAAACAACCCCTAGGTATTTTAATTCTGATACCATTTTTACGGTTTTCCATAATTTTTAATTTTAGGGGTCTCCTTAGGTAATTTTTTCAGGTGATATCTTGAGCATATGCATATGTGCCTACTCCTGCAGTTTCATGAGTGCGGCATTTGATCTTTGCTCTATAACCACTCTTGTGTTTCCTTTTACAAGGAGAATCAAATCTTCCGCAAAGGCTGGGCTTTCCACTGGGCCCAGATCCAAGGCCAGAAATTCATCGAGAACAATTGGCCAGAAGAAAAGACCAAGGATTGATCCCTGCGGGCAACCTTTGTTCACAAGGGATATCAGTTCCTGGAACCTTGTGCGAACTGAGACACTTCTGTCTTTAAGGTAGCTGTTTATTACCTTATAGAGGTTTTGGGGGACATTTATCTGGCGGAGTCTCCTAAGTGAATCAAATGCCTCAGCAAAGTCTGTAGAAATTGCCAACATATACTTTTTCTTCGCTTCTCGGTGTTCTGGCTTAGATTGTATTGTGTATTTTTTACTGTTGTCAGCAGGTGATGCATGGCATCTTCCGTAGAGTTGCCATGCTTGAAACCATACTGATTATTTGAATGAAAGCCTGCTTCTGTATAATACATAGATATTTTGATTATTTGAGTGAAAGCCTGCTTCTGTATAATACACAGATATCCTATTGTAAATTAGTTTTCATATATTTTCCCTAGTACCGGGAGCAGAGCTATTGGTCTGTATGATTTTGGATCAGTAGAAGGTTTCTCTGGGTTCTTCAGGATTAATCTTAGTACTGCGTTTTTTTTTCCAGATTTTAGGAAATGTTCCTTTGTCATACAGTGGTTGTATAAGGCTATTAGTTTATTTGGTGCTTTTTCATTTATATAATTTTTTTGATGATTTCTAACTGTAGGAAGTCAAAACCAGGGCTTTTGTTGTTTTTGGTTTTGGTTAGAGCTATTTCTAATTATTCTTTAGAGCTATTTCTAATTATTCTTTAGAGCTATTTCTAGTTATAAAAGGAGGCTCTATCTTGGCATTTTCATATTCAGTGTTTTCTTTTATACTGTCAATCTGAGTAGGGGAATAATTCCCAGCCTCAGTGTGGACAATGATGTCTAATATGTTGTTCACAGACTCTGCCCAACGCAGGGTTGGGGTTCCATCTGGTTTAGCTGTAGTTTCTATTGCTTCTCCTCTTGGCAATTTGTTGGTCACTATTCTGTAGACAACTCCCCAAGGGTCAGCTTTTTCAGAAGTTCCCACCAAGTGCCGCCAGGTTTATTTTTTATTTTCTATAATGAGAGAAGTATGTTGGTTCCTGAGAGTTTTGTAAGAATCTTTCATTGCATCAACCTCATTTTGTGACCCTTTAAAAATTCTTCTCGCCTGTAGTACCCTTCTCCTGAGTATAGTCAGTTCAGGGCACCATCAGGGAACTACCTGCTTCCTCGGGTTTTTTTTTTTTTTTTTTTTGGATAGACAGGTTTCATGTTTTTATTAAGACATTTTTCATAATCAGTGCATGGTCGTCCGGGCTATAATTGTTGTTCAATCTAGCCCACTCATTTCCCTGCTTTTGCAGCTCAGCTGTTGTAAGTTCCGTGAAGATATTATAGTTTGCTTTCTTCATGTTATATCTTTTGAAATCCAACAGGGATTTCAAAAGATATAACATGAAGAAAGGTTATTGGGCCATTTATAACTGTTTATTTAGTTTGAAAGTAATTGCTCTATGATCTGATGTGGTCCAGGCTAGCTGGTTGGCTGGCTGGCTAGACACCAGCGTAGTGAGACAGCAATGTTTCTTTGCAATGGTGTAATGAGGGATCATGCGCTTTGGACTGAAGAAGTATCGAAAGCTTCTAGGGCTGTCCTCAGAGCATTGTGCTAGACGTTTAGCCGTTCTAATGTGCTTCTCCTAGCAGAGCCTTATACCGTAGAACCATAATCTACGCGTGAACGGATTAGACTTGTAGAGGTGAACCGATCAGCTCCCCATGACATGGACAAGACTGACCGAAGTGTATTCAACTGTTTTAGACAATCAGTTCATACATGAGTAACATGTACTTGGAAATTTCTAATATTAGACACAGAAGTCTGATGGTATTAACTATTGGTATCGGGCTATTGTTTTAACTGTAGTTCAAGATCAGTATGAAGAGCACATCGTTTGCAAAATTGAGTGGTGGTAGATTTGTGTTTTGCTAGTGGAAATCCATTGCGTGAGGTCCAGGATTCAATTTTGATTATGGTAAGTTGGAGTTGATGTTTGATAGTGTTCTTGCTTTGGGACTTGCAGTAAATGGTAGAGTGTGTGTGTGTCGTAGAGTGTGTTTAGTGTCAAACGGCACCAGGGGGTTTCCCCCCATCTCTGCGTGCTATACATTGTGGATGTGAAACAGAACACTGTCAATGCCAGAGGTTTAAAAGTATATGGATTTTGTATTTGTGTAGTGTCGTGTACCGTTGTTCATCTGGTAATTTAGCCGCTGGGCCCCTAATGGGACCCAACGTTGCCCCACTCCGCCCCGTGGAGGCAGACCAGGTACACCACTACTATAGTTATTTACTCTGGCAGGTGCTGCCACCTAATTTCCTGAGATTTCAGTGGCAAGGACCTAAAAAAAAAACTGCTATAGATAGGGGTCAGCCAAAACAAAGGGAGTACTAGTTGGGCGATTTGATGTTAAGTTTTTGGGTGTAGGGCTCAAGCAATTTGGAGTTGATTCGGACGCTAGTTGTAAGTTAGAGAAGGAGAGGGAGACTGAAGACTGGGGAGAAAAGATAGAGATACGGGGTCCATAGGGAAGATGATCCCAAGTCAGTGGAGCAGGCCCATGCCCCACCAGAGTGAAAAAGAGGGGTGGCGAGGGGGGAGGACACCAGGGATGAACTCCCCCTCCAGCCGGGGAGTGGAGGCAAAGGATCACGCAGGAAATGGCGAGGTTTTCCGCAAACATGTCAATTTCCACAGTTTAGGGATGTCTCGTGTCATGTTGTGGACTCGAATTGCGAATAAGGTTGCGCTGAGTTTTTGCGCTGAAGTTTGCGCTGGGTGGAAAAGGCCCAGGTTCGAATCCCGTCGATGACGCGAGGAACTTTAATGGGCTTTTTTCACTCCGTGGCTGAGTTAGTCAGTCTCAGGAGTAGATAGCAAGGTTTTTCCATCAGAAACTGGTGTTTTTTGTCCAGCAAAAACAGGCAAATTAACCATAGAACACACGCAATTAATGGACATATGACACACAGCACGGCATATGAATTTAAATATTCTGGTAGCCTAATATAATAATTCGGTTTCAGTATAGATCCCTATAGTACTCCTTCCTGAATTTGAGACGGTGTGTTTTAATAGCGGACTTGAAAAAGAGCATAGGCGTAGGAAATTCTGAATTATTGCAAGGAGGTGACCCCTTAGCCCTAGATGGTAAAGGTCCATAATAATACCATATCGCAAGGTAATGGCAAATGCTTTTTCGATATCTAAGTAAATAACTAAATGTTGTTTCGTGACAAAGGCATTGCGAATATGGGATTCAGCTTTAATGAGTATGTCCATAGTGGATCTCTTCTTGCGAAAGCCCATACTGATGATCTAATAAAAGGTTCTCTGATTCCAGAATTCATGTGAGAATCGTATGAACCATTCTTTCAAAAATTTTTCCTATGGAGCTTCTAAGGGATAATGGTCTGTAATTTTCAACCAATGAAGGATCTTTGTCTTTTTTTAGTAGGGCAAGAATCAGAGAATGGCGCCAGGAAAGGGGAGGAACATTTTCGGAGAAGAACCGATTATAGAAAATCCGTAGAGTACATAAGTCCTGTTATTTGTGCAAATCGTTTTAATCTGGATTTTTTTTCTAATTTGTTGTTTTGGGACATATGATCTCGAGACCAAAGAGAACGCGAATTCTAATAGGGGAAACACCAGAGTGATGTATAAAGTTATGGTTAAATGAGTATTGCCGAAAGAGGAAGAATAGCGCTTTATGAAATCCAGTCTCTTGTAAGCCTGTTTCGAAATGTAGTCTGTGTGAGATGAGAAGGAACAGTTGTTCGAAAATGACACCTAGATCACGTATTTCATTGGTGATTAACAACTCTTGAAGTTCTGCACTGTAACCAAACTGAATGACTTTCTTACGAGGATCTTTGTAAGAAACCACCGTGAATTTATCGATATTTATTGATAGATTGTTAAGTTTGGTTCGAATAAACCACGCATTTATCGATATTTACTGATAGATTGTTAAGTTTGGTCCGAATAAAAGGATTCAAGAAAGGTCTGAAATTTAATGCAGTCAGTAACCGAGTTACAAGATTCATAAAGTTTAATGCCATCAGCATATAATAAAAGATTTCCACCTTCTAGTCTAGAGATATTTGTCAGATCGTTAACATACATGTTGAAAAGAAGACGATCTAATGAAGATTCCTGGGGAATCGTCATTAGATCGTCTGTAGATGCCTGTAGGGAAGGATGATTCGCACAATGTATTTCCATTATAAATTATCTGTTAAAAACGATCTGTAACATAATCATATAACCAATGCCGTAGTTGGAGAGTTTTAACAGATTATGATGAACTGTGTCAAACTCTCTAGACTGGTCCGTATAAATCACATCGACCCAGTTGTCACGATCAATTGGTGACCACGGACCCTCCGTGACGAAAGCCATGTTGATCTTGAGTCAAAATTGGATTGAAGTATGCAGAAAGTTTACTTTGAACATTTGTATATAGTATTTTTGCTATGCTGTTAATGAGTGTTATTGGATAATAGTTATTGACATGGGTTCGGAGCCCCTTTTATATACTGTATTGGCATTATGTGCTACGCAGTGCTGCTCCTGCCCACCTGGCTATGGAGGCGCCTACTGCCTCTTGTATGCGGAGCATTTTTTCCGGTCTCTTTTCGGGAAGATGGGTCATCCACTATCCATAGCGTTGTTCGCATGAAATTCTAATATGGATTCCTCATTATCTGAATGTACATCTACTGCCATGCTGTTGGTGGGGATTCGGTTTTCTTGCAGTCTTTAGCAGTTTTCGATTTTTCAGATCCACGTGAGACAGTTAGAGTATTAGTTGGGATACTAATTGGTGTGTTAGTGGCTTCGCTGGTTTTAGTTTTACGGGTGTCTTTTCCAGAGGTTGATAAAGTTGCTTTAACCAAGTTAGCCAGAGAGGTGTTTGGCGGTATTAACACATATATTTGAACTGTAGTTGAAGGATATGTGACTTTATGTTCGGGGAAACCGCCAGGTGGCCGGTAGTACAAGTTGATGGTAAATTGTGCTCTCTAAAGTAACTTAAATTTAGTAAAAAATCTATCTAGATTATTACCCAATATGGTAGATATCATCTTATAGTGGACGCCAAATGCTTTCCAATCACACGGGTCATGGAGGCACTGGACTTATAGCAGATAAGTAACTTTTAATTTTAATTTGTGTTTGAACAATTTTGTTAAAGCCGAAGCAAACTACTGCCATTGTCTTGACCGGCTAAAGGTCACTGGTGTGAAGGTAGCTTTTTGGTCGCTATATTGCCTTCGGCAGTAGTTTCCCGCCCGCGACCACCTGTAGTTAACCCAATAGACTTAAACGTTATTGTTCTTCCTACAACTCTACTGCAGAACAGTAAACTGACTACCCTTCCCCTATTAATGCTTGATTTGTCATCTGCTGCTTATAGCTCTGCATAATGGCTGGAAAAGTATATGCACATCGTAGAGCTTCACTGCGTTCCTGCAGGCAACCGCACCAGTTCTCGGGGGAAGAAAACTCGGAGGGGGTTCCTTCCTCGATCGCGATGACTAAAAACAAAATTCGGACCGCGAAACAACAGGCTTCCGCGGCAAATGAACACGGCATACCTGCCGCGGACAACTCTCCCGGCGGCGACGATGCTGATTGTAATGGGGTGAACAGCGATTGTGATCCCGCAGCATCCACGAAGAGACTTCCTACCCTCAAGAAAAAGGTTCTCAAAAGACCAGACGCATCTGATTCACTCCCCCCTAAAGAATGGGAGGATGAAGAGGAATGGGATGAAATGCCGAATTTATTTAGCAAAGATTTTCCCAACCTGAAAATTATACACAAACTGAGGCGCAAAATGGAATACTGTCTCAGTAGCAAAAACAGCAACGTCACCAGGACCGTATCATTACAAATTTCGCGTTGCTGGGGCTCTTTAGAGAAGAAGTTATATGAGGTCATTATAGAAAATGAACAGCTGAAGGCCACCAATGCCCAACTCCAACAAACTAATAAAACTCTATCTAAAGTAACTAAAAATCCAACTATAGCAGCTCTGAATACCGGGCTACCTTCCAACCAAGCCTCTGATGAAGATACTCGGCACCAGTTGTCTTATGCTGCCACGCTCAAACTACCTCAGATCCCCACCACACAGAACAAGCATATGCTGATTATAAAAGCTAGAGAAGGGTGCGACATCCCAGAAAGCGATGGAGTGAAGGACAACGTCTTAAAGAAGATAAAACCAAAATTAGACAATCTTCAAATCAAAAACATTCGCAAAATTCGCGACAAAGGGATAATATTGGAAGCAGTCACTAAGTCAGATCTAGAGCAGATCAAGTCTTGCGGCACAGCTGAAGATCTAACTCTTACCTTTGAAACCCCTAAACTCAGGGGACCAAGTTTAATTGTGTTTGATGTAGATGGCTCAATCCAGAAAGTTGACCTACTGGAAGAAGTATATAACAGAAATCTCTTTGAATCCATGAGCAAAGAAGAAGCCATTAAGGAGATGAAAATTCAATTTTCCACCAATGCACGGACTCGCGGTCGACTTAATTGGGTTATAGAAGTGTCCGACAGGATAAAGAGATTCCTACACAGCCAGGATAGAATTTTTCTGGGCTGGTCATCCCACAGATTCAGAGATTTTGTACCAGTCCTGAAATGCTACAAATGTCTTGGTTATGGGCACACCTCTGCTAAGTGTCTTAAAAAACAACCAATATGTGGGCATTGTGCTGAGGCAGGGCATCTCTACAAGGACTGTCCCAACAAAGCCTCACCTCCTAAATGCTCAAATTGCAAAGCAATTAACAAACTCTACGATCACTCTGTGCGGGATGGAGCGTGCCTTGTATATAGAAGAGCAGCAGATATAGTGCGCAGTAAGACTAACTATGGAAAATAGGATGCTCAACCCCCCTCTCCCAGACTTCGTATAGCTCAAATCAATGGCCAAAAATCCATGTCAGTGGCAACACAGCTTCATCCCCTAATGGACGAGTTGAATCTAGACATTCTTCTCCTTCAGGAACCATACTGCGTCCGTGGAAGGGTCTCTGGTTACCCCCTGGCTTTCAGGGAAATCCAGACGACAAACCAATTGTGCCTCGCTGCTATCATCGTCCGCAATCCAGACTTAGTAGTAACACAGATAGAATCAATCTGCACTCCCCACCTAGCGGGGGCTACAATAGAAGGCAGCTTCGGCCGTATTGCGGTCCTAACAGCATACTTCCAATTTGGTACAGATATCCTCCCGCACATAGCTCGACTAGAACAAGCTCTTGACCTCCTGGAGAACACTGATGTCATCATAGCCGCAGATTCGAATGCCCGGTCAACACAATGGTTCAACACCTCTACCAATGCAAGAGGAGATATGTTAGATGAATTCATTGCCTCACGCAGCCTTGAAATCATCAACAGACCAGGACAACCAACCACCTACTCTTCGGGAACTGGAGAGTCTAACCTGGACATCACACTAACTACTTCTTCTCTTCGCAATAGACTCCTCCATTGGCAGGTGCATGACACAGCCACTACTAGCGACCATCGCCTCATCACTTACAGTGTCACCGATTCTGCCCCCCCCTCGTCAAGTGCCTATGCAGGATATTGTAAGATTCTCTACTAAAACAGCGAACTGGGACCAGTTTGACAATGTAATTCAAGATGCTCTTCATGACCCAGCTAGCAACTTCTACCAATCAATGAACAGTGCGCAGAAAAGACTTTGTGCAGAGTCTGCTCCTCAAAGCTTCAGAGGCTTCCACGAAAAAATGTTCCAGGAAACCAAGATCTGTTCCATGGTGGTCGCAGGAACTCACTAACCTGCGCAATTCTCTGAAGCTCGCTCGGAAAGAATACCAACGCAAGAGAAGGACTGAACCTGCTCACATTGTAGTACAGTATAGAGACCGATTCCGTGAATATACTAACAAAATTTACCATGCCAAAATTTACCATACCAAAGCTCCTGGCGTTCCCTTGTCGAGACTGAGGGGAACCGGAATCCGTGGGGTTTAGTCCACAAACTCGTGAGGAATAAGCTGGGATCCACGGATGTCATACACTCTGTCCGCTCTGATGACTCGTCTGAGACTACACACTGGGAAGATACAATCAACCGGATTCTGGATGAACTAATATATCAGGACAACACCAACTCTGACAGGAAGATAGCAGTACAAAATTCCAGCTTCCAGCCAGACAATATGGAGGAACCATTCACAGAGGAAGAAGTCGATGCAGCAATTAAAAAAATCAAAAAAGGTAAAGCTCTTGGTCTGGATTTTATTGAAGGCGAGACTGTGCAACGTCTCTGGGCCATAGCTCCAATGATACTACTTCAGCTCTTCAACACCTGTCTGAATGAGGGTAACTTTCCATCACGTTGGAAGCATGCTAACCTGAGGCTCTTACCTAAGGATCCCACAGGTACCTCCAAAGCATATCGCCCGATTGCGCTGCTTCCCATTCTCGGCAAGGTTTTTGAGAGACTGCTGCTCTCCCGCTTCCAACCCCGATATGAAGCCAGTGGTTTGGCATCCTCGCTTCAATTTGGATTCAAACAAGGGTGCTCCACAATTGATGCTCTATCTAAAACCCTCAAAGTTGCAGAACAGTCGGATGCAACTTATGTACTGGCAATCTTCATTGACTTCAAAGGAGCTTTTGACACAGTGTGGTGGCCAGGCGTTCTTCAGAGGGCCAGAGTCTCTAACTGCACTTGGAATTTCTACCACTGCCTCAAAAGCTACTTCTCTAACCGCAGGGTCAGCATCAAAACAAAATATCACTGCATCACCCGACATCTAACCCGCGGCTGTCCCCAGGGCTCCATCCTGGGGCCAGCTGTCTGGAATATGATACTCGACGACTGGCTCCTGAGGGACTACCCACACACTACTCAGCTTTCTTATGCCGACGACATGGTTATTATCATTGAGGGCCCCACCCGCACCACCATAGAAACCCAGGCTACGGTTGTTCTCGCTGCTCTGTCCGTATGGGCCACGGAAAATAAACTCTCAGTCTCCACTGAGAAGAGCAAAACCCTCCTATTAAAAGGCAAACTGGACTTCTCCAGACCTCCTACCATACGTTTTAATGGCCGCCCACTGAAAAACTACCGATCGGTGAAGTACCTAGGAGTAATTTTGGACGACAGGAGAACTTTCATTCCTCATATCCAAGCTATCAAAAAAAAGATAAAAAATTACATCACTATGTTAGCACGCTTTACCCACAAGGACTGGGGTCTTAAAGGACCAACTCAACGCCTTTTATACTCAGCAGTATTTATACCAATTGTCACATATGGAGCTGCAGTATGGTGCCACCGAATGACTTTAGTGCATGCTCAACGTAAAATTCAGCAAATTCAACGACTTATGCTACTACAAATGACCCGTGCATGTAGAACGACATCAACTGCCGCCCTACAGCTACTAACAGGCCGCCTCCCTTTGGACCTCCACGTCGCTTTTATCAGACTTTCTCATGCCATCAAGAAGAATAAGGAAGCTGAATTCCTCACTATTCAAACCCGTACCGATACCGACATCAAACAGGAACATAAACGTGTGTGGCTACAATTCATAAACTTATGGCAAACCCGCTGGAATAACTCCACAACTGGTGCAACTACTAAACTTTTCCTTCCTGTGGTAACCTACATCAACAAGCAACGTTCCACTTGGTTCTTCCCTAACGTCTATGCTTCCTTCCTATTAACTGGCCACGGGTCCTTCAAGAGACGCCTTCTAGAGTTCGGCCTAGTCGAGGATGCCCTCTGTACCTGCGGAGAACCTGAAGACTGGGATCACGTGATGCACTCATGCAACGTATACTTAGATCTAAGAAACCAACTACTCCTAGACCTCTACACTACATCACTTCGGCCAGAAACCAAGTTATTGGAATCTAATGATGCCTTCCGTGCACTGACCAGTTATGCCAACGAGGTCTTTCGTCGTCGCTGGCATCACCTGCAACTCCCGAACACTACTCCTGGATAACCTCCTCTAGACAGCAACTGATACCCAGCACCGGAAACTTCCAGACATGAAACTGCAAATGGCGGACAGCCCTGTCGCTCCGTGATTCTCCATTGTGACGATCCTGGACTCTTTAATTTGAACTTTATCTATTCTCTTCTTCCTACCCACAGTCTTTCTCCAGGACTCCCACAACTGCACCTAGCACTCTTCCTGCTCCGTTTCGCCTGGGAGGATGCCTACGCTCTGTCATCCTCGCTATCTTGTCTGTCTTCCACTTTCCTGTCTCTTCTCCGCTCTTTCCTTGGCCCTCCCCACTCTCGCTCCTGCAAGAGTGTGGACGGCCCGTCAGATGTCTTTTACTCCCTGGTCCGGCTCCTCGTGCCAGTGGACGGATGCTGGGAGGCTCCTGGTGATTGCGCCTCCCAGTAACGAAGAGGCCAGTCAAACAACACAAACAACACACTACTCACACATAACCCACACTGACTGGCTTTGCTATGTTAACAGAGTATTTAACGCGGATTTGTGGGAAACCACGGGAACCGCATAACAAAAAACACTATGTCCACTATGACTTTATGTTTTGTTTTGTATTTTTGGATTTTATTTCCAGTTTTCCGCATTTCACATGATTTAGAAAAGGCAGGGTGCCTTTCTTCGCAGTTGGGGCAAACAGGAGTTGAGTCTGAATAAACTGCTTGTGTATGATCCTTCGAACCACGCATCACCTCTACATGCTTGCTGGGAATGGCCATATTTCTGGCATTTATAACACGAACAGGATTCGGAATCTAAGATGAATACGGCAGTTTAAATAGCCAGCATTTACTGTGGATGGCAAATCTGGAGTGCTAAATGTTAAGATGATGGATCTATTAGGAATGAGATGTTTGATCATTATTCGTTTGGCTGATTACCTTTTGATTGTTAAGTTCCTGAATTAATTCTTCAGAGACTAAGTTGGCCCCACTCTGTAATGATGCCTTTCCATGAATTTAAGGTATTGTAGGGAGTCATAGATACCGGTAGGCCACCAAATGTTGTTTTAGCTAGCACTTATAATGTTTTGAGGTGGCTGTTTCTATCAGGAGGTCTCCGGATTGTAGTCGTTTCACCATTTTTGGTTATTTAGCGACAGATTCCAAATATTTTTGTAATTTAGCGACGGATTCCATTGTATCTGAAATGGTGATAACTTGCCCACAGGCTGGGTGGACAGAAAGTGTATCACCAGAAAGTTTGGCATATCATGGCACTGTGCTTCCCTTCGAAGCCTTTTGGGCGGTTAGAGTCATTATCATCGGACGTTTCTGGTATTGAGCTTGAAGGCTCTAAAGGTGGAAAGTTGTTTAAATTCATGGTTACTTCTTTTAGCCCTGGAGGAGAACTTTACCCCAAGTTACCGGCCCCGCTACGTGGAGGCAGGAGCGGTGCCAACCAAGGGACCAACAATCAGAAGAGTAGGAGAGCGGTATGTTGCTAGCGATGGTAGCAGTAACGTTGCTAGCAGGGGGTAGCAGAGGGTAGCAGAGACGTTGCGAGCGGAGAAAAAAAAAGTTTTGATAAACTAGTACTCACCCTAGAAGCACGTCCTCCTCCTTGGATGTTTACGATTAAGGCTATAAGTACTGGGTCTCTTCCACCTAAATACCACTGTGGAGTCCGAGTTTTATTGACCGCTGGAGGTTTGACGTAGCCCAGTGGTCAGGAGCGAGAGTGCATAGCATGCGTTCCTTGAGTGGACCAGGGTTCAAGCCCGTGACTACTAAATACGATAAATATTTGTATTGACGATTTATTGTGAACTCTATTGACTTGGTTGTCGTGCCGGAGTATAAACAGAAAAATATAATACATACTTCTCCACCCCCTTGGCATGCAATCACTAAAACTCAGAGTGAGAAAGCCTAGAAACTCTTTTAAACTTGTGCAAATTTTGACAGTGGAAACAATGATCATTAATTTATTACAGCATATACTGTAAATGGGTTACGTGTAATTAATTTGATATTTATTTATTACCCGAAGAAACAGAACAAGACTTTGAAGTAAATGATGGGTGAGAGGAACAGGCAGTGAGAAATAAGTCTAATGATGAGAATTCAAGCGGGTTGCATTTAATGGTATTTGTTCAAGAAGAGATGTTATAGTCGAAAACCGGAAGTATAAGTTGTTTATCAAGCACGATTATATAACTTCGGCACTCTTAAAACCAGAATAGGTAAAACGGTGTATAAATTTAATATTTTTGCTTTATTTCAAAGTGCGATTTTATTGAGAAAACCACACCTTCATCCCCCACCTCGGTGGATCCTTTCCCAGTCAGAGCGCATACACACCCACATGAACGCACGAGAGGGTAGAGGACAAGACCGTTTTTCTTTTAATGCTTTTTAGTTCATTCATTTACTTGACGCCTACTTGGTCTTTAAAATTCGCGTTACATAAAAAAAAAAAAAATTAACCAACAGTGACAGATCACTTATTTTTCAGGAAATGTTGGGCACTAAAAAAGAAAAAAGTTGAAATCATTCCAATTTCCGACTTCAGTTGGATGTAGAAATAAATCACATTTAGGTATAGTTATACAGTGACGAAAAAAAAAAAAAAAAAAAAAAAGATGTGGGAAATAATGTCTAGATACTGTAGTTGTTTTTTATAAATTTTGTTATAAATAAATACATTTATTTATTTATAAAATATTTTATTTATTTGTATATGCCTTTATTATTTATTTATTAAATAAATTTAATTATTTATCGAAAGGTCAGTTGACTATATTTTTGTGCCGTTGTGCGTTTTTCCTTTCGAAATCTAGAAAGTCTGTTTCATTTATTTCCAGCTTAGTTGATGTTTACATTATTGATGTAGTTACTTCCTGTTTCGCATGTTTGTTCTGAACCATGAATATAAAATTACAACTTAATATGACATACGATACCAGTCTTACTTTTTAAAATAACATTTTGCTATTTTATTTTCGGCAATAGTTGTAAGAGCTTCTGTAGTTTGGCTTTGACCCAAATCATTAGAGGTACTGAAAGCCTTTTAAAATGGGTGCTCTGTTTATCTTTTAGAAGATGCAATGCCAATAGCTACTATAAAACTTCTGTATTTTCTAGAAGCTAAAACAGTCATCATAATCAGATTTTTCTCCTTGAAATGGCTTCGCGTTATAAGAGATTTAAGTAACTATTAAAAGTTTCTTTTCTTCTTTTTTCCAATTACTGCTAAGAGGTTATTTAAAAATTTATTTCATGTTTTATCGTTTTGGATGTATTTATGAAGTTATATAGTATCTATTTATATCCGTTATTTTTAATTACTATAATTTAAAATATCATTCAAGATTTTGTAGCCGATATCAATACTCTAATTATTAAAAGTAGTTAAATATTCAAAGTTTATCTATTGACCTTTGGTCACCGGAAAAAACTGCATATTAAGTTTTAACTTTTCTACGATGAGTATTTCCGGATCTTACAATGAAAATTTTGTTACTTCATTAAAAAACTGCTTTCATAATCAGGACCAATAAAAACGACGCAAATAAGACTAAAGTTACTTGTAAGATTCTAAAAAAGAGACAAAAGAAATAGAGGTATAAATATCGAAACGGGGAACAAGCGGGACCGGTGGTTAAAAAAGATGGCCAATCACTTCTTGGAACAAAGGGTCGAAACACAAAATTACCTCTAAATGCGTAATGTTTGCCCATTTTTTTTATTTTCACTGTTCTGTTTCCTTGTTTAGAAATTGATGTAATTTGAGAGGTGTTTCGGATAATCGGTATTGATGCTAATTTCACACTTTAAAATTTTATTAGAGTGTATATACTCGTCTTAGGTAACAATGTAGTCTTTTCTGTCCCTTTTTTTGTGTTTACTTGCCAGATAACAGGAGACATTTCCTCTTTGGGTTACGGTTGAAGACTTTAACGATTGGTTCGCATGTGGTACTGTCCAAGACGACGACGACCTTTAATAGCATCACATGCCAACCAATCATTTTGACCAATTTCTTCTAAAACTACCAAGAAACACCGTTCTACTCTAAGTCTATAAAGTCGATACATCACTTATTGCGGTCATCCGACATATTTTGTTTTTTTTTTGCTATTGGCATGCGAGACAAGGCTATACCCACAGCATTTTAACCAATGTTTTTAGTCCCACAACGCTCGTAATGGAAGCAGAGAGAGAGAGAGAGAGAGAGAGAGAGAGAGAGAGAGAGAGAGAGAGAGAGAGAGAGCTCCGTTTTAACTTTTCAGTTTATAAGAATAGAACGTTTTTCGTTTAGTATTTTCATACAATTGTAATTGGATTTAGTTTTTAGGTGGAGAATAGTGAAACGACAACTTACTTTCTAGATTAACCCCGGGGGCTCACATCTGGTGAGTATGGGCTTGGCAAACCCAGGGTCCTAAGCTGGATATCATCATTCTTCTCTTTCTTGGTGGTTCCTTTCTACTTCTCTCTCTCTCTCTCTCTCTCTCAGAGGGTAACTCGGGAATTTTTTTTTTTTTTTGGCTGGTGCAGCATAAGCCTCAGAGGCTTCCTTGTACCATGCGGATAATAATAATAATAATAATAAGTACACGTGCCTTGAGTGGCCGGGGTTCAAGCCCGTGACTGCTGAATACGGTGCTGTTTCTTGTATTCTGTCTATCTTGTGAACTCCTCTGATCACTTGGTCGTCCCGGAGTATAAACAGAAAATTTATTTATTTATTTTATTTTATTTACTTCCCTTTCTCCGCACACTGTGCCGATTTTTCCATCGTTCAACTGGAACACTAGGTTATTTCCCTGGTTTGCTAATCGTATCCTTCCTCTCGCTCAAGGTCAACTTCCATTATTTTTCATTATAATTTCCGGTTAATTGGAAGGTTCTCGAGGAAACTTTGAAACGGAAGAAAACCTTTAGGAAAGGAAAAATACTGGTGGTGATTTCATTCGGTTGATGTGGAGCATCCGTCTGGTTGATAAGTCGAACGCTGTGTGGATGAGGGGCAATGAAGCTCATGTGCTCTGTTTTACAGCCATCTCCACAGCTTTTCATTTAGGCGTTTGCCTTTATTTAGAACTTCCATTGGATAACTGTAGCGTTAAAAGAATTTTCAGTTTTTTAACAAGCATGGAAGAAATGATACTAAAAAGGCGAAATGAGTAGATAGGATATGAATCCTGTAGAATTTTTTTGTGTACGCTTCGGTCTGTGAAGTGTTGCTGATTAAGTTTTACGAGCTGTAAAATTTAAATTCCAAATAAACCTTCCTGGAACTCCATTTGCGAGAACCTTAACAAGAGAAATAATTTGTGTGTATTCATCCATCTAGAAGTGATGACATTCGCGAAATGTGGAGGCATAAACTGTTTGAATCTTTGTGAGGAAATAAACTGACACAGCGTTATAGGAATGCATTATTCTTCCGAATATCGTGGTTACTCAGACTTACTGGAAGGCAGTTTTACATGAAATTCATAGGCTAAAAAATTCATTTAATTCTGTCCTGATTTGCATTTTGTATCCATTTTTCCCGTGTCTTGGATTTATGGATTTATTTCCCGTTAACTCCAACCATCTGTTCCCCTCCCTCCAACTCTAAAAAGGATCTCGGTTTATCCTATTTTCGTATAAGTGGAAAAGGGGAATACAAGCAATAACAGCACTACATGATAACAAGAAATGCAACATAAATCATACTATTATCAATGTACAATTAATATTGCATTGATTTGAAACCTGCAACTTTAACCACTTGACAAAAACCTAATAGATAAAGACGTTAAGTAGAAAATCATTCGTTATTTGTATTTAACTTCAGTATCGCACTACTAGATGGATAAGGGGGGACATGTAATCTGCTATGGGCCTAGGTTTAAGTTTAAATTAGTTTAATTTAATCTTTTTCCACTGAAGACGAACCTTTCGAAGTCGTATCGTAAAAATCGATTAGTCCCATCTACGACCAGTCTTCCCTGTGCTTCCCGAGCTTGATAATTTTTTTTATAAATAAATAACATCTCATGGATCTTAAGTTGCACGTGCCTGTTTTAGATGACCCTGGATGATACAGTTCTGTGGCACAAGGAAAACCAAATGATTATGTCTGGACTTTTTTTTTTTTTTTTCCTTCTCACAAGTCTTACGACAACATAACGCAAGCATAACTTGCGCCATTACTACAAAATACCACTAAATATCCTTCCTAAAAAGAATAGGATTTTTGTTCCTAAACCTGGAACCGCAAGATATTCTTAACAAATATGTTGATAGCAGGTTGTTGATCCACATCTTAAGTAAATTTCAGAGAAATAGTTTTTAGACGTCTCACATATAAAAATGCAGGCTTTTCGTGGATAATTTATACTGCTTGACCAATGTATTAGCACTATGTTTTAATATTTATTTATTTATTCAGTTGGAGATCATAATCTCACTCCTGGACAACAAGGTGTTAGCGGAGTTTACATTAGTTACAAGTAATAGGGTGTTGGACCTCCCTTTTCCCGAATCGCTGCTCCGACAAGTCATGGAATGGAGTCAGCAAGGCGTTGAAAAGTGTCGCTAGGAATACTAAGATCATTCACAGACCATTATGTTCATTTCATGTAGCAAAACTCTTCTCAGTTCGTGGAGTTACGTTGACAGAAGATTGTATCGAAGAAAACGTCTTTTAGTTCATTCTACTGATAATCAGTGGGCAGATCTATTCATTGGACTAGCCAGGGAAAGTTTTTCTCGTGTTCCTCAGTCCACTCTTTTTCACATTTGCGCAGTGGGTGGTTGCATTGTCATCTTGAGAGTACTTATGTCCCTTGGGGTAAACATGCAACATTTTCGATAGTACCTAACCTTCAACGATGTTCAGATTGTTCTCTCTTTTACTCTATACTCCGGTGGTTTCAGGTACGCCCAATTATAAAGAAATTATTAGACTTCCCTAATCCCATTTTCAACATTTCTAACGTTCCATTAGAAATACAGTATATGCTACAAGATTCTGAACTTGGAATATATGCTAAAGATGCACTGACAATCATACCTCTTTGGAAATCCATGAGATTCTGTCCGTTTCGCACTGTTGGTGAGCTGATTATATATATTTTAAGTGGGGTAGCGTTTAAACGAGATCATCCTGTACAGTAGTCTGCAATTTATACTTGTATCCGAGTGAATTGAAACGTTCTGTAATGAATGGGTGATAGCACCTGATCCGCAACACACAACATGTATTTCTTAACATTCTCTGTTTCCTAAACATGTTTTTCCAAATGAAAAAATATTTCTCTCTCTGTCCCTAAAAACAATTTCTCCCTAATTTTTTTTTTTCAGATACCACTGCTATATTATAGGTTTTTTTTTTTTTTTTTTTACACATTTTATAGAGATTGGGAGTAATACTTGCATTATAACCCATGGTCCTGATAAAGTGGCCAGGCAATACCTTTTTTGAATAAGTCTTTAGGCATTTCCTCAAACTCTCTACCTTGATTGTCGCTGTGTGTCATAAATGCTGATAAAATCGATAAGACTTTATTTGTCACTTCACACGAAATGTTAGACCAGTGATTTTCAACCGGGGTGCCGTGGTACCTTAGGGTGCCGCAAAACATTCCAGGGGCGCCACATAATTTGGGTTTAAGTTACTTAAACTTATTATTTTTTAAAATTTATATATTTATTTCATTATAAAACGGTGTACAGTATGGTAGGGGTGCCGCAAAATAAAATAAATTACTTGGGGGTGCCGTTATTAAAAAAAAAAAGGTTGAAAACCACTGTGTTAGACATTCGGCCTGTTTCTTTCAGCCGGACTGTGAGTAATGCTACAAATATGAGTAGTTGTCTGTGGTATTACTCACATTATCGTTCCACTTATCTATAGCGGTTACGAGTTCATTACCACATATTGCTTTCTTAATCTTACTTACATCATCATTTTAGCTGATACTGTTATCTTATTTCAATTCTTCAACAGAAATGCTTGATGAATTGCCTTTTAATTACAGATTTGTGAGTTTTTGAAAGCAAAATCTTTTAATACAATTTTGTGAAAACAGTGTTTGTCGGTTATCCGAAAGACAGACTGTTCGAGCCAATCAAGAAATTGGCAAAGCGTCACCATATGCTCTATGAGTATACATATAAATTTATTTTGCATTAGTTAAAATATTTTAAAATCAAAAAAAAAAAAAAAAAAAAAGACTAAATCACATCTGATGAGAACGCTGGATTTAATTTCAACAAGCAATATCAGGTGAAAAATCCACTATCAAGTGTTTTTATTCTCTTTTAAGAATAATTGCTGTGACGTAATTGTTTTGAAATTATATGTCTTTTTTTGAGTTTCTGCTGTTATAATTTCTTTATTACTCTGGAAAGTGTTTATTGACGTTCAGAAATTCTGATTGCATGAAACTTGTGCATAGAATGAGAAAATTTTGCTCTCGTGCTATGTTAACATTCAATATGTATTCAATACAGTAATAATAGGTATGTTTTATTATTTTTCGAATCTTTTAATATTTTAAAATGCTCTATATTTTAAGTGGGGTAGCTTTTAAATGAGATCATCCTGTACAGTAGTCTGCAATTTATACTTGTATCCTAGTGAATTGAAACGTTCTGTGACCTCCATCAATGTATGGGTGATAGCACCTGATCCGCAACACACAGCGTGTTTTTCTTAACATTCTCTGTGTTTCCTAAACATGTTTTGCCAAATGAAAAAATATTTCTTTCTCTGTTCCTAAAAATAATTGCTCCCTAAACATGTTTTTCCGAACGTAATTTTCTCCCTAAAAGATTCCTTCACGTTCAACTAGCCATAGGTTCAACTAGCCACAGGGAAACTTGATGTACGATTTATTCAGTAAAGCAATTAAAGCTAGAAAATCGCCGACACTTTTCGTGATACCACATCAACTTCAGTACAAATATAAAAGCTGGGTAAAGATGACAAAACGCTTATTGTGTTTTCTGTTAACAGAATCTCTGATTCGTTACTACAGAAGAAATATTAGCTACTAATTTCCTGGGAAATCGCAATTATATCGTTTTGGTTAAGAGAATGTTCGCGGTCAACCCTGATGCTGCAAATTCTGCAGTAAACCATAGAAGGTAAGAAGCTATTGCTAACATGACCCATTTTTCGGTAGGCACAAGTCGAACGACCGACAAACTAATTCATTAAATCGCTGTCGTCCTGGTGCTGACCAGGGCGATAGCGATTTAATGAATAATCCCCTCTGACAAAGGATATGTCAGAGAGAATTATCTAATTGCAGGAAATTTCTAAAAATCTGTAAATGTTTTTTTGTCATTTTAGAAACCAAAGGCGGACATTACTAAAGGTTAGGGGGAAGCGACGATCACAACTGTTACGAGTCCCAGTGATTTCAATAGGCTTTGCCGCTAGGAACAGTTACAAGGATTAGATGTGTGTTAAGCGCCAAGGCAACTAAAGCGATGAGGTGTCAGTATATTGTGTCTGTAATTACGTGTATTCTTCGGTCGATTTTATGTTTGCTGGAAGGAAAACCATACCATCTGCAACGCGTCCAATCATTGGAGCCTGCGGATTATCCACTCCGGAGGCTTTTGCTACTTGGTTTCTTCAACAGAAACGGTTCTCAAATGCTGACTTCCAGCGGGATCGCTGTTCATGCGACCTCCCGTTCAACGTCCTCTACCGCATGACGAAGGCATTTTGGACCCTGCAATGCTATGTGATTCCGATTCATCTTTGTTCCCCCTACACCTCCTGCAAGTTTATCGCACTGGTAGTGAATCACCCTGTATATCTCGTCAAAAACGACACCACGTTTAGAAGTCTTACATAACGACACATGGGAAACGTTCAAGGACTGTCCACAGCTAACTGTACTGCATCAAAACTGAAATTATTGTTTATATATGAATTGTAGAAAAAAGAAATAATGACTGCTGGATTTGTCCAGCAGTTATTATTTGTCCGAATTTAATGAAATTTGGAATGGCTCGACAAAATTTTAAAAGGCCCAAATAAAAATTTCATGAAAATTATTCCCTAAATCCAGCTCATGAGTGACCCTTTCAAAATAGCGAACCAGATTTGTTAAACATTATTTTCCCTTTACGAAACCATGCTGAGTATTCTTAAGAATTTCAATTCTATCCAAATGATCCTGAATCATTGATCATTGCCTCCATGATTTTTCCTACCACTGAAGTCAGACTGACAGGTCGATAATTTCCCACTTCACTCTTAGAACCACCCTTATGTATGGGAGATACATTGGCACTTTTCCAATCCAACGGAATCTCCCCAGAGTCTAGTGATGCTCGCATAATTAGCTTCAATGGTTCAATGCACTCCCCATAAGATTATAGGGTATATTCTATCAACTCCAGGAGCCTTACTGTCCTGTAGGCTCGAAAGTTTTTTCATTTAATAATCTTGCGAAATTTCAATATAATTAATTATATATTTTTCAACTTCGCTCCCACAATTTCCCATTGCCACAATAGGTTTTTCATCTATAAATATCCATACAAAATAACTGTTGAATTCATCTGCAACGTCAGCTGGTGTATTTAATACTATCCCCTTTCTCTTACGTAAAGGTCCGATCTGGTTTTTCCTGCTCTTCTTAGCATTTATATAAATAAATAAATTTTCTGTTTATACTCCGGGACGACCAAACGGTCAGAGGAGTTCACAAGGTAGACAGAATACAAGAAACAGCACCGTATTCAGTAGTCACGGGCTTGAACCCCGGTCACTCAAGGCACGTGTACTTATGCTGTTGTTGTTGTTTTGGTTTTTAGGAGCATTAGCAACTAAGGCCATATTGCTCCGGGATATGCGGTGGTCATTCCCTGACCTTTCCGCATCCTCCGTATTTGGTGGTGACGGGCTTGAACCCTGGTCTAATCAAGAAGCGTGTGCTACGCACTGCTGCTCCTTCCCACCTGGCTACGGAGGCGCCATGTGTACTTATGCACTCACGCGCCTGACCACTAGGCTGCGGCGGCCTATTATATGTGAAGAATTCCTAATCCTCCACCCCTCTTTGCTCTGTTTGCTAACAATTTCTCATAAACTGCCTTTGCCTGTCGAACCTTTTCTGTGGCTCTATTACAGATCATCTTGTAGCTGTTATAGGCTTCAGTACTTTTTATTGTTCTGTAACTTTTCCATGCCACCTTTTTCTGCTCAAGTAATGTGGCAACTTCACTATTCATCCAACTTGGAACCCTCCTAGTGGAGTATTTTTTAATGGTAAATACGCATTCAAGGCGTCTGTGATTAATGTTTTAAAAGCATACCACAGTTCAATTGTATTCGTTCTCTGTGCGATATCTACCCAGTTAATAGAGGCCATGTAGCACCTTAAGGCATCGTAATTTCTTTTTCTGAAATTATAACCCATTCCTTTGCCTTTTACTACTGCTACCTCTCTATTCATCATCCACCGTAGAACTCTGTGATCACTTCCTGCTATTGGTTCCTCTACTGTCACCCCTGTTATGTCATCTGATTCATGGGTGATGATGAGGTCCAGGTAGTAGCGGATTAATGTCGGTTGAGGCCCCGGTTGCAGAAGAAAATATTGGGCTCCTTAAAAAAAGAGAGATACAGGGAAAATAAAAATACATGTTAACTATTTTTTAAATAAATAAAAAATATTATGTACTATTAATGTTTTATTTCCAATAAAATTTGAATATAATATAATTAATAATAGCATAATAATAATCACAAATTAGTTGAACTAATAGCTGAACATATTAGTTCAACTAATTTGTTGGGGTTTTGCGTGGGCCCTTCAGAAGTCGGGGCCCAGGGCGCGTGCCCGGTGCGCCCGCCGTTAAATCCGCCTCTGGGTCTAGGATATTCTTTTCTCTAGTACTTTCCTTGACATGTTGATACAAATAACAGCCATCTAGTTGATTTAAAAATTTTGTTCCCCATGTCGAGTTTCCTTCCCACCAGCCAAAAAAAAAAACCCGAATAAAACAATGATAAAAAAAAACTAATAACTTACTCCGAAAAAACTTACTCCAATCAATTAGAGGCAAATTGAAATCACCCATAATAAGAAATTGACGCTTACTTGCCCATTCCATTTGCATGTAGAGGCTTTCGTCATAATCTTCGCAATCACCTGGTCTGTAGATTACTCCTACTCGCATTATACCTTTGTTTCCAACTATCTCACACCATACAAATTCTATACCAGCACGTGAAACGTCTGAATCCGGGATAGCTATCGTCGCACTCAGGCTGCTTCTGATAAGAAGCATAACCCCACCACCCTTTTTACCCTATCTACCCTATCCTTCCTAAATACATTATACAAGCCGTACTGAAACTCATTATCCCCTATTTCCGGGTGGCACCACGTTTCCGCAAGCCCTATTATGTCCGTGTTACTTGTTTTAACCAGCAGTTCGAATTCGCTCATTTTATTGACGCACTTCTAACATTACTATATAAACAATTAAGACTTACTGTTCTTGTATATAGACTAAGACGCATTTAGGGCTAAAGCCTCAAGCTGCGAGCAAATTTAGACTGTGTATATATGATGTATTTAATGATGTTATTGCACGTAATATATACATGTTATTGTATATTTAACAACCCTAACACAACCCTTGAAGTCTTCTAGGCTCTCTTCCCTGGCATTAGCTACCCGCTCACTTGAAACGTTTCTGCCCTCAGAACATCTAGATAATATGTCCAGTTGGGGTAACAGATAAGAACTCTTGAGGTATGTGCAAGAGTTACTTTGACCTATATTATCAGATAAACGCGTGTCAGTATTACCCACATTACTCCTAACTAGCAGTTTCCCTGAACCTTTAAGGTATCCTATTCTAAGGATACTTAGAATACTTAAAGGATACTGGGAAAAACTTTTGCACCACCTTTGTTTAAGTGTATCCCGTCTCTACAAAACAAATTCTTTCTACCTACAAGTGGGCCAAGCTGATAGAAATTTTCCCCCCTAAAGCCTTACAGAGTCCTTCAAGTCTTGAGTTAATCCACAAGGCTTTTAACATATATTCCCTCCTATCGTGTCTGAGCAGAATTGCAGACATTGTGACCTAGCTCGCGGCATTTCTTCATGGTCCTGTATTTTCCAACAAATCGTCAGATTGTGTACGTTTAATGTCATTAGTCCCCACATGAATAATAATATTCTCTTTACCCCCTTAAAATCTGACAATCTGTTGGTGACCATTAATAGTTGCTCCCGACAGACATACCCTGGTTCTACTCCACCTATCCTTATTACAAAAACTATTCCCTGTTAATAAGAATCTCCTAATAAAACAAAGTCCTTTTGAACCATAGTACTTTGCACTTGGTTTTTCTGTTTTGAGGCCCGAATCCGGAGTGCATCACTTGGTAGACTGCTGGAGTCTTGAGTCCCTGACGAGCTCCCAGATGCATTATTCTCGAGGGCAAGCACCCGTTTTTTCAGTGACTCAAATTGTTCCATCAGTGCACCAAATTGTAATTTAAGATCGGTGCACTCCTTACATCGATCACAAAGAAAAGAATCCCCAGGTGAGCTATGATTAGTCACCAGGTCGACTTTGGAAAACATTCCACAGGTTCCGCAACGGATTGAATGATGAGTCACCCGTAAATCGCCATCGGCGATTTCCGTGTGAGTCAAGATACCCTGTGACATGTTTAAGGCAGATCTCGTAATTACCATTATAAAATTAGCTAAATATCAATGAAAATTAACTTTAAAAAATGATATCTATAATATTATAAAAATCAAACTATTACAGGAAAACCTATAACAAAATGATCCAACAATATACTAAATAAATCAAATATTTAAAAGCAATAATCAACAGTAATCCAATCCACTTAACTGAGGAGCCCTGACGAAGCGTGTGCGCTCACCTCCAATGCCAGCTCTTGGACCAATATTCTTTCTGATATTTTCATAAACGACATGGACGATGGGACAGGCTTGATTTCAAAATTTGCAGATGACGTAAAGATTGGTAGATAATGATCAGTACCAAGTAGCGCTCTTTCAGGATAACTTGAACAGGTTGTAAGAATGGTCAGAAAAGTGGCGGGTTTTTTTTAATGCAACAAAATGAAATACTGGAATAAATCTCGAAAAAACAGAACGTTTAATTAACCATTTATTCAACTGAGCCATTTCAAGTATCAAATACATGTGCTAGTTCTATATAGATGCCTTTTGTTTCTTGTTTTATCTTTATAACTGTATTCGTTGGAAGTTATAACTTCCAAAAATATCATCAGTTTCACATTGATGTCAACGCCATTCACTTCAGAAGCTTTTCGAGCCCTTTGGTCGTTATGACACAATTTACATTCCTAGGTAGGTTTTCCAACAAAGACTGCAGCAGATGTAGTCCGTTTTTCCGGTGGAACAGTGACCAGTTGGGCCACAGATGGATATGTTGGTTTGTCCCTTATCCGACGTTTTAGTGCATCCCATATTCCAGCGCGTTCCAATCTGTGCCTCCATTCCAACTTTTGTATATTCGTATCCATGAGCCATTCTTGAACATACCGACGGTGTGGAATGAGGTATTATTCTATTGAAACAAATATGAGTCTGTACTAAAATAACTGTTACATCGTCAGAAGCATGGAGTTGTCCAAAATGTTAATTAGGCGTTCATGGTTCCCCTGCACAACCCCTGTAGGTCCTAAGTCATACAATGAGAAATAGACCACTATAATCCTACTTGTTCCCAACTTTATTATTGGCAGAATTCACTCCAGAAGCAGCATAGATTCTCCAGGTATCTTCCACATCCATACCCGCCTATCAGATCGGAATAGGATATAGATAAATTCATCACTCCATAGAACCGATTTCCACTGCTCAGTGGACCAATTACAAAGTTGATTGCACCATGCAAGAATACACCGCTGATTGCTATTGGTGTTGGTTTATGTGCCGCCGTTCTCTAATGGTTGATGTTTTGCAGAAATTCCTGACGAACGATATTGTCATATATACGTGGAGCGAACTTCCGTGACCTTCCTATATGTACCACCCCACGTGGACGTCATTTTTTGAACCACGATGGGAAATTTTTCATAACACACGTTGGCCTGCCAACCGTCCATTCGGTATTCGTGTCCAAGAGCTACTCAGAGAGCTTAACTTAATGGTAGACAAGGTTGCTCGACTACCAAAAACATCTCCTTCCATCCTGGCATGCTCTAACTCCAGAATGTGACTTCTTTAAAAACTGGATGAAGTTAGATACGCCGCTGCTGTCTACCCACAACACCGAGTTGAACACTGACTTCTTGCTTATGTATACAGACGGCTCGAAGTCAGAGTCATATGTGGGATCTGCAGCTGTCTTTTCTGACTGTAGTAAAGTGTAAAGTGTAAAGTGTATTGATGTCTAACGGCACCAGGGGTTTCCCCCATCTCCGCGTTGCTTTCATTGTAGGTGTACCAGTTCACTGGGAAGGCCAGAGATTTAAAAGTATATGGATTTTGTATAAGTGTAATGTTATGTATCGTTGCTCATCTGGCCATTTAGCCGCTGGACCCCTACTGAGGCCCAACGTTGCCCACACTTGGCCCCGTGGAGGCAGACCAGGTACACAGTAGTATGGAGCTTTACTCTGGCAGGCCCTGCCACCTAGTTTCCTGAGATTTCAGTGGCTAGGGCCTATGGGAAAAAAAATTGTAATGCAACACGAGGCGATTTTCAGGGTAAGACGCTAAGAGATTATTAGAGGCCAAAAGGGCATGCGAAAGCCAGGTTGCCTCTTCAGTCCATCAAACAAAACCCATACGCTATGATATTTAGTCAGAGTGGGGAGGAGACTGAAGGCTGGGGGGAAAAGTCAGAAATATGGGGTCAATAGGGAAGACGGCCCCAGAGAAGGTCAGTGGGGCATGCCCATGCCCCACCAGGAGGAAAAGATCTGAGCAGATTCCCCTTGAATGAAGCATATACACCGCAGAGTTGCGTGTTATAGAGTTAGCCTTGGACCACATAGCAACCCGCCAACATCATCGGGTTATTATATTTACCGATTCGTTGAGCTCACTACAAGCTCTATCAGCGATGAGATACAACAATCATCCAACCCTGTTCCGGATTCAGCAGATGATATGCTCTCTATGAAGGCGGATTCGACATCCGCTTCTGCTGGATCCCCCAGCCACATCGGCATTACCGGAAATGATTTGGCTGATAATGCAGCCAAATCAGCAGTCCGGCTGAATAATCTTGGCTTGTCAGTCTCCTATACAGACTACAAGCAGATAATCCGTAATAAGATTTATTTGCAATAGCAAGACGCGTGTCATGGGCAGGTAACAAACAAACTCTATATCACATTAAGCCTGTAATCAAACCGTGGTGGTCTAGTCTGCGCATGGATCGTAAAGAGGAAGTTGTTCTTGCTCTTCTCCGCATAGGACAGTCATCTGACATATTCTTTTCTGCTGAGGGCCGATGACGCTCCCATGTGCGAGCAATGTGACACCCTTTTATCTATTAAGCACATTTTAGAACTGCATGTTTTATTGCTTTTAACCATCTGACTGAGCCTTATACGCTCAGTCAGATTTTATCTGACAATGACCGTGTGTTAGCAATTTTTAATTTTTTACGTAATATCAATATGTAGAGACGTATAAAATAGGAAATTTATTTTTACTCCGATGCTGTCTTTTACTTATTAATATATATACAACGTTTGACGAGGTTACCAAATTTTGGTACCTTTTCAAGAGGTTACCAAAATCTCAATTTTTTTTTCGTAAATTTAAATTCTTCCTGGCGCCTTATAACTTTCGATGTTTTTGCGTCATTAAAACTAAAAATCATCATCTTCCTATACGTTGATGGACGATGGTGGTTAAGGCCGGCGCTGCTCGCTAGGGTTAATAGGCAATTGCCCAGGGCGTATACCTCTGGGGTGCCAAGAAATACTGAGCTAGCTTAGGTAAAATTACCTAGTGTTAGTAAAAATACAAAACTTAAATTTAATGAAAGGAAGAATGAGTAGGACTAACTGATGGTTTGATTGGTGTAGGCTGTCAGCAATCACACAAATAGACAAGCCAGCAATGGGGAATTCGACAATAACAGTCCTTTCGGCGGTCAACAAGCTTTGCTGTATGTGCCAGTTCCCTACCAAAAGCCCACACGAAAATTCCGCATAGAAAAAACCCCACTGTCATAAATAAATTTTCTGTTTATACTCCGGCACGACAACCAAGTCAGTAGAGTTTACAATAAATCGTCAATACAAATATTTATCGTATTTAGTAGTCACGGGCTTGAACCCCTGTCCACTCAAGGAACGCGTGCTATGCACTCTCGCTCCTGACCACTGAGCTACGTCAGGCCTCACATGAAAAATACCCACATGGAAAATTGCTCACACGGAAAAATTCTGACATTATTTTTAGTTTACAAAAACAAATTATTTTATATTTCAAAACGCAACAAAATGTTCAATTTATATATTTTTTTTCTACTTCTATACGATGTATTTTAATATTATAACTTTTGATTTTAATATAAAATACTGTATAATATTTGTATGTAAATGTTTGTAAGGGAAATTACAGGAAATAAAATGCTCTGGTTTTATTGCAATTGGCCTTTTATTTTATTTATAAAAATAAATTAATTTTTTCTCTGTCATACAAAGTGAACAGTCAACACTTTTTGGTTTTTTATCAACAAACAACTAATTCAGACATATTTCAGTGATTTATTTATTTGTCAAGGATTTGAATAGAATTTTCATCACTGTAAGTTAGCCATTCTCTGAAAGTATTTCAGTTTGTCTTATACCTGCTCATATTCCTGCACAAAAGTGGCAACCAAGTCATGCAGTGCATCATACCTTCTCTTTTTCACCTCTAGACGACCTGGCTGTGCATTAGCCAGTGTCAGTCTGTGGAAAGCCAGGTTGCCTCTTCAGTCCATCAAACAAAACCCATACGCTGGGATGACTGCAGTGGAATAGGGAATTAAGTGCATTGTGAAATCCCTCACAGCAGTTTGTAGTTTTAGGCGACCGTTCAAGAGCTGCATCATGATGATTCCATATTCGTATTGGAAATTGGGGATCTCTACCTGCTGCATCCTCAGTTGTCTTTCATTTGTGAAGACAAAAGATGGCAACATTGTACAACAACCACCCGAACAATGTCATGATTCCTATCTTCAAAAAGCAGAAGCCGACGTTGCCAGAAGTAAAATGAGGCAATACATGAGAGTAATTAGTTCTACTCCTCGCAGTGTGATGGGGAATGTGTTGCCAGAGTTGAGTAACGATGTACTGGCCCATATGTCCAAACAATCATCCCTTGCGGGAAATCTTCTCAATCACAGAAAAGACGGTCATTTGCCTAATCCAACAGCAATAAATTTTGACATTCCTGAAAAGTACCGTCTACTGATACTCGTGATTCAGGTGTGGATAATCCAGAAAGAATTCTGGTTTTAGGTGATAAAGAACTCTTCGTTGAATTGAACAAAGATACAATTTACGGAGATAGCTCCTTTGATAAAGTTCCAAACATGTTTTACCAACTGCATACGTGGCATTCCAAGGTGGGTAACTCATATCCGCCATGTATTTACATTTTGTTACAGAAAAAGAACTTGAATACTTATAATACAATGTTTGAAATCACGAAGCTGTTGGTTCCAGATTTGGAACCAACATAAATATAAAACTTATGTTGGTTCCAGTTTTATATGAATATAAACTCAAGCTGAAGTCTCTTGCTGCAGTAACCTTTGACCCAGTCCATGATGTGAGGAGTGTCTTTGATGAGCTTGCCGCCACATTTACAGACGAAGATAGCTATAATGAGGTGCTCACGTACTTCCTTTTCCACATGCATTGAGGGTGCAGCAGATAGAGATCCCCAGTTTCCAATAAGAATATGGAATCATCATGATGCAGCTCTTGAACGGTCACCTAAAACTACAAACTGCTGTGAGGGGTTTCACAATGTACTTAATTCCCTATTCCACTGCAGTCATCTCAGCGTGTGGTTTTTGTTTGATGGACTGAAGAGGGACCTGGCTTGCCACAGATTGACACGGGCTAATGCACAGGCAGGTCGTCTAGACATGAAAAAGAGAAGATATGATGCACGGCATGACTTGGTTACCACTTTTGTGCAGGAATATGAGCAGGTATAAGACAAACTGAAATACTTGCAGAGGTTGACTAACTTACAGTAATGAAAATTCTATTCAAAAGATCTATTTAAATCCTTGACAAATAAATAAATCACTGAAATATGTCTGAATTAGTTGTTTGTTGATAAAAAACCAAAAAGTGTTGACTGTTCACTTTGTAAGACAGAGAAAAAAATCATTTATTTTTATAAATAAAACAAAAGGCTTTAGTTGCAATAAAACCAGAGCATTTTATTTTCTGTAATTTCCCTTACAAATATTTACATCCAAATATTCTATTTTATATTAAAATCAAAAGTTATATTAGAATACATCGTACAGAAGTACAAATAAAATACAGTATAAATTCAACATTTTGTTGCGTTTTGAAATATGAAATACAGTAATTTGTTTTTTGTAAACTAAAAATAATGTGAGCAATCTTCCGTGTGAGCATTTATCCGTGTGAGCAATTTTTCGTGTGGGTATTTTTCATGTGAGCATTTATGACAGTGGGTTTTTTTCTGTGTGGAATTTTCGTGTGGGCTTTTTTGATGTGCGCATTTATCTGGTCACCATATGTGCCATGACGAGAACGTGGAAGGCGTATGACGTTCATACGCCTTCCTCGGAAAAGCCTAATGGACTATGAAATCAGGAATGTTCGGATACTTTTGGAGAGTAGTGTAGATCTTATCCCTTTGGATTAAACATTGTGCTTTTTATCCTGCCATCATTATATAAGTATTCTATGATTTAAATAAATACTGTTTTCGGCTATCGCCTTTAAGTACCGCACGTGCATTTATCAGGAGTTTCTGCCTTATTATGCAAGCCTTTGTATTTTATTTAAATAAATAAAGAATGTTATATGGAGCAATGGAAATATAAAAACGGAAACTTAAAGCGCGAATATTCATAACAACAGTCCTACCAGTTGCGAATGAAGCAAGATCGTACCGTACTTGTGGAATATTCATTTCGTTTTGCATATCTTTTTTGTTGCTGTCCATTTTTCTGCTGTTTAGGTGTTGCATCGTTATGTTCTCCTCTCTGAATGTTTGATTTCTCATTCTGGCTAATCCGGCTCTTTCCTTTGAAATGAATATTTTAAGGATGATGTAAGGAAGAAACAGTCTAGACAGAATAATAAACTACACAGATAACAGCGTAACATTCGAGTAATAGGAAGAATGGATGAATGAATGAATGAGGCAGAATGAATGCCTCATTCATTCATTAATTCACAAGAATGAATCAGGCAGAATAAGCAACCAAATAAGTGATTGGAAGCAGGATGAAACGAGCAAATACACAGACATATAAATAATGCTGTGTTGTCCAATGTACTGCCCACGAAAAGTTCGGAGTATCTAAAGAAACATTTGAAAAATTTATTTTAGAATCAAACTGAACAAGATGATAATTACACCTTTTGCATGATTACCATGCTCGCCATGTTGCATCCCCCCTAGATAAAACCCCCATCCATTTCCATAGAAATCGCCATGTTTGTCTTGTTCATATGTTATGAACCAACATTGTTTTGTATTATTGTATCTTAAATACTTTTGTGTAATATAAAATCTCGCGGTAGCACAGTTGGTATAATCAGCGTCCTCTCCCCATCCGGTGAAACAGGTTCGATGAGAGTAGCATGTTTTTTTTTTTTTTTTTTTTTCCAGAAAACAAAACATCGACCACGGAACACATGGAATTTACAGACGTAATATACACTGAGTGATCACTGAATTATGACCACCTACCTAATACTTTGTAGGTCCTCCTTTTTCCACAGCAGCCGACGTGGCATTGATTCAACAAGGTATCGGAAGAGTTCGGGAGGTATGGCCAACCAAGCTGTGTGAATGCGGTCAGGTATGGAGGTGATTGGTGCATCTAGACGCCTGATATGCCTTTCCATAGTGTTCCACAAGTGCTCTATGGAATTGATATCGGGGGAAGTTCGGAGGCCAGTCGATATGCTGGAAGTCAGAACTGTGTTCCTCAAACCATTCCTGCAATCAAGTGCCCGATGGCTCGGCACATTATGATCCTGGAAGACACCATCGCCATTCGGGAACAAGTGTAACAAAGCGGGGTATACACAGTCAGCAAGCAGTTGACGATAGCGGAAACCAGTGATACGTTCCACATACATCAAGGGTCCAAGTTTCTGCCGGTGAAACATGCCCCACACCATACAACCGCCTCCACCGGCCTGCACTTTTCATACCATGCATGATGGATGAAGAGATTCATGTTGTTGACGCCAAATCCGTACATGACCATCCACGGTGTGGAGCAAATAACGTGACTTATCTGACCAGCACATCTTCTTCCAGTCTTCTAACGTGCAACTTACATGCTCTTTGCACCAGGCTAGTCTTTTACGCCGATGAACCTTGGTTAGGAGAGGATGCCGTAGGGGTCGTCTGCTGGTATTGTCTACGTATAGTATAGTGTGTTTAGGGTCTAACGGCACCAGGGGTTTCCCCCATCTCCGCGTAATATACATTGTGGTGTGATACAGAATACTGTAGCACTGTAGAGGCCAGAGGTTTAAAAGTGTGTGGATATTGTGGTGTGTAATGTTTTGTACCGTTGTTCATCTGGGCTTTTAGCCGTTGGGACGTTTTTAAATGAGACCCACCGTTGCCCACACTATACTTCGTGGAGGCAGACCAGATACACCAGTATTTTAGAAATTTACTATTTAGAAACGCTAGAAATTGGGTCAGGCCGAAAGAGACATAAGTTATACGGGTTAGAGTTATTTTTTTATTTTATTTTATTTTTTTATTTTTAGTGTGGGGCTTGTGTAGTTTTGGCAAGGGTCAAACGCTAGTCGCAAGATAGCTAGAGAGGGAAGGGCGACTGAAGACTGGGGGGTGAAAGACAGAAATATGGGGTCAGTAGTGAAGATAACCCCAAAAGTCGGCGGGGCAGGCCCATGCCTCACCAGGTGAAGATGGGGGATGGCAGGGGGAGGGTAGAGAGTAACCATCCCCTGCCAAGGGAAGGGAAAGAAAGTGAACCGAGTGAGGGTACCCGGTTCAGATCGCCTAATGATGTTTCCGCAGCAAACTGCATAATGTCTTTGTCAGGGCTTCGTATGCCATTCCTGGGACATGTTGTCTCGTCCGTGTGAGTGGTCAAGTCCAGATAATGACTCCAGTTTAAGCCAGTGGTCAGAGCCAGGTTAAGTTAATAATTAGTTTTTCAGATTGTAGCTGTTAGGTTTTTGTTTGGTTGACACATCTAAGGATCTTTATTATGGATGACAAGTGGTTAGTTTGTGGGAAAATTCCTGCTAAGGTTGTGGGTATGTAAAAAGATCTTCTAGTAAAAAGATCCTGCGCAAACTGCGTTAAGTCTTTATAGTTGTCCTCGCTCTCCAGGAGATATTGTTCTTGGTTTATTGGCGAGAAACGTATTCTAGTTATTAAGAGGCAGCGGAGGTCTTCGTATAGTTGGCAGTGGTGCATGAGGCGCTCCCACGTCTCTGGCTGTCTACAGTGGCAGCGAGGGGTGTCACTCAATCCGAAACTGGAGAGTTTTGCTCTTATTGCGCCATGTCCCGTGAGCAGGTAAGATGTCAGCAGTCCCGGTGAAAACCAGTTTGGGCTTTTGGGAAACACTAGTTGATTATCCGGTATGAATCTTCGGTTGACTTCCCCTTTTGTCGAAGTCGTCCAGCGGGTTTTCCAGGCCTGCTGTAGGTGGGTGAGAAGGCGTTTTTTCTTACGTGCGACGCATGATCATGCCAGATATTGTTCCGGGTTGGCCCATGTTGTATTGGGTAGTCAACTCTTCAACGGTGCTGCGCCTGTTCACCTGTACGAGTCGTCGGATCCGGCGCTCACCTCTAACATCAACCTTTCGCCGACATTTGCAGTTTGCCGTCGTGTCTTTGTTTGACCATTTTGACGCCAGTCCTGGTACACTTTAACTACGGCTGCTCTCGAACACCCTTCTAGTTCACCCGTTTGGGAAATCAAGACACCAGCTCGTCGAGCTCACACAATCTGTCCTTTATCAAAGTCCGATAAATCCTTCCTTTTACCCATCACGCTCAGAAGTTTACTACCTATTGAACCACTGACACGTTATCTATGCTACGTAGGTCGACTAACTGCGCGGTCTCGTACCTCACGTGATCAACGGGTCGCATTCAGTTTTCATTGGGGTCATAATTCAGTGATCACTCAGTGTATATATGGCGCATATGGTCTAAGTTGTTGATGCGCCTAAAACCCTACAACAAACAACCAAAAAAAAAACAACACCGTAAAAAGGGGTACCCTTTTACATTTAAAACAAGTTAGTTAATGTAAGCAATGCATTAAATTTCAAGGGTGTTCGATTTCTATTCTTGAATTAATTAATTTTTTTATTTTTTTTGTGATTAATGGTGAAAAGTAAATAGTTATATTTCTTATTACCAATTAATTACCAATTAATTACTAATTAATTAACTAATATATAAAAGTAATCATTTTCACATCACTGCACATACATTACAACGTAATATTCAGTCAACATTTTAAGTGATAAAATAAATAAACAGCAACACGTGCAAACCTGAGATCGTAGTATGCAGGCAACATTCTTGTAATATGCTTTATTACACTACAATACCGCACAGCTACCTGCACGAATCAATTTGGATTTAGGCCGGGCACGTCTACGGTCGATGCGCTGGAGACAAAACCAGCAAAAAAAAAAAAAAATAAATAAATAAATAAATAAAAAATAAATAAATAAAAAGAATAAAAATAAAATAAAATATATACCGGGTGGTTATAAATAAGTTCCCCTATTCAGGAGACCCTAGTGTCAAAACGGTTAGAGTTAGCGTTGTGAAAATCGGTGGGTATGTCATTTAGGGTATCAGAAAGAGATTTGTAGAAGAAAAAATATTAGTTCAAATTTCCGCCACCAGGGGGAAACGGCACTGCATGTGTGTAAAAGTTGTCATTTACTTCAAGACACGCTGCTTACACAAATGACATCCTGTTAGATAAAAGCAGAAAGCCGACGTCACCGTCAATAACCATTATGGCTCTTATAAAAAAGGAACGTGCTTTTTTAGTAAAACTTTTTAACAGAATAATAGTAACGCTACGTGAATATCGGAAACTTAAAGGTTTGCGTAAAGGACCTTTGACGTCAGTGAGGATTCAAAAACTAATAAAGAAATTTGAGGCGACCGACAATTAGGTGTAATTCCAGGCAGAGGACGACCACGTATCGGAACGGAGGTAGTGGATGAAGTCGCGGTTGCAATGGTCAGAATGCGAAACACTACCAGTCAGTAGTGCTTGCCAGAAGTGTGTCAAGAGACTTTAACCCTCCTCGGTCTACTGTGAGTAAAGTACTTCAAATGATTTTTCACAGGTTCGCGTAAAAGATTCACGTAGTGCAAGAACTAAAGACTTGTGGTCAGCAACAACGAATAGACTTAGCTCTACGATTTCTGGCTCATATGGAACTTGACGATACATGGGCTCGAATGATCTTGTGGTCTGATGAGGCACATTAACCTTATCATGGGGTTGTAAATGCACAGACCTGCCGAATATGGGGAACTTCTCGACCATCTGCTGTGCATGAAAGACCACTACAAAGTCCATATGTTACAGTATGGTGTGGATTCACAGCAGATTTTATAATCGGACCATTTTTCTTTGAAGAGTCTACACCTCATGGCCCCATAAAGTGTACGGTAACTAGTGTACAGTACTGCGCTCTTCTAAGACATCACATTATTTCCGCTCTGCAAGAAAGGCAATGCTTGGAGACCATAGTGTTCATACAAGATGGTGCCCTTCCTCCCCACGTTGGTCGACAAATGAAGGAGCTGAAGGCGCCTCCGTAGCCAGGTGGGAAGGAGCAGCAGTGCGTAGCACACGCTTCTTGATTAGACCGGGGTTCGAGCCCGTCACCACCAAATAAGAGGATGCGAAAAGGTCAGGGAATGACCACCGCATATCCCGGAGCAATATGGCCTTAGTTGCTAATGCTCCTAAAAACCAAATAACAAACAAACAAACAAACAAACGAAGGAGCTGCTCCGTTCAACATTCGGAAATGCTCGCATCATTTCTAGAGACTTTTCGCAGTTCTGGCCAGCCCGATCAGTAGATCTCAATCCCTGTGATTTCTGGCTGTGGGATGCCTGGAAGACAGCGCTTACCGTGGCGGCATACAGACGCTTGTTGATTTGAAAGCAAGCATTAAACAGCAGGTAGCCAACATCCCCAATGAGAAACTGTGTCGCACGCAGTCCTCCGTTTTCAGAATGTCATCTCAAGTGAAGGAAAGCACATAGAACAATATCTGTAGATATCTAAGTTCTGCTATTAAAATCTAATCCTAAGTTAGGTATTCCATCTCATGTTTACAGTGTCCATTTCTCCCCATGGTGGTTGAAATGTGAACTATTTTTTCCCCTTCTTCTTCTACAAATCGCTTCCCCATACCGTAAATGACATACCCACCGATTTTCACAGCGCTATCTCTAACGTTTTGACACTAGGGTCCCCTGAATAGGGAAACTGATTTTATAACCACCCGGTATATACAGGGTGTCTCAAAAATATTGGTACAAACGTTTAGAGGAGGTAAGTAACATCTAAAGGAATGCGAATCGCATAGGAACCCATAACCGGAAACGTCCCCGTAGGTCGGGACGGCGCTGTTCATCAGTTCGAGAGAGGGAAAATTTCTGGTTTACTCATTGAAGCAGTAGTCTCCGCACGAACAGCATGCATCGACATACGAACTGTGAGCTGGCAGACATGCACCTAGTGTATGGATTAGCAGGGGGCAATGGACGAGCCGCTGAACGAATTTATAGAGAACGCTTCCCAGACAGACATGTACCGGACCACCGTTTGTTTGCGCTTGTGCATCAAAATTTGTGCGATTATGGGTCATTTAGAGGTAGCAGGAGTAGTGCGGGCAGACCACGTTCGATACGAACTCCCGCCATGGAAGAAAGTGTGTTGAATGCCGTCCGGAATAATTCTACTACCAGCACACGTGCCGTTGCCTCTGCCTTAGGAGTGTCTCGTTGCAGTGTACAGCGTGTCTGGCACGACGATTCCTTACACCCCTTTCATCTCCAAAGGATTCAGTTACTGCTCTCCCCCAAGATCATCCTGCACGTGTGGTTTTTGCGCAGTGGTTTCTCCAAGAAAATGTTCAAGATTTGAATTTTCCAGCCTATGTTTTGTTCACAAATGAGGCTTATTTCACTCGGGAAGGCTTATTCAATCAGCAAATGCTCCTGTGTGTGCTCACGACAACCCACACGGTGTGCGCTCCCATGCGGCACAACATCGCTTCGCAATAAATGTGTGGGCAGGTATGGTCGGAGACTGCTTAGTCGGCCCATACCTGTTACCATCCCGCATGAACTCCGCTAAATGATCCGATTTAGCGGATCAAGAATGATCCGCTAAATCGGATCATTCTTGAACAAGTTCTACCAGGATTACTTGACGATGTTCCAGCAAATGTGAGACGCAACATTTGGTTTCAACATGACGGGGCGCCTGCCCATTATTGAAGGTGTGTTCGTGACCATTTGAATAGGCGTTTTGGGCGTCGATGGATTGGCCGTGGTGGACCCGTTGCCTGGCCCCCACGCTCACCTGATTTATCGAGCCTTAATTTCTTTCTGTGGGGCCCTGAAATCTATCGTGTATGAATCGCCTGTGGAGACGGAAATGGATCTCGTGGCGAGACTCGTCTGCGCTGCTGCTACTGTCAAAGAAACTCCAGGTGTGTTCGACCGTGTCCGCCAATCCATGCTGCGTCGGTGTCACGCATGCATCGCGTCTCATGGTGTAACTTCAAGCATCTGCTGTAACATCATGAAATGCATCCATCTCGTACTCCATTGTTAATATTATGTCAAATAAAAGTTTCCCACTAATTACTGTCTTATGTCATTTTTGCTTCTTGTGCCTCTGCTACTACTTTCCCGTGACGTTTCCGGTTATGGGTTCTTATGCGATTCACATTCCTTTAGATGTTACCTACCTCCCCTAAACGTTTGTACCAATATTTTTGAGACACCCTGTATAATAATAAAAAAACAATGAATGTAAGCAAAAAAAATCAAATTATTAACAACAAAAAAAAAAAAAAATCAAATTGTCAAAAAACAAAACGAACAAAAAAAAAAAGCCACCAGAGATAATGAATTCAGCAGTCGTCATGTAGTTTAGTGATGGGGTGGGAATCAGCAGTAGTCGAGTCGTTAGAGAAATCAGTAGGTAAAGCCTGGTAGCCCTTGTTGCATAATAAAATTTCAGTTAGACTTCGCCAGGGCGACACATGGCAAAACAGAAGACTCAGTGGAATTGATGCCAGAATCCCATGAAGAGAGAAAAAACATATACAGTCAACGATGGTAGGTGAAATAACAACCCAATTATAAAACAGATATCCTGATGGTAGGGAAGCCGGTTAGCTGGCGCCATCTGTTAAAGATTTCTTTTGCAAATTCTTGGAAGATTTCAAAAGTTTCCTTATTTGCAATTAAAATTATCATGTGCCGTGTTATAGCAATATCTTTCCTTCTCCACAGGAAGGAACTCCAAAAGCACAAATAACCGAGAAAAAGAAGTAAACATGTCAACGCCAGAGATAAGCGATTGTAGTATGACCATCTTTTTCGCACATTACTTCGTGCATGCAAGAGGACTCTGCACATGTACTTAATCATTGTTATCTATTTGTGACACCGAGAAAGTTTATACTGCAGCAAATTATTGTTCTCAAGGGCCAGTTGCCAACAGCTCCGATAACGAGTACAATCTTTATGTGTGAGTAGACAAAAAATACACATGCATTCTGCGGGTGTTGCAACACCGGTACAAGATCTTGTACAGCAATTGGTAGTCTGTTTTTTTCTTTTTGAATTAATGAAGCCATGTACCTGTAAGTAGTGAGAGTGCATTCATTGAAAATAAGACGCCTGAGGCGTATTGAATAGGTAAATAAAGAGATTCGATCAGAAAATATTGAGATTTTCGTCATGGATTTTCGCCTAACGAAGTGTAGAGTATGTGTGTTTAGGGTCTAACGGCACCAGGGGTTTCCCCATCACGAACTAAGCGCGGGGAAAGCAGTTCGTACTGAACGTCCTTGAACACAAAATTTATTTAATTTTTCTCCCTCCCACCCCCTCCATTAGAAGTGCCCCTAGAAATGTCTTAGCACGGCCCTGTTTATGCCCACTTTTTTTTCAAGAAAAGTTGCAAATAATACTGTGGGAAATTCAGAGAATTTGTTTATGGTCCAAAAGTTATTAATAATAATAAGTCAAGAAACCCAAGATTTTGTTTTATTACTTATGACATGTAAATTATGGAATAGCGTGAAAACGACAAAACTAGTTTAAAACTTTTTTTTACAGATGGTGCACTATGTCTAGCTGATTTAATATTAACAACGAACAGTAATCCAAGATGGCGGTGATTTACGTTATAGCAGAGTTTTTCTCTCTCAATAAAAGTTGTTTTGATAAGATCTTACAACCGCCATTTGGCACGCAGACAAAAATTGAATACAAGAAAGATGCCCAACTCCCTCGTGGGTAATAGAGTGGTTACAATCATCATTCTCTTACACCGGGTGGAAAAGGCCTGAGTTCGAATCCCGTCAGTACGAAGCGAGGAAAATTTTATGGGCTTTTTCACAACGTTGCTGAGTTAGTCAGTCTCAGGCAACAGTCAGTCTCAGGGTTACATGGTTTTATTTCCCATAAAGTGAGGTTTTTCTTACAGCAAACTGACGAAATAATACACGCAGTTATAGACACAATATATGCTGCTGGCTCTTAGCCTTAGTTCCTTTGGCGTTTTACACATACAAATAAATAAAGAAAGAGAGGTGTCCACGAATTCTTACACAGAGATTGTACCTTGAAATGAACCAATTGTGTTGACTCCATAATGTAGGTAAGTTGTCGATAACTGGCTGTTGTAAAGGCCCCGGAGATAGTCATAATGCCTGGCCTCCTAGTGTGGTGTATTATGGATCTTATTTGAGCAGCATAAATTGGTCGTCACTTTGCAGGGGTTGTATCGCATATTTTCACCAACGAAACTTGGATTCTCCTTTCAGGTTACATTAAACACAAAGATCTGGAACAGCGAAAATGTATCTATGCATTCCACGAGATGCCTCTATTGTTAATCAATAAGTATCGTATAAGTATCAATAAGTAAAAATCACGGAATGAATGATGGACAGGAAGAGAATTGGCTAGGTGTGCATACTAACATTTTAAAAAGTTAGTGAATATACGCATTGTGTTAGATTTCAGGCGCGTTAGCAAATAGCAATAATTCATGATTTATAACAAAAAAAAAAAAAGAAAAAAAAAACAGTGACTTCTGTCCACGAAAGGAGAACTATTCGTTTATGTGCATCCGTTATTTTCCATTCATTCCTTCAACCAGCGCATGGTAACAAATCCAATGCTTCAGTTACAAGATACGGTATATGGTTAGCCTATGTGATGCGTATGAAAAAATGAAATAATAATTGGCGGATTGCTATTGGCCTGATTTTAATTAAATTTGGGAAGGCTCGACAAATGTTTCTAAAAGGATCAAATATAATATTTCATGAAAATCCATCCGCTGGGAGTCCGGTTATTACATGCGGATAGGCTAACGGACAAGTTGAAAATAATAGGCTCAAACGCGCCTAAAAATTATGTGGTTTAACATAAAACAAATTGTCACTATACACTATATATAAGAATGAAATTTATTTAGCAGATGTTTAGGTGGTTTATGTTGATTATTTTTTACTGTTTTGTATGTAGAATTTAACCATCACTCTTCTAGCTGAACAGTAATCTAGTAGACGTTAGGAGTGGGATTCCTCAAGAATCGGTTTTTGGACCACTGTTGTTTCTAATTTTCATAAATAACATCGACGAAGGAATAGAAGGCGTGATGTCAAAATTCGCAAATGACATAAAGATTGTCAGAGTCGTTAATGATCAGTGCCAAGCAGTACTCCACGATGACTTGAATAGACTTCGGAGATGGTTATAGAAGTGGTAGCTATGTTTTAATATTGCTAAATGAAAGGTAATAATAAATTATACACATGGTGGAGTTTAATTAAAAACAGTGGAGGAGGAAAGGGATCTGGGAGTTACAATACGGGCAGATATGAAGTTTTCTGAACAGTGTAAACAGGCAGTCAGGAAAGCCCATGGTGTCCTATCGATGATTTATCGAACGTTATCCTGTAGAGATGGGAAGGTCATAATCCCACTGTATAAGGCAATTGTAAGATCACATTTGGAATACTGTATTCAAGTATGGAGACCTCATCTGAAAAAAGACATTGAATTTCTTGAAAGAGTCCAAAGACGTGCAACTGGAATGGTGAAATGGGCAGAAGGACGACTGTATGAGCAAGGATTCCGATTATATGGGCTACAGAGCTTGGCAACCAGGCACCTCAGGGATGACCTTATCGAGATCTATAAGGCTCTGAGAGGGATTAGTAAAACGAATGAACGTGGAATTCTCACTGTTGTAAAGAATTTCCGAACTAGGGGCCATAAATTCAAATTACAGGGGTTGACGTTTAGATTAGATTGTAGGAATTTTTCTTTCAGCCAGTGAGTCGTTGATTGTTAGAACAAGTTGCCCTTGCAGGTTGTTGAGGCTTACAGGTTAAATAAACTCATAGGTCAACTGGATTGTTACCTGTGTGAGGAGGGATACATATAATTTGTATTTTCTTATCTACTTTTTTTTTTTTTCCTGTCAGTGCAGCAAAAGCCTGTGTCTTCTTGCACTATATGGCGAATATTATTACTATTGCAGCTTACAGCTGTACGGCGATACTGAGTGATAATACACTGATTTTAATAGTAATAATAATAATAATTTATTTAAATCAGTACATGGTGTGCAGTATCCCGATCAGAAGTGCTTGATAAATTTATTTTTTTTTTTAAACACACTAAATTATAGAGCAATATACAGGAATTTTACCATCAGGGATATGTAGGTTTGAAACTGTACACAGGTCTGGAAGCCTTATTTTAGAAAGCCTGTACATAGATTTGTTGAAACGGGTGCAGAGAAAAGCAACAGGATTAGTCAGGCACATAAATGATAATATTACCAAGAAAGACTTTAGTTCTGAAATTGCAGCGCCTGGGAACGAGGCACCTACGAGAGACGTAATTGAAGTGTTTAAGGCTTTAAATGAATTGAAAAAACTAAATGCTGATTGCATCCTTACTCGTTCTTGAATGATACGCACACAAGGGAACAGATTTAAATTGAAAAAGGGTGGTTTCAAGATAGATTTGCTTTCAGCCAAAGATTAATTGATTGATGGAACAAAATTGCTTCTGATGTTGTGAACATGGGTAGTTTGAATAAATTTAAGGATGGGATTAGAAGAAAGGTGCTGGTAGGGTTTTTTTTTTTTTTTTTTTTTTAAACTAGTTGTCGTTGTTATTTGGAGCATTAGCAACTAAGGCCATATTGCACCGTGAATATGCAGTGGTCATTCCCTGACCTTTCCGCATCCTCCGTATTTGGTGGTGACGGGCTCGAACCCCGGTCTAATCAAGAAGCGTGTGCTACGCACTGCTGCTCCTTCCCACCTGGCTACGGAGGCGCCCTTTTCAACTAGTACTGCATAAACTTGCTTACTTGCATCAATTACTACTTACTAACGCTGCATAATAATAAATTCTGCAAGTTATCTGTAGATTTTACAAACTTTTTCTATCAACTGCTTAGCGCAAAATGACAGTAAGATCCCTTCTAATAAGATGCTGCAATATGCTGTACTTCCCATTGTAATAACTGACTTTGCTAGTTATTTTATTTATTTATTTATTTTTTTTAGGAGCATTAGCAACTAAGGCCATATTGCTCCGGGGATATGCGGTGGTCATTCCCTGACCTTTCCGCATCCTCCGCATTTGGTGGTCACGGGCTCGAACCCCGGTCTAATCAAGAAGTGGGTACTACGCACTGCTGCTGCTGCTGCTCCTGCCCATCTTGCTACGGAGGTGCCACTTTGCTAGTGTTCGAAGATCATATTCAAAAGACATGGCTTCCGTCCTATTTCTGACAATACATGTACACTGAAAGGACAGAATTCATAGGACACCTGGTTCCTGGGTAACGCAACGCTGTCACCTTTCTCGCTAGTGGACGAACCCACCGCTTGGCAGGTATATAGGTACACTGCATCAACATAGACAGTACTTCGTTGTCAGTATGGATAAACATCGTGAGTTAACCGACTTTGAAAGAGGGATGAAAGTGGGTGCCCGACGCGCAGGTCACTCTATCACGGATGTGGCACAGAAATTGCACTATCCCCGTTCGAGAGTATCAAGAGTGTATCGGGAATACACTATTTCCGGAATAACATCTCGTCGTGGATAGCGCTGTGGGCGGAGAAAGGTGGTGGATGAACGTGGCCGTCGACGTCTGTCTCGCATTGTTTCAGCCAACTGGAGAGCGAAAGTGCCACAAATCACCGCCGACTTCAACGAGGGAGGTATCAAAAAACGTCTCCACCAAGACCATCAGGCGATCATTAGCCGCAATACGTTAGGGGAGCCACCGACCCACCAGAGTCCCATTTCTAACACCACGACACAAGCCTCTATGCCTCAACTGGGCGAAAGAACATCGGCACTGGACCTTGGACGATTGGAGACGGGTCTTTTGGTCCGATGAGTCCCGTTTCTAGTTATTTCGAGCGGACGGGAGGGTGCGTATCTGGCGGAAACCGAACGAAGCTACACACCAGTCATGTCAACAAGAAACTGTTCAGGCAGTTGGACGGTCAGTAATGGTCTGGGATGTGTTCAGCTAGCACACATTGGAACCTTTTGGTAACGTCTAGATGCATCTCTGAACGGTCCAGGTTACGTGTCCATTCTTGCAGACCATCTGCATCCCTTCATGGTCATCGTGCACCCCACAGGGCAATGGACTCTTCAAGGAGGATAATGTGCCTCCCCACAGAGCCGTGGTGACTATAATCGTGTCGAAATCTATCCTTACGACGGAGAAAGTGAAAGTGTATTGATAGCTAGGGGCACAAGGGGTGTCCCCCATCTACGCGTTGCTTTCATTGTGGGTGTACCAGTTAGCTGGGAATGCAAGAGATTTAAAAGTGTGTGATGTCGTGTACCGTTGTTCATCTGGTCGTTTAGCCGCTGGACCCCCTCTGAGGTCCAGCGATGTCCCAATTTCGCCCCGTAGAGGCAGACCAGGAACCCAGTAGACCTTTCCAGTTACTCTGGCAGGTTCTGCCGCGTAATTTCCTGAGATTTCGGCGGCTAGGACCTAAAAACAAATTAAAAATTTTTTTTTAACCAATCGATTGCGTGAGGGTGGTGTCGCTTGAATTTGAAAAGGCCAAAATATGGGCGAAAGGTGATTTGATATGTTTAAATTTAGGTGTGTGGGGCTTTCGCTAGCGTATATAGATGAAGAGGGGAGGGAGACTGAAGACTGGGGGAGAAAGGCAGAAGCATGGGGCCAGTAGAGGAGGTGGCCCCAGGGTTTCAGTGGGACAGGCCAATGCACCATCAGAGAGGAAAAGTGGGGGTGACGAGGAGGGAGGAGACAGAAAAAAAACGTCTCCTCCTTTCTCCCCAGGGAAATGTAATTCAAAGATGAAGGGGGCTAGGGTGTTCTCTTCAGGTCGCCGTATGGCATTTGGCAGGTAAGCTGTACTTTGTTTCGACATTTCTAGTTGGATCATTTATGGGGCTAGCCCTGTCCTTGTATTTTCTTATTCCTGCTTGGGGTGTTTCTTTGGGAGATTATTTTCTTATTTGTCTCAGCTGGTGGCGAATCACTGTCAGCCAGGCGCTGTGTTCACCATCTTTGTTTGGCTGGGTCAGGTTATCTCAATTTGTCTTCAGTCAGTTGTCCTATCAGTTGCTTTGCAAGTCGTCACGTAGTTCTCGGTGCTCGGGTGTCTTCTCAGAGGATGGCGCCTTTTATCAGTTCAGTAATGAGCATATCTGGGACAGTGTCCCGGCCGTGATTTCCATGGGTCCTATTTTGTAATAATGAACTGTGGAATGTTTTCAGTCATAGGTCACATAAGGGGGGGGGCTGAGTTGACTGGTCGTCCGTGCCTCATGTGCTAGGGTCGAACATAGGAGCAGGGTCTCATCTCGTTCATTGAGTGCTCAGAAGGATTGATCATTGTAGTTGAGAGTCATACTCGATGTATCTTGGGATGTCTTGTCCTTGTGTGGTTTTGCTTATGACATTCTCTTCAATCGTGCCTGCAATCGTGCTTTCTCTTGTTTTTCTCCGTTTTCCGGTTCTATTGTATGCCCCAAGAAGGTAATGGTAATCCCTTTCGTTATGTGTATGTCAGGCCACATCTAATGATTTCCAGGTCCAGCGGCAAGACTCCCGCCAGAACCTGGAGCGCCTCTGTGCTGACTGTATTACAAGCATGCGTTATTTTTCACAATATTGACCGCTGTATTGAGTTAAGGATCCTTTTGTTGGTTACGGTCGTCATTTTGTGGTAGAATGTGGCAGCTGCGTATGCGATTATGGGGATAAAAGTGGCTTTGTAATAAAGAGCCAGGTTCTTTTTTTTAGTCCCCAGTCTCGTCGCGTGACTCGGGCTACCATGGCAGCATAGTTCTAATTTTCTTTCTGAGTTGTGTGAGGTATGGCCTTTGAACGTGAGCTTTGTGTCGAGGATTATGCCAAGGTATCTCATTTGGGTGGCGAACCTGATTGTGGCTCCGTTTATTTTTATCTATGGGGGTTTCCTTGGATCAAGGGTTCCCCTTAGGAGTATAGATGTTGTTTTTGTGGGCGATATTACCAGGTAGTTCGCTTCTGCCCATTCCTGTAGAGTGATGAGGACTCTGCTGCTATTTCCAACTGGGCTATGGAGTTATCCGCCACTGCCAATATGAGGTCGTCGGCGAATGCCTGTGACTTGACGTCTCCCAGGTCGATACGCAGGAATTCATTGAAGACGAAATTCCACAACAGTGGGCCCAAAATTGACCCTTGCGGACATCCTCTGTGTACTTCTCTGGCTAATCTTTGGTAAGGGGTTATGACTTCTATCTTTCGCTGTGAGAGGTAGGAGCTGATGGCATGGAAGAGGTTGGAGTTTGTGCCTGTCGGAGTCTACCAAGGACGCTCGACCACCACCGGCAGTCGAACGCCCTGGCAAAGTCCACCGAAATGGCCAGGAAGTATTTGCTTTGGCATTCTTCCACTGCAATGAGGAGATGCCTCACGGCGTCTGTTGGGGAGGATCCAGGCTTGAAGCCATATTGGTTTGGTGCATTTAAGTCCGCTGCTGTATAGTGTTGCTATAGTCGCTTGTGTAGGAGTCTTTCATGACAGAGATCGTAACCACTATGAAAGGAAAAGGCATCAGTTCAAATCCTGTCTCGACGGAAGGAACTTTTCTCGGTTTATTTTCTCAACGTCGCCGAGTTAGTCGATCTCGGTAAGGGTTGTATAGTTTCTTGGATGAAAAACTTGCTGGATGAAAAACTTGGGTTTTTCATCCAGCAAGCAGGCAAAAAACCGAAGAATACAGTAGTTATAGGCACAATATACTGACGCCTCGTAGCCTTAGTTTCTTTGGCGGTTAACACGCGCATAACTTAACCACCTGACGCTTGGATTCGAGTCTTTATAAATTGAAGGACCTTTTATCAGGCTCAAGGGCAAAAAATTTGCCTCATTGCCAAAAATTCGTCGGGTTGCTTGCTGACTGCTACAGGGAATTGCCACTGATTACTGATAACGTACTACTGTGGATTATCATTATCACCATGTGCGTAGACCTTTCAGGAAAACATTACTAAATATCCGTAATCATTATTATGAGTAATTATCTTTCACACATTACAGCTGTCAGTTGTTTATTTTATTTTATTATTTTTTTTTTTATGAAAACCCCAAACACGAAAGGTATCAAAACCTATAGTACTTAGTACCGTGCATGGGTTGAACGAGAAGTATGGGGGGAAGGGGCTGCCGGAAACTTTGCTCTAGAGACTAAACATGGGTTTCACCACTTCAAGCCTCCAATAAGCAAAGTGGTGGTATTTCACCGGTTGATGAAAGTCATCTACCACCTAGAAAATGGCGCCTCCGTAGCTAGGTGGGCAGGAGCAGCAGTGCGTAGCACACGCTTCGTGATTAGACCGTGGTTCGAGCCCGTGACCACCAGATGCGGAAGGTCAGGGAATGGCCACCGCATATCCACAGCCCGGATAAAAGGGTGAGAGTTGGCGTCAGGAAGGGCATCCGGCCGTAAAAATTTCATGCCAAAACATTAAAAACGTTGACCTTATATATATATAATGGGGAAAAGGCGAGGACAAAAAAAAAAAAAAAAAGCTGTCAGTTGTTTATTTTACTTGTAAAGTGCACATGGGAAAAGTTTTATTATGGGAAACAGAGGCGAAGTATTTTATAATTCATAAGGAAATTACTGAAGTATTTATGATTCATATCTTTAGTTTTCCATTTGTGGAATTAATCGTAATGAATACTTTAATGCGAGAAATATCAGGAAGTGAATGCTGTTTCACGCAAGCTACTGTGTTGCACCGAATTCCTAAAGAGAAGCAATTTCAAATTTTCTCTTTACCCGACATCTGATTTTGTACTCTTTCTTGCTTCCATTAATTCAAAATTATAGTGCACTGAACCTCTGAGAAGGAAAACAAACAAACAAAAACTCTATTTGTGAAAATAGTTTAAGTCATAATCCTCACCAGGTGGCGTTTACTGTGAATTATAAGCAAAAACCATTGATATATGCTTCCTGACATTTATATTTAGTACGTCTGCAGTTTATTTTAAAATTATTGACCGTGATGTGTTGATAAAAAATTATTTATATTTTTTCCCATTAAAAGGCATATAAAACTGGGTCACAAAACATAAAGAAAACATCCTCGATCATTACAAACACAATAAAATATACTGGGTGCAGGCTAGTTTAGCTGTCACAGTGCCAAGGTTATCTACATTTCTGTAGCAACCAAACTAGCTGTTTAAAGCATTCATTTATTACTAAAAAACAAAATAATAGAAATCGATAGCTATTTTAGTTCCAAGATGTATACAAAATAAATATACAATGATGAAGCATTTATTAATTTTTAATGGCAATAAAAATTTAAATGAAATGTTTAAAAATATCGAACTATAATTTTGCATGCAACGTCAATAAATCGCAAATGTTCGGCTAAATAATAACTGAAGTCGGAAGCATTTGTATTATATATAATACACACATTGAGGATTTGTCAAAAATTGTAATATTTTACAATATAAAATTCTGGTTATATTATTAATTTAGAATTAATATTGCTGGAGGTTTAACTACGAACATAAAAAAAGAGAAAGTTCGTATTCTTCGAACTTTTTCCAGCAGACTGTCCTTTCACTGTTGTGAAAGGACAGTCTGCTGGAATACGTCATCTGTTGACTATTTGAAACTGTGTGGGCGTATTACAGCTCCTTCACGGAGACAGGTATTAGGTGTCTGGTGGCTCTGATATATACGTGCTCTGAATTAAAATATTTCTTTCCCGTGCAGTTTTTTAGTCGTCGATGGTTTGTAGATCTATTACCATGACATTGGACATAACTTTCATAAACATTGCTATAACAGAGCTTTGGACATTGCCATTTCCAGTTAGAATAATCAGGCTAGAGAAATATCGGAGATTCCACTGGTTGTTAACCACTGTTTTGAAAGGACTTGTTTACATTATTTAGTGGTCAAGCGGGCCAATTCGTTGCCTCTGCAGTTCACTGACCTCCTAGATAGTTCAATTGCATGTGCAATTTATCCCAGGCAAACAAACTTTTTCTTACGTACTACTGTGATTACTTGAAACCCAATAGACATAACACGAGAGTGGCGAGACATTCCTCCAGGTTTTAATAGACGATGCACGTGCGTTAATTTAACCAACCTGTCTCAGCACGTCGTGCACGTGACATCATTTCCGATTTACTGCTATGCGTAGGAAGTCACGGGATTTGCAACGACTGTTAGGAATGTAAGGGGAGAAGTAGCTGTAGAGAGAACAATTAGTAAAAGTAAGTCATCGATATCTTAAGAAAATCTCTTTTTTTTCCATCTACTTGGTCTGAAAACATTAACCAGCTTGAGTAACTACTGTCCCATCCCAGTACTAAATAATACTGCCAGTCAAGGTTCCCAACATTAGGTACAGGCATTATGGCATATTTTGGATGGTTTGTTGAGTCAGTTGCTAAAACAGTTAAATGACAAAATTAAAAATGGATTATAGTAAGCAGTTTCTCTCAATTGGAGATCCTGCTGCAGTTTATAAAATGAACCCTATTTTCACGTACGTTATTTTTTTAGGATAGTAAATAAGAATGGGTTAACGCGACCCGGACGATTGCCCTAACCGCCGACGTGTGGCTAGGACGATCGTCAATGGGAGAAGAGGGACAGGCAATACGTCACTACAAATGCAGTTAATTATTGAAAAATGCAATTAATTATTGCCTCCCTAACGTTCACTAACCTCGTGCACGTGCTTCATTAACATTTCACTAACTATCTAACATTTGATGTTCCATTGTAACGTTTTTTGTATATTAATGAATATTGTATATTTATAAATATTTTAAATTTTTGTATGGTTTGTAAATATTTCAGTTACATATTTTAGTCCTGCTCTTTCGGATGCAGCAATATTCCTCATGCATTATGGAACCCGAAGCAAAAGGCCTTTTCCTAATTGACCTATGTAAACGCAGGTAAATAATTACATAGTGGGCCAAAATTTGTTATTTGGGTACCACTTGTCTCCGTGCAGTGGGCGTGGTTGTAGAACGGAGTGATTGTGCGGTCGAGTTTTTTTATTGGGTGATTATTGTGAATGCGTTTTGTTTCTGATTGTTTTGTGTCGTCGAGGAGGAGGGGTGCTTAGCTTAGGTAGGGTGTTTATTCCCCACATCCCGCTGTTTTAAAATCGAAAAACCGAGTTCCCGATTTTAAAACAGCGGCAGGTTGGGGATAAACACTCTAGGCATGTCAACCTAGGAGGAAAGGGGGGACGGGGCTAAACAGTGAGTGGCAGCTGCCAATCACTTCCTTCTTTCTGACTTTTAGTCAAAGTATGGAGTGGTACCCAGGAAATGACCTATGTAATTATTTACCTGTTTATTTTAGTGCGCGCCTTCTCAAGGCGCGCACTAAAATAAACAGGTAAATAATTGCACAGATCATTTCCTGATTAGATATCGATCAGTGCGTTTTGACAGGTGTCTTTTATGTAGAAAAGCGTGCATGGGGTTTTTTTTTTTTTTTTTTTTTTTATGAAAACCCCAAACACGAAAGGTATCGAAACCTATAGTACTTAGTACCGTGCATGGGTTAAAGGAGAAGTATGGGGGGTGGGGGATGCCGGAAACTTTGCTCTAGAGACTAAACATGGGTTTCACCACTTCAAGCCTCCAATAAGCAAAGTGGTGGTATTTCACCGGTTTGCGAGCAAAGCGAGCAGGAGACGGAGTCCCCTAGTTATTATTATCATTAGGCTCATTCTTGTAGCGCCTGCATTTTATTCATTTACTTAATCACTTTATTTCATGAGTTAAAATAATATCAGTTAAATAATAAAAGATTCGAAGATATATAAATGTTATGTTAACTATGGACAGGCCCTTGTGGATATTAGTGGATATAATTACTCTCATTTCCACACCGGGCGAAAATGTCCGGGTTCGAATCATTTCAATGACAGGAGGAATTTTTATGGACTTTGTCAACGTGGCTGAATTAGTTGGTCTCAAACGAGGATAGCATTGTTTTTTCCCCCGGAACCTCGGATTTTTCGTCTAGCAAACAGGCAAATCAACCACAGAATTTACGGATGCAATATACTGACTCTTCATAGCCTTATTTTCTCGGCGCTTAATACACATGTATATGTATTGTCACAATCAAACACTGACAGAAATTGATGTTTTAACCAGCAAAAAGAAGGCAATCAAACCAAAAGGCTCACTTACCCTTTAGTTTCAGTTTCAAATGAGTAACTTGGTTTTCACTTCCTCAAAAAATCTTTTATCTAAGGTAATGGTGCCGGTAGTTGACACGACATTAGCAGTTGATTTGCAGGTTTAAAACCAAATTAAAGGTTTTATGTAATTTTAAAATCTTTTAACCATTTATTTTAATAATCGATCATTTAGCATGTAAATTCAAGAGCACTGAATTATGGGTAACGGCAGTTGTTTTTATTCACGAATATTCACATATGGTTTTTGAGAATATTATTTATAACAAAATTCCGTAAGATGAGTAAAATAAACCTACTTATAAAAAGCTTGTGACATAAAACCGTCGTAGCCGAGTGGGCAGCACGAAGGTATGTTAAGTACACACGCTTTGAATGACGTGGTTCAGTGTCGTGTGACTGCTAAATACGGTGCTGTTTCTTGTTTTCTACCTTCTGAATTTCTCTGACCCTGTGGTCCTCCCGGAGTATATTATTTTATTATTTATAATCAAGAAGCATCATTTATATATGATAAAAATTATGACTTGGCAAGGGAAACGAATAGTAATAGAATATTTTTTTATTGTACACTGAATGGCAACTTTATTAGATACATCTGCCTAATAGTGAGTCCTCCTCTAGCATCTCGAAAAGCCTAAATTCTTCGTGGCATGGGCTCAATGAGGTGTTAGAAGCATGCCACATGGATTCTGGTCCCTGTTGGTTCAATTGCTTCCCACAGTAGTTACAAATTGGGTGGTTGCCGATCTCTCCTCCGAAGAGCTTGTTCCACTTTATCCCACAAGTGCTCAGTTGGATTGGGATCTGATGATGGAGCAGCCTCCGCAGTAGGTCGAATTCACTCTTATGATCCTGGAACCAGTTCTGTGCAATTCTGGCTTGTGACTTTGTAGGACCCCATTCGCAACTGGACGCCCTACAGCCATAAAGGAATGCGCCTGTTCAGAAACGATTTCCACATAACCTGCAGCATGCAAATGTTACTCCATCGAGGGGCCCAATGTACACCACCGCCTCCATCAGCTAGTATTGTTGACGCTTGGCAGGATGGGTCCATGGACTCATTCTGTTTTCGCTGTAATTCGATCTGCCATTAGCGTGAAACAGATTCGTCAGGCTAATCAACATTTTCCCCATCGTGTACTGTCCAGTACGACGAGTTGTGCATTCTGAAATGCCCCTGTATTTGCCACTGTTGTACCGGGTTGTTATTTGACTAATTGTAGCCTTTCTGCTACCCTGTCAGCTTCCGTTAGCATCTCATCAACGAGCCTATTTTCGACCATATGATCTCCGTTGACTGGATGTTATTGTTGGGTCATGGGCATCAGCGACTAAGACCGTATTGTGTCATGGCTGAATGATATTGGTTATTATTCGACCAATCTCGATATACGGGAGACATGGTCATGTGACAAAACCCCAGAAGGGCTACTCATACTGGCGCGTCTGTCACCGACTACCATGCTACGTTCAAATCACTTAACTCTTTCTTGTCCATTCTCGCAATGAATTGCACACGTACAGCATCCCTATAAAGGCCCACCTGCTTTATATCGCTTGGAACGAGCATGCTATTACTGAAGGAAAGTTCCATATCGTGAAAAGGATAGGTGGCCCATTGCCCATGGGGTGAGTTGGACAGCAGCTGTAGCCGGAGACTGTGCGATAGACGCTCCAAAAATCATTTATATTCAGGCAGTATAAGGATTCCAAAACTGAACAACTCCAGGCCCTAAAAGCGTTTTAAGTTGCCGATGTATCTGACGAACCGGATCTGGTGCACCCTGGTCCATTCCGGGCCACATGCAACACCCCTGTATTATTGATAATCACGTAAACGCCTACCTACGAGGCTGCTGAGCTGAAAGATAAAAATATTCAATTTTATTAGTAATAATAATTACAGTTGTGTAAATAAATAGTATCAACAGAAGTTGTGTTAAATTCTGTTTACATTGCTGTTAAGCCATTAAGCTTCGTCACAGACTTTAACAACTGCTAATAGATACGAGACGTATTTATCTCTGATTGACACCGCTTCTGCGGTCAAAAGGTTTTAAAATCAGATAACGCATTTGGATTATGTACATAATCCTGAACCGCTTACTTGCATGTAAGAAATCACAAGATTTATCTATAAAACGCGCATTTTCTTCCTCTATACTTTGATTTTACCATTTATCCAGAATCGTTAGCTATTCGTTCATTCTTTCACACCTTTCCTACACTGATTCAACCGATCAATTGTGTAACTTTCTGCACCGTAGATGCTGTCAGCATGGATGACGTTATCCGTAGCGTTGGCGATAAGGAAGACTGAGACGAGGTCACACCTCCAAGGTCGCGTTATCTTTTTTTCCCCTTCTTTCTCTGGCTCATACGATGTTATCATTTCTATATAAATGATCCAGAACCCATAGCGTTATGCTTAAAAAAGTAACAAAATGGCTAACAATTTTGCTGCAATTCATTCGTGCGAAATGAATGACGCTTTCAAAACGAAGCCGAAGAAAGGAATGCTCTTACAAATTGCGAAGTATCTTTGATTACTGCCATTATCTGCAGTGCGCCGGAAAGAGAACTTATTTAACACGAGCCGCGATTTCTGAATTTTGGTGAATGAAAATAAAATAAATAAAATAATAAACAAGCTGCCGTTATGTTTCTGTTTTGGGAAAGACTAAGGTAAGAATTCTCTCGAAATGCATGTAAAACGAATATCACGTGAAGCAAATCGTTTATATTAATATTTTTTTAAAATGAATTGGCATTATATTTCACACTCTGTGTGGTTTGTTTACTGCAAACTGCACGACTACTTTTATGTAAGCATTTCACCCATAAAACCAAAGAAGAATAGCAACTAACGGAGACGAAATTTGAAAAAAATTGAAGCCGACTGGTGCAAGGCACTCTGCGATTGCTAAACTTAAAAACATTATTCATCTGTATTCTTTTGTGCTGTGTTATGCGTTATAATTACCCTTACTGTCTTATCAAATTATAAATATCGTAATTAATTTTTTTTTTGTTCGTGCATTGTGACAGCCTGTTCAGATTACGGCTGTTCCAACAGACCATCAAAAACGAAAAACTTGCGGAGTTCTTTTTTAAAGTTAAAAATTTAATTAATATAATTAAATATATTAATTTAATTATATACTAGGAGGAAAACCTTTTTAATCTATACAGATATATATATTTATTAATTATTGCAGTAACTGCGAAATAGTCAAATACTGTGTTTTAGTTGTTCTATAAAGCCTGATTTCCGTGGTTGAATACTGGGCTGTCTTTATCCAACTGAGAGCTCCGAACTAAAAAAAAAAATAAAAAATAAAAAATTATGGGATCTCTTCTTTTTTATAATTAATATTTGTAGCGTCATTTGCAAAGAACCCTCAACTGTGTTAAAGTGTATACATGTTTTTTTTTTTTTTTTTAATTCCAGTAATAAGTATTTTTATTGTTATTATTATCAAATAATGATAATAATTATTATATACATTAAAAATTATTCTGCAGTCGATGAGCCGTGGAGTAGCTACCACTGTTCACAAATTCTCAAATCGTAAATATATATATATATATATACAGGGTGTATCGTAAATAGTGGTCCAGAGTAAAGGAGTCGGTACACTGTGTTCTTAGGTATCACGTACAGGAATTTCAGTTACTTTTAGTCAAGATTCTCGGAGAAAAATAAATTTATTTTTTTTTTAAAATTTCTGTGTCTTGCATCACTAATTTGCCTATAATTTCAACAAATATCAATATTTTTTAATTCTGTTTTTTTATTATTACTCCTGAATAGGTGCACTATCGTAAACAAATACATTCGACTAATTTAAAGTCAAAGGTTTTTAAAGAAATTAATTTTTTTCCTATTTCGATACTCATCTCCAAAAAGTCATGTGACTTTAGGTGCATATTGTCTAAAAAAAATGTACTACACTGTCAGTGCCCATTAATTTTAAAAAATCATTATTAAATCAAGATTCTAAAATGGTACAACATTAATTGCTAACAGTTCAGAAAAAAAAGTTATTGGCATTTAAAACAAAAAGCAGCTTAATTGCCTAAGATATTTTGGATTCAAAGCTTTTTTATTTTAAGTTCTTTGATTGGGTTTTTTGAAATAAAACATCCTTTTCAAATTAACTATTTATTTCAACTAAACGAAATGCTCAAAATGGCCACCATTAGCGGTGATGCATGCTCTGCATCGCCGAATAAAAGATCGTTTGAGTCTGCGAGCAAATCCGTTTGCATTAATTTCTTCAGCCGCTGTTTGAATCCTTTGACGCAATTGTTCGACAGAAGTGATTTCCTCTTTGTAGACCTTTTCTTTCAGACACCCCCAGTAGAAAAAATCTAGGGGGTTGAGATCCGTTGAACGTGGTGGCCATAAAATTGGGCCTAACCGCCCAATCCATCTTTGTGGAAAAGTTTGATTTAAATGTTCTCGTACAATAACAGCGAAGTGAGCGGGACAGCCATCATTCTGCAGCCACATTGTGTCTCGTATTTCTTGGTCGACATCTCTCAATAACTCAGGGAGGTCGTTTCGCAAAAAATTTAAATAGTTTTCCCCATTCAATGTATCGGGTAGCTCAAAAGGGCCAATTATTTGCCCTCCAATGATCCCTGTCCACAAGTTTATTTTTAATTGATACTGGGATCGATCTTGCCTCATTAAATTGGGATTTTCCAGCTGCCAGCTGTGTAGGTTATGCATATTAAAATAACCATCTTTTTTACATGATGATTCGTCACTCCATAAAATCTATGGAAATTTATTTTTTTTCGAGAATCTTGACTAAAAGTAACTGAAATTCCTGTACGTGATACCTAAGAACACAGTGTACCGACTCCTTTACTCTGGACCACTATTTACGATACACCCTGTATATATATTGATAGTCCACGTTTCCACCTTAGTGAGATTTCACATAATTCGGAAACGGGTGCCTACTAGGGGGCGCCGCTAAATTTCTTTTAATTGGCTTAATTTTCTAAATTATTTTAGGAACGTTGCTTCAACACTACCTTCTCCTTCTTTATCCTCCCCCCCCCCTATATTTTTCTGTTTTTGTTATTTTTTTGGTTAATTTTCACTCTACTTGTTTGCTGTGCTACTGGCAAATATTCTATTTTAATTTAGCTTATTATAAGCAACATTATTATTATTATCATCATCATCTTTATTTTCTCCTAAGAGACACCCGCTTACGGCTATTAACCAGAGGGTGCACATTCATATATACAAATATAAGCGCCGACCGGGCTAGCCGAGTGGGTAAAGTACCTACCCGGCAACCCAAAGGTCGCGGGTTCGATTCCCGCCTCGGGCTTGGATCAAAGTACGGCAAAAACCTTGGGAGGTGCAATATGGCCACAGAAGCCGATGCGCCAACAACTACCAAAAAAAAAAAAAAAAAAACAAATATAAGTTATATACATATCATATGTCTTAAATTATACATTGTCTAATTAATTATATTATACATATCATTGCCTTATTTTTACATGAGAGAGAGAGAGTGAGCGCGCATAAGCATAATTTGCAAGGAATTAGAGAATGTTCACATTTACACCTCTATTTACAACGAGATAACAGAAAGACAAGACGTATAATGTAAACATAACAGGAGCACCAGTGCCGAGCAATAACAGTCCCGACCAGTTCATTCTTCATTTCCTGCATTTTCTTTTGTTTTCATCTGTGGGCTTCACTCAACATTTAGAGGTGGAGTAATGCATTCTGAAACATTTCAGTCCTGTACCTCTTCTCTGTGCAAAGCTTTTCCGGATTTGCTTGAAGATCGTTGTACATCTTAATGGTGTTAGAAGGAAAAAATCGCCGAAGGCTTCCCAGCTGCGTGAGCGCGCTACTGAGTGGAGGGGATGGTGTTCTATTCGCCCACCTTTACGTCATGTAGGGCCGTGTCAGCAGGTAGTCAGTTTTCGGCTAGTCGAGGCTCCCGGTCAGCAGTTTTACAAGCGTGAGAATGTTCTTGGTGACAATTATGTGAGACCAAGGCGTGACATCCAAGTTGACATATAAAATAGCTCTTGAGATTGTAAATGGCTCTGTAGTGATCCTGTTTAACCATCTCAGCATCCAGTACTCAAAACCCAGGAAACACTTGATGGTAGAAATTGGGGTAGAAGACCAAATCTGAGATGCATAGAGGGATGGGGATGACGCATCGTAAAACATATTGTTTAACCAGGTCAGGGTTCCTGATACCCACCACTCCTGTCTGGAGGTCCATAGCGCTGCGTAAGTTTTCTTCTTTACATGTCCGAAATACGATGTGAAGTTTAGGTTTTTGTCCCATTACAGACCAAGATCAATATGTGTCCTGATTTTTTGACATGTAGTGGACTGTGCTTTTCTCTGCCACTGATGTTAGCTTTTCTACTATTTTTTCTTATTTATTTTTAATATATATTTTTTAAAATTTTTATATATCTCTATTTAATTTTTGGATTAATTGGATTATATATATTTATATATATATATTTGAATAATGTTTGAAATAGTTTAAAAAACTGAATCTTTCATAATAAATAAAAAAATAAAAAGCTAAAGAAAACATTAGAGGCAGCAAAAAAGCATATTCCTCTACATGATGCTTGAAATACAAAAAATTACAATGATAATTAAATAAAAATAATGCCAGCAGCATGGCAAGACAGAAGATCGAAAATAGTAAAAATTTAAAAAAAAAAAACGATTGAATTGGAGGGAAGAGAAGGGTAACAAGAGTAAAAATATTGTAGCAGAAACTCTCTAATATAATTTAGAAAATCTAAATGCAAAAATAAAATAATAATCAATTAAATTTTGAATGCCAATTAGATAGAAATTTAACGGCGCCCCCTCTGACGGGCACCAAGTTCAAATTTATGTGAAATATCACCAACAGAAATGTAAACTAACTACAATAAAATAAAAATAAACCAAAAATAGACTGACCATTACGCCCCATCTCAACAGATGACCACAAGACCAATAATGGTCATATAGACATGTATGGTATCTTATGTAGGACGGCACCTGAACGTCAGCTCAACTCCGCCTTTGTACTCTGTGATGAATACAGAGCTCTGTAAAAGGCCAGAAATGTGTGTAATGTTATGTTTGTGCAGTATGTGTATTGTTGTGTTTAGTTGTTTCTGTCCGTTTTGTCACCAGACAGGCGATCACCTGGAAAGCTTGGCCAGTGTCCGTCTACACCACGGGGAGGTAGGCCACAACTACGCATGTGCCGCGGCCGCCCTCCGGTTTACCAGCTCTTACTGCCCTAATATCAGAGCAACAAAAAAAAAAAAATAATAATAAAATAAAATAAATAAATAAAAAATAAAAGAAAAAAATACACACATATATATAATAAAATAAAAAATAAAGAACAAAATGATAATAAATAAACAAATATGTAAGTAAATGATAAAAACTAAATAATAAAATCCCGTCCCTCTGGCAGCCCAAACCCAGAGTATCAGCAAAAATAAGTAAATAAATAAAAATAAAAAGTGAAATAATAATAATAATAAAAAGAAAAAAAGAGAGGGGTAAAAATTATATATACAGTGAAACTTCTCCTAACGGACATTTTCAAATTCCCCAACTCACCTCTACTGGTTTTAACGTGTTTGCAGCTTCTGTCTAGCGGACATTCTCTGTAACGGACGCGGACAGGCAATCTGCACTGTTTCGTTTAGATTAGCACTTCATTTGATTTCCCCATAACGGACAGCTGGGGAGCTCACGGCCCTTTTTCGGAACGTTTCTTCCAAGTATTACCTCAATCGTGTGTTTATTTTCTATTTCCGATTCTCTGAATTTTATCAAGGTTTACGTCGCGGTTCTAAACCCTTTTTCAGAATTTTAAGGCACGTGTAAAACTTCTGATGAATTCGGTGTGTGCAGGGGAGGGGGAATATGGTCGGCCTTTCGTCCTTTCAATTTCAGTTTTCAGTTTTGTTCAGTGTCGTTGAAGTGCACAATGTCTTCTCGTAAAAATTTAACTTTAAAAGATAAAGTCGAACTCATTAATGCGTATGATCGACAAAAAAAAAAAAATAGTGTTCGCAATCTCGCTGCAAAATTCAAAATCGGGAAGACGCAGGTAAGCGACATCCTAAAGAAAAAAAAAAAAAAATGAACTGCTCAAACAATTTTGGCAACACGGAAATGATCAGGTTCAAAAATCATTCCCGAAAACTGTTGGACTTCAAATTGACAATGTTACACATGAGTGGTTTTGTCGCGAACGTGCTAAAAAAATTCCCATTAATGGGCCTATTATTAGGGAAAAGGCTTTGGAGGTTGCGAAATCTATGGGAGTAAATGAGTTCAAAGCTTCTGTGGGATGGCTAGACAAGTTCAAAACTCAGCATAAAATTTCTTGGAAAACCGTAAGTGGTGAAGGTTACTGTTGATACTGGGGTTGTAACGGAGTGGACCGTCAAATTGGAAGAGTTATGTCGTGATTTTGAAGCTAAGGATATTTACAACTGTGACGAAACAGGGTTGTTTTTTAAAGCTCTTCCTGAAAAAACAATGAGCCTAAAAAACGAAAAGTGCCAGGGCAGAAAAATTTCAAAGGAACGCTTGACTGTACTATTGTGTACAAATATGCTGGGAGACTTTGAACAACCTCTTGTTATAGGAAAACCACAAAATCCTCGTTGTTTCAAGGGCATAAAGTTGAATCTTTTGAATGTTGACTGGACGTCTGATAAAAAAGCGTGGATGACACGAGATATCACGAGCGAATGGATAAGTCACTTTAACCAAAACGTGATTCGTCAAAACAGAAAAATTATTCTTTTCATGGATAATGCTGCATCTCACCCGCACATTGAATTGTCCAACATTCAAATCGTTTTTCTGCCACCAAACACATCTGCAGAGTGTCAGCCCTTGGATCAAGGGATAATAAAAAATTTTAAACTTCACTACAGAAAACGTGTTTTCAGACATCTCATTGCAAACATGAACGATGTAACATGTGCGAGTGACCTCGCAAAGAAAATCAGCATCCTAGATGCGATTCAATGGATTTCCTCTTCAGTAAACGCATTTAGAAAACAAACTGTCATGAACTGTTTTGTAAAGTCTGGCTTCTCAAACGCAAAAATTGAAGTTGTGAAGAGCAATGTGGAGCACCAAGAAGAACAAGAACTTCAACATCTATTGATAATGTACGATACTTCAGCTACAAGTGACCCTGGCTACAAAGATATAGACTCGAACCTCACTACAGAAGATGGTGCTATAGATATCAACGACATTATCATCGATATTTTTCAAGAAGTTCCTCATGAGGATGAAGAAATGGAAGGAGGTCATTCTGTCGAAGAACGTTTTAACGACGAACCACCGATGAAAATAGAAGAAGCGCTCATACAAATCAATCGTTTAAAAATGTTTTCCGCAGCTGAAGAAGATACTGAAGGACTTTCGATGGTTTCTTCACTCCAAACAAATGTTGAAAACAAAATTATCAGCTGGAAGAAGGTACAGAAGAAAATAAGTGATTACTGTATGTATTTTTCTTAAGATAAAGTCATAATATGCATAGCACAATTGTATGTATATTATTTACAAAAATATTGTTCAAAATCTGTATATAATTTAATTTAATTTTACATTAAACGTTTAACGGTTTTTCTTTCTTTTTTTTTTTTTTTTCTCTCCCTCAGACTTCTTGTTAGCGGACACTTTTCTCTAACGGACACATTTTCGTTCCCCATGGCTGTCCGTTAAAGGGAAGTTTCACTGTATATATATATATATAGTGCCTTTATGGACATATATCTGATGCCGCACTGGCCAAAGGCCAGTGCCAGCAGGAGTCTCCACTAGGAAGGCTAGGAGGTATTCCGGAGTTCAGTGAGAAGGCATCTCCGCCGATAAAAAGCAAGAGGAGCAAGTTCTTTCAGGGACTGGAAATATTCTCTGGTGCTCAGGAAGTCTGGCTCATTTCCGGAAACAGTGCATAGTGTTTGTCTGCGCGGTACCACAGTGGTATCGTCACCGTCCTCCCCACACCGGGTGGAAAAGGCCCGGGTTCGAATCCCGTCGATGACGCAAGGAACTTTAATGGGCTTTTTTCACTCCGTGGCTGAGTTAGTCAGTCTCAGGTGTAGATAGAAAGGTTTTTTTCCCCAGAAACGGGTTTTTCGTCCAGCAAACAGACAAATCCACCATAGAACACACGCAATTAACAGACATGAGACACAGCACGGCAGATGAATTTAATTATTCGGGTGGCCTAAATATAATAGTAGTGCATAGTGTTAGGGTCAGGCGCCACCTGTGGTTTCCCACATCTGCGCAATATGTACGCTGTGAAGAGATAGAGTACTCCTGTTAAAGCGAGAAAGGTGTTGTATTGAATATGTATTTTTGTGTTAGGTTCTGTTGTGTGTCCTGGCATTTGGCCGCGGACCCCCAGTGGAACCTCCAACGTTGCCCGCATACACCACTAGGAGGTATCCAGGCTGTCCGTTTTTTTCTGGCTAGTCTCCATCAGGGTTGCCTGAGCTTCCTGAGCAGAGACCAAGTAAAAAATTAAAAATAAAAATAAATAAATAATAAAAAAATAAATAAATAATAACAGAAAAAAAATAAAATAAGAAAATAAATGAAAAATAAATAAATAAAATTATATATATATATATATATATATTTTTTTTTTATAGTAGAGCACGGGGGTATAGTGCAAGAAGGGAGTAAAGCTGAAAGTGTAGCGGCTGTAGAGAAGGCTGCCGCCCAAGTTCAGTGGAGCAAGGTCCACCAGGTGAAGAAAAGGGGAAGGGAAGAAGTCCCAAGAAAAGGAAGAAAGTCACACAGCAAGGGAGCTGAGTGTTCAGTCCTACTCTGTCCAAAGACAAGGTTAGCAAATCCTACTCCAATAAGGGTTAGCAGATATTTTCGGCAGTATACAGCCTTTGAATCATATGGTATTCAGCTGGCTCAAGTCTGGGCATCATCATGGTTCCCAGTATGAGTAGGCGGTATGGTCTTTCGTCTTGAGAACAGATCTTGGGCAAATTTGGTGAACGTATGATAGTACTGTTCTTCTGTAATGAGCAAGTGTTCATATCCCTGTGGTATATCTTGGATGATACGGTAAAAGATGCTACGAAGGTTCTTAGAGTACGCAGAGGTACAGTAAATGGTTCCAGTCCTAGATTTTTCCACAAGAGCAATAGGGATTATCTATTATGCCCATAGAAGTCAATTTTTTATTGATCGAACCATGCCCAGTTATTAGATAAGTTCCGTAAAGACCTAGGGCGAACCACGGTGGAGCTTTGGGGAAAACAAGCGAAATGTCACGAATAATTTTTTTTTTTGTAATTAGACCTTTGTCAGTGTCTCTCCATCTGGCCTGCCAGGTCTGTAGAATCTTGGCTGTAATTAGCCTCTTCTCTGTCTTGCTCTCATTGAGGGTGTTGATGGTATAACCAAGAATGGAAATTGGTAAATCCCTGGACAGGCAGTAATAGAGTCCTCGACGGATGACCTCTAGATCGAACGGAGGGATAACCGCAAAGACCTGGAGGGCAGCAGAACTGACCGTGCAGCAGGCCCTGGTGATAGTTAGTAGGATACGTCGCTAGATAGTTTCTAGCTTGCATTGATTGCGGATCAATGTCGCTCGGTGAAACCAGACCTGGAGCCATATGTAATGATTGGTAGAAAGATGCATTTGTAGAGCAACTTTAGCGTGCGCCGGTTTAACCCCCAGTCTGCTCGGCTGATCAACGAGGGTTCTATAATTCCTGACGTTGGTATGGAGATGAGAAATATACGGGAAAAAGGTGAGCTTGGAGTCCAACACAGTGCCCAGGTGTTTAAATTCTGTGACCAGTTTGATGGTAGTTCCTTGGATTTTAATCTGTGGAGGTCTTGTTGTCTGCAGGGATCCCTTAAGGAGGATTGACTGCGTTTTCTGTAGGGAGATACGTAGCTTATGGAGTTCGGCCCAATCCTGCAATATCTGAATGGCATGATTTGCGATGGCTTCAAGGGATGCTCTTGAGTTTGCAGCGACCGATATGGTGAGGTTGTCGGCGAATGCCTGGGTGGCAACAGGGCCCCCCAGGTCAAGAGCAAGAAGCTCATCTAGAACAATGTTCCAGAGGATGGGGCCAGAACTGATCCCTGAGGACACCCCCCTCTGGACAGAGCAAGTGAGGCTTCTGTATGGAGTGGAAATTGTGATCTTCCGGTTATCCAGGTATGTTTGAATACACTTGTACAAGTTGGGTGGGGTATGTGCTTGCCGCAGTCTTTGCAGGATGCTCGGCCACCAGAGCATATCAAATGCTCCAGCAAAATCTATTGCAATTACCAGGTAATGTTTATGTGTTGTTGTGGCCGCAGTGACTAATTGGCAGAGGGCATCCTCTGTGCAGCCTTCTGGGCGAAAACCGAATTGAAGGACAGATTCAAAGCCAGTGTTGATATGTGGTTGGAGCTTCGGTTGGAGGAGTCTTTCGATGAGCTTGCTTATTGTGGATAAAAGAGCGATAGGCCAGTAAAAGTTGGGTTGTTCGGGTGGCTTGAATGGGTTCTTAAGTATGAGTCAAACATTTGCAGTTCTCCGTTCTTCTTGGGAAGTAACCAAAATTTAAGCATTTGTTGAAAGGTCCAAGAGAAACTGTGGATTGACTTTTGCTGCCTTCTTAAGGATTTCAGGGTCTATGAGGTCTGGTCCAGGGCATTTTTTGTCCTTCGTATGATCGAGGGCCTGCTGCAATTCCTCTATGGCGAATGGAGCTTCAGTTGCCTCATTGTAATAAGTGCTGTTAGAGCGGCAGATTTCCTGTTGTTGGGCTGTTTGGGGTTCCATATCGCTGATAAATAAGGTGTTGAGGATGTTATCCATTGATTCTTCCCAGGACATAGTCATAACACCTTGAGGAGTGATAGTAGAATTGGTTATCTCGCCCTTGGGGAGCCTGTTAGTGGTGATGTGATATACCACTCCCCAGGGATCGGAGTTTCCGGTAGTGAATACAAGTCTCTCCCAGGAAGCTCTTTTCTGCTGTCATGTTAGTGAGTTATAGTCATTTCTAGCACGACAGTACTCTTCACGGAGAGCATTGACTTCACTGAGAGGCCACGACGAGCGAGCGCGCCGAAATCCTTTCCTCTTGGTGTGGACAGAGCGACAAAGGCGCTCAGGCTCATGGGTCCACCACGGGACGGCAGCTGGCTTAGGATTCTTCCTCTGGATCGACTGGTTGCAGGCACGAGTAATTATTCTTGTTACTAACTTCTGATGTTCATCGACGCTCATATTAGATTGAACAGCTGGGTTTAGCTCCTGGGACGACGGCAGTGAACTATCAAATAAATCCCAATTAGCCTTGGTAAGGGCAAATCGGTTGATGATATGATGCTATGGTGGGGTTTGGTCGATGGATCTGTGGAGATTATAAAGTGATTACCCTGTGGTCCGACGTGGTCCATGCTTTATTGATATGCCACTCTGAGATCTTGCTAGGAATAGATCTTGTTGCAATTGTTATGTCCATGGTGGATTCACACAGGATACTGGAGTAGGCAGGAAGTTTATTAGGTCGATTTAGTATACCAAATTGCGCTGTGGCTAGGAAATCTTCCAAGAGTCTTCCATTTTGCATACCTGTACGATCAGCAGTGTTACTATACCAGGCTGGGGAGCGGCAGTTAACATCCGCACCCAATATAATTTTACTGTTTGGGAGTGCTTCTAGAACTTCTTGTATATAGGCAATTGTTGTAGCGATGTCCTGGCCAGGTCTACTGTATAAGGAAATTAGGTAGAAGTCACCAAGAGGACCGATGACATGAGCACACACTGCCCACACTGTGCAAAGTGAAGATATCTTTGTTACCGTGATATTTAGGTTGCGCACGAAAGGGTAGCCCAGGTGGTATCTTCGTCAGTTTGAACAATTTTGTAACTTAATGGATAACCTGACTTTTTTTTTTTTTTTTTTTTTTGCGTGGGTGTAAGGCTCTTGTAGTAAAAGGATACATATATTTAACTCATCGGACTTGATCGTGCTAGCTGCAGTAATTTGAGGACATTGTAGTTATATTGCTTAAGCCGTGCTGCCATAGTCGGTCTTCAGCTGTTGGTTACGCTTAGCTTTAATGTAAACGGGACATTTGTTATCTCTTATCGAGTGAGCTGCATCAGTTTTAGCCGCCTATCAGTTCGCGCATACTGCAGCAGAAGACTTGTTAGGATAATTCTTCTGCTGCTGTGCCCTTTCTGGGCACAGTGACCACATGTGGGTTCTGACTTAAAAAAAGAAAAAAAAATTATATTTAGGCCACACGAATAATTCATCTGCTGTGCTGTGTCTTATGTCTGTTAATTGCGTGTGTTCTATGGTCGATTTGTCTGTTTGCTGGACGAAAAACCCCAGTTTCTGGGGAAAACCTTGCTATCTACGCCTGAGACCGACTAACTCAGTCACGAAGTGAAAAAAAGCCCATTAAAGTTCCTCGCGTTATCGACGGGATTCGAACCCGGGCCTTTCCTACCCGGTGTGGGGAGGACGGTGACGATACCACTGTGCTACTCGTTCAGACTGTGGGTTCTGAGTGCAGGTGTGGGTGGTGTGCCCAAACTTGCAACACCTAAAGCATTTGGGAACTCCTACATGCTACCTGAAGCGATGGCCTTGCCATCCTATGAAAATTCGATCTTGTTGCTGGAGCGCGTTCCACGCTTGCGGAGAGAGCTCTATAACCCAGTTACAGCACTGTGGAGACTTAGAGTTAGTCTGGTGCATAGGCCTGAAGTGGTCTCTGGCATCAGTATTTTTCACAGCCGCGCTGGAGTCAAAGGTCGAATTCTCAGTAAGCTTTAGCAATACGTGATGCGGTTCACGTAGGAGAGTTTTTTCTTCTTCTGGGCTGGAAGTTTGCTGGTATATGGAGCTACACTAGGTGTGGTCCTCAGCGCATCAGCATAGAAGAGGGGACGCTGTAGCATTTCATTCCCCCTTCCTTCAAGGTAGGCGTCTAATTTGGCCTTTGTTCGTTCATATTTTACGTACAGGTTGAGGAGGAAAAGTTCCATCCTTGACCAGACTTGGACTATCTCCGCTCTGACAGCAGTGGTGATACTATTACTGTGTTCTGACATCAGGGCCTCCATATTGAGGCGCAGTGACTGGATTTGATTCGTTATTAACCCTTCTGGTTCTTGCGTAGTGTCTTTGTCGGTATTTACCTGACCTGTGCACTCTGTTTGCTTAGTGGAAGCTTCAGCTTGGATTTCTTTACCAAACTGGTTAATATATACGTGGCTGTCACTGACGTGTCGCCTTCTAATCCCCTTATTTAAAACTAGCGGTCGTGAAGTTACTAGATTAATGGAGGTTACTTCGTAGTTGTCATTATGATCGGAACTGTCCTTCGCGGGTGATTTTATCTGTGTGATGTAATTCTTATGGTGAATTGGTTTGGAGGAGGAGGAAGGTGTATTATTCTCGCTGGCTACTTTCGCGATCTCGTGATCGCTCCATGCTTTTTCCGCCGTCTGGTCCTTTACTGTACTTCCGTCCTCCGCAGTGCTGTTGTGGTTGTTTGGTACACAGTATTTCATTATCATTACTGGCCCCTGGATTCCCGTGAGGCAGATCCTTAGTTCTGAGTATCCTGGACTTAGAAGCTTGGCACGTGTTTGTTTCTGACAATTCAAGAAATGAGACAGACTTTTGGGGTTTTGCAGCATTCCCCTAAAAAAAGAACTGTGGGATTTTGATGGCAGTTTATGTGTGCAATCTTGCTGGAGGAACGGCAGATAAGTTTATTGCATCCGGTGCATTTGATATGAGAGTTTGAATCGACGTTTTTTTTTTTTTTTTTTTTTCGTTCTACATAGGTGACAGGTACCAGGCTTGTTATTATCACGTATACGCTTGTTTATACTAGACATAGTTTAACTGTATATATAAGCGTGGCCAAGGACAGAGACAATGATTATCAGTCGAGAGAGGGGTTGCAGAAGTTCCCTAGGGACGTGGGTTATTTCCGAAGGACTGAATACAAGTAGGTGTGAATACAAGCCGGAGGCGGTTAGTCGTGACTAAACGGTTGGGAAACCACATTGACAGGTAGGCAACAGCAAAGAGGTAGGTAAATACAGGAAACGTATAGCGGGCCTAGCAAATCTAACTAAAAATACAGTGAATGGAGTCCGCCCTTACGTACTACAGTACAAATTGCTATCCAAAAAATGAATTAAAAATTACTTAACTGCATCTTCGGATCCAACGTTGAAAATGTTCTTAGCAGGTAAGGATGAACTTGTGTAATCACTCAGAGCTATAGCATTTCACAAAACAGAGTTAGAACTGATTAATTTCAGTTGAATTTAACAGCACAAAAGTAACACGCAACTACGTAACTCGCCACCTAGGGGATCCAAAACATTTCCGGGGATACTAGTGGAGTGAACAAGGTTCTGTCAAAGATCTAAGTATTGATGGCAGTGGTATAAAATATGTTCCCAGTGTGCCGAGGCGTCACAAGAACAGAGAGGTGATTCAGTAAGGTTGAACGTTGCTAGTTTGGCATTAAGGGAGCCATGACCAAAGAGTATGTAGAGAGTGTACAGACCAGAGTGAAACCATTTCTAAGTGGACTCTAACTTGGCAAAGGTGACGTTAGGGATGAACTTTAAAGTAACAAGACCCTTAGAGATAGTGGACCATCTGTCTTGCCAACGCTGCATCAAAATATTCCAACAGCGTATTTTCTCTGCCTTAGGACCCACAGTGACATCGATAGTAATACCAAGGAAGGTAACAAGGACAGCGTGCCTAATATAGAAGCACAGGCCTCGGTACAGAAGAAAGAGATCGAGGGGCAGACAGCCGTTAAGGACCTGAAAAGCAGGAGTAGATATAGTCCTACAGGCCCTGCACATTGCTAAAAGCATTTTACGTTGAATGCAATGAAGTTTAGTCTGGACTGAAACCTCCTTAACATGCCAGAACGAGTCGGCTGCGCCATAGGAAAAATTGGTATAAACACAGCTTTGTAATATAACCGTTGAGAGCGAGAATTAATACCCCAAGATTGTTTAGACAGACGCAGAAGTGAGGAAGGTAAGTTTTTTGACTTTCTCTGAGAGATCTTCCCCAAGTGTTTAGTAAACATAAGTTTACTATCAATGATCAGACCAAGAAATTTTAGAAGAAACTATGGACAGTGATTTGTTTTGAAGTTTTACAACAGGTGGCGGTGAAATATTAAGCGAACCCTTAACCAGCATCATTTTAGTTTTCGTGGAGGATATGGTTAATTTATTTATGGTGGACCATTCAGAGAGATCTGACATGACTCAAGTTGACAGTACTTTCAAGAGAGGCACGGGAATTGCCCCGGATCAGCAGGGTGAGATCGTCTGCATAAGCCAATTTGGAAGTACAGTATAAGGAATAGTTTTAAGGAGCCATTCGTCAAAAACGATGTTCCAGACGAGTGGTCCAAGAACGGAGCCATGGGGGCAGCCCATAGTGATAGAGCGGGAGACGGAGTTAGATCCAGAAATAATAGAAACTGTACGATTTTCAAAATAACTTCTTAGAAGGTTATAAAGCGGAAGAGGGCAATCGGCAGCACGTAAGCGAGCAAACAAACTAGACCACCATAACAGATCAAACGCCGTAGAGAAATCAACAAAAATAGCAAGAACGTATTTAGAGCTTGCAGAGTTAACTCGAGAAAGGAATTCAGCGACTGCTTCTTCAGTTCCTCGTCCGGTTGGGAAACCATATTGATCATCTGATACAAGAGAGGTGTTAGTGAAAAGAGAAGCGAGTCTTATAGCAGTCAATCTTTCAAGTGTTTTGGCCAATGCGATAACAAAGCAATAGGACGGAAGGACTTGCCACTCGGGGTGTTTGAAGGCTTAGGAATTAGTTTAAGAAGAGCTGTCTTCCAGATAACAGGGATGTGCTTTCATTCAGATATTTGTTGAATAGGGTCAGAAGAACCGTTGGACATAGCTTGTGGAATTGTTTGATAAAGAAGCCCTCATGAAGGTCAAGGTCTGGACAACCAGAGTTGTTAATTTTTAGGACAGCTGTGTCCACCTCCAGCTGCGTAAATGGCTGAAGTTCAGAAGTAGTAGTGTAGGAGTTATTGAGCTGTCTTATTTGTTGATGAGTAGTCAAGTCATCCTCTGGGCGATCAGAAGGAAGCAGATTGTCCAAGATAGTGTTGATGGTGTCCTTCCAAGTGAGAGTTTCGGTGCCGTTTGCGGGTACCGACCAATAAACAGCAGAAGAATAGGATTTGTTTCTGGTAGGCGATAAACAAGGCCCAATGGGTCTCGATTGCCAGTAGAAGTACCCAAGTTCTGCCAATATTTTATTTTACAGGTGGTGATGGTCTTGACGTATTGTCTTTTGAGAACCTGATATTCTGTTTTAATACTTTCGACGTCAGGAGTTGGCCAGCTGCTGCGATGTCGATGGTAAGCACGCCTAGCTTGATGCACTTGCTGACAAAGCAAAGTAAATTCCCGGTTCCACCATGGAGTGGGCTGGGAGGACTGAATTTATAATGGTCAGGGAGTCGCTGCATTTTGATTGCTAGACAAATCGCCACGTTTCGATCTGAGGATCGGATGGCGGACTGATCTTTCGATCGACACGCCTTTGCGGCAATTTGTCTAGCAATCGAAATGCAGCGTTTCCCTAACCATTATTGGCCTTGTGGTCCTCTGATGAGATGGGGCGTAATGGTCAGTCTATTTTTGGTTTACATCTCTGTTGGTGATATTTCACATAAAGTTGGACTTGGTGCCCGTCAGAGGGGCGCCATTAAATTTCTATTTAATTAGCATTCAAAATTTAATTGATTATTATTTTAATTTTGCATTTAGATTTTCTAAATTATATTGGAGAGTTTCTGCTACAATATTTTTACTCTTGTTACCCTTCTCTTCCCTTCAATTTGATCGTTTTGTTTAATTTTGATTATTTTCGCTCTTCTGTCTTGCCATGCTGCCGGCATTATTTTTATTTAATTATCATTCTAATATATATATTAGTTATTTATATTATAGAAAAAACGATATCAAATAATAATAATTTAAATTATAAATAATAATAATTATTATTATACAGTATAATGGTAGAAAGCCACCATATGTTATTTCTTAGTTTCTGATAAAGGTAAGTAGTGTTGAAAGGTAATTTACATGTAGCCATTGTCGTTTCATGGTCCTAAGCTGGGTCTCTCTCTCTCTCTCTCTCTCAGGGTAATTCGGATTTTTTTTTTTTTTTTTTTTGCCTGGTGCAGCAAAAGCTTCAGGCTTCCTTGCACAACATGGCTTATAATGATAATGATAAAAATAGAGGGTAGGGGTCCTTCGATGGTCTTTGGATAGGGTCCTAAAAATTTTGCCACGCTACTGAGCTCGTGTATGAAAGACAGCTCTGGTTGAATAGAGTATATCGTTTACTTTACCTTGTATTTGTAATTTTTAATTTTCTGTAATGCAGGTCTCATCCTAAATAACCCATTTTCTTGATTTCGATTTATTTCGTGTTCGCTCATGAATGCTTCAAATAAAAAGAAATTGTTGCAAATAAAATTCAGACAGCTTACATTAACATTGCAATACATGACACTAGTAGCCAGATAAAATGTTTTGTGAGTACAGTATATATCGTTTAAAATATTTCTTCAGATAGAAACCGAATATAGCAAATGGAAAATGAATTTAAACAACGTTATTTAGGGTTGCCGCCTTTAAAAAGTAAAAGTAATAAAGCGGGACAAAAAAAAAAAAAAAAAAAAAACACATGCAAAATGTTAGTACAATTACCCAAGTATTATAAAAGACTTCAAAATTTTAAATGAATATTTTTTGCTTCCCGTTATATCTTCCATTAAGTTCGATTGCAATTCAACAGAACTGCAAATCTGGAATAATTTTATTGAAATTAATTCTAATTTCTAGTTCTGCTTTTATGGATTCTACATATAGTTTGTTTCATTAATCAGTCCACAAATTTTTCATAATTGAAAATAATTTCTGCATTGTCATTTGCTAATTACGAACTGATAAGACACTCCAGTTTTTAGTAGATTGAAGCAGTCTTTTTCAAACCCAATTTTATCAACAGGCAAATGGTTGATTAAATTCTGTCTTTCTTCTCCTAAAATCACGTATTCGTAGCACAAGTCATCACCTTCGATCACATCGGTAAGCTCAAGCGACTTCGACTGTTTCCGTTAGGTAGTTAAAGTAAATATCTACTCTTAAAGAAGTGTAAAATTCTTAAACTTCGAATTTTTAAAATCAAACTGTTTTCTTAAAAGTAATTGATCTTTCATAAACATTGCCTCATTAATAAATTCGCTTCTCTTATTACTTTCAAGCTTAGTTTCGTACTAAAGAATATACCGAATATGGTCAAAAACAAGACATTTTGAAAATAAAGTGGGACACGGGACAAAAGATTAAAAACTGGTATGGTCTCGCTGGAAGCGGGACAGGTGATAACCCTAACATTATTTTGTTTTTCAATTAAGTAAAATGAGAGCCGATATTTCTAAAACCCTCTTAATTAATAGAAGAAATGAAGCCATCATCACAGCAGCCATTCCCCCCCCCCACCCTGAAAATGTAACGAGTCATAAGTACATGTCCTTATGCCAAGTATGGTGTTTTTAGCTGACCATTCCCAGAGATCAACGCGCTCATCGGCTTCAACTCAAGACGCTGTAAGTTATGGAGGAAGGAATCTCCGTGGGTTCTACCCTCCTTGATAAAACCGTCGCGAATTGTTTTTATTAAGATATTGTTAAGAGAGGAAAATTAATTACGCGTTATAAAAATAAACGTAAGTTCAGGTTGAGAGCATTGCTTTTGTACTATCAATTAGCTAGCCATTTAAAACATAAATCAACTTGCGTAATTTAAAAATTCAAAACTCGTGCATATTAATTGTCCTAATACCTGTACATCGCTTTGTCCAAGAAGCTACTTCAAAATCACCCTTCCATTTCAGAGATAAAGGAATGGATGGATCGCTTAAACCCTCGCGAACAACAAACTTAATACTATTGGCAGTGGGAAGAATAACGAAACGCAGCGTTTATTTCCAAGCGCATGACAAAATTACAGCTAGAATCCAAGAGAGTGGAAAGAGTAGGTCATCAATAAATGATGACATATCTCCCTTTAACGAAACTAGCAAAGGTAAGATATCTACTCCACCCACGTTTGCCAAGTATGACGTCATATATACTTAATGACGTCATGGAGGCACGGTGCAGCTATTATGAATGAGTTTGGTTTGCGCTAACCTGTGAATATGATTGCATGGGTGAAAAGCGCTCGCCTTTTCACGTATCTCTCGGTGAATAGAATATTCAATAGAAACTGCTAATCCTTCTAATGCCGAATGGTAGAGAGCACGTGCATTTGCAATAATCTCGAACATGGTCTGCATTCATCAGTGGATGAGGTATAATTTAGAGAGAGTTAATATTTCTTTATTGAGTTCCGTTGGGTGTGTGCATCCATACAAGAGGCCAATGACCTGACGGATGTCTCGTAATAAGGTTATTAATCTTTTGTAGAGGCAGAAAGAATATTGAATTAACCCATTGCTAGTCATTAAAGTACTGATTTACTCTTCCACTGAATGCCACAATTCTCAGAAGAAGAAATACTAAAGGAAAATGTGAACCAAAACGGAAGATATTAAATCCAATTAAATTCTCGTTACGTACGAGCAGTCTTATTATCATTATGCATTCGCGATCAAATTCCTATATAATTTCAGAGGAACTAGGATATCTGCTCAACTCTCTAAATCTTAAAAACTGAATCTTAAGTGGAAGCGTTAGAAGTACGAGTATTAGTGTGTATATTTTTAGGTTCTCCGTTAAGCCCGATTAGTATGTGCTACCTTTCCATTAATGCTGTCAACAGACTGGACGGCACAAGTGGCACCTGCCTTACCGGCAAGTGTGCCCGACCTCACGCAATCTACCTAAGTGTATCCCCGCCTCGTTTTGTATGCTGCTATCAGGCGTCGCATGTCAGGTGAATCATTAGAGGTCGGCGACATTCAGCCAGCGGAAGTAAATGTGTTGTGAGTCATGAACGAAAAGTTGTTCATCAGAATACAACAGATCAATGGATGTCGTTGCCTCAGCATTGTCAGACTGGCGTCTCTGCTAATGTACCGTCATAATATTTCTTGGACTGCTTGTTCCGCTAAGTGTCAGCTGAGATGAGGCGCTGTGTGTATATACAAAGACTGGAGTTAGTGGAGACATTCATCCAACTATCTATAAATATCCTCGCTCCGTTTGTGGTTGAGTGTGCTGCTGGATTATGTTCATGAGCCCGTCTTCCCCATTTTGTATGGATTTAAAGATATTGAATTTAAAAACTAGTTGCAACCAAAATTAAATGAAACAGATTGATCACGGATTGCTTGGTTATTTGACGGACATTAATATATTTAAATATAAACTCATTTTAGTACTTTTGCATAAATTGTTTACAATTTTATTTCATATTTGTTAAAAAAAAATCTAAAATTTAATGTTTAATGGCTAATTTGGTCAGTCCATAAAACTCAGTTCCCGATGATATGCTTTATTTTCGTGATAGTCTCGTTAAATTGGGTAATTTTTGCAATTAAAAATTAATTCTGATTAATATCCCAATCCCTCGTCAAGACCTTTAGAATGATACTCAAGGTTTGACAATTAAGTTCCGGGACTGAGTCCATTGCAAGCATGTTGAAGCACTGTAGAACTATGATGCAACTCGCCGTTTAAGCTTCCCTAAGCCACTGCCTCCTTCTACATGGTCATTTGCACATCATAATCGTTCGCACCCAGTCGTATTAGAGCTGTTGTGTTGTTCGAGGCGTTGTCATCGTGTTAAGCGATGCAACGGAGAGCGAACATTAAATTTTGTTTCTAGTCGGGATAAACTGCGATTGAAACCTCTGAATCGGTAAAACAAGTGTATCATACTCGCTCAGGTAAGCCTGAAAAAGAAGTAGTACCCACAAGATCGTTTGGTTAAAAGAATTCACGACAGGCCTCAGCTTCGAGAAAAAGAAAGCTGGTTCCTTTAGCACAACGGTGCTAGGTTGCATTCTGCGCTCATTATCACGGAATTTTTGGCAAGCGTGGGATCATGAAGCCTACCTCTCATCGCCACCTCCTCCGATTTATCTCCTCGGGATATTCTTTTTTGTCCAAAATCAAATCGACGCCGAAAGGACGACATTTCACGGTTTAGAGACATTAAAAGAATGCGACAAAGGAATTTGGGGTAGTCAGTTAAAATGTTTTAAAAATAGTTTCCAATAGCTGTACATGCTATCTTACGAATCTATAGCTGTTCGAAGCGATTACTTTTAAAAAGCCTTTTCATTCTAACATCCGCTTTTCTTCAAATTTACTCAGACTTGGAATTTAATAATTGATACGGTTTTGTAGACGCAAACCTTGGGGGCAAGATCATATCCAAACATGTATTCAAGAATGGATTTGATAATCTGTAACAGATTACTGAACAAAAAAAAAAAAAAAACTAGAAAAAGTTAAAAATCCCGTAAAAATGTTATTTTTTCACGGACATAACTTTAAAAATTGATTAAAAAACTTGATTAGTAAATAATGTTAAATGCAAATAGTTTACAAGCATTACATATATATACTGTATACAGGGTGTTTCAAATGTGATGGTCAATAATTTAAAAGGTGAAATGTACAGACTACAAATGCAAAAAAAGCTTAGTAAACATGGGTCCTTAAGTGAATAGTTTTCGAGATATTGCACATTTCTAGTTGGGATCCACCACTGACAAGGTTGGCGACTCCGTAGCCAGGTGGGAAGGAGCAGCAGTGCATAGCACACGCTTCTTGATTAGACCGGGGTTCGAGCCCATCACCACCAAATACGGAGGATGTGGACATGTGTATATGTAAAGGGCGGCTCCTAGAACGTTTGTTCAACTCCGCCTCGTATCTCTGTGAAGAATAGTAGCACTACAAATGGGCCAGATATGTGTGTGACGTCGGTTTGTGTGTATTATGTGTGTGTTTTGTTGTTCTGTTCTGGCCGCTTGGCTACCCAGAAGCATCAGTCACCTGGACAGATGATTCTGGGTACTCGTCCACACCACGGGAAGGTGGACCAGTTCATGTAAAGCACGTACTGTCTCAAGAGAGACTCTGACCCACCTAATGTTGTCAGAAGGTAGGCCAGGATCCTCTGGGGGCCCATTCCAGAGGGGGAAAAAAAAAAGGATCACCCGTGGTGCTGGATTTGGAACCAAAATTATTAAAATAAAACATTTATGTAACTAAATAATAAAATAAATAAAATTAAAAAAATAAAAATAAATAAATAAATAAAATTTAAAAAAAAAAAAAAAAAAGAAAGGAAGAAAGCACTTAATTTTGTCTGCAGGCCGAGGAAAATTTCATTTCTTGAGGATTTGAGTTTATGTATTATTAAAGGAGATCTAACCAGCTATGCATCAGCAGGACTGTTGTGCTGCATCCTGTTGAGATCTGTCGACACTGAACGCCTTCGAAGAAATACGCCTTGAGCGAAAGCCTGAAGAATCTGAAATGACTCCGAGCTTTGAAGCAGAGACGACTCCTGTCCTGATTGAAAATTAGTAAGTGCTTGAAGAGGAAGTCTGAGATCGTCATACAGGGAGCAATGAAACAAGATGTGATCCCAACTCTCTGGTGATCCACACGAACAGAGGTCTGTTTGTGATAAATTGAACCTAAGAAGACTCTGGTTCATCGATCCATGTCCTGTCAACAGGTACGACGTGAATATGTCCATGCAGAACCACAATCGAACACGTTTATCAAGGAGAAATGAAACTTGTGGTATAAATTTTCTCGTTGTTGCACCAACGGGAACTGTATCCCATCGAGACTGCCAAATGTTTACTAACTCGTTCCACAGTCTCCTTCTTTCTCTTTTAGCATCTTCTTGAAGGTTGATGGTTATTCCAAGAAATTCGGTCTCAATCTGCCTTTTCAGTCTGTATAAAAAGCCTCTATAAGTAACTTGCAAGTCTAAAGGTAATGTTCTGGCTAGTACTTGCAGAGCTTGCGTCGAGACTGTCCTGCATGCCTTAACTAAACACCGCAAAATGGTTCTCTGCAATGAGGCGAGTTTTGTAATGAAGTGTTTGAGCCGTGCCCTGTGAAACCATGCACCGGCAGCATAAGTGATTAGAGGGAGGAAAACTGCATTGTAATAAATCCTTAAAGTTTTTCTGGAGAGCCCCCATTCAACACGGGACACCCTAACAATTGCACCAGTAAATCTACGTATTTTAGATGATAAGTTTGTCAAATGAATAAAATTGAGACTGGAATCAATTACCACTCCTAGAACCTTGTACTCTTTAACTATGGGGAGACGAATGTTGTTGATCTTGACCAACGGAGGACGAGTGATATCCAACTTTGATCCAAGAATCATCATCTTTGTTTTGGACAAGCTGATTTTAAGCTTATTGGCCACAGTCCAATCGTAGAGATCCCGGAGAACAAAATTTGCGGTATTTTCCAGATCGGCCCTAGAGTTACCATTTACGGAGGATGCGGAAAGGTCAGGGAATGACCACCGCATATCCCGGAGCAATATGGCCTTAGTTGCTAATGCTCCTAAAAACCAAATAACAAACCGCTGACAAGGTGAACTGTACAGAGTTGGGATCCGCCACTGACTTGTTTGTTTAGGTTATGCTCATTCTCTCCCTTTCCCCCTCTCTCAATGCTCTGAGACGTAGTAGGTATACTAGTATTTGTCAAAGGATAATCAACATGGAAAGAGGTTACAGCAACGAAGAGTAGTTAAATTCTATGGATTTTTGTATCTGGGGTCATGAAAAAAATCTTGGTGTACACTTCTGACATTAACACAGTTGAGGAATTGCAGCGTCGGGTTGGAGCCTTTCAGCAAATCAGAAACGACCCAGGAATGCCTGAGAGGATTCGTAAATCAATGCAGAGAAGACTACAAAGCTGCGTACGGATGCAAGAGGACAGCATTTTGTAACATGTAACATCTTTAAACTCCTGTGGTGTTGAAATTAAAAATGTATTATCTTATGTTTAATAAAACCACCCTTAACAAAGGATTCACAGCGTTTTGCTAAACTAGTGCTCCCATAGTCAGTGGCCGATCTTAACAGAAAATGTGCATTGTCTCGAAAACGGTTCATTTGCGGCCCGATGTTCACTGGGTTTTTTTTTGCTTATTTTAGTTTGTACTTTTCACCTTTAAATTATTGACCATCATTTTTGAAACACCCTATATATATATATATATATATATATCAGAACCGTGCATTTCACGTTTTTATTATTTGCAATATAAAATATTTTGAAACCATACTTCACCCATCGCAGCAAAGTATGGACTCAAATTTCTACTCTAAATACACCTGATAAATTCAGAGGTAATCAGTAAGTGCTAAAATATATTTTAACAATAAAGGTTTGCTGCAGGAAATCTTACCTTATCGTTCCTCATTAATCCTTAACCTTGCCGATCGTTAACATCTTCAGTCTTTAATGCCCGCAGTCGGCGAGATCCTACTGTATTAAGTTGATATATGCTATTTTCCTGAACAGAGATGGCGCTAGCGTTTCGAATCCCAGGGGTAAAACATATAGAACCCTATATCTCATTTTAATGTGTACTGCAATGCAGATATTGTTTATGATTCTTACACGGTAAACTCTAACACACTAAACTCACAGAGTAAATAAATTTAATTTAACTAAGTCATTAGGTTTTCTCGTTTGCAGCACATATTCGACAAACTCATTTACACAGGTTGATCATTTAATAAATATAATGGGAGCCATCGTTAATCCGCAAGTAAAATTTCTGTGAACTAGCATATTAAGTTTTATGTGTGACCACCGAGTCGTTTTGATGTTTCCTGTGTACCGAGAGTTAATGACTAGCATCACAAATAGAAATATAAACAAAAGATATTTATTAATAGTGAAGGCAAAGCTAAGTAATATTTGACAGGTAATATCTTTCAAAATATTCCAAAATGAGCATTTGCACCCTTTATACAACAGTTTTGGTAAACACGACAATTATGGCTGAAATGTCATCGGTTTGCTTCAGTTTATCATTTTAAATGAAAAACAAAATGAAAAGTTCATCAGGTGCAAAGTAATATTTAGTTGAATCGCTCTGGCCCTGATGACAGCAGCAGCACACCCTCGAGGCATTGACAAGATCAATTTCTGAAGATAATCAACTGATAGTTCGTGGTTCCAAACACGAATTATGGCTTCCCGAAGTTCACGAAGGGTCTTTGGTTTCTTTCTGGCAACTGCAGATTTCAGACGATGCCAACAGTTCTCTATAGGATTCAGGTCCGGGCTGTTTCCTGGCCAGCTAACAGTTGTAATGGACCGTTCTTCCAACCATTTTTTCACCTGTAACAAATGTAAACACATTACTGTCGAACCTCTAATGCAGAAATGAAGCTAAACTAACTACAGAAGTGCCTGCTTACACTTTTCGCCCGATGGCAAGGAGCTCCTTGAAAGATTCAGTTACTTGGCAGGCTGAAATGGTCTCTAATGGTTGGCAGCAATTTGCCTTCCAGTATAGACAGATATCCATTGGCATTTACGGAACCTTTTTTACGGCAGGTGATACGAAATGTATCCCCATATCATTTGGCTGGTAGGGAATTTCACTTAGACACCATACAGTCTGGATGGCATTCTTCACCGCGTCTACGGCGAATCGTTTGTCTTCCATCAGAGCCATGCAGGTTGAATTTCTTCTCATCCGAGAAAATAACACTTCCACTGCCTGGGGATCCATTTGACATGCTCCTTACACCAAATTAATCCGGCCTTTTTCATTTTTTGTGTGAGGAGGGGGCTTCTTAGGACGACGGGCTACAAGTCCATTTTTGAAGAGGCGTCTTCTGACTGTTACTTCACTTGCTGCCACCCCTGTATGTCCTTCCCATTCTCTTTTCAGCTCAGACGAAGAAGCTTTACGGTTTTTAAGGCATAAGCGTTTCAAAACGAGGTCCTGTTTTGGCGTAGAGACTCGTTTGCGTCCGGTTCCTTTACTCCTATCAGCAGAACCAGTATTCTTGAGTTCGGAAAGAAATCTACTCACTGTCGACCGATTACAAGACACTCTATAAGCAATATGACAGGAAGAACACCCTCACGTAAAGCGACAATAGCACTCTTTCTTGTGCCATAAACTGCAAGTAACTCGCCATCCTGACACAAGCAAGGAATGACTGCGACTCTTGCAGAGCGTGCTTGTATAGCTGAAAGTAACAGCTGATGCAATATTATGTCATCACATACGCGTGTCAATCTTATCTGATGCAATTATTAAGAAATATTGCCATATACTTACGTTATTCGGACGACAATTACAATTTCAAGGGATGATGCACTTTTTTTGAACACCCGTGTAGAAATAATAGCACTAGAAAGGTGAAACTTCACAGGAACTTTAATCCTTTTCTATGTACTCTCCATGCATAGTATCACATTTCTCCTATCTATAGATTAGTTGTGTAATGCCTTGATCATAGAAGTCCGCACTTTTTGCCTAAAACTACGATTCCCCTTCATTGATGACTTCCTGAGACGAATCAAAGCGGCATATACGCAATGGTTCCCCATTTCTCGAAACAAGAAGTCTGACGGTGCCAAGTCAGGGGAATAGGGTGGGTGCTGTAGCAGCACAAATCCAACAGTTGACGAGAACATTGCATTCGACGTTGCTTCTGCAGAGGCGTCAGAAATCTTGGAACCCATCGTGCGGAGACCATAGACATGTACAGATGGCCAAGGGTTTGCGCATGTAGCACGGTGGTATCCTCCCCACACCGGGTGGAAAAGCCCGGGTTCCAATCCGCGAAGAACTTTAGTGGGCTTCCCCCCCTTCACTCCCTGGCCGAGTTAGTCGGTCTCAGGCGTAGATAGCAAGGTCCTCCCCCCAAAACTGGGGTTTTTTCGTCCAGCAAACAAGCAAATTGACCAAAGAACGCACGCAATTTACAGACACAATAAATATATCAGTAGATGTTATCATTTACAGGTGACTCTAATATCATAATCTGGTTTTTGTTGTTTGGTCAAGGTCAAGGGGTATTTGTTTAACTGCGTTCTCCAGGGTTTCTCCTATATACCGCTGGTCATGTAAAATCGCCATGACTAATTCCCATTGCATTTGGAATGAAATGAATTGTCACACGTCTGTCACTCAGCACCAGCTGCTCATCCTTTGCAACCGTCTCACTGTCTGTGGATGTTGATGGTCTTCCTTTTCTTGGCTCGTCAAAGACACTTGTACGACAGCACTGGAACTCCCGTTTCCACTTTTTTACAGTGTCATAGGATGGACAATTCTGCCCATACACAGCTTTAATTTCTTCGCCAATTTCCTAAGCTTTCTTGCCCTGCAAATGCAGGAACTTGATCACTGCTCGATACTCCACTTTGTCAACCATAGCGTCCTTCCCCAGATTGCGGGCTCCACCTCTGGTATACGATCATCTACGGCAAGGGTCGGCAACCATTTTTGAGTGAAGAGCCATTTTTGATCTAATCAAAAAAAAAAAAAAAAAAGAAAAAAGAAAGAAAGAAAAGAGAGAATCCGAAGAAGAGCCGCACCTCAGCTCAAGCTGGGAGGAGGGCGAGGGATGGGGCAGTTTTTTAAGAAATGGAATAGAGTGAGAAGGTATTTTATTAAAAAATATATATATTCTTTTGAAATATTATTTATTAATACTGAAAAAAAAATGTAACAAGCATCCAGTTAGGTACGAATTAATGTGACTTTTGCTGCTGAACTTCTTTTGAGCGAGTCTCTCAGTATTGGGTGGGTATGCCATAATTTTCATCTTTATACATGCTGAGAGACTCGCATTTTTCAGACAGTTTCTTGATTTATTTTTAATATAGTTTATGCTCGAAAATATTTGTCCGCAGAAATTCATCGAACCAAAAACTGAGAGAATTCCAAACGCAAATATTTTCGAATTTATATTCACGTCCGGTAAGCTACTCCACGCATCGAACACAATTTGGTCTTGCTTTTTCAACTCATCTATCGCCGTCCATTTGTGTAAAATTGCAAAGGCAGCCTTTTGCCTTTCCAAATCCTCAGTTTCAGTTTTAAGGCATTTTAGTCTTGCATTCCACATGTCCTTGATTTTTATGTTCACTAACTCCATTTCAAATTGTGCTTCATGTGGGCTAAAAAGAGTCGCAGATTGCCGACCCCCTGACCTACGGGAATGAAATTTTACACGTTTGTTATTGAATATGTAGACAACTTATATTAAAAACGTCATCTTCCTACTGATGTTTTTTTCTAGATCAGGGTGCGAAATTTTTGATATCCCCTCGTATATTAGATACTATCTATTATAAGAATTAATGTGACTTTTGCTGCTGAACTTCTTTTGAGCGAGTCTCTCAGTATCAGGTTGGTATGCCATAATTTTCATCTTTAACATGCTGAGAGATTCGCATTTTTCAGACAGTTTCTTGAGCTGTCCGAAAGCTGCGAGACCCAGTGCAGTTTTTTTCTTTCGAATTTTAGGAAATAAATTCATTCGGTTGTTGTTGGATTTTAGGAGCATCAGCGACTCGGGTCATATTGCTCCATACACCGATGAGCCAACATTATGACCACCTACCTAATAATAATAATAATAATAATACAATACAATACAATACAATACAATACAATACAATTTTATTTATTAAGAGAATTCGTTTACAATAAATGAACTTGTTAAGAAAAGTAAATTTCTTGACAACAAGTTGTAGTTCTTCCTTTACAAGTTTTGTACAAATTTGTTATCTTACAGAAAAGACTATGAAGTCACTACACATAGTATATTCCACACTGTAAACAGAGGTAGTTTATCTGCATATCAATTCTAATCTACTGTGTCATTGAGTATCAAGAATTTTCTTATTAGGAATTTTACTTTGGAGATGGGATAACTTCTCCTGAGCCTGAAATCAATGCTAGCCAACAAGTTGTTTATTACATTCATTGTGTGCCTATCTCCAAATCTATTTAGTATCCTAGGGTGAGGCAAAGTAATTGCTTTTGGGTTCCTTAAATTATGTGAGACATTTCTTTGCAGATTCGACTCTTCAAAAATAGTGTTAAGATTTTTTAAGAATAGATTTAACTTCAGTTTTTGAACTGGATACAATATTTTATGTTTCAACAAAAATTGCCTTCTCTTATTCAGGTCATTCCAAGGGTTTGTCCCCATTAAAAGTTTCAGAATCCTATTCATTAAGTTGTCTATTGCCCTTATTTCTGTTTTATTTGCTCGTGCCCATATATTTACTAAATAATTGAGTTGGGAGTCCACTAATGCATAATATAAGGTTACTTTTGTTCTAAGATTTAACTTATTCTTAATGTAGTAGAAAAAGTACACATAAAATCTCATTTTTTTGTACAAGTTTGTTATATGCATTATCCAACTTAGACTGTAGTCGATCCATAACCCAAGGTAACAATGATTTGAGACTTCTTCCACAGTTAGACATTCGCAATTCTGGAAATTCTGTTCATGTAGGCAATCATGTTTGTGCAATTTGATAGAGGGTTGAATGTCCAAGGAGGCCTTATTACCAAAAATTTAATTTTTTCAAAGCTGAGTGCTAATTTATTATCGTGCAGCCAAGATTGTAAATGTATTGCATCCTGTTGTAAATCATTCGCCATTTTTGTTAGGTCCTTTCCTATTGTATATAAGATTATATCATCTGCATAAATTTTTATAAAGGAGTTCTTAATTACTTCGAATATGTCATTTATATAGATGTTGAACATGATTGGCCCAGCATGAGTGCCCTGAGGTACTCCTCTCTTTACATTATAAGATTTCCCCTTTGTATTTTCTACTTCTACTGTTATTTTTCTCTTGGTTAAATAATTTGCTAGTAGTTGATTGAGTCTTCCCCTTATACCATATTTCAGTAATTTCTGTTGCAATATTGGGATATCAATTAGGTCATATGCTTTGGTCAAATCTATAAATAAAATCAATATGAAGTTATTGTTGTTTAAATGTAAGTTTAGAGAGTCTATTAAGTTCTCTAATAATGTCTGTGTGCTCTTGCCCTTCTGATATGAGAATAGAGAGTTGTTTAACAGTCCATATTGATGTAAATATTTGCTTATGTGGGAAAATATATAATTTTCTATTATCTTATTTAAAACTGACTGTATTGTTATTGGTCTGTAGTTGCAAAAGTCATCTGGTGGTCCCTTTTTATATATAGGAATTATCTTAAATGACAGTAAGTTTGTAGGATAGCTTCCCGACTCTAACATCCGTGCTATTAGCTCTACCAAGAGAACAGAGAACTGTTCTTTGTTTCTCTTTACCTCGGTTACTGTAATACAGTCCAGTCCGTAAGATTTCTTGTTCTTTAATTGTTATATAATTTTAAGAATCTCAGTATAATGTGGAGCTAAGACTACACAAGAGTTCATTATCTGAGGAAGCCTATCTTGTTGAGTAAAGGAATCTTGGCAATAATGTATTAAATATCTGTTGAGATCTAATACAGCTTTGGCAAACCTATTTGCAGCCTCATATTGTTTGTTTGCACCAGAAATCTGTTCTAGTGTTTTAATTTGGTTTCCCCTTGACTTTTTCTTCCTTGTACTTAACATGTTATTTATAATGCTCCATTTATCCTTTTGTGTTATCTGCTTATCCATGAAAAGATGATTGTAATAAGTTTTTTTGCTTTTTTATGATACCTGTCACTTTATTTCTGAGTGTTTTATAATTGTGATAATGTTCTTGCTTTGATGGACAATTTCTATACTGCCTGTAATATTTATCCCTTTGTACCAACTAATAATAATAATAATAATAATCTTATTATTATTATTATTATTAGTTTATTAACTCAAGGTTCACCCCCTGTACAGCTAGTGGGCTAGGAGGGCGTACAGAAATTTTGAAATATACATTATACACTTATACAAATTTTCAGATCTTTACAATATAGTTATTGTATTGTAATAATTATTAAATAGATATATACATTTACTTAATTGTATTCACTTGAAATAACTTAGATCTTAATAATTGAAGAGTTAAATGCACAGTTGGCTTATATATCTTTTCTTCAGCGACTAACATAACAGATTTGTTTATTTTTTTTATTCCATTATTGCATTTAAATGTTCATATCATACAAATTTCTGATAAAAACTGCTCAATTTTCACAGCAGCGCTGATGATTTAGTCCAGATTTGGTCTATAATTTCGGTTCTGCATTTTTTATTAACTTCAAACTACCGGATCAATGGAGAAGGTGTTGAAGTGTTCAATGGTGTTTACATGGGAACATTCCTTTTAGGGAGTCCAAGTTTTATAGCCTCATCCTAAGTGGGGGATGGCTTCTATTTCTTCCACTTTTAGTGCGATGATGTTGGTCCTCCACGTGCAGCCAAAACAGCTCGTACTCGCCGAGGCATGGACGCTACAAGATTTCAAAATGTGTCTTGTGATATCTGGTACCGACACGTGACCAGCAGATCCTTTAACTCCTGTAAGGTCCGTGGTTGAGACGCCGCAGTTCGGAGTTGCTGTTCCAACGCAAACCACAGATGCCCGATGAGATTAATGTCTGGGGAATTTGGAGGCCAAGGCAAAACCCGGAAGTCTTCCTCATGTTCCGCGAACCAGTCTCAAAAAATCCGGGCAGTGTGGCATGGCGCATTATCCTGCTGAAAGACGGCACCGCCAGAGGGGAAGACCGTTGCCATGAAATGGTGTACATGGTCAGCAATGATGTTTAGGTTCCAGGGAATGGGTCCATCTCCGCAAATTGTCTGTCATGACTACAGAATCTGTGTAAACAGGGCCTGAAATGTGAGCAGCCAACACCTGAGCAACTGCTGCCTGATGCCCATTCCAAGGCACGTGGAGCCGGGCATAATCTACTATCTGCGCCTCAGTAGTGCGCTAAAATCCTGCATCCACTGGAGGTAGTGCAATACCAGTGGATGCCAGCAATCCCGTACTCAGGATGCCCAGTCCTGAGTACCAGCAGAAAGAAAAAAAAATAATAATAATAAATATATACTGTATAATAATAATAAATAAATAAATACATAAATAAAATATATAAATTAATAATAATAATAAATAAATAAATACATAAATAAAATATATAAATTAATAATAATAATAAATAAATAAATACATAAATAAAATATATAAATTATTAATAATAATAATAATAAATACATAAAAATATATAAATTAATAATAATAATAATAATAAATAAAATATATAAATTAATAATAATAATAAAATTTAAACAACCTCAGAGATCAAAAGAATTCAAGTCCAGGATGACTGGTAGGTGACACAGGGAACAGCTCAGCAAGAGCTTGTTGAATTATCCAGTGCGGTGAAGCATCTGCATTCTTCTGCAGAAGACTTCGTTGGTGAAGATTTGAAGGGCTTGAAAGTTAGTCTCATTTTCAATTAAAGCTTTAAGATTGACTTCTGAGATGTCCTGAACCTTATTTTTAAGTGTTGTCCGTTGTTCTTCGTAGTTGAGGCAGGAAAATAGGATGTGTTTCCAGGATTCCTCTTCCCCACAGGAGCAATGAGGATTTGTCGCCAGTCCGAATTCGAACAGCTTCGCTTTAAGAGCACCATATTCTGTTAGGATGTAGGACGTGTTCATGGATGGGTAGAACTAATTACAATGCGGCTTATTCATGACAAAGGTGACATCCGGGATAAAAAGTCTGGTGACCTCTCCGATGGGACTTTCATCCCATCTAATCTGCCAAAGGAAGGGGAGTTTATTCTATAGTTTTATTTTTTCATGTTTGATATTTGCAGCAGGATTGCAAAGAGTGATGTTGGTAGGCCTTTTTTGTGTTTGTAGATGTAGCCTCTATAAGCTATATAGGTCCAGGGGAAGGGCCCCTGATAGAACCTGCAGTGCATTAGTTGAGATATTCTTGGTACTCGGTGTGTCGCAAGCAGCATGGTTATTTGCATGGAAAAGAGTTTAGCCCGGATTTTACTGTTAGTGACCCTATGGAACCAGACCCCAGCAGAGATGTAGTAGATTATAGTAGAGAGAGAGATAGGGTTCTTTTCTTGAGTCCCCAGTTCGAACGGGAGATCCTGATGACGGCTGCAGTGAAGGCTTTGGTTTTATTTGCTAAACTGTTCACGTGTAGTTGGAAACTGAGCCTGTCGTCCAATATTACGCCAAGGTGTTTAGTTTGTGTCACATATGGAACTTGCTTCCCGTGAATAAACACTTTAGGGGGTCTGCGGTAATCCAGCCTGTTTTTGAAGATCATTAGCTTTGTTTTTGTGTTTGATATTTTTAATTTATTTGTGAGGGGTCCAGCTTATCAGGTCATCCAGGACAATCTTTGCTCGGTCCTCAAGGGTTCTCTTGGATCTTCCTGCAATGCAAATAATCTAGTCTATTCGTCTGCATAGGCGAAATTGATGCATTTGTCAAAGCTTCTGGTGAGCCACTGGTCAAGTATGGAGTTCCAAAGGAGTGGTCCTAGCACTGACCCTGTGGGCAACCTCTGTTTATAAATTTTGAATGTGACAGGTGTTGGGCAGTGACCTGAATCGATCTGTTACTAAAGTTGGATCTTATGATTTTGTAAAGATATTGATTGCAGTTTGCCAGTCTAAGGGACCTGAGGGAGGGAGGTGGTAGACATCAGAGTGCCCGGCACATGGATGACTGTACTGCGTCTGCATAGGCGAAATTGATGCATTTGTCAAAGCTTCTGGTGAGCCACTGGTCAAGTATGGAGTTCCAAAGGAGTGGTCCTAGCACTGACCCTGTGGGCAACCTCTGTTTATAAATTTTGAATGTGACAGGTGTTGGGCAGTGACCTGAATCGATCTGTTACTAAAGTTGGATCTTATGATTTTGTAAAGATATTGATTGCAGTTTGCCAGTCTAAGGGACCTGAGGGAGGGAGGTGGTAGACATCAGAGTGCCCGGCACATGGATGACTGTACTACCCAGGGTATCCCAGAACCTCGACCAAAGCATCACTGGCTTGTTTTCGTCCAATGGTGCATCCAGGTGCCATCACTTTCCCACTCAGGTAAACGACGCACACGTACCCGCCCGTCCACATGGTACAACAAGACAAACGTGATTCATCGAACCAGACGACCTTCTTCCAATCACTCAAAGTCCAGTTTCGATGCTCGCTTCCCCATTGTAGGCGCTGTCGCCTGTGAACCGTGGTTAGCATGGGCACTCGGAGTGGCCTGCGGCTATGCAGCCCCATTTTCAGCAGGGTTCGACGTACTGTGTGTTGTGACAATTACTCTTGTCACCAGCATTCCAATTACTGGTGAGTTGCGCCACAGTCGTCTTTCTGTTGCCACGTACCATCCGGGAGAGGCTTCGCTCACCTCGAGCATCGGTGAGCCGTGGTCGTCCAACAACTCGCCGGCAATTCGTGGGTTTTCCCTCCACTTTCGGTAAGTACTGACCACGGTTAACGGTATAAGGTATAAGGTATGTTAGTGTCTAACGGCTCCTGGGATTTCTCCCATCTCCGCGGGTGTACATTGTATCGGGGCCAGAGATTTGAAGTGTGTGGGGGTCATGTGCTGTGTATTGTGTTGTGCCCTTTGTTCCTCCGGTCTATTAGCCGCCGAGCCCCTAGTGGGACCCGACGTTAACGGTGAGCATCCCACCAGCTGCCGTTTCGGATATGCTCTGACCCAGTCGTCTGGCCTTTGTCCTTTTTTTTTTTTTGTCCTTTGTCAAACTCGCTGCCTATCCCATCTGAAGAACAAGAGTAACACTGATTAACGGAGCTCAGTATCAGGTTTTTTATTCCGTGTCCCGACCCGCGCACGCGCAGTAGTTCCCCTGCAGTTGCTTCGATTTGCATAACGACTCGCTTGTCATAATGTTTTGGTTCATCGGTGTATATACTCTCTGTAAATTGCGTGTGTTCTGAGGTAGATTTTCTGTATGAAAAATCCGAGTTTCCGGAGAAAAACTATGCTACCTTTGCTTGAGATAGACTAACTCAGCCAATTTGTTTAAAAAGCCCATAAAAATACCTCGTCATCTGCACGATTAGAACGCAGGTCTTTTCCGCCCGAAGTGGGGAGTGTGGCAATCCTACCAACTGTGTCACCTACGAGGGCAATTTCATACGGAGTATACATTTTATTATGGTAGGCAGCTTTGGCTGCACCAGATGCACATTACTTACTCCGGCCCCGCAGAAAACATGGAACATTCAATCCTGTCTTGTGTATTGTAACTGTAACCTCTTTCCAAACCCATTATATTATGTATCATATTCTGTACACTAATATGTTCTGAATAACCAAATAATATTTTTCATCCGTTATTTTAATCCCTGATTGTAGCAATTTTTTTTTTACTTATCAGTATATTATTTTTATTAAGTACTTCGTCCCATTTAAATGATGCTGAATCATCGCAAGTCAAACGTTCTAGTTTAACGTTAGAGGTGAACTTTATGCTTTACGTATCTTATCTCTTAAGTAATTTGATTGGCCAGTTAGCGAAATTAACGACCTCTGGCGGTAAAACCTTCGCACCTTAATTAAAAATAAATATTATACATTTAGAGATGAACTAATAGATAATACTATATAATTTTAATATCCAAAAAATAGACTATGTTGAATACTTTAAATTATTGCAATTGAGAGAAAAATGAATTCATAAATGTTATTTGGTATTGTTTTTTCTTTTTTCTTTTATTTTTATTTATTTATTATTATTATTTATTTTTATGATTTTATGGCCTCAGGTAGCCGTCTGTACTGAGCTTTTCTACAGTATTGGTAATTGCTTGTGTTGGGAAATTTTCTTAATATGTAAACAAAAGTGAAATACCGTGCAGTGTGAAGTACCGTACAGATATGTACGATATACAACTGAGAAATATAATATTTTGATTAATAACTTGCTTAATAATGAGGTATGCGATCTTATCACTAGTAATTTCAAGTAAATACTTTACCTGGATATCCTGACTTTTTATACGATAAATCGTGGCGCCATCTAGTGAAAATATGAAACATACTGTTAAAGTGATTTATTGGAAAAATATAATTTTTTCTAATAAATCACTTTAAGAAAGGAGTATTCAAATGTGACCAGTATACAGTGAAATATGTGGAATAAACACATATTTATAGTGGAATCAAGTCTTTTTTTTATTGTAGGTTAGGAATACGTAACTATAACTAGTTCCCGTTTTCAGTACGTTATATGGGCAAGTCATGCATGTCTTTCTCGCATGATAAACTGCTTGTATTTTAATGCTTCAGTGCTATGTATGTTGTCTAACGGATCTTGCTTGCCTTAGTAAAATATACAGTTACCGTAATATCGAATTTCAGGTTTATGAAAATTAAACTTCTATTTCAGATATGTTCTTTTTTATGAAATAATTTTTTCAGGATCCCGTGAAAAAAAAATTTGTTCCAAAATCTGATGATAGGGGATAAACTGAACTAAACTGCCAGAGAAAATGGTTTCACAGCTCCAAACTCACTTATAGTTTACTCCCGATGGTCGATGATGTCGTTGATGGTGGAGTTGGTTTTCTGTGTGATTACCAATGTTCTGGACCAGAAATTGCATTCGATGCGCAGTGTGCTTCACTGCGGAATGCAACATCTCTGGAGTAATACCCCCAGGGGCTCACATGTGGTGAGTATGGGCTTGGCACACCCAGGGTCCTGAGCTGGATATCATCATTCTTTCTCTCTCTCTCTCTCTCTCTCTCTCTCTCTCTCTCTCTCTCTCTCTCTCTCTCAGGGTAATTCAGATTTTTTTTCCCCGGTGCAGAATAAGCCTCAGGCTTCCTTTCACCATATGGCTAATAATAATAGTAATGTTCCGCACATGTTGCGTTACATTGTCCTTTAAGACAGCCAGCTTATGGACACTTTCTTGATAGACATTGGCCTTGATGTGACCCCACAGCCAAAAATCACACGGTGTAAGGTCAGGTGAACGTGGTGGCCATGCAATGGGAAGCAAACGACTGACTCTTTCTGCAGTAAAGTGATGCCGGAGAAGCTGCTGTACTGGTCATGCAAGGCGCCTCCGTAGCCACGTGGGAAGGAGCAGCAGTGCGTAGCACACGCTTCTTGATTAGACCGGGGTTTGAGCCCGTTACCACCAAATACGGAGGATGCGGAAAGGTCAGAGAATGACCACCGCATATTCCCGGAGCAATATGGCCTTAGTTGCTAATGCTCCTGAAAACCAAATAACAAACAAACAAACGGTCATGCGATATGAGGAGCCCCATCTTGCATAAAATTGTCTCATCCAGGCATTCTGTTTTCTGCAGTTCAGAAATAATGTTAACAGCAAACTTACAGAATATGCTTGCGATGTTCGCGTTGTGCCTTTATAGCTCTCTGCTGCTTGGAAAATTAAATTAACTCAGATTTAGGTGTCTTATTTTTTAGTTTGGGTTTAAAACTTTAGTGCAATTCAGGTTCTTTCTATTTTTTTGTAAAGAGCACAAATAAAAATTTGTAATTTCATTAAGATTTGTCATAGTTATTTATTTGTTGGTACTTTGTCATGTCTTTCCTCTTGTACAGCGCCATAATATCCCCTATCGGCAGATTTTGGAACTTTTTTTTTTTTTTTTTTTTTTTCACGGGATCCTTTTTCCCATGCCTTGAATAGTTTACTTACTAATTTTGGTGGCATTCCGCTTATAACTTACAGCTACAGAGAGCTCTGATTAGAGATACTTAAATTACGACCACCCAGTATGTGCACTTGCTGATTAAATAAATAAATTAATTAATTAATTAATAATAATAATAATAATAATAATTATTATTATTATACAATTTTAATTTGATGACAAAATAAAACTATTATCATAATAGTTTATTATATAATAGTATAAATAATGAAAAAAGTAGATAATATTATAAATAATGAAAAAATGTATAATAATAATAATTGCTATTGTAATTATTGTTAAATTTAATTTGTAACTAAAAGAACTGCAAATATTCTCCATACTTCAGTTTAAAAAATAAAAATAAAATAATTAAAAAAATTGACTCGCTACGGCTTGGTAAGTGCTGCCAGGAATTATTCTTTTTTTTGATTTCAATAAAAAAAATCGAAGAAATCGAAGGATCACGTGTATTTTAAGGATCAAATGTTCTCAGAATAAAGAATAAAACTACACAGAGCCGCTGTTAATTGAAATGTCATGGCAGACCTCACACAGCTTGACGAACTAGTTTAGAAATTTAACGTAATTTCTAGTAAATTGGTTAATTTGAGGTTGGACGTGCCAGTTGTCTGGCAGCTTTTTTTTTAATCTACAGTTCAACAACTGTGTCTTCAGCAGATTAATGTTTTCTTAAATGGACAAAAGAACAGAAAGAATTTGGAGAGAGAGAGGTTAATGACCCTAAGCTCACCCACCCCATTCAATATTTGCTAAGGACTGTACAATGCAAACTCATATATGAGCTTGCTGTATCGTAAGCTTATATCCACTGTATTAGAGACACTGAAAGTCACAAAGATTTCATTTTCAACATTTAAACACAAATTATGTCGTAATTATGAGATGTACCGTTACATGTTTAATTTATTAAAGGTATTTAATCAAATATTTAAAATATAAATTATTTAAATGGTAAAAAAGTATATTTTTTACACAGATCATTTGAATGCATTTCGTTTAATTAATTTTAATGGATGAAATAAATAATTAAATTCATTTTGATTTATCCAATTAAATTTTAAACAAGTTCATTGATTAAATATTTTAAAGAATAATTTTAGTTTATTTAATTAAATTTGCAGTAAGCATCTTACTAGCTACAATCACACATCTGCTCGTGAATTTTATATACATTTAAACCACAGTATATTAATTCCTAATCAGGATGTCACAGAAGCAAATATTCAGGATTAATTTGAATTGAAATTAACTTTCTATTGAAGTTGTATCGTTGGTGGCCAGAATGTAAACGTTAAATTGCTTGAATATGCATAACGCATTCATAATTAAGAAGGCATTTCAAAGAGTGGATGTTTATACTTTTTTTTTTTTTTTGACGTTAATGGATGTAACTGTGAAACTAATGAATTAATGAAAAGTTATATTCGTTAATGGATGTAACTGTGCATACCTCTTGTTTAATTTTAGCCGTTGCTGATGTTATTTGGCACGTATTATCCCGTTTTGGTTCGTTATTATGAAAAGTTTGTCATGAGATCTTGGAAAAGTATGATTAATAACTTGACTTTCATTCCAGTTTCCACTTTTGCTGGTCAGTTGTCAATATTTAGTTGCAACTGTTGACATGTTTATTGTGGATTGAATTGTGAAATTTTTAAAAGTGCTATGCATGATAAAATTTTATCGATGTTCTTTTCTATTTGAAAATGTATAAGTAAAGCTAATGCTTACTAGGATGCGGAAAAAAAATGAAATGATAAGCAGTTGCGAGAATAGCAGTTTTAGCGAAAGTGAAATTGGTAGCAGATATGGGTTATCCTATTTATTTATATATTCGTGGTTAATGTACAGTTGTAAGTGCTACACAATTGTGTTTATTCCATTATCATGCTGTGGAAAATATTTTTGTTTTAGTGAATGGGATTAGAGACTAGTATACAATGAATTTTCTCAATTTCATGTTTTTCCTTCATCATTGTAACTTGCAATTTTAATTTTTAGCTCTTGTTAATGGTGAACTTCTGCTGCATGTTCGTTCATTAATTTTTGGAAAATGTCAATACTTTTTACTCTTTCATTAATATTTCATGCCGGATCGTTATGAAAGCGAAGAGTAATATATACAGTATTTGTAAAATTTAGGGAAAAAAACTTCTCAATAGTATGAATTTTTTTCGTTGATACAACGTCACTTATAATAATACCGATGACTTCGTTATAAAAACTATCTTATTAAAATGTAAATATTTTATAATTCATCTCGACCGACAACCCCTTAGAATCAAAAATATGCGAGATAAAAAATTCCTCTTAAATAAAGCAACTTTCCAAAAATTATTATTATTTTTTTGTTTCCACTTACGGGCTTACGGGGAATCTCTAGTTTCGTCATTTTTCCACGAATCAAATGATGCTGGCGAGTAAATGAATATGAGTGAGTTCGTGCGCTTTGATTTTTTTTCTAAATTCCTTGCCAAGAACTAATTCCAACAACCCAAGCTGAGTTATAAGAAGAACATGTCGGCCTTTTTAAAAAAAAAAAAAAAAAGACAAGAGTTCGTCGTCAGTATATTTCAGTTGTCTGAACACGGTTATTACATTCTATACTTTTTTTGAAACCGATCCAGTTATTTAGAAAACGTTCATTTAAGTAATACTATAATAGAAAAAAAAATAATAGTAATAAATAAACTACATAAAAATTAGAGTAATTATTTCCTTTTTACGCATAGCTTTTGAGGTATCATCGGAAGGCTGTGATTGGAGCTGTACAGGTCCGCAGCACCTCATTTCACTAGGAGTCCCAAAATTTACTTATAACACAATTTACTTATACATTTGGACAACAATTAAAAGTGTCTTTTTTTATATCATCTTTTCGTGTCTTTTTTTATGTCTTTTTTTATAATATCAATTTATATTATAAAAACAAACGAAAAATAAATAAATGGAAAATTACAAAAAGAAAAAAGAAAAAAGATACAGTACTTAGAAAATAAAACAATACACAGAAAAACCTGTTCGTATGTATTGCCATATACAGTGTTATTGTTTACCTACTGCACGATGAATTCCAATATTAAAATTTCAAATAATCTAGGGAAGAGACATTAAAGTTATGAGTAGGGCTCATGGGCTACACTACTGTACATATAGTACACCGCTACGGTATTACTGAAATAAATAATTTCACATATTTTTCTGTCACAGAAAAACGCAATCTCATGACTAGCAACATCTATGAAGGTTTGTAATAATTTATAAATTTTATTTTAGCGTATTACCTTGCAGTATCACAAGTTATTATTATTTTCATATGGATTCACTACTGTTATCCTCTAAATGATGGCTATGGCCATACAAAAGGGGGTGCGCTGAATGTGATGCACCCAGGCCTTGACACAGAAGGGCCCCCAAAGTCACTAGCGTAGCTACCCTTTTTCGGGCCCGGAGGCAAAGAACATGTTCGAGCCCCTACTTAATTAATGAAACTTGCAAAAACAGGAGACAGTTAAAGACGTCGGCCCCCTAAAGGGCCCGGGCCCGGAGACAATTGCCTTGCCTGCCTACATGGTAGCTACGCCACTGCCCAAAGTGTTACTTTAATGTAACATAGCTATAACAAATTTGGGTCATATCAAGCCGCACTACAATATGCTGCTCGGGAATTACTAGTTTTATATAACTAATGGTCTAGGGCAGTGGTTTTCGACCTTTAAAAAAAAAAAAAAAAAAAAAAAAACGGCACCCCTAAGTAATTTATTTTATTTTGTGGCACCCCTACTCAGTTTTCTGCCTGTTAGAGCCGATTCTCTTTGTGTATTAAAATTGAAATATTAAAATATTAAAAACAAAATGTTATATAATAGTTATTACAATAATATAACTATAAACAAAATTACAATTCATAATACAAATTATATATAATAATAATTTTATTCTTTATATAGAGGTACTAAATAAACATCAATTATAGATCACCACAAAATTAAAAAGGTACCGTCCACCTTTTTATAATGAAATAAATATATCAATTTTAAAAAATAATGAGTTTAAGTAACTTAAACCCAAATTACGTAGCATCTCTGGAATGTTGTTGCGGCACCCCTGTTGAAAACCACTAATCTAGGGCTTCAAGAGTGCCTTGGTTCGGACCACCGACTTCATCTTCTGTTTGCATATTTAGACTCAAGTATGAATAGGTCCAGTTGATTCTTTGTTTATAATTGTAGCTAGCACAATACTGTGTGTATTTCCTATTTGATATTTCATTCTTTCATAGTATACTTCTTGTTGAAAAATATATCATCCGATGTTTTCGTCATAAAAAGCGAAAGTAATGTGCCTTGTACTGCCTACTCGACACCTGTTTAAACCGCAAACTGGAATCATTTACTGGTTATGCGAATACTATGACCACAGCAACGCGGCAAACAAAAATTTCAGTTATTTAAACAATGGTGTGCTTGTAACCTACTAATATGAATTAAAAACTTGTTTCATAAATCGAGTAGTGTGTGGTTTATCGCATGTAATTTCGTTAACTGCTGTGATGGCGCCATCTAGTGCGAAGGTTTATCATTATTAAAATCCAAGTAGTGTATTACATTACGTTGTATATTATAGTTCTGTTGTGGGTATGTCATCCGAAGCGACTAATACAGATTAAAATCTTGTTTCAGTTATTTGATTTATCTCTTATGGTTCGGCTTGATTGTGTTCACTCTTTATGGTGGCGCTATCTAGTGCGAAGTTTTCTCATTACAAAACTCAATTTAATTTTATGTTTACCTTGTACAGTTCTATTGGGAGTGTTTTATCCGAATGTACAAAAATGTTATTGGACATATGTATGGTTTTGTGCACCTAGGTTCAGTGAATCCCTAATAGGTTCCTGAATACCATAGAGTATTTACTAGCGGCACACAAAAAGCCATCTACCTAGTGATAAAGACCGTAATTCAAATAAAAAAAATTAAAAAGAAAAATTCTCTGTGTATATCCTCTTGAGCTTAATACATGGCCTCCATTTTTACGGCAAAAAGGATATATCTAAAAAAAAAACCGCGTGTGTACCGTTCTCTGTACGCACGAAAGATGTTTTATGTAGAAACATTTTTGACTATACTTAGTAAATTTCGAACAGCTAGAACCTAAATCATGAACGATGTAATTTATTCTCAAGCCCAGTGGCGTAGCTACCATGTAGGCAAGCAAGGCAATTGCCTCCGGGCCCTTTAGTGTCCCGGCGTCTTTGGCTCTCTCCTGTTTTTGCAATTTTCATTAATTAAGTAGGGGCCTGAACATGTTCTTTGCCTCCGGTCCCGAAAAAGGGTAGCTACGCTACTGCTCAAGCCCGCTACTTACTCTACCGAATCAATGTTAGTGATAAATAAGATACACACGCCCGCTGCTTACTCTACCGAATCAACGTTTGGAAGGGGTTAGGCCAGTTGTTTTCCACCTTTTTTTTAATAACGGTACCCTAAGTAATTTATTTTATTTTGTTGCACCCCTACTCAATCTAATATTAAAAAAATATGTTATATGATAGTTATTACAATACTATAACTATAAACAAAATTTGAAATTCATAATACAAATTATATATACTTATATAATAATTTTATTCTTTATTGTACTAAATAAACATCAATTATAGATCACCACAAAATTAAATAGATACCGTACACCTTTTTATAATAAAATAAATACTGTATATAAATAAATAAGTTTAAATAACTTAAACCAAATTATGTGGCATCCCTGGAATGTTGTTGCGGCATCCTAAGATGCCGCGGCACCCCGGTTGAAAATCACTGGGTTAGGCCAATAGCCTAATTACCCATTTGATTATAGCCATTTTTTGAATAGTATGATTGCAACAATACTAGTACTGTATTTGTATTGTTACAACCATACTATCATGTTGGAGCATGTTACTCTGTCATGCTTTGTCGCAAATTACACATGCAGCGCTATTAGATCTGCAAACGACAGTATCCACGCATAATACGCTATCGAAACTACGACTTGTCTCAGGATATCAACGAGTAAAAGCGCGAGATGGTAATGCTGCACATTCCATTTTGCAATGAGGAAACAGAGATGAAATATGTCAAGATCTACGATGATAATGAAGAGCTCATACTAGATCATAAATTAAATGAATCGGACTTGGACATTCGCTAAACGATTGAAATATGTAAGACGATGTGTCAAGACAAACGATGACGTTGACCCTGACAAAGCATGCGGTAATGACCTGCATAGCCTTGTAACGCCACTGCAAGAAGAAGACCCCTTTCGAAACTTTTATAATCATCCAAACAGCGAGTTGAATGAGGTTCTAAAGCTCGCCACGCTCAACTGACTCAGCGCAATTGCGAAGAAACGCGAAAACTTGATGACCAACGAGGACTTCTGCAACTTAATGAGAATGGTCAATGACAAGCAAAAGATTCTACTCATGCATGTAATTTGGAGTCTGTTATCTCCCAATCGCGAACCGATTCAAATATTCTTGACCGGCCCAGCTGGTTGCAGAAAAACGTTTATGATTGGCCTCTTGATGGAAATATATAACCTTTTCAGTAATACAGACGGGTACTATTACGCCTACGTTACATGTGCTTCAACTGGTAAGGCTGAAGCGCATGTAATGTAATAATCTTGGATATGCTCAGAAATGGTTTATGCCAGCTCTGAGCACATCCAAGATCGCTGCCCTCAAGATATCAATTTCTCTGGTTACCAAAAGGTTTCTACCGTGGGTGGCAATGGTTAGCCCAACGCCACCTAAGTGGTATGCCTTGAATCATAAACATTTTTCTGTAACCAGCTGGTTTATGCCATCTCTGAACACATCTAAGATCACCTCCCTTGATCCTTTGCGCGATCGCCTCTTCCGACTCCGTTCTTTTTTGACTTTCCCACGTTTTTTTACGCAACCAGCTGGTTCATACCAGCTCTGAGCACATCGAAGATCACCTCCCATGATTCTTTGCTTTTTTCTGAAGTTTTTTGAAGAGGACATAATTACTACTGGGCCAGGTCTGAACCGTAAGGCAGGCGGCAGGTGGTTTTACTCCTTGGAATTCGCAATCTCTCAGAGCAGCAACTACATAATGGGACTCGTATACAGGAGTATTTGTCATGAAGAAGCAGGGTTCTCGCGGTAGCACAGTTGGTATAATCACCGCCCTCCCCACACCGGGTGGAAAGACCCGAGTTCCGAATCCCGTTAATAACGCGAGGGATTTTTATGGGCCTTTTTTCGTAACGTGGCTGAGTTAGTCGGTCTCAGGCGATGGCAGAATGTTTTTTTCCAGAAACTTGGGATTTTCGTCCAGCAAAAAGACAAATAGACAAATCAACCAAAGAGCACACGAAATTTACAGACGTAATATATATGCTCAATGTAGTTTAAGTCGCTGATGCGACTAAAAGCCTAAAATTCCTTTTGTTTCCGAGCCCCAATCCACCTTTTATAAGTTGCAGTTCTTGAAAGGAATCTGCATGTGCATAAATTGAAGCGGTGTGAATAATTTTATTCACGGCAAATTCAAAACTTTTAATGTTCACTTCTTTGTATAAAAAGAGTTGCTGTTGTTGTTATATGGTTTTTTAGGTACATCAGCGACTTAGGCCATATTTCGCCGTATATATTGTCTGTAAATTGCATGTGTTCTCTGGTCGATTTTCCTGTTTGCTGGACGAAACACAATTTCCTGGAGAAAAACCATGCTACCCTCGCCTGACACCGACTAACTCAGCCACGTTGTGAAAAAATCCATAAAAATTTCTCTCGTCATTGATGGCATTCGAACTCGGGTCTTTTCCACTCGGTATGGCGAGGACAGTGATTATACCAACTGTGCTACTCACGAGTGTTTCGTGGTACAGAGTATGTTCTGCTGGTATGGGCTGGGTCCGCTTATACCGTCAGAAGGTCGTGTTACCTCTGACGACTATCTTTCTATCATATCGGATCAACTTCACCCTGAAATGCTTCATTTTTATCCGGATTGCAGTGTATTCTTTCAAGACAAGGCAATTATCCACCGCGCAACAATTGTATTTGAATGGTTCGAGTAACATTCCCAAGGTTTTCACATCTACCCTAGCTCGCCCAATTCTCCAGATCTGAATCCAGATGAGAACGTCTGGGATGTGTTGGAAAGAGAATTTCGGCTTCGCAGTTCTCTACCACCACTATACAGCAGCTGACAAACATCCTGATGGAAGGATTGTCAAATTTAGAGCTAGCCTCCCTCGGGCACCTAGAGGAATTCATGCCGGAGTGACGTGTACGGGCCGTAATTCCGACAAAAAGTGGCTCTACTAGATATTGAATAAAGGTTTCTAATTTTTTGACCAGTAAGTGTAGATCCTGGATATCATCAAGAGGCAACAAATGAAGGTTCTCACGGTCATGTAAATTACATGTATGAGTGTAAGGGGGTGCAAATTATAATGCACGAGACTACGTCAAAGACGTCAGAGGGTTCATTAATGTAGACAGAGGCGAAGTGCCACCGCTAGATTGCCGAATCATGTGATCTTTAACAACCATATCAAGCCACTTGTCGGAACCCCCGTGGTGGCAGATCTGGTGGTATGGTCATTTCGTCGCTGCGTGGAGGACAGAATCTTTTACTCAATTAAGAATTATTCTGTAGGAGGAAAGAAGAAATATTTCCTTCATAAACTGGTAGAGTGTTTCTATGAAGACTGAGTCCCATACTGTAAATCAAAGGGAGCTCAAAATTGTTAAAATCAGATCATTAAACCGATCATTTCTCTTAGTGTCCCCGTACGTTTGCTAATATAATGTACACACATACATTAAATATAACATTATTAAATCGCTTAAATATTTCTAGGTTTTAGAAACATTGAAAATACACTTACTTTATTAAGTTTAGTTTTTAAGGTTAGTTTAGTTGCCTGCAGGGCCGGTGCTAGGAGCATTGGACCCTGTTAATCTAGTTTCTAATGCGTCAGAGATGCGCCAAAGCGCCATTTCGGGACAGTTATCTATACTGGCGTCATTTAAGGAAGCTTTCCGTCTGGGGTTCAGAAGATGTCCCTACTGTGTTATTTGATTTTGCTACGTTTTGTGGGCTAATATAGCCATTAATTATGGGAATTATAATTTAAAAAAGTAGCGTTGGTTCTAGTTGTATATAGCCATTAATTATGGGAATTATAATTTAAAAAAACTAGCGTTGGTTCTAGTTGTCTGTAGTCGAAATATAATTAGACAATTTTGGCCAATTTTTAAAATTGCGCGGTAACTGACTTTTTGTTAGTCGGTAAAAAGTTCAACCTCAGTTTCATTGAAGTTTCTGCTGCCATCTACATGTTAATATTGTAACTATTGTAATGCTCGTATCCCCCGACGTGATCTCATTGCTGCGCAGATTGAGAAATGATGAGTATTAGAGCCCCGCCGAGGGCGAGGCGAACGTGCCTCACGTGAAAAGCTGAAAGGGGCACCAAAAGAGAGAACTCTTAATTGCCAACGTTGCCATCATTAACAGTAGGGCGCAATTTTTCATTCTTGCCTCAGGTGCTAAAATGGCTCGGCACGGCCCTGATGAGTATTATCGCTTTACTCATCACAAATATATATATACTATATATATATATATATCATTGTAGAAAACAGGAAAGAAGTGTTCAAATCACCTAAATTAGTTTTGTGTTAATTGTAAACCACTACACTATTCTGATATGATATCGATCTATATCTGTTGTAGGAATTTACTTTTACGCATTACGAAATAGTGTCATATAATACCTATTTCGTTTTTTTTTTCTTTTATATTTTTGATAACATATTACACATGCATTATTAATTGAGAATAGTAATAAGTAATGCTCATTTAAAATTTATAAAAATATATTGAGCACAGAGAGAGAGAGAGAGGAAAATAAAGGCGAAAAAGAAAACACATTTTATTGATTTCAAAAGTGCTCTGCCGTTACAGAGCATATTTGATTTGAAATCAATAAAGGCTATTTATACAGGATTGACAAATGGTTGTTGTTATCGACGGTTGTGTTGACACAACGAAGTATCATGAATGAGACGGCACTAGCATTCGATCGCGGAATTTCGATCACGTGGCTAACTTCTTATCCCGCAATGCGAAACGTCTTACATAATTGTCTTTAAAGTACGTCGCGTGCATTTTTAATAGTTCCATTCAGTATAATCACTGTACATTATCAAAATAATATATCTTCGTCTAGAGAAAATAATATGTCATTCGAAAGATCTTGTGTGAGAATCGAATAGTTTAATTTGGATCAGTTGATTTTAAATTATTTAATTTTACTGCGTTGTCGACTTTCATAGTTTTTTATTTACTTATTTTATTTACTTCACTTTTTGTATACGCGCAATTAAATAAAAAATCCATTAAAGGCAGTGATATACGATTAAATGGTTGTTTACTTCAAGTTGAATGAATAAAAATAATATTCTTTTTTAACTGTTCATTTTCCTTTATCGATCTATAATAATTTTTATATGTCTATTTAAGTTATGTACACAAAGACGCTATGAACTATGAAGGTTAAAGAACTGGTTGAAGTAAATCCGTGGCGTATGCCGTGGAAAGTATGTTGTGCAGTGCTTTGCATAATAAAGATCATTTTATATTCGGGCCTTTTAAAAATATTTGTCGAGACATCCAAATTTTCATTAAATTTTCGTTCTTATCTAAGACTGGTGAACGTGGTGTTGCTTGTAAAGAGGTACTTACGAGGTGTGGCTGTTTTTTTGGGTTTTATTGGCGCATCAGCGACTAAGGCCATAATGCGCCAAAGTCAAGTCATATAAAAGAGAAGGCGCAAGGTGTGGCAGTAAAGTTCCCCGATTGGTGGAATAAATAGAATACAAAGTGAGGGAGCTCAAAAATGGTTTTATTTTTATTCAAAGTAATCACCACCTGATTGAATTCACTTATTAGATCGTTCTAAAAGTTTATGAAAAGAGGCAGTGAAGTCGTTCAAAGAGATGATGTTCTGTGGGGGGGGGGGATAATTTTATTTATTCTCTTTCTTTATTTACTTTCTTATTATTTTAGACCTTATTTTAATCTACCCCTTAGCTATTTCTTTCCCCCTTTTCCTTGGAACCATAAAGGCTGTTGTTGTTATTTTCTTTATTCCTTTAAACAGGGGGGTCCTCACTTCGCTTCCAAGACCCACAAGCTATCTGCTGCGCAGTTAATCGGCACCCTTCTTACTCACTCCTTTGTCATTAAGGTTTTTTGAATCAGAAGATCCAAGTTGGAGGAAATACTAATTTTCTCTTATTTGTGTTATTATCTCCCCGTGCTAGAATAGTTCCCGTGACTTACAGTTAATGCTTGGTGTCAATATCACACATAAAGCTCATGATAAAACAAACTAGATTTATTTACTTGTTTATACAAGATATTTACACACACTATATAATTCATAATATCCAATTTCTGACAACTAATTATTAATATACAACGGGTGATTCAGTTAAGTTTCACCTTCATCCTATATACTCTAGAGAGGAATGTTCTACAGAATAAATATTATACACTGTTATTACTAGTTATATATTCCATAAACTTGACCCTTTTCAGGTTTAACAACTTTCCTTATTTTTCGGATACTTCTAATCACAGATGAGTAACACTCACACACTTTCTTTCTCTCTTTTTCCCTAGTCAGTGACTCTAATTTCTATCACTTACGATAGTGTTCATCTGGTTTCAGTTCTTTACTGACTGTCCTGTCCATTACTTTTTCTTTCGTTTATTTCTTTATAACACCGTTTCTGTTAATAAATATTCTACATAAACTTACTTGCTTTCCTTTTCTACCACCTGGATGAGTTTTCCTTCTTTGCTTCTTCCGCTATTTCCTCGCTGGACTTGGCCACCGCAAACTCGCTAGATGTGCTCCCGGCTCGATCTTCCTCCAGGACTGTTGCTTTTTTTCTCAGTGGATAACTCGAACGACCTTCCTTACTCTGACCCTTCCGCCTTTTTTTTGCTATTACTCTACCCACTATACTTCCATTTTTTCGGAACTTTCTATATGCGCTTCCCGCACTCCCAAAAATATCTTTCCGCCACTCTCACGCCTCTCCCCGGAATTTCCTCCGTATCCTTCCTTCCAGGCTTTGGGACTCTGACTTTCGGGCTCTGGCTCCGTCTTCTTCCTGCATCAGTTTTTGTTTCCAACCCTCCCTTATTTTTCGTCCAATCATAGTTTTCTCTCCCTCTTCATCTTTAATTTCATTTGCTCATTTTTTTTTCTCGTCGTCCCGACCCGCGTCTGGTAGGTCGAGCTCCCTTCTTTGTGTCGAGAACATCCGGGCACTAAGCAATCTGTAGAACTATCTTTGGGATGCCCGCTACCACTTACCTCTTCCGTCACGCTTCCTTCCAAGACACCGCCTGTGAAATTATTGAGAGTGCCTCCCGTGTCGGCCTGTTTGGACTTTGTTTACCGCTCGAACATGGTGAGCTCTCTGATCTGTGTCTTCCCTTTGGATGGAGTACGAAACCACTTTAGGGGTGTGGGCGTGCTTTTGTCCCCTGCTACCGTCAGTTGGCCACAGCCCTTTTTCTGTACACACGAACTGCGTCAAACTGGCCTACCCATTGTATCACAGTTCGGTCAGCGCCCCCCTGCTGTTAAGCTAATCTCTCAGTATTGAAAGGTGCACCGCACAAGCAAATCTGCTGAGTGCTTATCTGTTAAAAACATTAGATATTATAAATTCCTAAAAATATATGTAAGAATAGTTCTTACAGTTCAATTTCAACAACCTGAAATCACTTTGAGGGCAGTTTTTACCTTGGGAAAGAGAAGTGTGCTGGTGCTAGATGTAGAGAGTAGGGTGGATGGTTGATCTGTACAATGCCATGTTTCGTCAGAAATGTCTTCACAAGTGCTTAATGGGCAGGGGCATTGCCGTGCAACAAGAACCAGCTGCCTTTCGAAATTGCGGCTTCACCCGGGAAATGCGCTTCAGTAGTGTTTGAAACATCTTTATTTAGAACGCAGCATTCACTCTCCCCTTCAAGTACAAATTCCACCCTGTTTGTCGAAAAACGTGATCAGCATCGTCTTGGTCCTAGACGTCTGTAAACGAGAATTTTTGGGCCTTGGTGATGATTTTAATGTCCACTGTATGCTCTGACGCTTCGTCTCTGGGTTGCACTGAAACACCCAACACCATCTCCAGTGACGATACAGTCGAGAAAATTATGATTATCTTGACAAGCCTGGATTCTTTTCATGATGACGCTCATTGTCGTTTCTGCCCATCCGTGAGACTGTTCCAGCACAAATTTTGCATCGACCTTCCTTCCCCCAAATCTTCATGCAGAATTTGACGAATCGTTTTGTTATTCATATCCAACTCATCAGTCATCATTTTGAAGGTAAAACGACGATCCCTTGCCACAATTTCCGAACTTTTGCAACTGTGTCCTCATTTCGAGAGGTTGACAGACGTCCATTTCTTGGGTCATCGCGAACGTCCTCACGAACGGCTTATACCATTCAAACACACTGGTACGGCTTAACGTGTCATCACCATAAACAGTTTTTAACATTTCATATGTTTCTGTTGCAGATTTTCCCAGTTTAAACCAAAATTTGATATTCGTTCGTTGCTCTTTTGCAAAATCATGACATGTAAGGTTGACGCTACTAACGAAATTGGTTGTTACTTGCAACGTGTCAGCCTACTAACTAGAGAATCTCTGTACATCATCCGTTGGAGAAAGTTTGAACTAAAACATACCACTTCCGTTTATTTTCAGACTCGTCGAACAAGACCTCAACAGCACCAGTCCGGGAACTACCTGGGTAGCAGAAATGATGGAGATGCATTGCCCATACTTAAACAGCCTTTTCATACTCTTTGACATTTAGTCAAGAATTTTATTTAGATTATAATTTATCTTTTCACCAGGCGCCGCTTCTAGCGCATGCGCATATAAAAATTAAGTACAGAAAGCTGGTTTCAAGCGGTATTTAGGGGGTGTTAAGAAGTAAAATTGTAAAATTAAGAAGTCACAACGACAATCATTTGAGGAGTTAAAATCGTTAGTTAGTAGCGTAATTGAATGTTATTTGTAAGAATATTTACTTTTATTTGTTACCACAAATCTAGAATATTTATAACAGTCGTTGAACCTTTAGGTATGTAACTACATTAGAACCCGGATAAGAAGTTTTCCAAGGGAGTGGAGGTTTAGAATTTCTTACAAGAGAAAATGACCTCAGGGTATGAAATATTAACTACATAAATAAAAATGAAAAGATACACATACATACTATTTCAGAATTCATAAAAATTTTACTCTGCCTATGGGAAACATTTTTAAACTCAGGATTGCTAATTGCTTAAAGTTCTGTTCATTAAACTCATTATCAAGTTGGAAGAATGAGCTCCTTTGGAGTTTCAGCATACCTTAAAGCTCACAATTACAATAAGACAGCACCAATTCACTAAGTAATTCAGAATTGTTCGCAACCATCAGAATTTAACGCGGTCGACGTATCCAATTATGGATATCGATGAAAACAATTGCAATATGTCACTTCCATTATATCAAAATGTTTATACTAAAATGGTTTTAGCGCTGAAAGCCTCTCACTACGTAAAATGCCGACCGGGCTAGCCGGGTGGGTAAAGTGCCTGCCTGGCAACCCAAAGGTCGCGGGTTCGAATCCCGCCTCGGGCTTGGATCAAAGTACAGCAAAAAAAAACCTTGGGAGGTGCATTATGGCCAAAGAAGCCGATGCGCCAACAACTACCAAAAAAAAAAAAAAAAAAAAAAAACTACGTAAAATTCACTAATCGAATAAGTTAGTGCCAAACATCATTTTAGTTCGTAGTAAATGACCGAAGTAGGTGAAATGGCATCGTTTCTGTTATACAGGGTGTTTCGTAAAGTTCAACCCTGAAATGAAGAAGGTAGAAATTACGGGCAGGCAAATGTTATGTCAAGTTTGAAATATCGGTGGCAACACTGCACGCAAGGTTACCCGAGGTAAGCAGTTGAATGACCGTGACATGCATTAGTCTCGGTCATGCATCCAGTCCGTTGTGTTGTGTTGTGTCGGCCATGTCGTTTTCTAAGAATGAGCGTGTGTTTATTGTGGAGTCTTACTTCGCATATAAATCTTATTAACGTGTGCAAGACGAGTTTCAGATGAAATTTCATCGGTCCTTTGTCCCCAACGAGTCAACAATATCGCGTATAATTGCGAAATTTCGTGAAACTGGGAGTGTAGAGGACAAAAAGAGCCCAGGTCGGCCATCACTGTTAACTGCAAAAGTTCTGGATAATCTGAATGAACGTTTAACGCGTTCGCCAAGAAAATCGCTTAGGAAGTTATCTCCTCAAATCGGACTGTCACCAACTACTGTTTTCAGGGCTACAAAGAAGTTAAAATTGCATGTTTACCGTATTGGTGTCGTTCAGGAACTAAAAGAATCTGACCATGAAAAATGTGTACGGTATTGTCATTGGTTTCGTTCTTTTGTTGATAAAAATGGAATTGAGGTGTTGGATCGTGTTTATTTTAGTGACTAGGCTTGGTTCCACTTGGATGGTTATGTGAATAGTCAGAACAGCCGAATATGGAGCAGTGAAAACTCACATGCCGTATCACGAACGATCATTACATACCCTGAAAATTGGGGTTTGGTGTGCCATCTCGCGCCTTCGTGTTATAGGGCCTATATTTTTTGACAGAACTGTGGATGGAGAAGTTTATCGTGATATAATCCAACAGTAGTTTAGCATTAGCATTAGTAAAGGCATACGATGCAAGAAAGCAAGCTCATGCAGCATTAGCCAAAAAAAAAAAAAAAAAAACCATCCCATTTCGCCCCTCCATTCGTTCCAAATGTCTGTCCAGCTCAGCCTTAAATTTATTTAGGCTATCAACTTCCACAACAAAAGATGGAAGTCTGTTCCACCAATCAACTACCCGCTGGCTAAAGGCAAATTTCCGCACATCTATTCTACAACTGTCTTTCCTCAATTTGAATCTGTACCCCCCCCCCTCAGGTTCTTAATCTGAGCAAGAGGAAGAATCCCATCAGCATTCAGCTTGCTCAACAACAAAAGATGGAAGTCTGTTCCACCAATCAACTACCCGCTGGCTAAAGGCAAATTTCCGCACATCTATTCTACAACTGTCTTTCCTCAATTTGAATCTGTACCCCCCCCCCTCAGGTTCTTAATCGAGCAAGAGGAAGAATCCCATCAGCATTCAGCTTGCTCAACAACAAAAGATGGAAGTCTGTTCCACCAATCAACTACCCGCTGGCTAAAGGCAAATTTCCGCACATCTATTCTACAACTGTCTTTCCCCAATTTGAATCTGTACCCCCCCCCCTCAGGTTCTTAATCTGAGCAAGAGGAAGAATCCCATTAGCATTCAGCTTGCTCAACCCATTCAAGGCTTTATACACCTAAATTAGTTCACCTCGCAGGTGCCTACTCTCTAGGCGCTGCAATTTGCAGAACTTAAGCCTTTCTTGGTAAGAGCACCCCTTTGTTCCTCTCACCAATCTTGTTGCAGTTGTTTGTACTCGTTCTAGCAACTCTACATCTTTCCTAAAATGAGGCCTCCAGACCTGTACACAGTACTCTAGATGTGGCCTGACCATTGCCTCGTATAACTGGATAATCATCTCCCTGTCCCTGCTAGCAAAATTCCAATATATCACTGACAAGGCTCAATGACCTGCCCTGGCTGCTCCTCTGCGCTGCTCAGCGAACTTCATATTTGACTGCACAATTACCCCCTGGTCTTTTTCACTTTCCACTTCCCTGAGTGTAGTACCACACAGTTGGTACTTTTCTCTTCGGTTATTGCTACCCATATGCAGTACTTTGCATTTGTCAATGTTAAACTTCAGTTGCCACTTTTCAGCCCATTTTCCAAACTTATCTAGATCCAGTTGGAGTAGCATACTGTCTTTACTGTCGTTAACAACCCTGCCAACCTTTGTATCATCTGCAAACTTGGACATTAAACCTGACATACCTTCAGCAATATCATTGATAAATATACAAAACAACAATGGGCCCAACACCGAACCCTGGGGAACTCCACTAAAACATTTGTCCATGAAGAGCAGTGCCCATTGATTACCACTCTCTGTCGTCTCCCGCTCAACCATCCCTTTATCCATTGTAGCAACTTACCCTTGACGTAGCCCAGTGGTCAGGAGCGAGAGTGCATAGCATGCGTTCCTTGAGTGGACCGGGGTTCAAGCCCGTGACTACTAAATACGATAAATATTTGTATTGACGATTTATTGTAAACTCTACTGACTTGGTTGTCGTGCCGGAGTATAAACAGAAAATTTATTTATTTTATTTATTAATGCCATACCTCTCCAATTTGTACAGCAGTGTTCCATGTGCAACAGTGTCAAAAGCTTTCCTGAAATCCAAGTATATGATATCAAAATTATTTTTGGCATTCAGTTCCTTTGTGACCACATCATAGTACCCAATCAAATTGATCAGACAAGACCTCCCTTTAACAAATCCATGCTAAGTCTTAACTATCAGTGCAGACTTGTCTAGATGATCCTGCAATGCTCCTTTAACCAGTGATTCCATTATTTCCCCCGGAATACAAGTTAAACTAACAGGTCTATAGTTACCTGTGTCACCTTTTGAACCTCCTTTGTGAATTGGTGATACATTTGGACTGGAGGTGTGCAAATGTAGATCTCCCCTGAGTCCAAGGAAGCTCTCATAATTATGGCTAAGGGTTACTTCCTTTGCTGCCTCCTTTAATATAACTGGAGAGATCCCGTCCGCCCCTGGTGCCTTTTTTATTTTTAACTTCAACAATTTTCCCTCCCCTTTGCTCTCAGTTATTACAAAATCACATAGCTCCCTGTTAGACTCCTCTCATTGAATAACTCCTCGTGTGTGAATGTTGATGCAAAATATTCACTCATTTTATCAGCTACCTGAGCATGATCATCAATAGTCAACCCATCTATGTTAAGTGGTTCAATCTGATTCATGTATTTCCTTCTAGAGTTTATATAAGTAAAGAACTCTTTGCTGTTTTTCTTTGCATCCTTTTCCAAGGATTTCTCCTTAATCTGCCTTCGCCTGCCTAACCTCCTTTGTGACTTGATTACAGGCTAGATTATATCTGCCATAGGCGTCTGTGTCACCTGATACTTTATATGCATCCCATGCATTTTTCTTCTCTGCCACGAGCCTCATTAGTTCATCTGACATCCATTTAGGCTTAAACCTTGAACAGTTGGAATGAAAAGCCTAGTAGCCTCCAAAATTAAGTCTCCGAAGACTTCCTATTTAGAATTCAACGTTGGTAGCATCATTAGTTGATCCCACTGTACAGAATTTAAAAACTGTCTGAGACCCCTGTAGTCACCTTTACGAAAGCAAAAGCCCTTCTCTTTAGCCTTGATGGTAGTTACATCTTTAATTCCCACATCAGTACATTGTGATCACTCTCACCCAGTGGTTCCTGTTTGCATTGTTGGAGGAGAATTTTGTTTTCAACAAGATGGTGCGACCTGCCATACAGGAAATGAAACGATGGCCATGGTACAGGAATTTTTCGGAGATATCTTGATCTCAAAAAAACTTGTGACCCCCAAGATCTCCAGATATTTTTTTTCTTTGTGGACAATTAAAAGGTGAAGTGTTTCACAACAATCCTCATACTCTTGACGAATTGAAGGCTAGCATTGAAAAAGAGATTGCAAACATTACGTAAGGTGGCTGCAAATGTCATGAAAAGGGTACGAACCTGCATCCAGGCTAGTGGAAACCATTTCCAACACTTGTTGTAAAGGTTGTGCAATTTCTTTCCGTTGTAAAGGTAAAAAAAAATATGTGTAATTTATTTCCTTTTTGTGTGATTTGTTAAATTCCTATGTATCTGATATTGTGAATGCCTTCACAACGAGTTGCCCCGATATTGAACTACCTTTCACAGTGAATTCTCAAAATAGGCAACACTTCACCAGTGGATTCTCGGCGGATACCACCCCCAGGGGGGGGGGGGTATCCGCCGAGAATGAAATGTTGCCTATTCGAGAATGAAATGTTGCCTATTCGAGAATTCACTGTGAAAGGTAGTTCAATATCGGAGGTAGTGCAATATCAGGGCAACTCGTTGTGAAGGCATTCACAATATGAGATGTAAAAAATGATGCCATTTCACCTACTTCGGTGGTTTAGTACGAACTAAAATGATTCTATGCACCAACTTGTTCGATCCAAAATGTTTATATATTTTTTTAATATAAAAAGAAAGAATTTCTTTTAAAAAACGTATTAAGCGGGAAAACGTCATTGTAATAATAGACCATGTGTTCTTTATCACATACTTTTTATGCAGGAAAATAATACATTACAACATATAGAGAGTTGAAATTGGGAATTAAGAAACCAAACCTAGTACAAGGGAAAACTTATGCGGGAATTTCCTATCCTGTTTCTACTGTATATGAATTGGTATTAAAGCAAACCAGTTAATATATGTGAAGATTTTGTTAAAATTAATTTAATTAAAATATATTATCCATAATAAACACCAAGCAGCACAAAAATTAATAAAAAAAAATAATAAGTATATAAAGTTAAAATAAAAAAAAAAAAAACAGACACAGGCGATCTCTAATAGATAAAAAGCAATCTTCAACACCAGGGGCTCACATCTGGTGAGTATGGGCTTGGCACACCCATGGTCCTGAGCTGGATATCATCATTCTTCTCTTTCTTGGTGACTCCTTTCTACTTCTCTCTCTCTCTCTCTCTCTCTCTCTCTCTCTCTCTCTCTCTCAGGGTAACTCAGGAATTTTTTTTTTTGGCTCGTGGAGCATAAGCCTCAGGCTTCCTTGCACCATATGACTGATAATAATAATAATAATCTGGACATTGCTAGTGTTCGGCACCGCCGAACACTAGCAATGTCCAGAAAACCCATAAGGAAATATTAGGAAGTACACGAATCTGAGACATGAGATCAAGGAGATGTGGCATATGCAAGAAGTATCAACTGTCCCAATCATCTTGCCAACAACCGGTATGGTACCAAAGACTACATAGCAGCCCTAGCAGCAATAAGTCTCCAAGAGAACACCTACAAGGAACTCCAGAAAGTCGCAATCCTGAACACATGTAGGATAGTCAGAGATTTCCTCGACTGTGACAGTAACACCAGACATTACAACCATCCTGTGTACTTGGTAGCAGTACCCGTCACTGAGTGGAATCCCCCAATCAGTGAGAAATAATATAAGAGCAGCAACAATAATAATAATAATCTATGCCGCAATGCGGATTTATTTAAAATACCCGTATAGTACTGCCTTCTTGTTTCTTAGCGAGAATGTTTGGAATTTCCGATTCACAACGTGTGAAGATAATTAATTTCCCTACTGTTTAATCATGTAAGTTTAAAAACATCTTGAACTATTATTATTATTATATTACTTAAAAAATTTATGTGCACATTAAGCGTCAATAAACGAAGAGATGATGCATTACTATAATCCTTAAAAATTGATCGACCAAATATACTTGGGGAAATTATATCTAAAAAACGTTTTGTTTAACACCACATCAGAGTTAGTTCACCTTCATAAAACAATGGAATGTGTAACTAATTATGCGACTTTCACAAGTCTTCTGCATGATGCTGCCATCTGTGAACTATGTTAAGTACTAAACTATTCATATTCAGAATATTAAGTAATTCGGTTTTTTACTTCGAAATTTCATGTTTACATTACCATATTTATAAAGAAAACAACAACGATAGATTGATAATGGGTTGCTTTTTATTTTACATGATAACAAACAATAGTTTATATTACAATGCAGAAACAGAATAAAAATATACAGAGGCACATTGAGGACAAAGGATGATTTGTGTTATGTTTTGCTCATGCGGTGAAAACTGTCGATCCTTCATAAGTTCCCTGGAATAATGCTACATTTGCGCGTTCAACAGACACTATGTACATGTTTGCTGATAAAATTTGTGTTAGTTAAGCAACTCTAGTGAGCGGTGAGGCCATCATTGACTAAATTGCTCACGTAGCCTTTAACCTTGGTGTTATCGTAGACAATTTTATGGCTATTGCCACCGACTAAGTTATTTTTAGATTTTTTGCCTCCGTCGCTGACTGGCTTAACGTCCTCTATCATCCACTGGGAAGAATCGCTGAGCTTGTATTCCAGTCCCATATGGCTTTGAGGAGAAAGACCCAAACATGCTCTGAACACATTTTCAATGCATGCACGTTGTCTGAAAAGGGCATTCACCACGGGAGCGTTGCGTGGCACTAATGGAGCTTTGCATAAGTAGCTGAGAATGGATAACACAGAATTGAAGGTTTGGAATGTGATCGAATCCCCGATAGAAAAAGTGATTCTTTGACATAACTCAGTGATGATGGCAAGATCTAAAATAATTGGGCTGGCCAATAAAGAATCTTCGCAGGTATTATGGACAGCGATGGTGTTGTGTCCTCCCATCATAATTTGTGAAGTATATTCATCCATGGCTCGCTTCGAGTCTCCAACATAGGGCACATATTTGATCACAACCTGTGAAAAAAAATTAACTTTAAGTTTAAAACTTATAAGAATCAATAATATTAAATTACATGATATATTATATATTGGCAATTGTTTATTTATTCATAGACGTGTTTCGATTGCCGACAAATATTGGTGGCCCTTGAAATATACAACCAAATACACAATTTGTAGCGGTAGGCTGGCCAATCCTTGGGAAAGGTGCAATGCACCTGGTCACCGGATTGAAATGGACCCCAAATCCACAAAACAGGAGGCTCTGAATCTAGGAGAGCTCTTCTTTGCTGTCCTTTGCCCAGCGTGTGTTCTCGTACATGGGTTCCCCTGAACTCTTGGAGGACCATCCTTGGCAATAGAGACCTCAAAATCCCATGGCTTCATAGCATTCGAACTGATCTAAATGCGTTTCCAAATGGCAAACTTCAGTGGAGCAAAATGAGCGCAGTACATTTTTTCTCTGAACAATTTCCTAAACTCATCATGTCAAGTCTTCACCAACTTGTAATATATCACTCAAGCGTATGGAGAATGAGATACGATGGATTGAATACGATTTAAGATTTGGGGGCATTCCTGGATTTAGGAGGCCTGGGTGCGAGAATTAAATTACAGAAAAGGACAGCAAGGAGGAATTCTTGCCTGGATTGAGAGCCCTTCCTTTATTGGAATTTGGAGTCGTTTTCAGTCTGGGACTGGGTGTATAGCATCTTCTCCACATGGACCGGCCCTAGAGTTGGGAGAAAAATAAAACATCTAAAATTGTAGTGAAATATAATAGACTGTATTTAAAGGTAAGAGTCTTGCTATTTTTTTATGTATATGTTTTTTTTTTAACCCAAAGTGAAGGTACGTTCAGTGTTTGTCATGGAACTTCTCTTGAAAAATTTTGTGGGGGTCTTCAATTTTCCCCTGCGCCACTGACTCTCCCAATAAAACTGCATGCAACTCTGACTACCCCATTTAAGCTTTATTATATATTTTTTTATAAATTATTTTATTTTCTATTTCATTATAAATTTATATTCAAAGTATTTTAACAAAATTCCGAATGTGTCCTAATCGCACAGGTCCCTCATGATAATTACGGATATCTTAGTAATCTATAATTAATGAATTAATTATGACCGAGGTCATAAAAAACATGACCATAAACACGAACATTAAAACATGGCCATAATTAGGTCATGTTTTAAGTCAGCTAATTACACTACCCAACATGAATTTTACCTCCAGAAAATCAATGGTTGTTTCTGGTCAAGCTTTATGTATAGAATTTAAAATCAATCATAAAAATTTCCTATCACGTCTCAGTTTTAAGATATAGATATATAACTGGATTCTGTACAAAGATATTACTATTTGAAATACAATTTTTAAACTTATTAACTTTTGGTTGGTTTTGTTTATTGGGCTAAAAGTTAAGCAGGTACATCATTACTGTTCTTGCAATATAGTATATTCTGATTTTAATACACTTTTCCAGACAAGTCAGTGTTTTTATTTATTTTATTACACCATTCAACTGTTCAATATATAGTGTATGATAAACTACGCTACAAGAATTCACCTTCTGTTCAAATTTACCAATTGCCTTTACTGTTTTTAGGTTAATGCATTGTTAAAATGGAGAAGACAAAGCACAGAACTTGAGTCAATCACCCAGGCAACTTCTGCTATGATTGTGGACACTTAACCCCAAAAACTCAGAGGAAGAAAATATACAATGTCACAAAAGTTTCATATTCATTGTACTTCGGCTGCAAGATTGGTGACCAAGAAAAAAAATTGGGCTCCAGACATGTTGTATTACTTGTACAACGAACTTAAGGTTGTGGTTATATGGCAAGCTGAGAGCATTGCTTTTTGCCATCCCTATGGTGTGGCGCGAGCCCAAGAACCATGTCTGCATAACAAAAATAAAAGGTATTTCCAAAAAGAACAAGCACTGCATCAAATATCCAAATATCCCATCAGCAATTTGGCCAGCGCCACACGGTAAAGAACTGCCAGTACCTGTGCCACCAAAATCTTGGAGTATTGGAAGTAGTGATGAAGGTACAGAAGAAATCGTTTTACTAGATGTCACGGAACCATGTACTTCACATGATTTGGACTACGAGCCAAAAAAAAAAAAAAAAAAGCCCCCGCACTACATTGAACAAGAAGAATTAAGCGACTTGATTATAGATTTAGGCTTACCCAAAGAGAAGGCTGAATTACTCGGATCCAGACTAATCCAGTGGAACTTACTCGCCAAAGGTACAAACATTACAAAATACCATAAGCGAAATGAAGAGTTTTCAAGATATTTTGCAATGGAAAACAACATGTGTGTCTGCAAAGACGTCGTTGGTCTTATTCACGAGTTGAACATTGATCACAATACCTCTGAATGGCGTTTGTTCATTGATGCGTCAAAGCTAAGTTTGAAAGCAGTATTGCTTCATAATGGAAATACTTTACCATCAGTTCCTCTTGTTCATGCTGTTGGCCTGAAAGAAACTTACGATAGTATGTCCCAGATTTTTGCTGGTGTACGTTACAATGACTATGGTTGGAATATTTGTGGTGATCTCAAAGTGATCGGACTGCTTGTTGGGTTGCAAGGTGGTTTCACTAAATACTGTTGTTTCCTATGTTTGTGGAATAGTCGTGCAACAGCCAAACACAACGTCGTACAACACTGGGATAAGAGAGATGAACATATTCCCGGCAAAAGCAATGTAAAGTATGTTCCATTAGTTGATCTACAAAAGGTTTTTCTGGAACCCTTTACACATCAAGCTTGGACTGATTGAGAATTTTACTAAGGCACTGGATAAAGAAAGCAGAGGATTCGCATATTTACTGAAAATGTTTCCAAATTTATCTCATGCAAAGCTGAAGGAAGGAATTTTCATAGGTCCTCAAATAAGAAAGCTCCTAAAAGATGAAGAATTTCATGGATTCGTCGGAAAGATAAAAAGAAGAGAACTATGAGCAACTGGTCACAAACTTGCTGAAATGTTACAAGAACATGGGGTGCCGAAAGTCATTGAAAATGCATTTCCTTCATTCCCTCTGGATTTTTTTTTTCTCTGAAAGCTTAGCAGATGTCAGTGATGAACAAGGAGAGCGCTTCCACCAGGACGTATCTGTAATGGTTGTTGTTGTTGTTATTTTGGTTTTTAGGAGCATTAGCAACTAAGGCCATATTGCTCCGGGGATATGGTAGTCATTTCTTGACCTTTCCGCATCCTCCGTATTTGGTGGTCACGGGCTGGAACCCCGCTCTAATCAAGAAGCGTGTGCTACGCATTGCTGCTCCTGCCCACCTGGCTACGGAGGCACCTATTTGCAATGGAAAAACGATAACAAAGTCGCTGGGACTCTGCCATGATGGGAGATTATTGTTGGTTCCTTAAACAGGAAAGCAATCTTGAGTATAAAAGGAGATCATTGAATGAGAAACATGTCTAAGTAACATATATTGTGTGTAATAATAACAACCATGTATGCTGATATTGTATAAAAACAGGAATTGTTTTTATGCGTGTATCTTTTGATGTGGGCGTGACAGAAGTAAAATATTGATATTTTCATAATCAGGACATTAATTTTGTTCAGAATAACCAACTTCCGTTCCAGAGGTATGACGGGAAATTTTTTTTTTTTTTTTTTTTGCCGGGTAGTGCTATCAATATAACTTGGGGAGACTTTACTGAGCTGATTATAAATCTATAGTTTCATGCTTAATTAAACTTTACTTTCCGCCATAATTCACAATTTTAACAAAGGCAACGTTCTGGATTGCATTTTGAATTCTCTCATCAGGCCTGTTATTAATCCGCGACTTTATATTTAGTATAATAAAATCTTTTCAAATTTAATTTCACGCGGTTTAATTAAACTTTCCACCATATCTACGCCATTGTCTTTAAAACTGAATTTTTACAGGTAATTTATATCATTAATAATTTTCTCTGCAGAAACTTACGCAGTGATCAGGTTTCTCTCCGCTTCTGTACAGGACGGTATTGGACTGGACCATATCGTCCACTACATTACTCTTAGATATTTCTTTCGAACGAAACTGCTTTGGAGCTGATAGATTTTTCCCATCATTGTTACCGAGATGATTGTAGCTAACGATGGATACGGGCTTGATCCCTGCATTAACTAGAAAATCCACCAGCACACTCTTGAATTTGGTCTGACCAGATTTGAAATCATCTCCCCCAATGAACACTTTGTGCTTTTCAGCCAGTTCGATGCATCCTGGTACAAAGGTGTTTTGTGGAGAGCCATTTATATAGGCACACTGCAATGAGATCAATATTAGTTTGTTTAGCTAGCAAGAGAATCCAAAAATATATAAGTATTTTTATTTATTTTTTTAAAATAAAATATTAGTGGTATTATGTACTCAGTAGATGGCACCACGAACACGAATTAAATATTGTTTGTGCTATTGAGAAAAATTATCAGTACATAGTGCTACTATAAATGTGGCAGCCATATTAAGTAATTAAGATCTATTGCATAGCAGAAAGGACTAACTTACTCCTTCCAAAATGCTGGCTACAGCATACAGTGTTGAAGGAGAAACCTCAGCAGCATTTTGTTGAATGGCCTTGAGAAGATTCTCGGCATTATCATTGAGCCCGGGAAGCACATCACAGAAGCGTTCTGTATTGGCGGTCCACAGGACGATCACTTTGTCCACCTGTTGTTTATTTCTAAAGTCCCGGATGTCTCTTCTCACCTGTTCCACCTGTTCCCATTTAGTTCCTTGGATCACATTGTCTGCGCGACTTTCCTGGTTTGCAGCAATGAAGTCTTTATCATAAATAGCAGGTCGAGGAATTAGAAGTTCCATGTGACTTCTCAGTTGCTGTTGCAGGTTATAATCCAGCACACGGGCACGTTCCATAGCTGCAGCCAGGTTAGCTGAGGAAATATCCCATCCGTCGAATACAATGTTATTGGGCTCAACCATAGGGAGTAGATCTTTAAGAGGGATATAAACTTCACCATCGTTCGATGTACCAAGACATACCGTGGATGCTTGAGTAAGAGAACCGAAATAATTTGCTTTCTAGACAAGAAAATAGAAATAAAAGTAAATTGTAGTATTTGTGTTCTTATTTTTATTTAAAATTTTTAAATATTTTTTTGTTTATTTATACGTTTATTTTTTAAAATTATCATTTACTTTTATTTTTTTTTAATTTAACAAAAAAAGTAAATGATTAATGGAACAGAAAATCTACTTTCGAATTTATAAATAATAAATATGATTTAAAAATATAAATAAATATATCTATTTAAACTATTTTTAAATTTAATTTTAAAAATGTTGTGGTGTGAAAGTAAAATATTTATTTTGTACATTTTTAATTAATATTATTTATTTATTTATTATTATTTTTTTTTCTTCAAAATATTCACCTGCATTCCTTCTTTCGTTGCCCATAACAGTTGCATCCTATTGGCTATTGTAGCAGCTGTGACTGTGCTTCCATTGTTGCCACCCCACCCAACCAGCATCACTCCAAGCTTTGGCACGTGGCGCTCAGTTCGAAATGTCATGCGTGTAATATGTGGTGTGACCTGCGCAATGAGAACAAAGCCTATACAAGATGCCTAAAGCCATACAAAGTACTGTAGCAGGGAACAAAATCAATGTAAAACGCGTATTTCTTTCTTTCTTTTAATTTAACTAAGTAAGGAAATTATTTATTTATGGAGGTAATTTTTTAGGGATACTCCTACTTCGTTTAGAATTTTCTGGGAAGGAAATATTTAAAAAAATTTCAAAGAGGTTTCTTTCGCGTGATTTATTATTATTATTATTATTATTATTAGTCATATGGTGCAAGGAAGCCTGAGGCTTATGCTACACCAGCCAAAAAAAAAAAAAAAAAAAATTCTGAATTTTTTTTTTTTATCGATAAAAATTTTATTGATTCTCATGAATTTATTTAAAAAACAAAGATTTTTCGGTGGATAATTTCACCTAATACACCTAAATTACACATAATAATTTCACCTAATACTTCCAAATGCCAGAAATCAGTGATAATTTAAAATAGGTTATTAACAAGTATATGAATTGCTACGTCATAATGACCTAGTTTAGTAGTACAGTACAGTATTTAAAATTTTTTCATTAACAGCATTTTTAAATACATTTTCCAGTATCTGAATATTATTATTATTATTAGTTACATGGTGCAAGGAAGCTTGAAGCTTATGCTGCACCAGCCAAAAAAAAAAAAAAAATTCCCGAGAGAGTCAAAAGTAGAAGGAAATCACCAAGAAATAGAAAAATGATGATATTCAGCTCAGGACCCTGGGTGTGCCAAGCCCATACTCACCAAATGTGAGCCCCTGGGGACATTCCTCTATTATAGTTTAGTATTGAATTTAATATAATATTAATATTTTTCTGTTACATTTTTAAAAACTATAGACGTACATAATAGACGCCATAGACGTACATAATGATTTTTCTTATTATATGAATATATCAGTTATATGAAAATAAATCGTACTTTAGGAGAGTGTGCCTGGTGAAACTAAAAATAATCAAAGCAGGAAATTATAATGCATCATCCGAGCGATAATGCTTCTAATAAGAAAATAATGAAGTAATGTAGCTACTTTTCATCGTCTTAGAAATTTTAATAACTCTTCAATCTCGTTTAGAAGCAGGACTTTCTATAGTAGTAATCTTTAGAAATAGCAGTTTCTGTGTATGAGATAAACTTTAATTCTCAAGAAGAATTATGTTTATGACGAAAAAGTTTAGCTTTGTCCATTTGTAATTTGATCATAGGCTGCCACTAATATCTTGTACAAAATGACAATGAAATTTGTTTTATAAATTCGCAATGTGTGTACCAGATCATCCAGAGAAACGGCTAATAAAAAATCCACATGTTACATTTAATATTTTTCAATTATTCCTTTTACATTGTTTTAAAACTTCGGCATTCTTTCTTAGCAGGAAGCATAAAAGCAACAGGTGAGCTTCCCCTGCATGCATCTCTCCAAAGTGGAGGAGTCTCTAAACCATTTTCATGCATCCACTTGGACGGTCCTCCTCCCCTATGAGCCTGTCCATAAATGGGCCCTTGATTCTTAGAATTATAAAATATTCCCAAATTTGCTTTTGACTATGTATTTTGAGTTACCTGCACATGTATGTGACCAATTTTAATCCATTATCATTAAAAGGATGTCGTCAACTACTTTCTTACGAAACAGAAGAGAAACTGAGAATAATACTTTTCAGAATGCATTACTTTGCTGAAAAATCTACCAACAATGATTACAACTTAGTTCTTGATTTTTCAGATAATTCAAAGACCGCATTACAAAGGAGTGATTAGTGCGCATTGGTGGGAAACGCATGATCAGAGATGAAGAGTGATGATGATGATAAAGAAAGCATAGTTGGAATAGCATAGCAGACTGCTTGAGTAACTTACCATAAAAATATATATACTTCAAAAATAAAAATTCGAATAGAATTCCAAAAAAAAAAAAATTATATAACGCTAATGGGCTTCACATTTTAACGTTTCATTTCTATATGGAGAAGTCCGGAAAATGGAAAGAAGCCAAAAATCTACACGTGGCTTCGAGATGACACACGTCATCAACAACTTGTGTTTCGTACGGAAGTGAGATTCACATATGATGAGATAGGGAACATATTGGTTTCAGTTTTCCTTAAGTATATAGTTGAGTGCATCACAAGGAATTAATCAGTAATTTTTTCACGTTAAAATTCGTTAAAATCTCCTCTCTAGAAAAAGAAAATATGAACAATTGTATAGCGTTTTATTTCTAGGAAAGTTGAAATAAAAAGGAAAATAGATTACTTAAAAAACTAAAGTAAAACAGAAATTCTCAGTAAGAAATACATTGACCTGATAACTTACTTTGTAAGTTCCTCTCTCCTTGACCACTCCCGTTGTTTCATATACATAGTCGGCCTCGATGTACTTCTCAGTGTAGCGGACGTTTGGACTCTGGATTTTAATGGACTCCATATTTCCAAAGGATCTGTGGGAAGAAGACAATGACCCGAATGTTATATTCAGAAAGCCTTTGCTATGAAAATCAGAAATAATTCGATGTTTCTCTGTAATAATTCGAAGCCGCGTTCTCTGGTAGAGACCAGCTAATCACAATGGAGAAATTGCGAGACTGGAATATGCGCAATAACGCGTCAAACATCGTTTCCAGCTCTAGAAAGAGAATCAATATTTGGTAGAATGCCAGAAAAACAGTCCTTACCTTGATATTTGATGAAGGGATCAAAACTAAGGATGAAGAAATGAAGAGAAAACGAACAAAAGAAGCGTAAAAGTTACGGCCACTGATGCAGTGGTCTCACTTTACTAAATAGCCCCCCTCAGTAAATCCAACGTTTATATAGTTTCGAAAAAAAATCATTTCCTATCAGAACTGTCTAGAACGGGAAATTTCCATCACGCATGTTCCCTGCTGGCTTCCTGTTTAGCGAGTGCGCGTGTCTTGGAGCGAACGTTTCTGATTGGTCCGCATTCGTCGTTTCTATAGTAACTACTTGCAGCATCACGTTGCCTACCGGTATACGAACCTTCTGGAAAGAAAATGAAGGGATGAGAAACCGGTCATGTTACGTAGCCTGGAAGTGTACATCCTAACAGGTCTGGGGACAGTCTTTCTGAGATTTGTTTTGCTAGTAAACTATGTGCATTCAAGAGAAAAATATCTTAGATATATTTTTTAAAATATTGATTTGACTTGGTTATCAGTCAGCAACCATTGCTATTCAAAAAATAGCCGTATTTAAGTTGCAGTTTGTAAATTGCATTCCTTCTCTTCCCTCCACTTTCACTTCAGTTTTGTGTGTGTGCCGAGAAAGGTGACTATTGACGTCAAAAACCTTTTTTACTGGCGTTATTCCAAAAATTTTGTAACGAAAAATCGTCATGCGAAAAGCGTTACGAAAATTTATTTCAGTTTAATTTATCTTCTTCTACTGGACCAAATTTAATGAAATTTTGCACGGAGCTTCACGGAGGAAAAACTTTCAAACTTCTGAAAATTGCATTAGTTTTTCCAGGATAGTGGAAAATATGAACATGTGATCAAGGAAATTTTCTCACGTAATAAACGGGGTAATGTGGACGTATAGCATATCATTGGAAAGCCAAGGAATTTAGAAACAGAAATATTAAGGTTTTAAGATACAAAAAACTTTCGGAAACTGGGAAATGCGTTAATTCGAAAACGCATCTGGTTTCAAGTCACCTGGTGTTTTCAGATTGAATGTAATTTTTTTCTTTACAGTTAAACTCTGAGGCTGGAAAAGAGTTCTGCACATTTATGAAAACATTCTTTAACTTGAACATGTCATCAGATCTTTCGAATAATACACGTAATGGAACAACTATAGATGGTGTATTCTCTTCGATTTAAAAATTATATATTTAAAATTACAGAACCTACTTTAGTCATCACAGACCAATACTTTCAGTAACCGATATCTTTTCTATCTATGCATTAAAAAAGTTTTACTCCTAGTGATATTTATTCGAGCCAATGGGAGAAGAGGGCGAGGCAATTACGTCACTACAAATGCTATTAATTATTGACAACTGCCTCCATAACGTTCACCAACCTCATGCACGTGATTCACTGTCTAACATTTGATGTTTCATTGTAACTTTTTTTTTTGTATATTAATGAATAATATTGTATATATTTATAAATACCGTAGTTTTAGTATTTTGTAAATATTTGTATAGTTTATAAATATTTCAGTTAAATATTTTAGTCCTGCTCTTTCGGATGCAACAATATTCCTCATGTATTATGGAACCCGAAGCAAAAGGTCTTTTCCTAAGTGTTAAACGCAGGTAAATAATTACATAGTGATATTGGCTGAAGTCCAGTATAGTATACACCGGCAGTTACATCGATTAAAGGGAGGAAGACGGTGATAATTGACAGATGAAGGCACCTCCATTTTCTGATTGTTTTGTGTCGTCGTGGAGGGGCGCTTAGCTTAGGTAGGGTGTTTATTTTTCCATCTCGCTGTTTTAAAATGGGAAAACGAGTTCTCGATTTGAAAACAGCAGCAAATGTGGGGGAAAAACAACCTAGGCATATCAACCTAGGATGGGCAGGGAAAGCAGTGGCATCTGCCAATCACTGCTTTGTTCCTGTCCGTTTGTCGAAATATGGGAGTCACAACTTCTCAACCATGTTGGAGGGTGTACACCGTTTTGGAGTTTTACCGTGATATTTATTCGACTTTGAGAATGGCGTGCACTACAAGTGCACAGGTAAATAATTACATAGGTCATTTCCTGATTAGATATCGACCAGTGCGTTTCGACAGGTGTGTCTTTTACGTAGAAAAGATTTGACTTACTTCTTATACCTCTACATTTTAAGTAGAAAAGCGATCAGGGGGCGAAGCCTCCCTGATCGCTTTGCTCGCCCACGTCTATACATTAAAATAATCTATAATTTCTATACATTAAAATAATTTTAATGTATAGAAATTGATATTTATGATATTTATTCAGCCAATGAGAGAAGAGAGATGCGGGTTACGTGTTAATACATAACAAATACACAAATACGTAACAGAGCTTGTTTTACTGTGGTAAAACAAACTTCCGTTAAATCGTGGTCACGTGCTATGTTTATCTAACATGACCACGCGATACCATTCTTGATTTCCATATGTAACATATTTATTTAAATAAACTAAATGCAACAAGGCATAATATTTTAAGTGTTTAAGATTCTATATCTATATAATATGGGTGTAGATACACCATAGACAACCCTTAAAGTAGTGTGAAAGGCACCCATCGATGAAAAGCCAAATAGCTTTGGATTGGTGCTGTCTGGGAGGTGGTGCCCACCGAGAATAAGTGACAATAGTCTTCTCTGTTCGTGAAGCGTTACTTATTCGAGGCAGTGCAATACATGGTAACTCGTTGTGAAGGATGAGTTTTCACACTACGATCGTAGTTTTCTTTAAGAGTTATCTATGGTGTATCTACCCGATATTATATAGATATAGTAACGTATTTATGTATTCATAGATGAGGAAGAGACACATACAGAGTCGAAAGTTTCTGAATTTTATTTTATCAAAAGAATCGAGCGCAGGTGGCGAAGTCCCCTAGTGTAATTATTATTAATAAAATGAAAATATTATTATATTATTATCCAAGAATTTTTATTAATATCTGAAAATTAAAACGTTTTTAACGCTTGCCGATGACTTAAATTTAAAACGCGTTAAATATGTTAGCGGCAGGACACATTATGTACCTGGTACAGAATTTTTTTATTTTATTTAATATCTTTTTTATTAAGAGACTGACTGTAGAATGAGAATCAATATTGTTATTGTCTTCTTAATTTCATGTAAAGAGATTTTTCGCTTTATGAAAAAGCCACCTACGAAAGATAATTGATGCGAAATTCTTGAAGATAATACACGTTGAAGATGAGCTGCCACAAAAAAAAAAAAAAAAGTAATACATTGATAGTATTTTTCTTTTTATTTCCTTTATTAGACACGTACTCTCTCTGTGGAAGTAAAACGGCTTTTCCATTATAAGGGAAGACTTTCTGATAGAGTCAGAGGAAATTTTTAGTTTTTTTGTTCGGGGTTAATATGTAAGGTTGTCTAGATTTTTTTCCCTTTATCCTTCAATGCAATTTACAGACCAGTACATTTTTATCCTGATACTCCACAATGGGACAACGGGGTTATGCTACTGAAGCATTCTCTGGGCTCTTATTTTGTATGGGAGAAAATACTTTACACTTACTCCACAGAATTTCTTATGACTTTTTTTTTTTATGTCTACTGAGGTAATAAGTATTATATGTAATCATAATGTAATGTTTTATTCGCAATTAAATTCCAATTCTCTAGTTTTGAACATACAGTTTTATAGTTATTATTCAGTGCCTAAGTTTGGCCAGAATCGTTCTGAATTAAAATTTAATACGACAACAAATGGTATATAACTCAATGTATTGTAAAAAAAAAAAAAAAAAAAAAAAAAAAGGAAAAGATACACGTTAGACTCAAGGAATTGTCTTTGGGCTTAAAAAATGCATGGTTTCTCCTGTACTTACACAAATTAACGAAGAATATGCCTCAATGAAAGCGACAGATTAGTTTCTGTGCACCCTATGTTAAAGTCTGTTTTTAATAAAATATGTTGCTAATTTTATAATGTTCTAATTTTTACACGAATGGTTTGGATTTTGTAAGTTCATTATGAATAATGAAAATTTTTTAATAAAAAATATTTTTGAAACAAACCGCCATTTTATTTTACAGTTTTCCACGTGATCTTACAAAAAAGGATAGTATTTTTGTATCTGTTAAATATTCTTCTAAAATCTTTGTACAAGGTATGTCCATTCCGGAGTCTAAACAGAAAAAGTAATTGGGCATAATGGAATTGATCTTCATGCTGAAGTCTGAAATCTGCTCAGAGAGTTCTAGAAGGAAGTTCTTAAATTCTGTTGTTCCCTAGAACGACTAGTGCATTCTTGAACTACACCACAGAGCAGCAGTGAAGTGTTCTTTTAAGCTGAATTACTTGACATAAACAGCTTGTCCAAATTCCCCCCCCTCCCACACACAAGACAAACAAGGCAAAATGCGGGTAGGGACAAATAATCAAACATCTCTAATGGAAAGTTCCAGAGAGCAATTTTCCTCCACAGACCGTTTACTATATACTGTATTTTATTTTACGAGAAATGATAAAAATTAACTGAATGTCTCCACTTCACTCCACCGCGTTATTTTTGGCGACTTTTTTTTAAAAAAAAAAAAAAAAAACATATTCCAAAATAACACCTTTATCGCTGATCAGCCGTATTTTTGTGTTTATTCTTATATTTCTAGTTTGGTATCCTTCAGCGGAGTTTTGAAGACCTTGAACTCAACCAATAGTATCATCGGAACATGCAGTGATTTCTGTATCTTAAATATATCTTTTAATACAGGAATATATATTTAGTTTTATCTTGTATGGCGTATGCTAAATATTGAATATAAGAATTAAATAGACTGAAAATTAAAATAACTAATATCTGTTTAATATGATCACATCTCTGTTGAAATAGAGATATGAAAATAATTCTTTTATTTTATTTATTAAATTGTATTGATTATCATGAAAATTTATTCAAATTTATTATTAAATAATATCATTTAGATTTTTAGATCTTTACTTAATTTAAAAATTCGGTTTTCTTGGTATGTTGGGATCTACTTGCTAATATGTGTGTGTAGATTCGTGTTTAAGAATCTGCTGGCGTCTGTAATCTTTCTGAACGTGTGTATTGAATACCCTTAAATTTGTATTGATTTAACATTATAAAATTTGATTACAAATTCCATGAATAGGTTTAGAAAGATCTATATTATGTTCCATAGTTATTGAAAACACTATGTTGTAAGTAGCATTAAAAACGGTGTGTTACAGTTAAGAAACTTTTAAAATCTGCATTTTTAATTCTTAATAAGATCTATATTTAAAAAAATACATTCATGAAATCTGTTCTTATAAGTGTCATTAGGCTTCTTAATATGTATAATATTTGCTTCTCCGTCTATCATCCTACTTATAAAAGATAACTAATTAAATTTAAATAACATTAGCCTTTTTTTCCACAGAAAAGAAGTGGCATTTAATGTATAACCAGGATGTGTACAACCAACGCACCTCTGTAAATCCTAAAGATGTCGAACTTTGAACGAAGTTATAGACTAAACTGCGTACAACTACAGACGTTAGAGCCGAAGTAATATTTAAGAAACATATCAAATATCGTGGAGATCTAATGCGCAATCTCCCAGGGTTTGTGATGGTTGACAATAGTAACAGTAATCTTGCCAGGCACGTAACAGTTATGAAAAGGTAATGCACAGTACGAATATTCTAGAAAGCAACCATCTTAAAAACATATGAAAAACTCACTCCCGTTGGTTTATAGCAGACAGATATTTGATTTACCACAAAGACATTAGTCCTAATGAAATCTCCCAAATAAAATCCTAGCTGGAAATGCTAGATGCCCAGTCGTTTTTTAATGGTAATTTTTGAAGTGAAGCTTTATGGCGATGAAATTAACCCGTATTATAATGTTATTGATAATGTTATTGATAGATGAAGCTCATTGCAGGTACTGCTGCCCTACGTATATCGCTTGTGAAATTTCCTGATTTCCCTATCGAGTTCAGTCGTGCTTACACCATGAACAGCCGGAATACGTGTCTGGGTGTGTCAATCGAGTCTATAGTGCAAGAATTTCTAGTGAGTAGTATGTTGCAATAAACTGGATGGTATTTTCAGCGCTGACGATATGCGTGTATTCCCCATGTTGGTCAGTCCAATTCCATTCAGTTTTATAATTTCATTTGTAAGCGAAAACACAAATCAGAAGCGAAGAGCACACGAACACCATGAAATAAGAATTGGAAGGGAAAAAAAAGTTAGAATCGTAATGAATACTGAAACGCCATACTATCTCGTAGTTATATCAGTTTGTAAACCCTTATCTTAATCTGTGAGCACACCTCGCTGGTTTAATGCCTAGCCAGCAAACACCTCTTTGATACCAATGCCAAAAACACAACTCATTTTGCCAACGGACGGCGTAAACTTACAAATTTTCTTCTACACTATATAAACTTCTTGGGCTTTTAACCTTGGACTACTGGTCTTAGCGCGACCCATTCGTAAGTTTTGCAAACTCATTCTAAGATCTGAAGATAGTTCCAGGTTTTGTATATCCGGTTCCCGTCTAACCACGGATGTTTTATGTTCAGAGATAATAATACAGTATTTTTTTGAAAGTTCCAGATTAAGATTTTGGGTCATATTTCACAGAAAATTAGATTTGCTATTTTAGCTATTTGTGTTAACAAATATTCTTTGCATTAAGATTATTATGAATGTCTTTTGGAATTCTTTGACCTTCAGATTTGATCCCCATCGAAAAATTCGATAGTCAACCGCACGCAGCTCTATCCATTTTGTCTAAAAGTATCGTAACAATATTCTCCTAAGAAATAATAATAATAAAAAGAGGAATTTAATGAACTAAATTTCATTTCTATTTTCGGAATTGCGTAGTTCTAGTTGTGCTTTCGTGATTAATATCACAATACGTTATTTCCGCAGTGGTTTCAATTTTGTAATCTTATCTCTTCCGTAATGACGTACACATGCATTTAATTCTTTCGTGTTTTAATTTTTTGTCTGAGTATATTCAGGATTCCGATATTGACAGGAACACGAATGCCATTAATTACTTTGCCATTTCCAAACTGTAGTACACAAGAACTTAAAATAACTGAAATAAACGCAACTTAAAACCACAGACTTATTTCTTAGAAACCATTGATCGGGACGATAAAGCCTTTAGACAAATTTAAATCAATTAACTATTTATTATAATGAAATAAATAGCTAATTTACATTTTTCTTGTATCCATACTTCATTGTCATATTTTTTGAATTTATAGCATTTAAAAACACACAAAATATATACAGATTAACTTTGATTTACTATTGCACGCCATAGGCGGCGGTTGCCATAGTAACATCTGAGTAAAAATAAAACTTAATTTGTGTCCACATTAATGACCTGCTTCTGGTCTCTTTAGTTATTTTACATCAAATCAAGGCCATTCCGTCGTATAGGATGCCTAACTCTTTACGGGTATTTAATAGCAAGATGTATTAAAATAACCAAGTCTATAAGCGCCCTCGCAGCTAGTTCACTGGCTCGATGTTCTTCCGCACCCATATGGAAGAAGGTATGCTGCGTTCAAATACTGCCAAGACGTAGAAATTTTTAATGGGCTTTTTTTTTTTTTCCCCTCTCACATCGTGGCTTGTTCTTGTTTCTCGTGCATGGTAGTGAAAAACACATTATGATTAGAGAAATCTACTCCGTCCGAGTGAGATCGGCTAACCACAGCACCGACGGGATTTGAACTTGGACTTTTCCAAATGACCCCAGGGGCTCACATCTGGTGAGTATGTGCTTGGCACACCCAGAGTCCTGAGCTGGATATCATCATTCTTCCCTTTCTTAGTGATTTCTTTTTCTCCCTGAGCGTAACTCGGGAATTTTTTTTTGGCTGGTGCAGCATAAGCCTCAGTCTTCCTTGCACCATATGGCTAATAATAATAATAATAATAATCCCGATCATCGCGTCAACCACAGGTGTGGTGCCAAAGACCCTACATAACAGGCCAGCAGCAGTAGGTCTCCCAGCAAACACCTACAAGGAACTCCAGAAAGTCGCAATCCTGAAAATCTGTAGGATAGTCAGAGAGTTCCTCGACCAACGGTAATACCAGACATAACAACAACCACCCTGTGTACTTGGTAGCAATACCCGTCACGAGGTGGAACCCCCAATCAGGGAGAAATAATATAAGAGCAATAATAATAATAATAATAATGAGTGCCAAGTGATGGAACCGCTATATTGTCCCCCGGCAGGGGGCGACCGTAGTTCAGTTAGTAGTTTTCGGCCGAGGGTTACATGATTCTTCCTTCTACCCCGATAGTCAAGGTCGGCTACGAAAATGCATAGTTGTGGCCCTCCTCCTCGTGTAGACGGACTCAGGGCAAGCTTTACAGATGAACTTTTTCCTGGTGACAAAGTGGCCGGGAAGAACTAAACAACACTTGTACTGCACAAACATAACGTTACACATATATCTGACCGTTTTACAGAGTTATGTATCATCACAGTGTACCAAGGAGGAGCCACCCTTTATTAAGATACAATACACTGGGTGGACAGAAATCATGCCCACCTTTCGCCGGGATAAGGGTCACACGGCGAGGCATTGAGTCTACCAATTCACGAAAGCGTTCCACAGGTCTTTCCATCCATGCTTGCTGCATCGCTGTCCACAATTCCATCTTATTTTCGGGATGAAAGATCCAAAGCCGGAGTGGATCTTTCCACAGCATCCCAGATACACTTCACAGGGTTCATGTCTGGTGAATGGGGAGGCCATTCCATGGTGGTGAAATCTGCGGAATGCTCTTCGAACCATGTTCTAGTTACCACGGCTCTGTGGGGAGGCGCATTGTCCTGCTGGAAGACTCCATTGCCCTGTGGGTGCACGATGACCATGAAGGGATGTAGATGGTCTGCAAGGAAGGACACGTAACCTGGAACATTCAGAGATGCATCTAGACGTACCAGAGGTCCCAACGTGTGCCAGCTGAACACACCACAGACCGTTACTGACGGTCCACCTGCCTGAACAGCTCCTTATTGACATGACGGGTGCATAGCTTCGTGCGGTTTCCGCCATATATGCACCATCCCGTCCGCTATATAACTGGAAATGGGACTCATCCCCAATCATCCAAGGTCCAGTTCCGATGTTCTTTCGCACGGTTGAGGCGTGGAGTCCTGTGTCGTGGTGTTAGCAATGGAACTCTTGTGGGATGGCGGCTCCCATAACCTATTGCGGCTAATGATCGCATGATGGTCTTGGTGGAGACGTTTCTGACACCTGCCTCGTTGAAGACGGTGGTAATTTGTACCACTGTCGCTCTTCGGTTGGCTGGAACAATGAGAGGCAGACGTCGATGGCCACGTTCATCCACCATCTTTCTCCGCTCACAGGCTGTCACGGTGAGATGTTATTCTGGAAATGGCGCATTCCCAATACACTTGTTATTTTGGAAATGGCGCATTCCCGATGCACTTCTTGATACTATCGAACGGGGATGGTGCAATATCTGTACCAGATACCCCATGATAGAGTGACCCATGCGTCGGGCACCCACTATCATCCCTCTTTCAAAGTCGGTTAACTCACGACGTTTATCCATACTGACATCGAATTAACGTCTACGTGAATGCAGTGATGCAGTGTACCTATATACCTGCCAAGCGATGGGTTCGGCCACTAGCGTGAGGGGTGACAGCGTCGCGTTGCCCAGGAACAAGGTATCCCATGAATTCTGTCCTTTCAGTGTACTTGGCAATACATACATATCCTCCCTGATATCCTATTTTTCATCCTGAGAATCCGGAACGATTAAAAAATAAACACGTGCACGATTAAACAAGTTTACTACAGCTCGTGTTTATTATTTTGTTTCGGTTTGATCAGTTAAAAAAAACGATTTCAGTCCTGCTGTTAAAAATATGAGACCTTATATGAGATATGTATATACAGTATATTATACTGTATACAGGATTCAACAAACATGGTTGCCATGGCGACTGAGACATCCAACTTGGCGACTATTATTTTACAGATTAGTCTAATGGCTGTAAGGTTGTTCTTTCTTTTATAATCTTTGTGGTCCGTATTGCTAATGCAGCCGACAATACGGAGTGTATTTTTGTCGAAAATCGTGTCAATCCTTGCAAAAGGAGGCCCTGCCTCCTTTTGCAAGGATTGACACGACTTTCGACAAAAATGCACTCCGTATTTTGAGGCGAGGCATCCTGATACGAATTTAGATGTAACTTTCTTTCTATATTGAATTACTGTATATGACTACGATTTGTCCTTTCATACTTCAGGTAGGTTATACTCTGTTCTTATCTTTTATAAAAATTTCAGATAAAAGTAGTTAAAGATTCATAAATTAGATAATGTTCCGTCACTGCAAGCTTAGAATATAAAAGAAAAAAGCCTTTTATGGGTAGGAATTAAAACATTACGTTATGATGTGGTATTTTGTGTGAACTTATAAGCATGTGTTTTCTGAATAATTGCTCATGTGTATCATACGTTAACATACTAAAATACGTTTAAAAATACTTATTTATCATTTTAAACTAATATATATTTTACTAACCTCTGTCATAAAAATTTCGGCTTAGTGTTCGAATTAGGCTGTCTTTCGGGGTGCCAGCCCTGTAAACTGCAAGGTAGAATATTGTAATTGTCACTGAAATTGTCCTTGTTATTTTTGATATAAGTATTGTTTGTATTCATAAAAGTTAAAACTAGTTTAAAACAAAGGTTTTAACTATGACATAACAATGATGCAAACAGTGAAGAAATACTCAGATTACTGTTTCAGTCTCCGCTCTGAAACTGTAATCTCTGGGAGACTGAAACAGTAATCTGTGGGACATGACCAGATTAAAATCATGTGGCAAATTCTTTTGAAATATGCCAGGGGTTTATTTCGCATTATCCTTCAAGGTTACTATTTATTCCTCTATAGACGTGGCACAGATCCACCAGATTGGAATATAGGACTTTTCCAAGATAACGAGAGGAGTTGCCTTCTTGTAAATATTCTATCGTATATTTTAAGCAAGATTGCTTTCCTCATTCTGTGCCTTTTGTTTGTAAGGTATGCGACGTATCAGCCAAGAGGACCTGGTAGACCCAAGAAGAAACACGCCATTGACAAGGTCCTCATACTTTCCCTGTCGGTAAGCCATCCTTTTCGCCCTGGATTTATGCTATAAATAAATAATCCTTTATTGCCGAATTAGTACGTGGAGAGCAGGTCACAGCCTTGCTACGCTTGAAATAAGAGGTTATGAAATTAAAAGAAAACGTAAAAGTAAAGTTAACTTAAGACATTACAATTATATCAAGGAAACGGAATGTAAGCTAATTTTTGGATGATGATTTGTTGGTTATACAGTTATTATTATTATTAATATCAATTTATTTCCGAAGAAATGTCCCTTTACAGCTTTGCAGCTAGAGGACATGAGTTACATACAGAGATAAAACATAAAATACAGATAAATGCATTGTATACAGAGCCAGGGGCTTAGAGGGGAACAGGTATCCTGTGTGTTATCAGACACTCAGCCTAAAACACTGATGGATCCAATATCTCTCCATTACAGAAGATTTAGGAGAAGTCCGGTTGGCCTGCCTCCCTAAAATACACTCATGCACACCTTCTCGATGGTAAGCCCTGTTACGTCACTTAGGTGGCAACGAACGTGTAGAGTGGTTCTCTTCAAGACGCCTGGTCAGCGTGAAGAGGAAAAGACCAAACCCTCCAGCAATGAGAGCACAACAATACAAATGGCCCTCAGTCCCCAGCAGCTTTCACTTTCACTCTCCCTCCTACGGCAGCGAGAGGATCAGAGTGGAAGCAGAGGGTGCTAAGAATCTCTGGGTACGACCAGGCTGCCATGCACGGAAATTGAACCTGGCCTGTTATAACGTACGATCACTCATCGGTGAAGACAGGATATTAGAGCTGGAAAAGGAATTAGAAAATGTGAATTGGAATATCATCGGTTTGGCTGAAACAAGAAGAAGAAATGAATCACTTATAAGTTTATCAAGTGGAAATCTGCTGTATACCAATGGAAACAGTGAAAGGAGTGAAGGTGGAGTTGGGTTTCTGGTCCATAAAGATTTTAAAAACAACATTTTGGAATTCAAAAGTACATCACCAAGGGTGTCAAGACTAATACTCAAGATTTCTAAGAGGTACAAGCTAAAGATTATAATGATTTATGCACCAACATCGAGCCATGATGATGATGAAGAGGTTGAAGAAATGTACACTGAAATTGAGAGTCTTGTAGATGAGCAGAAAACCCACTACACTATTATTATGGGGGACTTCAATGCTAAGGTTGGAAAAAGACAAAACAGCGCAGAAAGAGGAACTATAGGAAATTTTGGAATTGGTGAAAGAAATAAAAGAGGTGAAAGACTTGTGGAATTTGCAGAATCTCAAGGAATGTCAGTAATGAACACTTTTTTCAAGAAAAGGGTGAACAGAAAGTGGACATGGAAGAGTCCAAATGGATTAACAACTAATGAAATCGACTTCATCCTCACTAACAGAAGATATATTGTGAATGATGTTACCGTCCTGAATAAGGTAAATGTTGGAAGTGATCACAGAATGGTAAGATGTACACTTGATATAGATGTAGGAAAGGAAATGAAAAAACTGACTCGAGTAAATAATACAAAGGTCTTTGAAATAACAGAGGAGGAGAAAAAGCAGTATGTACTGGAACTTAAGAACAAGTTTGAGCTTCTGGAGACTGCTCAGGACCAAGATATCGACGAGGAATATTACAACTTTCTGAAAGTGATAAAGCCCAAGAAACCTATAGGGAAACAGAAATCCAAAGAAGAAAAAATTAGTCAAGAAACACTTGTCATGATGAACCAAAGACGACAAATGAAGAGCAAGAAAAACACCGACAGGGAGAAAATTGAGTATACTGAGTTATGCAAAGCCATTAGAAAGAGACTCAGAGAGGACATAAGAAGATTTAACACAAGAAACGTAGAACAAGCATTAAGGGAAAACAAAGGATTTAAATCAGCAGCCATGAGCAGTAATACAGAAAGACGAATGATACTGAAACTGAAGAATAGCGATGGTGTACTTATAAACAGCAGAGAAGGCATAATTCAAATAGCAGAAGACTACTATAGAGAATTATACAAGGAGCGAGGGAATGATACCAGCAGTGAGGAAGATGGATTGCAAAGTAGCAACACATACGACATACCCGATATTCTTCCTGATGAGGTAGAACATGCATTGAAGAAAATGAAGAATCGGAAAGCCCCGGGGGAAGATGAAGTTACTGTAGAGTTGTTAAAATTGGGAGGAAGAGACATAACACAAAAACTGGCAAGGCTCTTCACAAAGTGCATTAGAAAAGGTGTGATGCCTAAGCAGTGGAATAATGCAATCATAGTTTTGCTGCATAAGAAAGGAGATAAATCAGAAATTGGAAATTATAGACCAATTAGCTTGTTATCCCATATCTACAAGTTGTTCACAAGGGTCATTACTAACAGATTAGAAAGAATACTTGATGAGAATCAACCGAAAGAGCAAGCTGGCTTTAGGACAGCATTCTCAACTATGGATCACCTTCACGTAATATCACAGCTAATGGAGAAAGCAAATGAATATAAAACACCATTATGCCTGGCATTTGTGGATTATGAAAAGGCGTTTGACTCCATACAGCATAAGGCAATGTTTCGGGCACTGGAAAGACAAGGCATAGATACCCCATATATTATGATTTTCAAAAAAATATATGAGAGTGCTACATCCTTTATTAGACTAGACAAAGACAGTAGCAAATTTAAAATCGAGAAAGGAGTTCGACAAGGAGACACAATATCTCCGAAGCTGTTTACTGCTGCCCTTGAGGAAGCTTTCAGAAGATTAGACTGGTCGCAGAAAGGAGTCAATGTGAACGGAGAGTACCTAAACCATTTACGATTTGCAGATGACATTGTGGTCATAAGCCACGATCCCAAAGAATTAGAGGAAAATCTTAATCAGTTATGCACAGTTAGTAAGGATTTTGGACTAAAGATGAATATGGCTAAAACAAAAGTAATGATGAACAAGTATGCCACGGAAAGGGAAATAATGATTGAAGGAGCAGTAATTGAAAAGGTGGAGTCATATACTTATCTGGGACAAGTTATTAGCTGTAATAATGATAAATGGCTGGAAGTCAAGAGAAGAATAAATTTTGGATGGATAGCATTCAGGAAATATAGTCACATACTGAAGAGCAATATCCCAGTTTGTCTGAAACGTAAAATAATGAATCAATGTATACTCCCCATCATGACGTATGGAAGTGAAACTTGGGCACTCACCAAAAGAATGGAAGAGAAGCTAAGAACTACACAGCGAAGAATGGAACGAATTATATTGGGAATCAGACTGTTAGATAAGAAGAGAAACACATGGATTAGGCAGCAAACTCAAGTAAAGGACATTCTTATCAAAACTAAAGAACTAAAATGGTCTTGGGCAGGACACATAGCTCGAAGACATGATGACAAATGGACTAAGAAAATAACAGAATGGTACCCAAGAGGAGCTAGAAGAAAACCTGGAAGACAAAGGCGGAGATGGATAGATGAAATTCATGAGTTTTTGAGTAGTAAATGGATGGCCAGTGCTCCAAACAGAAGGAACCGGAAAGTTGCTGGAGAGGCCTTCATCCTGCAGTGGATTGAAAATGGCTGATGATGATGATGATGATGACAGAGCCAGATACAATATACAGCCTTAAACAGCCACTGGTGAAGATACAAAAACATAAAGTTACATCAAATAAAAGTGCATACGGATACATCGGAGCGTGGATAGTGCGGCATCACAGAGAGTCCACCTAGAGCGTGACTAAGGCTTACATGTCTGCAAGAATGGAAGCCCTATATGTTCTGTCCTTGCAAAGTTTCTCAATGTCTATGGCTAATCTATTAAATATTTGGAAGGAGTTATGTGGAAACATGTTGTCCAGGGAGGACATGGTACGCAGCTTCGATCTGTGTGGGGAGGTGTTGGACTGGCATCTTCTCTGTCGGACGGTCTGGTGATGATATCCCATATATCGGGTGAGCTCAGTTTTCCGGATAGAAGCCGAGAGAGGGTAAGAAGGTTCCTAGAGATGATGAGATACCTCCAAGGAAGCGTATTAAGATTGGTGACCAGAACAGATTTTGAGATTGTAGATGTTAGCCTGGCAACCCTATTTAGCCATTTCAAGATCCAGAATTCCAGGGAGAGGAACCTGGCTTGGTATGATGAGGGTGCTGAGGACCATATCGTCGAGGCATATAATGGAATTGGGAAAATGCAACGAAGAATGTATTTGATGATAAGGTCCGGGTTATGGAAGTTGGAGATCTCTTGTTTTACTGCCCATAAAGCCGAATATGTTTTCGTTCGAGTGGCATTAAAGTGAGCCAAGAAGGTGAGGTCTTTATCCCAGATGATACCCAAATCTTTATGTTGGGTGACTTTTTTAACCGGAGAGTTCGCTATAATGTTCACATCGTTGGTATTTTTCTTCTTGGTGATAGAGAGTTGTGCAGTTTTCTCTTTATTAATGGAGAGCCCAATCGCATGAAAGTAGTTTTCCAGTTCATGTAGCTGTCGGTTGGAGCTCACAGTAATAGACTGGAGAGACTGGGGGCATTTTGTTATGATGAAGAACTTAATATCATCTGCGTAGGTGGTAAAATTAGTACGGTTTGATAGGAAGGGTTCTAAAGATGCGGCGAAGAGGGCGGCAGAGATAACGCCCCCTTGGGGGAGCCCTCTGGAACAGAGAATATGGTGATTATGGTTTTGATTTCTGATCCATAGGGTCCTGGACTGAAGGAGTTTCCTAAGGAAAACTAGGATGTTGTCAGAGATTTTGAAGTAGTTGCAGAGTATGGTACATAATGCATGGGTAGACAGATTGTCAAAGGCCGCCTTAAAGTCGAGGAACACAATATCCAGTTGCTCATTGTTGCTTAAGGTACTTTCAATTGTGAACAGTGTGTCCAGGAGGTTGGTGATCGTGGAACGTCCAGGTAGTACACTATGGAAGTATGAAGGTTTGTGGCCGAACATGTGATGGGTGAGAGCAGGAAGTATGGCTTTTTCCAAGATTTTGCGGAAAGTGGATCCTACGGAAATTGGTCTGTAGTCATTAGGCGATTTTGGGTTAGACTTTTTTGGAACTGGAGAAACATGATATGTGTTCCAGATAGCAGGGTAAACTCCTGTTACGAGGACGGAATTGAATGCATCAAGCAAGAGGTCAATGATATATACACTGTATAGTTTAATCATGAAAATAGGGAATCCATCCGGGCCAGTGGTAGACTTGTTGGGAAGACTGTTGATGACCTCAGTAAGGCGTTCCTTTGTGATGGCTATTTTATCCAGTGATGTCTGGTTAGCTGGTGGATTAACCCGAAAAAAGGGGTTTGGGGCAGATAGGGGCTTAGTTGCGAGCGAGTTAGCCCATGCGAGGAAGATGTCAGTGGTCATGGGGGACTGTTGGTTCTTGTTGAAGAGTCTTTTTCCAAGTTTCATTCTGTGTGCAATCCAGTCGTTCTGCGCCTTCCTTCGAATGCGTAGGAAGCGTGCCCAATGTTTTTTATAGAGTTAGTAGTCGGCTAGATCCCGTGTTCTTTGCCATTTCCTGTATAGTTTCTGTTTCATGATAAAGGCGAGTTTTGCGTCGCTGGTAAACCAGTTCTTGGTCCTGGGAGACAGGCGCACAGATTTGGAGGCCCCTTCACAGGCGATGTCTTTTAACAAGTTAGCTAAATTGGTAAGCGTTTGATCAGGATGGCTAGCAGCAATTTTTTTCCAGTCTGTAGCTTTTAGTCTTTGTAGGATGATTTGAGGTTGCATATATTTTAATGAGAAGATCTTGAGTTGGGATTCTTTATGGTCATGTTGTTCACGTTGTCGGGGAGAGCATAGGCTTTCACTATCAAAGGAAATTGGGAGGTGATCTGACGCAAACTTAAAAATCGGCGTTGTGAGAGTGAGATGGACAAGGTTATGGAATAAGAGGTCGAGGTTTTGATGTCGTCTTGTAGGTTGCGTATGGGTTAGTCTAAGGCCTAGAGATGAGAAGGAGCGTACGACGTCCTTCATAGCAGCTTCGTGTCTTGGGGAGGGCATGTTGAAATCTATAACAAAGGTGAGCATGTAAGGCTTGAGGTGGGTTATAATCCAGGTAGTTAGCTCATCCCTTGTGTCGGGATTATGGTCAGGAGGTAAATATACCGCTACAACTTGAGTTCTCACTTCTTTAACTTTAAAAATTGCAGAAATGGCTTCAAATGCAGGGGAGTCGCTGAGTTGTGCACACACACAAGGTGATGGATGTCTTTGTAAATGATGGAGACGCCACCTCCACGTCTGTGGTCCCTGCCGTTGCAAACATTTCTGTAATGGTGAGGAGTGGCCAAGTGGGCGAGTTGCCTTCCATGGTTAAGCCAAGTTTCCTGGATACAGATGAAATCATATTCGTCGAGCAGGAGGAGAGATTGCAGAGGGGCCAATTTGTTAACAATACTGCGCACATTTTGCGAGAAGACCCTGATTGTGGGGCATGGATGGAGGTTTTTGGAATAGATGATTGCTGTTGTAGAGGACGAGTAAGCAAGGATTGCTGAGGGGATGGCCTTTTTTCGTCAGAGAAAGGTCTGATAAGTATGCCTGGAGGCCAGAAGTCGGGATCCAGAACTTTTTCGTAGGCAGAGGGTGAACACTTACTAGAAATGAGGCGTAGCCAGTTTGCCTAGTTTTAAGCTGTTTTACTTCGATGGGGACATTGTGTTCCACAAGAAACATTCTCTTTATGGAATCGGGGCTTGTTGAGGGTCCAAACCGGGAGACAAAAATCTTGGTTCTGGGCAAAGCGACAGAGATGTCATATTTCTCTGCGAGCGTCTGTTTACTAGGATGAGTCTTTGATAATCGCTTGTTTGCTAATGTTGTTGGAATTCTTTAGTTGCCTTCTAGTGGGAGAGAAAATGGGGTGGGGCTCTTGCTTCTCGATACACATCTCTGGTCAGCGATTCTCGGTTCAGTAGCTGGGTCATGTCTGTCGTGTGGTACAATATTATCATTTCTTTCGTGAAACAGAGTCAACTTATTAGTGTGGTTCACTACGCGGGTGGCTTTGTTTACTTCCTGTGGACGTTTGTCGCTTTTCTTCTTCTGATCTCGATTCTCAAGTGATTTCAGGAACTTGCAGTAATCTGATTTGATTAGAAGAGTTTCAAGGGCGCTTTCATTTTCTTTAGCCACCCTAAAAGGATTCTTATTGTGCATCTTTTCGTTTTGTGTAAGCAGTTCGGCAGACTCCAGGGGTGTTGTTTGCGTGGCTTCATCCCGTTTTGTGACTGTGCAGCGGTCATTAGTGCAGAGACACCGTTCAGCACTTATTTCCTGAAGGGTGCGAGCGATTGTCCCGAGGACTTCACACAATTTCGTAGATGCATCCTCGATTGCTATTGTTTTTCTTTTCCAATCAGCCTCCTGAACCTTCAAAATCTGTCCCGCGAATTCTGGGTTCCTCCAGCAGCAACTGTATAACCAACACAGGCCACAATTGAGTCCAATATGCGATCCATAAAAGTGCATTTATGCTTGCGCTGTGTGATCAGTTCCTGTTGTTACATAACACCCTTCCCCCCCCCCCCGTTTCTGGGAGATTAGAGGGAAAGTTATACTGTTCTTTCGCTCGGGACAGTGTAATTTAAAATCTTTCGGCTCGTATGGCAGGACGCGCTCGTCTTAGAATAAAAGTGGAATTAACTATGATATAATTCGACCGATACGAATCGGATGATCAGACCCTATTCGAAATTGAATTCAACTTGAAGCTTCACTCGGAGCAATATGGCCTTAGTTGCTAATGCTCCTAAAAACCAAATAACAAACAAATGAATTGTTGCATTCTTATTTGTACTACTTTTCGAAAATCTTGGCAATATCAACAGTATCGAGGCCGCAGAAAAGAGATTAGTATTCATTGATATCCAAGAAGGAAACTAAGTTATAGATTTAATTGCGTATAACAAACTAAATGAATGAAAATAACCTTTGATCACAGAAATGTTTCAAACCCTTGTGTTATGTAATGTACCTTAATGTAATAAATATAACCAATGTTCGATTGTTGTTAGTGTTTTCACGCATCATCGACTTATGTCATATCGTGCCATTTGTGTATTGTCTGTAGAATCGTTTGTTTACTGGCCGATTTGCATATTTGCGGGCTGAAAAACTGGAATAAACCACCGAGTAGTAACACACCACTCCATGCGCTTAAAATCGAATAATTACATCCCCGATGATTGAGGAGGCCTTCAGGAATTCCCCCATTCTCTGACGGTAGTCGAACTCAGACCTATCCAAACGAGTGCCAAGTAACGAATCCACTATACTGTCACGGAGGCCCCAAGTGTAGGAAAATGTATTTGCATAGTCATTTTTGAAATCAGCGTGTCAGAATTACGTAAACTAACGTATTGGAATAATTTTTTGTAATTTTAATTTCGCAGAACACTGTAAATACAAAAAAAGTAACAGTCTGACTTGGTTGTGAATCATCTCGGGAAAGTATTTTAATTCTAGAATGAGAATTATTTAAGGAGTAGGGGGTACGGAAGTTAGGAAATCGCTTAACTAAAGAGTTCATCAGTTTCCTAACGTTTCTTTACTAAGAATCATTACTAATTTTGAGCACGGAACTTTCAGCTAGATCCATGCTGTCATGATTTTCCACTGCCACACGAGTGGCACTTATTTCCTTAACATGGACTCTTGGATAAGAATTATTTGGAGCATCCACAAGTCAAGCCAAGAGATCGAATTCGGCTGGGGTAGCAATATGTGACCCGTAATTAGATTCTGATGAGCTAATCCGAAGTAACTAACGTGAAGTTTTGGCAATTTCAGCCGCATTTGGATGGATCCGTGATAATCTTGTAACCGGCATCCTTCAGTGCTAGTTGAAACTATATCTGACACTATAAAAGCTGTGAGAATGCAGAAGCTGATAATGCTGGTTATCCTATGAAAACTTAAATTTGATTTTTCCCTCCATTTAAATAGGTTTCTTATCGGCAACAAGGCTTGTTTCTACAATGCATGTTATTTGTTTTCTTTCTAGGCCGGTAAATATCTTTTCACCTACTATTTGGTGATATGGTATGTTTGGCCTCGGCTGCTTAAAGGGATGTTCATATTCACAGACGACCGCTATCCTTTGGGGACTATAGTGTGTATCGTTCTAATGTTCCTCGTGTATAGAAAATATCCTATCCCCAAGAAAAAAGTTGAAAGGAGGCGTCGGTGAGTCGTTTATTTTGTTCATAAGAGTTTTAGTAGTACTATTATTATACTATTCGAAATGCGCTATTCTTTGAGGGATACCAATTCAACATGCAACCAGATCACAAACAGTCTATTATTTGTAATTCTGTAATATTCCGCAGATTTAGGGAAAGGGATAATAATGTGGTAGTGCGATGACTTAACCATCAACGGTCGTACTCCTTTTCTGGTGTTTCATAGAGGCTTTCGCCAGGGGTACAGACGAGTTATATAAGTTCCAAACGTCATTTTGTAAGGGTAATATTTTCCCTAATTTTCCGTTTATAGACATCTCTCTCCATAGAGCTTAGCTAGTTTAGAAGCACTTGGAAATCAGAAGTGGAAGTGAGGTGAGGATATATTGAGGTATCTCATACCTCTAATTGCAACTAACAAAAAAAAAAAAAGGGAAAAGGAGATGAAAGGGAATTGATAGGATCAATGAACGATAAATGATTGCTATACCATTCCAAAATCGAATACCTTTATTGCAGTGGGAGGGACTGACTCTCTAGTAGTCAAACGATGCTTCACTTTAGTGACGATCAAGAACGGGTTAACGAGTTTCTTCTGCTTCCAACCAAGTGGAGGAGGCCAGCTGATTAGTGGCTGGAGAGTGTTTTTGTCTAGGCGGTTCCAGAGATCTCCCCCAAATTCCCATATTTGCTCTGGTGTTGTTGCATGTAAAACCAATCGGGTTAGTTGTGTTGAAGAATGAGTGTTGTGTTGGTATTGCGATATGTGTATGTTATGGTGGTATTGTATGTGTACATGGGTGTTTGTTGTATTACGTGACTGGTCTTTTGGCTATCCGGAAGCTACGATTAATTGGAGCGAAGCTTCCTGACACTCGTCTTGGCATACAAAGCCAAGACGAGTATCATTTACGGAGCCTCCTCCAGTCTTGCCTGGGTGAGACTGCAGGTCTGGGTGTTCCGGTCTTTAGCAGGGATAGCACGGCCCCCCCATCCCTTCCGTACAGGAACTACAGTTTTTCCCCTGCATCTTTAAAAATCAGTCTGTATTTTGCGGTTGCCCTCAGTAGGCAGCCTTTCCTTTCTGCTCACTGTTCCTGCAGCTAAACTACTGCATAGTGGCATGAGTAGCAGTCAGGACGGGGGGATTTAGAATAGCTTCCTGGATGCCTCTTTGTCTGGCGAAGGGTATGTGTCAGTGTTAAGAGTCAAGAAAACTAAGGCAGAATTTTAACTAATTTATTTGAATATATAATAGACGTCTTGAACTGATATTAACTCTCGTGAACGAATGAAATTTGTTGCCATGCTCTTTGGTCCACAACCGCTTATGAGCATAGGACAATAGTGTGTGACCATGGATGTCAACTTCGAAGCGATTGCTCATAATCCGCATGAAATATATCACCTCAGTGTCTTGAAATTTCATGTAAAGGACGAAATTTTTGACGCCTCTTTTAGAAATGAATTGGCATCCCCTCCACCACAGACGTAACATGTATCTGTGTACAATATTTTATTTGTGTTTTACTTCAAAGAATAAAAGAAGTATTATAGGAATTTCCATTCTCAATAATTTTGATATTGTTATTCGTCTTGTCATGAGTTGCTTTTCAATTTTTTTGTCAACAATCACTTTTTGTTCTTTCAACGAATTAAGCAATGCTTTTCTTATCGAACAATCCTTGAATAATATTTGAGATTTTATTTTCTAAGAAATTTCTTTCGTGCTAAGGAGAAGACCGTCACCAAAATTGGTGAATTTTGTTTAGAGAGACATTAATCCAGAAAAACCACTGTATTAGTGATTAAAACATCTGAAACTTCAGCCCGTAGGTAATAAGCAGTTAGTGACATATAATCCCATTAAAATAGTTGATTTTTTTCGCTTTCTGTATTAAAAAATGGGACAATGGTTTCTCTCAATTTAGCATTCCTATCCCAAGAGCAGGGCCCGGAATTGCGCTAGGAAGTCAGAATCTTCAAATAGATATGTTCGTTCGGGACCCAGGAAATGGAGCTTATCATATTCGTATCAATGGGCCAGGAATTTTCGAAGAATGTCGAGAAATTGCTCAATGAAACTAAGCTGTTATTGTTGTTTCACTGAGTTCTGAAACTGTGCCAGTCCCTGAAATAACAACCTGGAAATATTTTTCATTATTTGTTTAGTTGAGACAACCTTAACATTGTACTCACAATGATCTAATAAAAAAAAACATAATTTAATCTGTAATGTTTGATTTGATGTTATTTCTTTAAAAATGGCATATCATATTTCCTTAAAAATAGCATGAATTGCAAAGTTGGTCACTTGCAAACTGACCAAGGGTTTTTATGTAACCAAGATTCCTGTAAATATGCTGTTAACCTATTCAGAGTTTATCCAAAGATAAACTGCCAGTCAGCCCTTCAAATTATGAAGCTTTTGAGGGCGAAAATGCGTTGCTGAATAGACAAATTTTGGCAAGACTACTGGGTGTTGCATAACGACAACGTGCCGGCTCACATTGCATTATCCGTGCGAAAGTTCCTGAGAAAAAATAATTCCTTCAGATGAAACATGCTTTCTTCCCCCTTCCGATTTTGCTCCATCTGACTTCTTTTTTATTCTTAAGTATCAAAACTTCGCTGAAAGGCATATTTTGGGTCTTTGGATAAGTTCATTTCAGGGCACAAAAATTAATATTAGTAAATGAGTTCCAGAGGGGCTTCTAATTGTAGCAGAAGAGAATAAATAACTTGATGTATAGCTGGCCGAGGGAAGCAAACAGTTGAGTAAGTTCAGTTTTAATTTGCTTATAAAGTCATTCCTGGAACTTTCTAGAGTCTTTTGTAGTGTCCATGTTTAGGAAAGTAATGCTCTAATCGAGAGCTTTCCAAGTGAGTGTCGTGTCGAGTACCAAAATTGATGTCTCCAGATTTGGGAATTATATCAGCGTTGTTTTCATTCTGAATTCCTATCCCCGTGTACTGGTATATAGATATAATTGATTGATTAAAATACAGTTATCGTAAAATATTTACGATATTTATTTTGTTTCGCTTGCGTTCATGTTCTTTCACTGGTGAACTCTGGATGCGTTCTTTCTCTCTGAAAACTAATAACGGTTGTAGTTGATTTTATATGGTTAAGCCTGCTCCTGGTTCCCATCTCTTAATTTTTGTTCAATAATGGTTTTGATCCAAAACAAAGTAAATTGCGTACCGTTGCATTTACTATCACTTTAAAAAATAAGGAACAAAAAAAAGTTGATTTCATGAAGGTGGAGTATCGAATAATTGCAAAATTCTGGATGGTGTGTCGAATTATTTTTGGCATGTGCATAGCACGTCGCTATCCATAAAAGTGTGGGAAGCACTGCTGTAATCTTCTGATACGATTGCATCAAGACTACGACACTGTCGTGATGTTGCAACTTTGTCTCCAGTGGCGTAGCTAGAGTAGAGTCAGCAGGTACCCTTGACGCCAAAATCTGGTATTCTGGCGTTTTTTAGCATTAGGCAATTGGCGCCTTTTTTTTTTTTTTTTTTTTTTTGTGAATGTACCTACTGATAAAAAAAATCCCGGCTACGCTACTGCTTGTCTCGGTTACTCAGTGAATGGCTTGCCTTAGTTGTCTGAGTACAGCAAAACACGTTTTCCTTGAAAAAGAAAACCCTCTTCCCTTTTTTTTTTTTTTTGAAAAAGCTGTCATCATAATCTATTGATCCATGTTCGAAATTTCAAACACCGTAAATATTACGAGAATTGTGACTAATCCAATTAAGATACCGAAGGGAACAAATTATGTTCAAAATAAAAAATTCAATAATTTTTATCACTTTGATAATTCTAATATGTGCTCCATTTATGGCTCAGCTGTCAGTGTCAGTAAATAAATGATTGGAATACCCATTATTAAATCGCTTCGGTACTTAAGAAGAAATTTTCTGAACACTGAATGAGAATTTTAATGTTTAAAACAGGAATACACAAAACTCAGGTTAAAAAATTGTCTTGAAGACTGAGGGAACACATCCTTTCTACGTAAAAAAAAAAAAAAAATCCCGCTAACTTTATTAACCTAAAAAAACGAATTTATCTTCTAAATGTAACTGTCTTTTTATTGGAGTCCTCTCCGATTTTCCTGTACGGTACTCGTTACGCCTTTCTCCAATAGCCCTATATCTATGTCAAACAAAACACAAAATGGTACAGCGTACCATTTTGTATGTTTTCTGTTGCTATTTTCTCTTGGCTTAAACCAAAACTTAAATTCCATTCTGCTTGCTTACATCTTGCAGAGCAGAAATGTGATACCGAGTTCCTCCTCCACACATTGTCACGTATCGAATAGCCTAACAATATGGCGGCTTCCATGAATTCTAATAATGACAACGATCGTGTTTCGTAATCACAGTGGGAATCGCCCCTGTAATCAGTAAACTAGCTTATCTGTATTAAACATTGCTCTCTAAGTAGTATGTAAGTAATGTACTGTTTTTGAACAATACAGATGTCCCAACGTATGCAATCTGATCAATAAATAGGGCTATTGTGTTTATTATAGATTGCATTTTGTTTTATCTTTTGTTTTGGGACACTTAAAATGTCGATACAGAGGATTTCCATGAAGTTTCGTTAGAAAACTGGCCAAATACAGCTCGAAATTTTCAAACATTACAAGGGGCAAGCATTCCACCACTTGAGGTTTGCTAATCCTCCCACATTAAATTTGGTCTAGATTCAGTAGCGGTTTTTGACCAAACGTAAGGCGAAGTGACAAATATGAAGTGATTGATTAACGTGTGATTATTGAGATAACGAAGATAAAAATTGGGAGAAGACAGATAAAAAAAAAGAAAGAGTGGAAATTATTTTAAGTTTGTTGTTTACAGTCGAACTGTATACTACTGTTGCTAGTCAAAGGGTTAGGTCAGAGACCTCTAAGGTAGTGATATAATTTGGTTGGGAGGAAGAGACCATTTTGAATAATTAAATAGTCGTACTTGAATATCGACATGATGTTCAAGCGGAAGCATAACACATATTAATAGTATCTTATAAATTAATCGATTTTTTTCATAATTTTTTGATATTGTATAGGTCTTTGATGTATAGGTGTTTTTTGAAAATTTCTTTATATCAATATGGAATATTGATATAAAGAACAGTATATTAAAGTATACTAGTTTATAAAATTAAGAAGAAAGGTTTTTTGCGATCTGTGTGGAATAAATTTTAAATGTAATAACTACATTTACCTAGCGTGTACTGTGTAAGGATTACGGCTAGTGTTGTCTGCCTATTTATTACAGTTTCAAATTTACTCGTACGCATGCAATTTCAACATGCAGTACTTGTCGTGTAATGCGATTTTTAGCGGCAAATGTTCCTCCCATTATAACAAAACCTTTGCTTTTACAGTGAACCACCCGACCGGTTTTTCTTTTCTGTTAGCTTGGTTTCCTCATGATGCCACAGCGAAATAATGGAGCAGTTATGGCCATGAAGCCATGATATATCAGCCTGCAACTACTACATCTTTCGTGTCCTGCAATCAGAGGTTGTCGCTTTCGCTCGGATGATGAGATGATGATAGACGCATCGATTTCACTAGCAGCAACTAGTAGGTTTCTATGCCAAAGGTGTCTCTCTCTGAACACGATGGAACCGATGTCTCAACGCCCCGGTGCTTCTTTAATCAGATGGATCCGCTTATTCAAAACATCTGATTTATTTGAACGTCCTTGTGTATTTAAGGCATAAATGTAAGGTCGCAGGGAATTTTTTTTCAACTCTACTAGTATTTCAAAAATGAAGTCTTTATAAACAAGGAGAACCATTCTTAACATCCGTTTACTTAATAAAATCATCTCTTGGAAAGCCAGTACGCTTTTAATGTTTAAAAAAATAATAATAATTTACAGATATCTGCACTCCCAGCTAGATAGAAACAGACCTTCTGCAATAAGAGGGAAAATCTAAATATCACAAAAATTAGCCTTATCAAGGAACCTTATCAAATTAGCCTTATCAAGGAATCCACACTGCTAATAGACCAGGAATTGACTTCTCCATGGACTTCAGTGACCCGAATCATCTCGGATGCGGTTCTTGTCGAGTTAATAGTTAACCTTTGAATAATTTGAGCTACTCTGGGTAAAGTCTACTCAAACGTTTGACACAATGTTGCTCAATTAGGCAGGCTAGCACCAACCCAAACAAGCTTGCGAAGTTTGTAGACCTTTAAACGTTTTGTGAAGTGTTTTATTACTCCATAAATGTTTAACATGTTTCACATTTTATATTATATTATGAATAGGCGCCTTCCTATTATGCAGGTTTTATATACGTAAAGAAATTAATAAAAATTTAAACTCCGGTAATTGAAGTACACCGTAGCCGAGTGGTACAGCCTGCGGGGGTATAAGTACACGTGCTTTGAGCGACCCCGGTTCTGTTTCAAGCCCGTGCTGTTTCTTGTATTTTCTCTACCTTGTGAACTCCTCTGACAGTGTTCTTGTCCCGGAGTATAAACAGAAAATTTATTTATTTACATTTGGCGTTTTTGTAAACGACGTCACATTCTTTCGTGTCCTGCAGAAGAGAGTCAATATTTGCTTATACTACAACATCCTTTATAAAAAGATACATTCCCTGTGATTGCATATGGAATTAAGCTGTGCATTATGGTGTCAAAATCTTCTCTGTACATACTGTAATTGGAAAGTTCGTTTATTTGTTCTGAGTATTACGAATAGTTACAAAAGAGCTTTAAACTATGTATATAAAGTGCTTAGCATCATAATACACAGCCATTTCTGAATAAACAGAAAATTTTTATGGTGGCATCGTTTTAGGTTATATCTCATATTGTGAATGCCTTCACAACGAGTTGCCATGATATTGCACTACTTCGAATAAGTAACGCTTCACCTAAAGAGAAGACTAGTGTTACTTATTCTCAGATAGGTACCACCACCATTGGGTGGTGGTACCTATCTGAGAATAAGTAACACTAGTCTTCTCCTTAGGTGAAGCGTTACTTATTCGAAGTAGTGCAATATCATGGCAACTCGTTGTGAAGGCATTCACAATATGAGATATAACCTAAAACGATGCCACCATAAAAATTTTCTGTTTATTCAGAAATGGCTGTGTATTATGATGCTAAGCACTTTATATACATAGTCTAAATTTGTTCGCAGCTTGAGGCTCTAGCCCTAAATGCGCCTTAGTCTAAAAAAAAGAGCTTTAATTAACTCAACAGTCTCACAACTATGCGAACGTTTCGAATCTGCTTTGAGATTAGTTTTCAAATCTAAAAAAAAATAAGAGAAAGATTTTCCAAGCAGATTTTGTAAATAATACAGAAATACTTTTATAGATAATTTTGAAATAAATTAGTTATTAATAAGAATATAATTTATGAGTCGATTAGAGCTTCCCGAAATCCTGAGATGAGAGCAACAATTTTTTATTTGTCAGCTAAAAATATTACAAATATAAACTCGGCCTAGCATATTTGAATAAATTTTTTTACAGATTTATTTATTTGTTAAAAAAAGTTTCATTATTATTCAGTGATTAATTTACTTAATCCGTAAATTCTATTCCGGGATAAAATATCGCTAACTGCTTGCAAAGATTTCATCATCATCTCATGCCTTTTCAAACTTCCTTCCCAGATGTCATCTGGGAAGGAAGTTTGAAAAGTAAGTTATAGTGAACAAGGCGGTTGTTGGATTGACTTCTTCAGCAGCAGTTGTTTCGTGATGTGTGTTAAAGATGTACCCTCATCGTCCAGATTTCACCTTGTCAAAATATTTTTCACAGTAAAGTGCGGCAAGATCCACGTCCTCCATTGGCCAGAATGAACTGAGGAACCTATGCGACTTCAGGTTCAATTTCCTTAAATAAGCTGAAGACGTGATGGAACCTTCATGAAAATCCTGCCTTTAGGAATCAAGAAGTTGATACCAGGAAATAAACTACGTGCTTCTTCTTTAACTGTGTGGAGTAAATAAGCGTGAAGCAAAAAAGGGAAAATAATATTAAGAGTTCTTACCGCTTTATTTATGTATGTAAGGAGCTGCGCCCCTCAGGACCCGCGGGACGTTACTATGCTTAATTCCATCCGACCAAAACAACTACAGGACATTTATAAAAAGCCTAGTAATTGTAGCCCTTAAGTTACGTGTTGTTAGTGTGAATGAACAGCTTTGTGAGCTGCAGCTCACAAAGATCGATCATCAACTCTTCTATCGGAAGAGTTGATGATTGAGCAACTTTTCGTTATGCGCTATTGTGTTCGACATGGTATGAGTGCTACAGAGACTAAGAGAAATGTTAGAAGCTTAGAAGTTTTTGAAGAAAACTGAAATTTTCAAGCAGCACAGTCGCATAAAGAAGGTCAAGAATCTGTGGCAGCAACGTCCATTCTCAAAAGCTTATCAGGAAATGGCTTCTAGCAGCTCCTACGAGTGGATTCATCGTTGGCCGACGTGGAGGAAGGAGAAGAAGATTACACTTCGAAAGCGATTATTTCGAAAAGGAGAGGGCACTGGCAGACAAAGATTACAATTCAGGTCGATCCATTTCACAAATTAAATGATTAATTCAAGTTTCCTGGTGCGAGACCGATTAACTCCGCCACGGTGAAAAAAAAAAAAAAAAAAAAAAAAAAACAAGAACAAAAAAAAAAAAAAAAAAACCAAACATATATATATACGAAGGGTTTCTGAAAGGTCAGGTAACATATATATATATATATTTTTAATAATGGTAAAAGGGAATGAGATGAAACGCGGTGGACATATAGACCCTTTAATAACGTTCAAAAAGACCGCCAGTACAGTGCTGCGGTACTGTCGCCTCACAGCAGATTCCAGTTGCAAAATGGCGGCTACCATGCGAGTGTGGTCCAAAACAGGTGTTCGTGAAGTTATTCGCTTTTTGCAAGCAAAAGGGTCTTCACCAAGTGACATTCACCGTGAACTGGTTGCTGTGTATGGCGAAATAGGTGATGACAAAGAACCACGTGTGTTTTTGGTGCAGTGAATTTAAAGCGGGCCGTGTTGATACTGCAGATCGACATCGGGCAGGCAGGCAGGCCTTCATCGAACAAGACAACATTTCGCGCATTAAGGGCATGGTTCTTGAAAACAGGCGAGTGAAACTGCCGTTTATATATATGAAAGCCTCAGAGAATGAAGAATGTAAGCCTCAGTCCGCTCTACTACCATTGTTCAGTGGAGCTGATACAATTTATTTCCATCCGTACCAACCACTCTCTAAGTCTCACCTCATTCTTTTAGTTCTTTTGCCACTCCGGATTTCCTCCCGAGAGACATGTAGGTTCCTAAATCAAAGCTAATGAATGTACTCAGAATGACCTAGCCCTCCCAGCTTTAGCTATCTAATTTAAGTAGTCTTAGCTGTTTCTGCCAGTACGTCCCAAGTTCACCCTCTTATTTTTGAATTCAAGTACAATTATTACAAATATCCTATAATCTCACATAATAGGTTCTCCTGCATCTCTGATTCGCCAATTTTGGATCAGATATTTTTATGGGATTCTTTCACATCGTGATTGCATTAGAGTTGTATAGTTTTTCCCTCTGTTCCGGTTTTCTATCCGTAAGTTATGTTTAGCATTTGCACCAAAGAAATTCATTTCAACCGGTTGAGCCAAACAGCTCATTTGGTTGAACTTGATTTTCGTGACGGTGAATTAGCAGAGACAGAAAGTAGTTTAAAATTAGATTAAAATTTAACTTCATTTTGGATTCGTCAACGATCGAAAGTGGATAGGAGTATGTTCCAAATTAAACTTAGATATCAATTTAAAAAAATGAGTTTTATATTTTTTGCTGACCTCATTGATAAAGTGGTAGAGGACCGTACCACAAAACACGTAGAAATTAAACATATTCAACTTACACAGGAAGAAGTGCTTAATTTTTTTTTTTTTTTTTGAGATCAACATCCTTAGCATTCCATTTTAAACACGAAACGTGGTTTTTGCAAAGTCTTCGTTAACAAAACAAATTGATATGGTGACACTGTGTAGGAACAATTTTTAAATTGATAGATAACAAAGATAATTTTTATTCTTATATCACAATAATTCCTACTTTATTGTTACAAGTATTCATTGTTGGTTAATATATTCCTGTTTCTGGGGGCCATTGATTAAGTGCGGAATATAATGATGTCGACCATTCGATTATTATACTATTCCGTACGATTTCTAACGTACATCGCTTTTTCAAAGGTGGAGCCACCTTCAGCGCCGTGGATAGTGTTTACTAGTAGTGTATGGCAGGGAAAGATCTTAAATTTTGTAACAGAAAACTTGATTTATGTGTTGTTCGTTGTGGGCCTTTCTAATCATATTTTAAATACCTTTTACTCCGCATGCCGTCGCCACTCTACAGAGAAGCACAAATCGGATGCCATGCCACCAGGTGTAAGTATAACCACGATTTTGATGGTAATTTACAAATTAGACATTAAATCATTGCGAGTATTAAAATATCTAATTAGAAACTGAATTTTATGCTATTTCTCTTTTAGATATTCATCTACGTCCTGTCATTCTCTTTCTCCCATCGATATCTGTGGCCTATGCTGCTGACCATTTCTCACGCCATGTTGGGTTACTTATACCCTGTAGGTGCGGCTGTTGTTGTAATACCTCTGTTGAAGTCTTCACTGAAAAAGGGATGTTTTGTAACTCTGTTTGTCCTTCCAAGTCAGCTTACGCATGTCATATGTCTTTCCGCAGTTAATTCATCTACTGTACCTTCATTTCTTCGTAATATTGTGCCTTCACCTCTAAGTGAAACTGTTTCTTCACCTCTTCCTTCGCATGTTGGTTCCAGTGTACCTGCAAAACCAAGAAAATACAAAAGGTAAGAATGTTATTGTTGAGTCCAAAGCACACAGAATGCAATATTTTGAGATTTATTAATACACTGCTCGACAAAATTAACAGAACAAAATGTTTTTCATGAATATTTTATTGTGAACAGTGTCCCCAGGCCATTATTTCATATAATAGGCATCCTGGCACGCAAATTCCACGTATCCAATAGAAATCGATCTACCACCTTACAGAGCTGCACATTATGAAATTATTTATGCTTATAAAAACACAGGTTGCGACCACATCATTTCATTCCTGTTTTTTTGGCTTGATCAGTGGGACAGACACATCTCCGCTACTCAGACAAGTCATCTTAATTACTACGATGGCAGGTCATCGTCGTTTAGATGATTCTTTGAGATGGCGGGCCGTTGGATGACTTGAAGTCGGGCAGTCACTGAGGGAGATGGCATGTTGCCTTAATGTGTCACACAGTGTCGTCTCGCACTGCACTGTGGAAGCAGTTTCAGGAGACAAGAACCATTACAAAATCAACCAGAACAGACCGCTTGTGGCTCTAACAGCAAGACGGAACCTTACGATGGCCCGTCGTCAAATGTCTCTTGAAATTGCTGCGGCCACAGATGAAAACATGCGACTTGGAGCCCTGACAAATGGGGTACAGTTCTGTTCTCTGATGAGTCTCCTTTTAGTATACAAACAGATTCTAGACGTTATTTAATCTGGGGACAACGGATTTTCTTTTCATGCACGACAACGCCACTGCACATAGAGTTGAAGTGGTGGAGGAATATCTTGAAACTGATTATATCCAACGACTACCGTGGTCAGCACGATCACTAGACTGAAATCCGATCGAACATGTGTGGGACGCTCTTGAGCGTCGTATTGCACGCTGACAGCCAACTCCTCGATCACATGGTTAGCTAAGGTCTGCGCTGGTGGAAGAATGAAATTTTTAGCCATGGAATCTTATAGACACCCTTATATCGAGTGTGATTCACCGCTGTCAGGCCTGTTCAGCCGTTGGAGAGGACCATATGTTGTACTGATGTCATGTGACCATATTTTCGAGCATCTTGTATCGACTTCTGTAATGTGACCTTTTTGGTAATTCTTATAAAGCCCCTATAAATGTCCCTTATATCTGTCCGAAGTTTCTCGTTGTCTTCTCATTTCATCGTTACTCTATGGTCCACCATCATTCTAAAAACTCCTAGCATTGTCGCTGTTATGGGTATTATTGCATCAGGCAATCATGTAACCAATCACTGCCTGCAATAAAGATATTTAAGATATTTAAATTTTGACCCGCTTCATCGTAAGCTGCACGACTTAACACCACGTTTTCTACGTGTTCTTTTAATTCTGTCGAGCAGTGTAGTATTCAATATCAGAATATATATATTGGTTATATTTTTGTTTTATTCGTAATTCATAACTATTACCGTCCTGTGTTAAATGTACTGTTTAAATTTAGGAGTTTGAGAAGAGTACTACGACATAAGCCAAACCGTACACGCAGTGGCGCGATCTATGAAGAGAAAATAAACTTATTCGAATTTTGTCGACGATATGGGCTACAGTGATGCAGTGCAATGCAATGCAATTAAATACGCGTAGTGATTGTTTTCTGGTCTCCGATGAATCAGTAATCGTGAATAAATTGTACTGTATTGTGTAATATCTTTTTCTGTTTTTGCAAGTTTGCCAAGCCCATATACAAGGCTGGAATGAGATCAGATTTTTCTTTACTGGGAAATCATACATCATCAATAATACAGTATATTACGGTGTAATATTTATTGATGCCACAAAAATAATTACGTAAATTCAAAACTTCTTAAGGATATAGTATCGCTATCAACAAATTAATTTTAAAAAGCTATAAAATGTTATAAAAGTGAACAATAATTATAAATGCTACTGCTGCTCTACTACTGCTAATAATACTGTAATTTGTTAGATTTCTGTCCGATATATATATAAAATGACCAGATCCTTAGTATTCCAATGCGGGACATTGGGGGGGAGAGAATTTAGAACCCCCCCTAGAAACAATATACACGTATATTTTTTTAAATTTAATTTCTTATTTATAAAAAAATATTCACGAACAACATATAAATTAAATACATATATATTAAATATATATATATATTTATTTTTATTTTTTTTATTATATATATATATTTTTTTTTTTACTTATTATTATATACATGTATATATATATTTTTTTTTTTCACAGAAAGGCTGAAATTCGGTATAGGTACCCCTCATGTTGGACAGACAACTTGTATGATCGAGATCCGCTAATATTCGTAAAATCGGACAAATGCTAACTTATTTATGGTATTCTCTTGAATCTGTCTTCATTTTGAATTTAAAACGATGTTTTGGATTTAGACCAAATAAAAATAGGATAATAAATATAACGTATAGGATATTAATAAATATTAAAATTTTGAAATATTACATTTTAAGTCAGGAAAGGTGCCCCTCGTGTTACGCTACATGACGAATAGCATGAAGGACATGAACTGAGAGCCGACCGGGCTAGCCCGGGCGGGGGGGGGGGGTAGTAAAGTGCCTGCTTAGCAACCCAAAGGTCGCGGGTTCGATTCCCGCCTCGGGCTTGGATCAAGGTACTGCAAAAACCTTGGGAGGTGCATTATGGCCACAGAAGCCTATGCACCAACAACTAACAAAAAAAAAAAAAAAAAAAAATGAACTGAGAAAAATGGTTATTAGAAGCGGGGGGAAACACTTATTAGAGGGGTCATGTTTTTAATCGGCTTTCATTTTTGTTTAGTGAAAAAAGGTTAGGTTTTTTTTGTGAAATAATACTAATAATAAAAATACATACGTCTTTTAATAATAAAAACAAACGAAATTAAATAATATAATTAAATATATTTTTCCGTTGAGTGCATTTTTCTTAATAATTCTTCATTATTTTGTAGTATTGCTTTCAGCGTTTCTACGGTCAGTTGGTTTTTTGTTTTTTTTTTGTTGACGTCCACAACTTATTTACTATCGAAAAAACTCTTTCCGTTGTACCAGTGGTTCCCGGAAAACATAATGCAAATGATTTGCATTATGGAGGCTGCGTGGCAAACGAATGAAATCCGGGACTGTCCTGCATAATCCGGGACGTCTAGTCACTTTAGATAAATACAACTCAGTCCTCGCAATAACGGACTGCAATCTGTTATACGGAGCTATCCCATTACAATACAACAAACTTCTATTAAGGGTAAGCATTGGTTATTGCCATTCCCATTCAGGGGCTCACATCTGGTGAGTATGAGCTTGGCACACCCTGGGTCCTGAGCTGGATATTATCATTCTTCTCTTTCTTGGTGATTCCCTTCTCTCTCTCTCTCTCTCTCTCTCTCTCTCTCTCTCTCTCTCTCTCTCTCTCTCACACACACACACACACACACACACACAGGGTAATCAGGATTTTTTTTTTCTTTCTTTTTTTTGGCTGGTGCAGTATAAGCCTAAGGCTTCCTTTCACCATATGAATAATAATAATAATAATAATAATAATAATAATAATAATAATAAGTGATTTAAAGACTCGAAATCAGGCATGTCGCAGAAACAGAATAACCTGCAACAAGTCTGCCGCGACGGGAAGGAACCAACCATTCGATGTCATGTATGCAAAATAACCTTTTGTATCCACTCGGTCAAAACAGACATCACACATCTTTCCGAACAACGTCGGGGAAAGTTTGTATGTGAAAAATGCCTTGGAGATGACTCTGAAACATCTGAACTTCCTCTTTCCTCGTCTGAAACTAACACTATCGACCGGACATTCACTGATTCAAGTCAATATTCTCAGTCAAATACTGGTTTGTCTGAACCTTCACTCATGACCGTCGCATGTGATCAAACAGTGGGAAATGAAGTATCACCTGATAGCACTGCCAATCACGTTATACGCAGCGCTTTTCCGCCCAACTTCCCGTTGGAAATTAATGATCAAAATTGTGCCTGGAACGTTAACTTGTTCTCCACCTCAAACCAGTCACAACAGTTACCTTCCAAGATGAAGGTGATTCTCCAATAATTAATGCCGAAACTACAGTGTTGACCCCTCCTCTACGGTGTGACAGTGTAGACTTCTTGATCCATCTAATTTACCAGTTGAAGTCCCAAATTGAGGATCTCAGGGATGAGGTCCACCCACTGAGGAACCAAAATAAGCATATCATCCATATGCTCTCTGATCTCTGCTCTTCGGCCAGTCAAAATGGCAGCTGACTTCTCAGCCACCAATAATACTTGACGGACAAAAACCACTCCTGTCAAGCCTCCTAGCCTTATAAAGTCTGGTTCCCACACTCAAATCCAATCAAGACAGTTAGTAGAGAGATCTGCAGACACTCCGAATAAGCACGTTAGCAGGGCCCCATCATGCATTCAGCAGAAAAACATATTCAGGCCCTCAACAACTGGTGACCACAACAGCTGTGCACTCTTGAAGAAGTATCCCAACCAGAGAATCCATTAGGAAATAACAAAAACTCCTTACAAGCCCAAGAACTAAACAGTAATTCAACTAACATCCATCATGTTCTGCCACCTAATTTGCCGTTATGCTTACCAACAGCCCTCCTAATGATACCTACATCCCATCTAGAGATGTGATTTCCAAGCGAGGCAAGACTAGCCTCAGAAAAGAGACCTCTTTCGTCCGAGGAGAGAAGAACCGTAACACTGTCATTGTCTCTAATCCTAACACACGGAGTGTCAAAATCGTACAACGTAGAGGAAGGAGGCCAAGTCCCTCCAAGACTTTTATAAGCAGATTAAGCTCGGAAACAACGGTGGAACAAATCGCAGCCCTTCTCTAGCAACTCGACATACCTCGTACTCCTCTAAGGTTCAAACCAGACGTCCACCCTATGCCTCTTTCCGGATCAAGATCGAGGGTTCCAAGATTGACAAGTATTTAAACACAGCTATCTGGCCTGCAGGTCTCCTGATAATGCCATCTTTTGGCGACCAGAAGGAAGAACTGAATTCACAAGCCAAATCAGATGGGGCAGTGTGCCTCTCTCAGCATAGCTAGGCAGCAGACCAGGCAGTCCCCTTCAATTGTATCGCTTCTCGGCCTTTTGGCTAAGATCAAAGTGTAGTCCCCTTCAACCAGCTGAAAGAAGAGTGGCTGCCACTCCGACTGAGCCCGGCAATTTAACCAATTCAGATAGTCAGATTCAAGTGCACATTACGAGGAGATCGAGTGCAAGCTCCACGCCCTGCTCTAAGGGAATCCACCTCCCAGTATCTTTCTTTCCCTTCTCAGGGAAAGAAACCCAAAAAATAAAAAAATCTTCTCAGGGAAAGAAACCTAATTCAGATTAAGTCCGCCAACGATAAACATGTGAAATATTTCATGTAGAATATCCGAAGCCTAAAGAACAAGCTCAGCGCTCTGATCGATATGTTGCTCAGTGCGGATCACGATTTTGTTGTCCTTATTGAAACCTGGCTTCGCGACAACATGGACGTATTGTCCTTAACCACCAACCTTGGTTATCAGTCAATTCTGGCGAACAGGAAGGGAGGCGGAGTTTTAATCTGCCAGAGACAGCAGCTCCCTCTGATCAAATCTTGGGCATACCCTGGTGGCGATTTTGATGCTGTCCTTGGCTACTACTACCTTGCTGTCTGCGCGGTTAGCAGAGTGGTATCGTCACCGTCCTCCCCACACCGGGTGAAAAAGGTCCGGGTTCGAATCCCGTCGATGACGCGAGGAACTTTAATGGGCTTTTTTTTCACTCCGTGGCTGAGTTAGCCGGTCTCAGGCGTAAATAGCAAGGTTTTTCCCCAGAAATTAGGGGTTTTTTGTCCAGCAAACAGGCAAATCGACCAGAGAACACACGCAATTTACAGACAAATAAATATATGGATAGATGTAAGAAATTACTGGTGGCCCTAATATAATAATAATATTATAATAAATAATACTACCTTGGCTGTGGAATCCAGTTGCTAGTATGCACAGTCTACTTACCCCCCACCTGCTACTGATCATTGTATGATTAATTTCTATCTGCGTGGCTCCTGACTTCAATCAATTGCACCCAGAGAGTGATAATTCTGGGAAACTTCAACCTGCCTCTGCCATATGCATCGAAGCTTTTTGATAGGCTAATTTCGGATCTGTCAAATCTCAATATCCACAGCATCTTTGTATCACCCTCTCGTGGAGAAGCCACATTACAGAGAATCTTTTCAGCTGTGGCAGTGTACAAGCTTTAATCAGCTCTAATTCGACATTTACCTCCGACCACAGGTCAATTGAAGCATCTCTGATCCTCGTGGCAAAAAAAATGCTGTAATCAGTCTCTCCCAATTCAAAAGATCAGAAAAACTGTCTATGATCAGAAGATCAGAAAAACTGTCAAAATACTTAAAAATTGAAATGTCAGTTGACCCTCTTTAGGCTCTACCCCTGGAAAGTCCTTAGTGAAATTAATATTGAGGAAGCAGCGTTTTGGTTTCAGAGATGGCTGCATACATCTTAATGGAGGAATTACAAGCGTGAGCAGGAAAATTTAAAATTAAAAGAACGAGATTAAACACGCAACACAGAATATTTCAAGCTGCACACATTTGAAGAGGAAACATCCATTTTAAACACTGTGACGTCACGCTATCAAATTTCTATATAATCAGCGCCTTTCTCAGAATATCTGAGAACTTTCGACTCAGTGATGAAGATGATGTTCTTTGTAGTAAGATATTGGTGTAGATCTCCGCATGGAGATGCTAAACCTGGCTTCAGCGATAAGACGACGGTTCCTTTGTTTAACAACCCTTTGGGACCTTGTGTGGAAATCTTGCCTTCATCAACAAAGGTTTCACCACTGAAGGTCGGACCCTTCTTCTTCGTCGAAGAGGGGGTCCACCTTTTCGAGAACTTCGCCCAGCGAAGGTCTCGGTAAGAACCCTTCCTTCGGTGATGAAGGAGGGGTCGGTTCGCCACGCTGTAAGTTGTTCGGTGATGATCAACCGAAAATTTAGAGGGAGGGCTAAAACCTTCTCCTCGCTGAGGAGGAGAGGGTTTTCTGTGCTGATGATTCGGTGATGAAGACTCAGCATGGTGGGTGGGTGTCTTTGTAATATTACTAGCTGCATCCGGTATTACTAGAATCTAGTTTTTAGATGTAGACTTCAATACACACGGGAATATATTCCCATCGATTTAAGATAATTTAGAATTTTTTAATATTACTCTTTAAGTGTGGTAGGATATGTGTATAAAGCGTCTATTGTCTTCATGTCCGTCCGCGTTAATAACTTTCTAGTTGATGGATTTTTATAAAATTTTTGTTTTATGAAATCCGTCCATTATAACCATACCAAATTTCATTAAAATCGAACAAATAAAAATCAGGAAATTATTGTTTTTTAAAGCTTTCTATATATTGTGTCCTCGCGGGCAGCACATTGGCATCACCATCATTCCTGGTTTGAATCCTGTCAATAACTAGTGGAACTTTTATGGGCGTTTTTCACTCCATGGATGAGTTGGTCTGTGTTTGATTTTACATTATACATTGTCAATGTATAACTCACTTTCTGCTTCGCAGCTGAAGTGCTAATATATATATTTTCTCATAAATTAACGGAAGAATAGCGAATTCTTGGAAGTAGGAAAACTAGAATCAGGAGACTCATTAGCTTCTGAAAGAGAAATACCACCATAAGCTTTGTTCATGAAACTGTAGAAAAAGTACTACCCAGAAATAATTTCGCATAATTTAAGATTAGTTTGATACTTAAAATTCAACTTTTCATCTCAGGTTACTAAGAACAGGATTCAAGATTTTGACACCCACTTTGGGAATTTCTCTTCTGCATTCGTTTGTGATTCGTATGTTTAGTTTTCAACTTTCAGAACCGCGCTTTTCCTAGAAGTACAAGAAGGCAAAATTTTGTGATTTTTAGACTAAAAAAAAAAAAAACAGTTATCCTTGATGATTACAGTAACTATAACAACACGCATTAGAAATTCATGTATCTTATACTGCATGATCCATTCACTGAATCCTCGCGCTGATGTATTTCTGTTCATAATAAAGAAATAAGAAATTTCTGAAGCAACGTATTCCGATAATTAAGAATAAGTCGACTTTTTCCCTAATGATTGGAATAAAAGTTAAGAATATGACAGTAACTCGCTGGATACAAGAGAACTTTTTGAAATTTAGTCTAACCCAGGTGGGGGTTAATTTTGAATTTATGGCCCCTAGTTCTGGAATCATTTATAATAACTAAAATTTTACCGCTGTTCATTTTATTTTCACCTCTCAGAGCCTTACAAGCTTCAATGTGTGGATATGTAATGGGCGGCACCTATAACATCTGTTCAACTCCGCATCGTGGCCCTGTGAAGAACAGAATCACTGTAAAAGGGGCAGAAATGTGATTGGTGTAGGTTTGTGTGAGTAGTGTGCATGTCACAGGCCTCATTTTTTTTTATTTTATTTATTTGCATAAATACATAAACAGAAACACTCTCTATTTACAATCATTTCTTACACATGTTCTATTTACAATGGAACCTGCGTAAGAAACTCCAGCAGAAAATGGAGCTTCTCTTACAAAATTGTAAAATGCAATAAAACTGTCTAGGATTTAAAAATGAAAGAAATACATGTATGCACACTCAATGACATTTATGTATGTGTGTATGTATGTGGCCCGTTTGTAGCGGCTCCAGAACCTCGGTTCATCTCCGCAAATTGTCTCTATACCGTAGCCTAGTGGTCAGGCACGCGGGTGCATCAGTACACGTGCCTTGAGTGACCGGGGTTCAAGCCCGTGACTGCTGAATACGGTGCTGTTTTTTGTATTCTGTCTATCTTGTGAACTCCTCTGACCGTTTGGTCGTCCCGGAGTATAAACAGAAAATTTATTTATTTACACAATCTGTGTAAGCAGGGCCTGAAATGTGAGCAGCCAACACCTGGGCAACTGCTGCCTGATGCCCGTCCCAAGGCACGTGGAGCCGGGCATAATCTATTATCTGCGCCTCAATAGTGCGCTAAAATCCCGCATTCACTGGAGGTAGTGCAATACCAGTGGATGCCAGCAATCCCGTACTCAAGATGCCCAGTCCTGAGTACCAGCAGAAAAAAAAAAAATAATAATAAAAAATAAAGTAATAAATAAAAAAATAATAAAAATAATAAATAAATAATAAAAAAAAAAAAAACACCAGTGGTTGACATCTCTGAACAACCTCAGAGATCAAAATAATTCAAGTCCAGGATGACTGGTAGGTGACACAGGGAACAGCTCAGCATTTTTCTTTTTTTTTTTTTTTTTTTTTTGGTGAAGCGTCTACATTCTTCTGTTGAAGACGTCGTTGGTGAAGATTTGAAGGGCTTGAAAGTTAGTCTCATTTTCAATTAAGGCTTTAAGATTGACTTCTGAGATGATTACAGAATTACTGAACCTTATTTTTAAGTACTGTCCGTTGTTCTTCGTAGTTCGGGCAGGACAATAGGATGTGGTTCCAGGATTTCTTTTCCCCACAGGAACAATGAGGATTTGCCGCCAGTCCGAATTGGAACAGTTTCGCTTTAAGAGCACCATGTCCTGTTAGGATGTAGGATGTTCTCATGGATGGGTAGAACCAATTACAATGCGGCTTATTCGTGGAAAAGGTGACATCCGGGATGAAAAGTCTGGTGATCTCTCCAGCGGGACTTTCATCCCATCTAACCTGCCAAAGGGAGACGAGGTTATTCCATAGATTTATTTTTTCCTGTTTGATATTTGTAGCAGGATTGCAGTCTCTTCCAAGGAGCGAGGTTAGTAGGCCTTTTTTGTGTTTGTAGATATAGCCTTTATAAGCTATATATAGGTCCAGGGGAAGGGCCCCTGATAGAACGTGCAGCGCATTAGTTGAGGTTGTTCTTGGTACTCGGTGTGTCGCAAGCACATGGTTTTTTGCATGGAAAGGAGTCTGGCCCGGATTTTACTGTTAGAACCAGACCCCAGCAGCATAAGAGACAATTGGCAAGAATACAGCTTTATAATATAGAGATAGGGTTCTTTTGGTGAGTCCCCAGTCCGAACGGGAGATCCTGATGACGGTTGCAGTGAAGGCTTTGGTTTTGTTTGCTAAACTGTTCACGTTTGGCTGGAAAGTGAGCCTGTCGTCCAGTATGATATGATGCCAAGGTGGCATCCTCAAGAGTTCTCCTGGATCTTCCTGTAATGCAGATAACAAAGTCTGCATAGGCGAAATTGGCGCAGTTGACAAAGTTTCTGGTGAGCCACTGGTCAAGTACAGTGTTCCAAATGAGTGGTCCTAGCACTGACCCCTTTGAGCAACCTCTGGTTATAAATTTTTTGAATGTGACAGGTGTTGGGCAGTGACCTGAATCGATCTGTTACTGAAGCAAGATCTTATGATTTTGTAAAGATATTGATTGCAGTTTGCCAGTCTAAGAGACCCGAGGGAACTCTCTCACCAAAGTGTATCAAAGGCATCCTCAAAGTCCACAAACATGGTCATCTCATAGACCGCTGTGGAATGTGTACAGTGTACACATTCCACATATAATATACTGTATACTATAATATACTGTAATCTATAATATACTGTACAAGGGCTTCAATAGCATCTTCCGCGGAGGATCCTTTCTTGAAGCTATAGTGTGAGTTGGATGAATGGTTTTGTGAGTTTAGGACAGTTGGAATTCTGGGACAAATAATTATTTCAAACAGCTTTCCCAGGTTGGCTTCTAAATCTATTTCATCCTCTGCAGTTTTTGACTGAATTATATCTAATCGTTTAAGTAATTTTACAGTTGCTATTCCCTAAGTGCAGGTTAGTTTCTCATGAACTAATTTTATTTGAAAGCGAAAGTTATATTTATTATATATAATATAGTGTACAGGGGGATAATCACCTCCTTATCCCTGCATTAGCAACCCTGCCAACCTTTGTATAATCTGCAAACTTGGATATTAAGCCTGATTTTGATATTGATATTGATGTTGATATTGATGCAATATCAATGATATTGCATCAATATCATTGATAAGTTTGCCATGGTATTGCACTGCTTCACATAAGCGTTTATTTGAAAAAGTGCAATAGTAAATTTCTGTTCATATTTTAGCCTTATAAATGAAATTTGTATTTATTATTATTATTATTAGCCATATGGTATAAGGAAGCCTGAGGTTTATGCTGCACCAGCCAAAAAAAAAAAAAAAAAAAAAAATCCCTAGTTACCCCCTGTGTGATAGGGATGTGCTGGTTATTTGAAGTGGTGCACTAGCAAGGCAACTCATTGTGACAGTCTCGAGTGCTCTGTATGACAGATCTGGGCTATTACAAATAAATGGATTAATAAAATAAAAATACCGTTTTTCTTTTTATGTATGGTTATAAACCAGATCACTTTTCTCCTTTTTTTCAATCTTTCCTCCCCCCTTTTTTTTCCTAACAGAAACTTTGGTTTGTAAACTTATAATAGGAAAAGAACATACCTGTATGCAGAACAACATTAACATAGAATATATTGCATTTGTTTCTTTATCATTCATTTTTAAAAGCTTGAAAACAACTGCATCCAGTTGCCAACTCTCAGTAGTGACAAAATCAACATAACCTTTTCATATTTGGAAGGGAGGGAGGAGGGGGTTTCTTATTTGCAACCAGACATTGAAAAGTTTTGGCACATCTCTGCTGTTATGTCAGGTTCATGTCTGCCCAATTTATCCAAGTTTTCGAAAATGCTACTTTTATCTTTACTATAAAAAATCAACCCAACTTATTCTATTTTTAGATAGTCAAATGTTATCAGCTGTTCAACTCTAAAATAATCCAAAGCTTGCCATGGCCACGTCACACTCTTGTTGAATGTCATAAACACAATGCCATTGCAGAAGGAGACTTCCTGACATGTTCTTTAAATTGAATTGGCCTGTATTATAACAGAGAACATATTTGAGTGTGTATGGGGTGGGGGGGAAGAACATCTTCCCTTTGACTTACTTTGTTTTATGGACCTCATATATATTTAAAGCTAATGACGTTTGCGAAGTAGCTTGTTTCGAGAAATTTGCTATCGGAGCGTGTCTTATGGTAATTGTCATGCCTGTTTTGGACAGGAGAATCTCTTTAACGTCATTCGCAGTTTTTTCGACACATTCAACCTAGCATAAAATTTTATGACCAGGCAGAGCCATATGTTTCTGGTTCTGGTGGAGCACGTTTGCTCAGTCACTAGCGAACCCATTTCCTTAGGGGCTGCGATGTATTTGTATATTCCATTTTTTTTTTTTTTTTTACTTTTTCTCACCTCCATATCTAAGTATATTTTGTCATCAGCCAATTGTTGAAAAAAAAGTCCATGTTCCAATCCCGTTCGAACGGCACTCGAACCTCGATATTATACAGTGTGTTGATAGAGAGGGCAGTGTCACATGAAAAATGTAGTTCAAAATAGGCTTTCACCTTTATTTTCATCGAGTTCATCGTATGTTTTACTATTTTAACAGTATTTCACAATAAGTTGTGACGTCTTTTTACGCTTTTTAATAAACGAGAATCGCGTGACTATTAACTCGAAGTAAACAAGCCCACCTTGCATGCTGATAAACACAGTAGATAGCAGTTCCAAATATAGACCGTACAAGCATCGAACTGACATTGTTTTGTAATCCCAAAATACTGTTTTTGTGTCTTAAAAAAAAACGATTACCATTTGTTGTAATTAGCACAGGAAACATTTTCGACAAAAACAAATAATTTCTGGAGCAAAATGCATGCGATCGTCTCACCGCTTTATTTGAGGTCAGCAATGTTGATATCCCAATTGGCCTGACGTAGCCGAGTAGTACACGCTTGAGTGGATCGGGGTTCTAGCCTGTGACTGCTAAATACGATTAACATTTGTATTGATTGATTTATTGTAAACTCCACTGACCTGGTGGTCGTGCCGCAGTATAAGCAATTATGTGAACTTCTGTTTGCTGCGCATTGCACTGAATACTGGCTTCGCCGCCAGTGAGTGGGCGAAAAATTTAAAGCTGACTACATGTCTATAAGTTCATTTAACCTTAGACCGTAGAAAATCCAGTACAAAATGTACATTAATTAAAAATGCAGCGTTGCTATATTTTTAAGAAATGAAATAATTAAATCTACTTAAGAGCGATGGTTAGTTTTAAAAAGGAATAGTGAGATCAATAGTGAATCTTCCGATTGTATAGTTAAACGCAAACTCTGAAAATCTACGGAACGTGCATTCGCAAGTGACCTGAAAGAACCCTCATCACTAAAAGGAGATGCCAGTTCAACAGCGACCGAGAAAAGCAAACATAGGAATCTAGTAGATGCAAGCAAAGTGAACCCAAAAATGTTCCAGCATTGTTGTTTATATAGGTGGGTGGATTATACTACTAAGTGATTCAAAACGATGTAGTATACGCAAGGGACCTATACGACACATCTCAGTGATGAAGAATCCCTACGGGAGGACATCAACAGACATCTTAGTAATTTGCCATTCAAAAGAATTTTGAAAAATGCTGTTTTTTTTTTTTGTTTTTTTTTTGGGAGCATTAGCAACTAAGGCCATATTGCTCCGGGATATGCGGTGGTCATTCCCTGACCTTTCCGCATCCTCCGTATTTGGTGGTGACGGGCTCGAACCACGGTCTAATCAAAAAGCGTGTGCTACGCACTGCTGCTCTTTCCCACCTGGCTACAGAGGCGCCTGCCTTGAAAAGTGCGAGAACCAGTACTGGTGATGGCTGGTATATTCGAAGAACTGTATGTACTGTGAATTGGAAAGGGCCTCTGTCTCCATGATTAATTTCTAGAATATATATACTTCAGTCGTACCGGGGCAACGGATAAAAACAAGGTTTGGGCAAAAATCCTTTAATATTAGTTAAAGTCAAGTTAAGAAAACAAAAGTAAATATAGTAGTGGCATAGTATTTAGGGTTAGGCGCCACCCGTGGTTTCCCACATCTGCGCCGTATGTACTCTGTGATGGAATGCAGAACTACTGCATAAGCCACAAAAAAGAGTAGTGTCTGGTTTATGCAGTATTGTGTTATGTTCTGTTGTTATGTCTCTGGCTACTTGGCCGCAGGGCCCCTAGTGGAACTTTACGTTGCCCGCCACCACCACTGGAAGGTGAGCCAGGCTGCCTTCATACTCTGGCTGATCTCCGTCAGGGTCGCCTGACCTTTCTGGACGGAGACCAAACAAAACAAAAAAAAAAAAAAAAAAAGGGAAGAGAGTGGGGAAGATAGTAGAAGTGGTGGAGTCAAAGTAGGCAAAAGGAAGAGGAGGAGGAAAGAAGGCGTCCTCCAGCGGAAAGAAGAGGTGGGAAGGAAGAAATAGGAATCACCCCTGGTCTGGGAGCCCACCGAAGGCCAGGGAAAGGAAGACAGCTTGCAGAACAAGGGAGGTCTGCAACGTTGGGAAGGTGCAACGGGAAGTGTCTGAGTTTGATTTCTATCAGTTCAGTGCCGTCTTTCCAACGAGGAAGATGTTCAGTTAGGTGTTCATCCAGTTCTGATAGTGGCCAGTGATGAGGGAAGAGTAGGTACGAGGAGAGATCACAGCGGTTTCAGGAACTTCTGGTGTGGATGTCTATGTTATAGGATCAGACGTGGAGAGATGATACCAACGCCTTTTGAAGACTGCTGAGGCATACCTGCTAAAAGCTAAAAACACTTCTTTTGATTTTAACAGATTGCTTTCCGGGCTGAGTGTGAGTAAACTTATATCCAGTAACAGTTTATTAAGTAGGTCCAGGTAGATGTTACACGAGTGCATTACGTGGTGCCAGTCCTCCAGTTCTCCACAAACACAATGGGCATCGTTTACAAGCCCAAAGTCCTGAAGTCGCTTTTTGAATGACTCATGTCCTATCAGAAGAAAGGTAGCGTGTAAATCAGGGAAGAACCAGCCAAGTCTTTGTTTGTTGAGGTAGGAGACACTAGGTAGAAATAGCTTGGTAGTACTGCCTTTGGTGGAATCATCCCAACGGATTTGCCAGAGGGAAACAGTTTCCTGCCAAGTACGCCGGAGTTCTTGTTTCGGATCTGCATCGACAATAGTTTTTATCGCTAGGAATTCAGTTTCTTTGTTCTTTCTGATGCCATGTGAAAGCGCTGTGAAGGCCGCTTAGAGGTCAAGGGGGATACAACCTGTTAATACTTGTAGTGCTGCTGTTGAGGTCGTTCTACAAGCCCGAGTCATTTTTAATAACATCAACAGTTGTATCTGCAGGATAAAGTTCCTAGTGCTGATGATGGAAAAATGATGGACTATACGGTAGCGTCGTATGTACCGAACTATACAAAAGCAGCTGAATAAAGAAGGTGGAGTGCAGGTCCCTTAAGACCCCAGTCTTTGCGGGTGAAGCGAGCAAGCATATTGATATAATTTTTGGCCTTCTCTTTCATGGACTTTAGATGTGGCATGAAAGTTCTGCGATCATCTAGGGCGACACCTAAATATTTAAATGAACGTTGATTCTTGAGTGTATGTCCTTTATAAAGAATGGTTGGTGGTCTGTTGATGTCACGACGGCCTTTGAGAAGCAGGGTTCTGCTTTTATCTGTACAGATTTACAGCTTATTCTCTTCAGCCCAAACCGACAGGGCATTCAAGACTGTGTTGGCTCTGGTCTCAATAGCTGCACGAGTAGGGCCTTCAACAAGGATAACCAGGTCATTTGCATATGAGATCTGTGTGGGGTGGGGAAGTCCTGCAGGAGCCATTCATCCAGAATCATATTCCAAACGGCTGGCCCTAGAACAGAGCCCTGCGGGCAGCCTCTGGTGAGTTGGCGGGTGATACTATGAAAATTTGTTTTCATGGTAACTTTTCTGTTATAGAAGTAATCTGTAAGACATTTGAAGATGTTGAGGGAGCAGCCAGATATTCTGGCTCGCCTCAAGATCTCTGGCCACCAGACGGTGTCAAAAGCTGGCTTAAAATCTATAAAAATCGCCAGTACGTAACGGGCGTCAGAATTATCTGCTAGCTGAGTGGTTTTCAGTAGTGCATCAATAGTTGAGCACCCCTGCTTGAAGCCAAACTGGAGTGTAGAGGCGAGTCTTTTGGTTTCATAGACGGATGAGAAGTAACCTCTCAAATACTTTTCCTAATATTGGCAATAGAGCAATTGGACGGTATGCTTTGGCTGCACCAGTGGGACGATTTGGATCCTTCGGTAAAAGCCTGAGGTTGGCGTGTTTCCAACGTGTAGGAAAGGAGCCTTCATTAAGACACGTGTTGAATAGTTGTACTAGAACATCGGGTGCAACAGACCAAAGGTGCTTGATGTACTCCCCCTCGATGACGTCCAGTCCGGGAGCTTTTCCATTTTCGATTTTATTTATGGTTAATGCAACCTCCTCTTTTGTGAAGGGTTCTTCTGTGGCCGAGGGCATGTAGCCCTGATTCTCAATGATGACATTTCTGTGTACTTCAGTGTCATGATCAGGATTGTTTTGGTAGATTATTCCGTCTAGAATCTTGTTAATTGTCTCTTCCCAGGAAAGCGTATCCGAGGAGTCCTCAGAACGGATAGAGTTTATAATATCTGTGGACCCAACTTTGTTCCTTATGAGCTTGTGCACCAAACCCCAAGGGTTTTTATTGCCTTCTGTCTCCACCAGGGCACGCCAGGAACTTTGTTTGGCACGATAAATTTTGTTCGTGTATTCTCTTCGGATTGCATTGTATCTTTCCTTGTACTGTGCTACTGTTTGTGGTGGGTGTGTTCTTTTTATTTGTAACTCTTTCCTTGCACGCTGGAGAGAGGAGCGGAGATCTGTTAATTCTGACCACCAAGGAACTGATTTTGGATGTCGGGTACATTTTTTCATCGAGGCACGTGATGCTTTATGAAGTAAGTCTTGCAGGAAATTAGTTTTCTGGTAGCTATTCATGGTTCGAATGGTGGTGAAGAGCATCTCGTATAATGTTCTGAAAGATATCCCATTTGGCAGTTCTAGTGGAGAATCTGATGGTATCGTAAACATACATCAAACGAGTAGAGGTGTTGTTTTCAATGCTATATGTTATTAGTCGATGATCACTGGGGGTGGCAGTGTCGTGTACTTGCCAGTGCCTTAGTCTGTTGACAAGAGAGGGGGGAGGGTTAATAGTGTGATATCCAGATTAGACTCCCCATTTCCGAGCTGTACATAGTTGGCTGTCCAAGTAGGTTGGCTATTACAAGTCCACGAGAGGCGATGAATTCCTCTAGTAGGTCTTCTCTGGCATTAGTGGTGGCATTATGCCATTGAGTTGATCGAGCATTTGAGTCAGCAGCTATGATAACATCTGCATTTCCAAGGAGGTCAAGGGCTTGTTCAAGACGAGCAATGTGTGGCTGTATCTCGGTGCCAAATTGGAGATACGCCGTGAGAAATGTGATGCAGCCAAAGTTGCCCTCAACAGTTGCCCCAGCCAGATGTGGGCAGCATAGGGAATCAATTCTAGTGATGACTAGATACGGATTGCGGACAATGGTGGCTGCGAGAAATGATGTTGTGTAGTTTGAATTTTTCTGTATATTAGGGGATAACCAGAGACCCTGCCAAATATGCAGTAGGGCTCTTGTAGAAGGAGAAGATCAAGATTTAATTCCTCCATGAGGAGATGGAGCTGAGATGCCACTGAAATTTTTTTTTTGCATTTATTTGGCCTATGCAAAGTCTGGATGATGGTAAGTACGTTGTCCTACTTTCCATAATTGAGATTATTGCGTATTATTTCAGCTGCTCCTTTGTAAACATGGCATGATCCATTTCTCACAGAGTGGTCACTTGGTTTGTTGATGGCTTTACAATTGGCGCATTTAGGTGGCGAAGTTTTATTGGGGCATTCTTTGTAAAGGTGACCGGCTTCTGCACAGTGACCGCATACCGGTTTTTGTCAGCCAAATGTCTGACACATAAGTGTCCGTATCCTAAACAGTTATAACATTTCAGGACTGGTACAAAATCCCTTATCCTATGTGAGGACCAGTCTAAAAAGACTCTTTCTTGAATAATTAATTGTTTTCTGATTCAATTTCGGCGATCACGTACCCTGGTTTTAGTGGAGTATTTGATCTTAATTTCACTATAATCATCTTCCTTCTCCATAGTTTCATAAAGATTCCTGTTGTAGATCTCTTTAATTAAGTCATCCTTCTGGATGGAACTTTCTACATCAAATACTATCAAGCTGGGCCCCCCGAAGCTTGGGGGAGGGTCTCGAAGACAAGACTAGTATCCACTTCTGTCCCGCAGGATTTTATCTTATCTAAGTCAGATTTCGTGGTTGTCCCTGATCTTGCGGATACTTTTGATCTTGACATTACCTAGCTTTGGTTTGATAGTCTGAGGATTTTGTTTTTCACTCCATCACTGTCAGCAATGGCGCAGCCCTCTCCAGCTTTAATGATGAGCATGTGTTTATATTCAGGGATAGTTACTTTGGGCATTTTTGCGACAGCTTCATATGATAATTGTTGGGTCCTGACAGGTGGGTCCACAGATATGGCTGTGGAGGTCTGGACGTCCGTAGGTATGACAGCAGGACTCTTTACAGCCGCAGTTAGTGTACAGTTAGTCAACTGGAGTTGTTCGTTTGCGACTTTAAGTTGTTGATTTTCTATTATCAATTCATACAACATCTTCTCAAGGGAGCCCCAGCAACGTGTTATACAGAGCGAGGTAGTTTTAGGGATCATACTGTTGTCACTGTTTAAGCAACACTCCATTGTACGTCTCAAAAGAGGGATTATCTTGAGATTGGGAATGTATTGCTCAGAAAAGTGGGAAGTTCCTCGTCAACTTCAGCATCCTCCCAAACCTTGGTGGGAGGGCATTTAAAGTGACCTATACATTTTTCTTGGTTAGTACTACCTTCAGCGAAGTTTTGCATACCACACTGGCTGGCATACAAATGACTATCACTGAAATGCCGCCTTCTCCTTCCATTATTAAAAAATTCCAGTTTGGAGGTAACTTGAATTATTGGAGGCTACTCCATAGTTGTTGTTAAGATTGCAGTTATCATTTGCAGCAGATTGTACCTGGCACAAAAGTAAATATATCTACCAAAAGCTTTCGGACTTGTGTAGTCTTTCAGTTGGGGAATGAGCGTTATTATAAAACAAAGAACACCAGGCGCCCAGCCATGGTGGTCATGCGAGGTGAACACCTGGCATTCTTTGTTTTAAAATAACGCTCATTCCCCAACTGAAGAAGGACTACGCAAGTCCGAAAGCTTTTGGTAAATGTATTTATTTTTGTTTTCCTAACTTGTCTTTAACAAATATTAAAGGATTTTTGCTCAAATCTTGTTTTTAATTCGTTTCTCCGGTACGACTGAAGTATGTATACATGTATTTTGTATTTACTGTTTTGTATGTCGATTATATTCAGTACAACAGACTTCTGTTTTATTAGATGAATGCTGTGACTGTCACGGTGTTAGAAAGGCATGAAAATTACTGAATTCAAATAGAATCCATGTAAAAATGGCTTCATTTGGAACAATTATTACTGGCAGGAGAAATCATCAATCACGAGAACGAGCTACGCATTCAGGAAGCAAAAAGACACCAGCGCGATTTACAGGTTGGTAAATATTATGCCAGTTTTGGCATCACATAAAATAGCTTCTAAAACCATAGGAAAACATTATCCTTATATGCAATTCGAATTTCAGTAAATTTTATAGATTTACTGAAATTAATTTAAGAAATCTTTATTGCAATTTCTACATAAATACAGTGCTGCTTGAGATTTCCGTTTTTAAATGAAAATGAAATCCGTGATTATTATTAAAATGAGCATGAAATACATGAACTGATAGAGTTAATGGCAGATAAAGGCAAGCAGACAATAGCGAAAAAATGAAATTCCTTAAGTATTTTTGCCATATTGTTATCAATATGGCAAAAATACGTTTGCCATATTGAGACGTTGACAGCGTGGAGCATATGACTATGATTCTTAGATTCGTCGGCATGATCATCAAAGAGGATTTTGTGGTATTTGTTCAACACCGCCACTGGCATTAAAAACAGGTTTCGCGTAGTTTTTTTGAGTGTGGCCTGAAATGTCCAGTCATACTTCATATTTAATATATATTTTTTTTGCCTAGTTCCTTTGTGTACCTTTTGGCAATTGATTTAAAAGCAAGGCCGTTTTCATAAAGATCTTTTTCTTAAATAATTATTTTCATCTTCGTGAGATGCCAAATTTTGAAATATCTTCAGATAAATGATGATAGTTAAGGCCAGGACTCGACAATCACGTTCGCTGTTGTTATCAAGTAGACTAAGAAATCAGGCTTGGCGAATAGTATTTTGCACATCAGGTTAGCGGCTGTCAGCTTGGACCGCCAGTTCTTTGATTTATAATAATAACGTTACTGACGGACTAGGTAGACCCTCACAACACACCGGACATAACCCTTGTCGACAAGAAGGAAAAGACTACCTATTTGATTGGCATAGCGGTGCCCAACACTGGCAACCTCCATAAAACATACCAGGAATATATCAGGAAGTATACTGACATAAGAGAGGAAATCAAAGAGATGTGGCATATGCAACAAGTTACCACCATCCCGATCATCGTGTCAACCAGTATGGTGCCAAAGACCCTACTTAACAGCTTAGCCGCAATAGGTCTCCCAGAGAACACATACAAGGAACTCCAAAAAGTCGCAATCCTGAACACCTGTAGAACAGTCAGAAAGCTCTTCGACCAACAGTAACGCCAGACATAATAACTACCCTGTGCCAATAACAACCACACTTGGTAGTATCAGTACCCTTCACAGGATGTTGTTATTTCTACTGGTGATCGACGGGCTCTTGGCACTATTTCTTTTCATATCCATACACGCGGACTGTTACTCGTATGTCGTGGAGCTGGTATAAACCCAGGGCCAACCCTAGACTTGCAATCAGCATTTGGCATCCTGGACGAACCATGAAATTGGCACCAATGAAATCAGCGTCCCCCTCACAAATTCCAAGGGCAGATGTAGGTGACTGAGGTTTTTTTTTTTTTTTTTATTTTACAGAATTGCAGATTTTTTTTTTTTTTTTTTTATGAAAACCCCAAACACGAAAGGTATCAAAACCTATAGCACCTAGTACCGTGCATGGGCTGAAGGAGAAGCATGGGGAGAGGGGGATGCCGGATTGGGTCACTTTTCCCCCCTATCATATACGTAATAACACAATCGAACTGAGTCTTTTTTTCTAATATGCATAACGCTGAGTATAGAAGTTGCTGCACACTATAAAAATACAATTCAATTTGGGTTTTTTTTTTTTTTTTTTTTTGGTAGTTGTTGGCGCATAGGCTTCTGTGGCCATAATGCACCTCCCAAATTTTTTGCAGTACTCTGATCCAAGCGCGAGGCGGGAATCGAGCCCACGACCTTTGGGTTGTCAGGCAGGCACTTTACCCACCCGGCTAGCCCGGTCGGCTTCAATTTGGGAACGCGGTAATACTAGTAAGTTAATTTTAAGAAAATTCAGATTTCCACGTAATAAGTTTCTTAAAAATTTATCATGCGAAAAACCCTCCTGGGTAGCACTGTTGGTAGGATTTGCGTTCTCCCTACACCGGGTGGAAAAGGCCTGAGTTCGAGTCCCGTTGATGACGGGAAGAATTTTTACGGGCCGTTTTCACAACGTGGCTGAGTTAGTCGGTCTCAGGCGAGGGTAGCATGGGTTTTTTTCTCCCAGAAACAAGGGTTTTTCGTCCAACAAACAGAAAATAGATCTCAGAACACACACAATTTAGAGACAATATACACGGAGCAATATGGCCTTAGTTGCCGATGCTCCTAAAACCATACAACAACAACATTATCATGTGAAAAAGTGCATTTTCGTAAAACTAACGTGTAAAAGATATTTTTTTTCACGAGACCAGATGTATGGAATAATCTGTATATTGTCAAATTATGCATATTTTATTGTAATATAATAATGCTTCAACAACTGTATATGGAGACTGGAATTTTATTTCTCACTCGTAAAATTACACGAGAATTTATTCTTAAAACAATAAGTAAACAAATAAATAAAACGTGTGATTCAGGTCAAATAGTTGCACTTTTAAGCTTAGAGTTCCCCACAGCGATATCACCTATGAACCAGTAAGAGTTTATGTAGTCCTGGTAGATTTCTTCACTGACTAAAAAAATTCTCACAATCATTCCACAATCTTCCTTTACCTATTGTAGTCTTGCACTACATTTCTAAGTATTTAACAAGAATCACTCATCAACAGCAACATTACATCATTGACAGTTCTTAAAGCTGTGATCGTTCCGCACTTATTGACCTATGTTTAACAATGTCGTCTATTTACAAAGATATGTAACTGTTTCAACTAACATTCTAACTAGAGACTAGTTCCATCACCATGGAAACATGCAGTAAATCTAAGGCTCTCGTGGGATAAAATCATCCGTTTAATCCGATGCAGAATAAATTAAAAAAAAAAAAAAAAAGAAAATTTTTAAACACAGCTTCCAGCGCCACATGGTCATCCTTGTAATGTCAAAAATAATTGTCCACGTTTTCCCTCGGAATTTGGCAAATGCTACCATTTTTTGTCTGAGATGAAAAAGACAAAAGAACCATCTGTAGTACAGAAAATACTGACTGCTCTACAACGAACACCATCTGTACAGCTAAAGGACAACTGAATGGAAATATCTTGTTGACAGCAAACGCCCAACTAGTCCGTTTAAAGGAACTCCATCTTTGAGCTATTAGAGTATAAAGGAAGGATCTCTAGTGCATTCAGGGCTGCGAAACCAATCTAACGAGTCTGATGGATGAAGTTAGAGAATCCGACACTGACTGAGCAAATTCCGGAAGATCTGTCGACATGAATTCCATCTGTCCTCATTAAATTCTCTGTGTTTGACGAAAATGATGTCATTTGTTTCCTGGAAATAATTATCTGGAAGATTTATCTCCCAGAACACCACAGGAGCAAGAGACGGGCAATAGAAAAGCGTCAATGTGGAATCCTTTCTGCTGCTCCCATGCCAGTAGTCGATACAGTTTATATTTTTGCGAGCAGTACGAATTAGTGGAATTTCCAGCTTGGCACGAACTGTCCAGAAAGCTGCAATAAAATAGAAAGTTAATTAACACACAATTTTTATTAATTGGTCTGGATGTATGCATGAGTCAAAATAATCAGTCTCTCCCTGCATGCTTGCGTATGCATTTCCGGGACAGATTTTATTTCTCTTCAATGGAATCAAAATAAAAGGCAAAAGAAATTAAATGGACTGTAGGAAATTTATTTCAAATCGTATATTTTTCAGAGATAATATCATTGGCCTGCTTATATTACCGTGGTCGTGGACTGAGGCCACATCCATAAACCTCTTCAATGACAGTCATTACCATCGTAATAATCTCACTTAGTATTTAATATCATCCAAATGCGATCGACTCGGGATGATTTCTACCCTAGGTATCTGAAGGGCATGCGTAATATATTTCCGCTTCCGTAAGGGCTCCTTGGCTTGGTACGAACACCCCTAATTGTCAGCAGTCATCCGAGAAAAGAAGAGACGGACCCAGACGAAATTTTTCGCGAGATTGTGTTACGGCTGAGTGAGGTTAAAGTGTAGTCGTAAAAAAAAAACACCCCCAGACCATCAAGTTTGTCTTAACTACAGCAGATAAAACAAACGAGGTAATTACAGATAAGGCTTTTTGAAATGTCAACTTGTGGAGGACGTTCTTGAAATACTAGAGCTTCGGAGTGGAAAGATAAAAAATAAATAAATTTGTTTAAAATAACAATCTGTTTGGTGGATATTTTCTGTTTAAAATTAATGCTTGAACGATGCCCCTCCCCGAGATAAAATTTCTGTGGGACAAACAGTGAAAAAATTTGCCTTGGAAACTTACATCACCAGTTGAAAACAGGATGAGGGCATTCTTGGTGTGAATATTCCGTTATTTTTCATTTGAGTTGAGTACGTAATAAGTGTTTGCTGTAACTTGTTGGTCATTGGAATTATGCAATTGGACAAACTCCTTTTAAAAGTGCGTGTTTTTTTTTTATATCAGAATCTTGCTCTCCTCTCCAGTGGAAATAAAGACGTTGTAGTCAGTAGAGATGTACTATACTACGTTGACTTTTCACGAAATAATTTTTGAATGGGAATTGTAAAAGATAAGTGAGAGAGGTCTTTTTCTTGAAAAAGAAAATTTTCAATTTTTGTTTTTCTCCCGGTTTATTCCCTTATATATTAGTTTAGGAAGCTAAGTAGATGTCCAAAAAATTATTTTCATAACAAAACTCTATTCAAATCAAAATTCGCACGTGCTACCTGCGAATTTTTTTTATCATGATTTTTATAGTGGAGAAACTTTCAGAAACCTTTCTGACTTTTATTTTTTACAATTCCCATTTAAAATCTAGGTACAAATACCTTTATCCTCAGTTCTGTATAAGTTGTCAATATCTTTTTAAATTGTATAGCATCACCAGAATAGGTGAATCAGCTGCACTTTAAAAAATCAGAGACTCCACACGGACAGCTGTTTCTAAGCTTACTGGCTTCTCATCAACTAGTAGGTGAACACAAACCGAACAGTGAATAGGATGTCAGTGGTATTAGTAGTGGCAAGCGATGCAAGAAAGCATTCTTATAAAGTATCAGCCAAAAAAAAAAAAAAAAAAAAAGTCCCACATCACCCGTCCATCAGCTCCAATAATTTCTCTAGTTCTTCCTTGAATGTATTCAAACTGCCCACTTCCACAACAACAAATGAAAGCTGGTTCCAACAATCAATCACCTGCTGGCTGAAGGCAAACTTCCGCACAATCTATCCTGGAACCATCCTTCCTCAATTTGAATTTATGTCCCCTCATTTGTGTAGTCTCAGCAAGGTTAAGGATTCCATTAACATTGAGTTTACTCAATTCATTCAAAGCCTTAAACACCATAATCGGATCTCCTCGCAGATGGCTAGCCTCCAGGCGCTGCAATTTGCAGAACTGAAACTTTTCTTGATAAGACCATACTTTTGTTCCCTTCACCAATCTCTTTGCCCTTCTGCACACATTCCAGCAGCTCTGCATCCTTCCTAATTCCTAAAATGAGGCCTCCAGACCTGTATGCAGTACTCAAGGTGATTATCCCATTGCCTTGTGCAATGGGATAATCACCTCCATATCCTTGCTAGCAAATTTCCTGTATATCATCGACAAAACCCAATGAGCTATCGTGGCCACTTGTCTTCACTGCTCAGAGAACTTCATATCTGACTGCATTAGGTATTTTTTTCATTTTCACTACTCTGAGTGTCGTACCAAACAGTTGGTACGTTAAATTGTAATTACTGCTACTCATATGCAGTACCTTGCATTTGGATTGCCCGCTAGGTGGCGGTGAACAGTGAGTTATTGAATTCAGTGCTCCGTTAAAATATTCAAATATCAAAGTAAACCTAAAAGGATTATACACGAATTCGAGGGTGCCTTCGACTCCCTTTGGTGGGAGAGCGTCCTGGAGCGTCTGCGATCGGCTAGGTGCTCCAACCACCTTTACCTTTTAATCCGCAATTATTTTGCCAATAGAACCATAATAGTCAAGGCTAAACATAGCCAAGTATCAAGATCAGTATCTAGAGGGTGCCCACAAGGCTCTATATTGGGTCCTTTTACATGGAACATGGTGCTGCAGCAGTGGCTCTCCCGATCTTTCGGTAACGTCAAAATAATAGCGTATGCAGACGATCTCACTATCTTGGTAAATGGTAACTCTAGGGCCGATCTGGAAAATACCGCAAATTTTGTTCTCCGGGATCTCTACGATTGGACTATGGCCAATAAGCTTAAAATCAGCTTGTCAAAAACAAAGATGATGATTCTTGGATCAAAGTTGGATATCACTCGTCCTCCGTTGGTCAAGATCAACAACATTCGTCTCCCCATAGTTAAAGAGTACAAGGTTCTAGGAGTGGTAATTGATTCCAGTCTCAATTTTATTCCTCATTTGACAAACTTATCATCTAAAATACGTAGATTTACTGGTGCAGTTGTCAGGGTGTCCCGTGTTGAATGGAGGTTCTCCAGAAAAACTTTAAGGATTTATTACAATGCAGTTTTCCTCCCTCTAATCACTTATGCTGCCAGTGCTTGGTTTCACAGGGCACGGCTCAAACACTTCATTACAAAACTCGCCTCATTGCAGAGAACCATTTTGCGTTGTTTAGTTAAGGCATGCAGGACAGTCTCGACGCAAGCTCTGCAAATACTAGCCGGAACATTACCTTTAGACTTGCAAGTTACTTATAGAGGCTTTTTATACAGACTGAAAAAGCAGATTGAGACCGAATTTCTTGGAATAACCATCAACCTTCAAGAAGATGCTAAAAGAGAAAGAAGGAGACTGTGGAACGAGTTAGTAAACATTTGGCAGTCTCGATGGGATACAGCTCCCGTTGGTGCAACAACGAGAAAATTTATACCACAAGTTTCATTTCTCCTTGATAAACGTGTTCGATTGTGGTTCTGTATGGACATATTCACGTCGTACCTGTTGACAGGACATGGATCGATGAACCAGAGTCTTCTTAGGTTCAATTTATCACAAACAGACCTCTGTTCGTGTGGATCACCAGAGAGTTGGGATCACATCTTGTTTCATTGCTCCCTGTATGACGATCTCAGACTTCCTCTTCAAGCACTTACTAATTTTCAATCAGGACAGGAGTCGTCTCTGCTTCAAAGCTCGGAGTCATTTCAGATTCTTCAGGCTTTCGCTCAAGGCGTATTTCTTCGAAGGCGTTCAGTGTCGACAGATCTCAACAGGATGCAGCACAACGGTCCTGCTGATACATAGCTGGTTAGATCTCCTTTAATAATACATAAACTGAAATCCTCAAGAAATGAAATTTTCCTCGGCCTGCAGACAAAATTAAGTGCTTTCTTCCTTTTCTTTCTTTTTTTTTTTTTTTTAATTTTATTTATTTATTTATTTTTATTTTTTAATTTTATTTATTTTATTATTTAGTTACATAAATGTTTTATTTTAATAATTTTGGTTCCAAATCCAGCACCACGGGTGATCCTTTTTTTTTTTTTTTTTTTCCCCTCTGGAATGGGCCCCCAGAGGATCCTGCCCTACCTTCTGACAACATTAGGTGGGTCAGAGTCTCTCTTGAGACAGTACGTGCTTTACATGGACTGGCCCACCTTCCCGTGGTGTGGACGAGTACCCAGAATCATCTGTCCAGGTGACTGATGCTTCTGGGTAGCCAAGCGGCCAGAACAGAACAACAAAACACACACATAATACACACAAACCGACGTCACACACATATCTGGCCCATTTGTAGTGCTACTGTTCTTCACAGAGATACGAGGCGGAGTTGAACAAACGTTCTAGGAGCCGCCCTTTACATACAGGGTGTTTCAGTTAAACGTTTCAGAACTTCTAAGAGGGGTAGGGTACATCCTGACAATTCGAAATCATATAGCAATGTGGGGTCGGAAATGCTTTCCTGAAGCGGTGTTGTAGTGGGCCAGCCGCACAGCGTTTGTACGCGGAACGATATCCGACGAGGCGTATTCCCAGTCATAATTTCTTTGCAAGACTGCACCAGAGGTTAGCTGAGAGAGGTTCATTTGAAAGAGCTGACAGGGACAGGGTAAGAACAGCACGGACTCCAGCCGTCGAACAGAATGTGCTGCAGCATGTACAGGGGAATCCAAGAACGAGTACACGAAGTCTAGCAAACGCAGTCGGGGTTTCCCATTGCAGCGTCTGGAGGATTCTCCGAGAACAAGACATGCATCCGTTTCACGTGCAGCGTGTCCAGACACAGCAACCGGAGGATTATGCACCTCGTATTGCTTTCGCACAGTGGTACCTTGGAAAATGTGTTACAAATCCCCTTTTTCCTGCTGAAGTGTTGTTTTCCGATGAGGCATCCTTCACAAGGGAAGGAATTTTCAACACGCATAACGACCATATCTGGGCGGTCGAGAACCCGCATGCAATACGACGTCGTGCAGCACAGATTCGATTTTCGGTCAATGTATGGGCCGGTATTATGGGAGATCACCTCATCGGACCTTACCTGGTACCGTGTCGTCTAACCGGACCTATCTACTTGATCTTTCTGCAGCAAGTATTGCCACAACTTTTGAGAGATGAACAGATTTCTGCATCGACTCAACAGACAATGTGGTTCCAACACGATGGAGCCCCTGCCCATTATAGCGGAGATGTTCGTAACTACCTGGATGTCACATTTGGTCAACAGTGGATCGGACGTGGTGGTCCCGTGCGTTGGCCTGCTCGGTCACCCGACCTAACATGTCTTGATTTTTATTTCTGGGGTCATATGAAATCGCTAGTTTATGACACCCTGTTGACAATGCCGAGGAGCTGGTTGCAAGAATCGCAGTAGCTGCCGAAGAAATTCGAAATTCGCGTGGAGTATTCCAGAATGTTCGGATGTCCATGCGTCGGAGATGCGAGGCGTGCATTGTAGCCCGTGGAAGAAACTTCGAATACTTACTTTAATCCATGTATCTTTTGCTTCTTTTCATGTATTATTAAAACGATTTCTCACTTACGGTCTCTTTTCTTTATGGTGCTTCTGTGTACAACACCGCTTCAGGAAAGCATTTCCGACCCCACATTGCTATATGATTTCGAGTTGTCAGGATGTACCCTACCCCTCTTAGAAGTTCTGAAACGTTTAACTGAAACACCCTGTATACACATGTCCACAGTACCTTGCATTTGTCAATGTCAAACTTCAACTGCCATTTCTCAGCCAATCTGCCTAATTTTTCTAGATCATGTTGCAGTAGCTTACCTTGATTACTACCATTAACTACCCTATCAACCTGTGTGTTATCTGCAGACTTAGACATTAAGTCTAATATATCTTCATCAGTATCATTAATAAATATCGAAAGCAACAATGGGCCAAGCACCGAACACCGTGGAACTCCACTAACAACATTAGTCCACAAAGAGATTCATTGATTACCAATCTTTTTCTTCTCCTGCTCAATCATCCCTTTGTTCATAGCAGTAACTTGCTCTTGATACGTACGGCCCCAATTTGTATTGGACTTAGTCTCCTTTGCGCCATAAAAATCGACATCAAATCAAAATCCAATATGTACAGTACTGTAGTCTATAATATGCAACAGTATCAAAAGCTTTCCTGAAATCCAAGTATATGATCAAAATTATTTTTTTGCATCCAGTTCCTTTGGTACTGCATTATAATATCCAGTCAGATTGGTCAGACAAGATCGCCCCTTAAAAAATCCAAGGTGTGACTGTAGTATAATTGCATTCCTGTCTAAATGGTCCTGCATTACTTCTTTAACCAGAGAGTCCATTATTTTCTCTGGAACAGAAGTTAAGCTAACAGGTCTGTAATTACTCGTGTTACCTTTTGATCCTCTTTTATTAACTGGGGATAGATTTGCACATCTCTAGTCCACGGGGACCTCCCATGAATCCAAAACTTTCAGGGTTATTTCGATCGTTGCATTGAAATACCCCCTGAAATCCTATAGTATTGGCAAACTATGATCATTCAAAAATTGCGAAATAATTGTGTGTGTGTGAGAGAAATTGTTAAATCGAGACATGGTATCACATCTTCATGAAGCCAACTCCTGATAGTTTTTCATTATGTGATGAGGTATAAACATTCGTGAGGCGTGTCGTACCTTAGTTTATTATGAGAAAATTTGTTAGTACCTACGGCGGACGACAAATACTTCTCTCTGAATAATACGAAACTTCTTCAGATATAACTTTGTGTACCAAAAAGATACTCTGTTCAATAGGACTATCTACAAGAATCTGTCTGCGCGGGTAGCATAGTGGTATCGTTACTGTCCCCCCACCGGGTTCGAAGCCCATCGATGACGCGAGGAACTTTAATGGGTTTCTTTCGCTCCCTGGCTGAGTTAGTCGGTCTCAGGCATAGATGGCAAGGTTCCCCCCCAGAAACTGGGGGTTTTTTCGTCCAGCAAAACACGCAAATCGACCACAGAACACACGCAATTTACAGACAAAATAAATATATGTGTAGATGTAATCATTTACGGGTAACCCTAAAATCATAATTTTTATCTACAAGTATCTGTGTGGACAGGGAGTTGTTTAAGCAAGTAATTCGTTCCATGCTTTCTTGGCTCACTTTTCCTGTACAATTTTTATGCTAACTAGTAAGTAATATTGACGAGTTATTAAATATTAAAAATAAATGAAATATTAATTTTTAATTATTCAGTGATTATAATTAGTGGTAGCTTTTTTGCTATTGAACTAAAATAGACGCTATTTTAAAATTGTTAATAAATAAGACTGACAGATTTTAATGTCTAAAAGAACATTAAAAACTGTTTAATATCTAAAAATGGAACCCAGTTTGAAGCCTATTTCCGAAACAGTTTAAAGGAACAGTTGTTGTTTATAAATAACAAATATAGTTCTGTTTAGCCTATTCAAGAAAGTAGTTTGACAAAAATGAACTTACTTGCATTCCTCTAACAGCACAGTCTGTGTATAATTTTCATTTTTATCTTCGTCGTCCATGTTCACAATCACCTTCCAGTGGCCATTAGTGTTGAGGGCTCTCAGGGGACGAGCGTAATACAAGGCAGCCGGGCACGTAAAGTTGTGACCGTCACTTAGATCATGGTTCTTACGAAATGGTTCTTCGTCGATTCCCAGTTCATACGTCTGTTTGTCTTGAGTTCTGGTATTTGCTTCCGTTCCACCGGCCAAAGATGGGGCCACTTCGATGAAAAGGTGATATAGAGGGTTTCGGTTCTTGTTAATGGCGGCTTTGATTTGCTCTCTGCCAAATAAAGAATGAAATAAGTTTAATTAATGTTCGTTAGATAGCTCTATACTGTCAGAAATTACTACAGATACACCAGCGAAAATCCCGCTGCTACTCATATAAGAAAAAAAAATCTTTAATTTATATTAAAAGATAACCTCAGTTTATACCCAAAACACAGTTTCCGGTTAGCACAGCGGTTATGAAAATCGTCTTTCCACACCAGCTGAAAAAGGTCAATGCCCTTCTCTATGGTAAAACTTTTATTGGCTTTTTTCGTAGCGTGGCCGAATTAGTCGGTCTCTTTGAGGGTTGCAGCTCTCTGAAACCTGGTTTTTTGTCCAGCAAAGAGGCAAACCGAACAAAGATTACACGCTATTACCGAGTGCCGAAGCCTCATAGTCTTTGTTGCTTTAAGCTTGTAAAAAGAAAATTAAAATGGAATATTTTCTTGAGTACATGAAAAAAATAAATAAAATAAAAAATAAGCCCAGAATAAAAAAAACAATAAAATAAAGACAAGACTAAAATTACTAATTATAGGCCTATTTGTAATCATAGTTTTAGGTTCCAATCATAGGATTTTAAAATAAATCTACAAAGCAAACTGCCATCATGTCGAGCTGCACCGATAAACGCTCTCCTGATAAACGCTGATTTATGTTAAATAGATTAGCCATGACGAATCTTATAGATTTTTGGAATGAAATCATTGCAGATCTAGAGAGATCTCCACAAATTCATTCAACTTATAAGGATCTGAGGCTGATCATTTCAACTTATTTGCTTATAGTTCACAGGCAACGTTTCCTGACAGGTATTTTTAAGTTACTCTTGAGGCTCTTATATAGTCCAAGGCTCGTATATAGTACATCATCATCATAATCCAAGAAACTTGGATGATGAGGATATAGAGTAGTTGCAAAAATTCGGGAAACTATGGTAAGAAATCGTCGTTTAACCTTCAGAATGATGGCTGATGAGTTGGATATGAATAAGGAGACGATTCGTAAAATTCTGCGTGAAGATTTAGGGAAATGGAAGTCTGAAAAATAGTGCTTCACAGCCTCGCGGAATGAGTAAATAAATTTTCTGTTTATACTCCGGGATGACCAAACAGTCAGAGAAGTTCACAAGATAGACATAATACAAGAAACAGCACCGTATTCAGCAGTCACGGGCTTGAACCGCGGTAACTCAAGGCACGTGTACTTATGCACCCGCGCGCCTGACCACTAGGCTATGGCGGCCTTCTGAAATAAAATATTGTAAACATATTACTTTATTTAAAAATTATTCTAAAGTATAAAATTGTATAAACATGAAATTGTGATTTCTAATAAACAGATAAATAAGAGTGTCACCATGCGAAGACTTCATCCAGACACGTTAAGACAATCCTAAATTCCTAGACTGTATTATCATTCGAGATGAGGTGGGTATGTCAGTGCGACCCAAAGACGAAGCTTTAGAGCATGCATTGAACTTCAAAATCATTATGAAGGTCCAGAAAGTTTCGTTTACAGAAGTCTGGGTTCAAGACGATGCTGATCATGTTTTTCGACAAACGATGTGATTCACAAGTAATTTGTAGCTGAATGGGAGAGCGAGTCATTGCTGCGTTCTACGTACGCTTCAAAGACAATTGAAGAGCATTTCCTGGGGAGGTCGCAATATCGATAGAAAGGCAGTTGGTTCTTGTTGCACGGCAGTGCCTCCGTACTTGTTGCGAAGACATTTCTGACGAAACATGGCATTATGCAGATCGACCATCCACCATACTTCCCGATCTAGCACTAACGGGCTTCTTCCTCTTTCCCAAGGTGAAAACTGTCCTCAAAGGACAGATTTCATGATGTCGAGGACATAAAGAAAAAAGTTACGGCTGAACTACATATCATCTCTTTGGATGCGTTCGCTGAATCTCAGAAATTTTTAGAACGATGTAATAAGTGCATTCAATCAGGCGGTGATTACTTTGAGTAAAAATGAAACCATTTTTGTGCTCCCTCCCTGTGTTTTCTTCTTATTGTGCCAGTCTGGGAATTTTATTGCCACATTATCGTATTTTGCGTCTTTTTTTTTTTTTTTTTTCAACTCTGAATATCGATAATGTCTGGATATTAGATAACAAACCACATACTCCCAGGAGTATTATGTGGTTGGCTGTGAAACTGTTCTTTTCACTGCTAACTCAAAATTTCATCTCCCGAAAACTCGAGTTTTCGAGAGATGAAACACTCCAGTCCTCATCTGAGGCCGCATAACTTGCCTCCACTGTGAAAAAAGCGCATAAACATTACTCGCGTCATTGATGGGATTCGAATCTAGGCCTTTTCCACCCGTATGGTAGGAAGGCGATTATAACAAGAGGACTTGAAGAAGAGATTTATTCTTGTTCCATTTCTACTTTCTGTGTTTATCAATGGCTTTTAAGTTTTTAACTGGATGTGCACTGGGGCGCCACCGTAGCCGGTTGGGCAGGAGCAGCAGTGCATAGCACACGCTTCTTGATTAGACCGGGGTTCGAGCCCGTGACCACCACATACAGAGGATGCGGAAAGGTCAGGGAATGATCACCGCATATCCCTGAGCAATATGGCCTTATTTGCTAATGCTCCTAAAAACCGGGAAAAAAAAAAAAAAAAAAAGGATGTGCACTACCAACTGGAAAAGGAGAAAATATAAAATACGCAAAATATCTGTTATACGCAAAGTGGAAAAGACGTATAATTAGTAGTTAATACTATCAGACTCTTCAGAACAACTTCAAACTAGTGAAACAAGTATTTCGAAGTTGCTGATGTCAAAAATACTCATGACCTCATGTCCAAAAATGTATCATCGATAGCTAAGAAGTATACGTTTTAATATATTCCGTTCCGTTGTTGTTGTTGTCCTTCTTCTTGTAGGGTTCTAGGTGCGTCAGATGGTATCAAGTGGTATGTTCAGAAACACAAGTAGAACTAATTGTGTTTCTGAATGGATTCTGTATTCTGCAAGGATGTTTGGCTTCCAAAGAAATCACTCCTTGGTTAATTACTGGGTTGATTATGCTCCAGGGTTATTTGTGCAGTATAACGAATTTCTTATTTGACATACTTATGGTTTTATACTTACTCAATGCCAAGTATTTAGACCAAGTAGACTTGTCTTAGTGAAAGAAGCATTTTTCTTGCTCTCTTGTATCAAATTATTTCCAAGAAGCGCATGTAAATGCAAACAGTATTAAAATATTACATGAATCCTAATATTTTAATGTATGTTAAAATTCATTTGGTTAGACTTATGTAAACAGTTCCTCGATCACTGACTGTCCCGACCTTCCAGAAATGATTACCTTTGAAATGAAATGAAATAAGAGTACAGTAATTTCGCCTTATTTTCAAGTTATCAAAGATAATTTATCAATGCTCCTGATTCTAGCACATAAAAATTCGCTTTGGTACTTGTCTGTTATCCTCCCACCCGTGAAGGTTACAAGTAAGTCTGATCTGACCAGTGTACATTTATGTATATTTAAGATTTATTTCGAAGACCTAGTCTCATCTCTTTCTGTTGGTCGAAAACCCAATGTAAAAATTATGGAAAATATAATACAATTCTGGTTGAGACCAGCTACTTAGCTCCGCTTAAACAGGTCTTAATAAGTTCTCTGACTCATTGTACGAATTCAAACTCGGACCTCTACAAATATATGGAGAGCGACAGATCCATCCACCTAGGAAGATCATCAATATACAATAATTTTTACGGTTTCAAATAAATTAATAAATTAGAACTTACCGTGGGTAATCCGGGTCCTCAAGACAGAAAGTGGCATTCACATATCGAGCACACAAAGGCGTTTCGTCAAGTTCGTTGTTGTAATCATGAGTATTGATAGAAGGGGTAGTAACAGGTAGATGGAATCGCATATCGTGATGATCGTCAGCATTATAAGAACCCTGGTCCTTGTTCGCGCTGTCCTGATAGTCATAATGGTATACATGGTCGGGAGAGTTATACGATTGCAATGACTTCATGTAAATATTGTAATAATCTTCACTAGAAGGAGTGGTTTCTACATCTGGGTTTTCTGTGACAGTGGATATAGTCATGGTAACGATGTCTGACAAATCACCTTGACCTTGAAATGAGTGCGAATCAGAGATGCTAGCTGACTGCTGTTGGTGGTTGTTCGACTTAGCATTTGAAGAGAAATCTTTCGATGCTGCGTTTCCTTGGTCAGACTGAGAACTGGATTTTGAAACTGACAGAGATGAAGAAGAGGATTTTAGTCGGTATCCGAAAGGTGTATTCGCATTTGACTGCTGAGGCTCACTTGCAGATGGTTGAAATTGATAATAATATGGGGAATCGCCTGAGGAGGAGGAGGAGGAGGGAGTATGATAAGATTCCCCATAAGATGTCATATCTCTTGGCGAATACACAATACTGCCACGATTACTTGTATCTTTGTTGGGTTCTACATTATCTGAATGATTCAACATTTTGGCTGATGACTTACTAATTGAGTCAGAAGTCGAAATCGAATAAGAGGAAACTTGGCCGTCAGGTGATGATTGCACAGAAGTGTAATAAACTTGCCCTTGGGAAGGGTAAAGCAGAGACACTGAATAACCACTAGCTTCCGGTTTGTTATTGAAATCAGAAGGGTTCGGCGATTTCATTCCGGTGTCTAAAAAGACTGTTGCACTGGGCATATTTTTCTTCTCATGACTACGTGAGGTTCTCTGGGAAGTTATAACACTGATTTCACTGGAAGATGGATATAAAGACTGATCTTGATGAGTCTCAACAGTTGAGGAGCTATCAGTGTGTACTTCATAAGTGGGCTGATTTTGTTCTGTCGGGCTTTCAGGTGCGTAGCTTTCGGAAGACAGCTCTTCAGACGATAGTTTTGAAACTATATAGTTTAAGGAATCATCAACAGTAGTTGATGGATAAGTAGTAACAGTATATACCGGTTGCTCAATGGAAGGCTCGAGGGTGGAACTCAAATACTTTGGGTTGCCCTGTACTGAATACCTAGCTTGATTTTGAGCAGGATAAGCCACGGATGGATTGGTCAAATGAAATTGATACTTATTAAATGGACCATTTGATGAATAGAGCGAATGCTTTGGAGAATTCACTATGGAAGAAAATGAAGGTGAATTGTATGTGGATTGAGTTTGGGGTGTGTGTTTGGTGTAGCCGTTTATGTGCGAATTCGTGATATCAGATACACTCATATGATCCTGAGCTGTAAATAGAGCTGTATTAAAATTATGTTGTTTATCATCCTTCTTCGACGAAGACAGGTGATTGCCCGACGAAAATACGGGTTGTATAGGTGCAAAATATGGAGATTGTGAAGTTCCAGGTTTCGCTTGAAGAGCCGATGGATAAAACGACTGCGGCTGGTTATAATAAGGTGTAGGCCTCGACTCGGAATAACTTTTCTTTTCTTGGTTCTTTGTAACAGGGACTGTATAATCAGAAATGGTTTCAGTCGGTTGGAAAAAACTATTGTAAGAAGCTTTATTGGAGTTTGACAGTTCCGGAGTAGTATCGGCAAATTTACCCCGAACTCTTGTTCCTTCCGAAGAAAACGAAGGTTTGTTCTGATTCTGCAACTCGGCAAGAGAATACTTTAAATCTCCTCCCGATGTATAAAAGGATGCTGGAAGAGTAGGTGACGAGGATGGATCCCTACCAAATTCAAACGGTGACGTTAAAGAAAAGTCAGGTTTATCGAATGGTAGAGAACTCATTGATGAAATGTCTATACCACCTTCCGGAAAGAGAAAAGAGGAAGAAGACGAGGAATAACTGGTCTTAATTTTTTCTGCCATTTCTGACGAGAGGGGGAATCCCTGACTGGGAAAACTTTCTGACGAGCTCATATATAATGGCTTGCTGGGCGATTGTACTGAAGGAGAGTTATAAAAATCAAGATTAAATGATCCTTCTCGAGGATATCTTGGTCGGTTTTCTGACAAAAATTTCGAATGTTGGTGTATTGGAGAAGGATGATGATGATAATAAGATGGTTGTGGAGGAGGAAAAGGTGGGCGTGCATTTATATGAGGTACTGCCATTGTGTTATCGGGCCTTGGTAGCTGGTGATTAAAAAATGGTTTTTCCAACGGAAGATTTGTGGTCGTCATGGGACTAAAGGAATTCGGATGGGGGCCATTGAAAGCACCAGAATGGGAAAATGGCGCAGATAGCGATCCAGAAAAGGAGTGTGGAGAGTTAGAATTAAGAATAGGTGGATTATCGAATTTTTGGTTATCTCCGTAAGGTGGTTTAAACTCTGATCCTCTGAAAGAATTTGCGAGTGAGGGATATTTACCTTGCAGCAGATTGTTGGTATTCGCATCTGAGGGCTTAAAGGGGTCTTTTGTTGGAATTTTGTAACGGTTTTCATAATTTTGGCGTAGATGATAAGAATTATATTGAGGTTCATCTCTTAGGTAATCCCGTGGAGGCGAATGATGAGCTGGATGAAAAGTCCTGGGAGGGGAGGCTTCCTCTGGTTTATATCCTGGCTCCTTGTTCGATGGGGATGGTGGTGATGATGGTAATAAGGGTTTAGGACTCCCACTTCCTCCTTCCAATATTCTGTGACCCCTGTTAGGTGGTCCGCCATGTTTATAACCAGGAGGTAGTGTGAGTGGTCGCTTGAAGAAACTTGGAGGTTTAATATAATTATTCTTGGGGATTAGCTGAGAAGCTGCGCTAAGAAGACCTTGGCCTATCCCAAAAGAACTCTGGGGATTTATTCCAAATGGAGCGAAATGTGGTGCATTTAAAGTTCCATATCCACGATAATTGAGGTAAGGAGTGTCGCTGTAGAAAGGAAAAAACGTTGATGGATAAGACAGAAGCCCTTGGTTGAAGCTAAAGTCAGCGAATGGTGATTGTGGATAGGGAAATGCCCCCATGAGATTGAACTGAGCCCGGGATAAGGTTAGCAACGACAGCTCCAGAACCTAAAAAAGAAAGCAAAGGGATATTGGCAGCAATATTTGCACATAACTTGGTTGAATACTAAAATTATAGAACTTAGCTACTTTAGTTAATAATACAGTGGAATATCTGTATCGTACAAGACAGGGATCATGCAACATTAAATGATAGAATTATAGCTAAGGGGGAAAAAATCTTATCATTTTAGCATTGAAAAGTGTTGTTGTTTTTGTAAGGTTTTAGGAGTATCTGTAAATTGCGTGTGTTCTGTGGTCAATTTTCTGTTTGCTGGACGAAAAACCCGAATTTCCGGGAGAAAAACCATGCTACCCTCGTCTGAGACCGACTAACTGAGCCATGTTGTAAAAAAAGCCTCATAAAAAGTCGTCACGTCATCGACTGGACTCGAACTCGAATCTTTTACACCCGGTGTGGGGAGGACGGCGATTCAGTTAGTCTTATAACTGAACATTAGCCAGATCTCGCCTTTCTTACATTTTTCCAGAGAGCCTCTCTCTCCACGTATGCAGTGCTCCTTGCCAAACTGGGAAAGGAAGGAAAGGTGCCTCGATCATAATTATCACAGACCTAATGTTTGCGATGACTTTTAATTTGCAGTGATCATTATTTAATTAATAATTAAATCGATTCAAGTTCCATTATATTAAATGCAACCTCTTTAAAAAGTAAATACATAATAAGAAACGTGATAAATACATATTTTATTCAAAACGGTAGCGCTCAAATTCTTTCCCTAGTAGGGATAGCACACCCCCACCCACTTATTATGTTAAAAGAGGAATTGCTGATAAATATGAGTAGATCACATGCAGGCAACGTACACAGGAAACGCAACTTCGTATTGTGATTTTTGGCTGAATACTAAAAGAGAAAATTAGGTGGAGTATTAGTCACGTGTGAACTTTTCAGTTGAAATCGTGAACGTGAGACACAAACCTATTGAGACTTTTCCGTACAAAGAATAGGCTTTGTGTATAATAATGACTGATGGTTATTTAAGAGAGAAATACTCTTCTCACCTTTAAAAATAACGATATAAAGCCTCAAGATATATAGCACTTTTAAAGGTAAGTACTGAGTATTTTAATTTTTAGTAATTTGCATATAACATGTACAAATAAAATCACGTCTACCTCATTAAGGTTCCCCCTCCCTTCCCTGAGAAGTTGATTTCGTACTTGATCATTCACAAATGAGATGGTAGTAACCATCGAAACGGTACTGCACTAGAAATAAGTAACATTAACATTATGCTTCTGTTATATGTTATAGAAAGAGCTATTTATTTGTAATGGTATTTCTGTGCTATAGCAATGGCGATTCAGTTAGTTCAGTTAATTAGTCACTTGAATTGGGTTGAAGCGCTTCATCAGAACTGCACTACATGAATTTATCATACTGTGCAAGAGAAATCAGAAAAAAAAAAAAAAAAGCCTACGAGACAGCGCAGTGGTAACTCCTTCTACCCAGTTGGAAAATATCAGAAGTTTGCTTTCTGTTAAAGATCCCAGGAATTCTTTGTAAACACTGTGTGTGTTATCCGAAATAGTAGTTTATTCGGTCTCAGGTGGAAGTGAAGGATTTCTTTTTCTCTCCCGGAAGTCGGCCTAGAATGCTGTGTGCTATTAATTTACAATGTACTGATGCCTATAGATTTAGCTATTTTGGCGTGCCTTAAAACTAACGAATCCAGTAAATTTTAAAACATAAATACCATAAGCTTTGTTAGCGTTTTATTTCATTTTGCTAAGAATGACACTCGACTACTTTAAATTTTTGGAGAAATTTTCCATCAGTGATTCGTCAAATAGAAATAATACGAAGTCTGTTGAATGCTGAATAGATTTTTCTCCAATTAGTTAAAAAAACTCATTGTTCTTTCGTAAAAAAATGTCTTTAAGGTGAAATAATGTTATTTTATTATTAGTACCAGTAATGTAAAGTTACTTAAAGCTTAGAGCACAAGTAAATATTTGATTATTTTTCACATCTTTATTTTTAATTTCCGTATTAAAAAGTTATTCAGAAGTTATACTTTTCTCCCTAAAACGGCAGGCTATACTAGAGTGTAAGATCATCTGCGATGTCTTATTTACAGGATTGTAGGCCCGTGGACCCATCAGCAGTTGAAATAGTGCGGTTTGACCGTACCACTTCAAATGCTGGTGCGTTTCAAGTGTAGTGGTCCAACAGCAGATGAGATCATGGCCCAAGAGTGATAACAAAGTTTGCCCGACAGATTTTTACGTAAATTATATGAGGGGATGTTATGATGAAGCTAATGATACTAATACATAAAATTGGGACATGGAAGGTTTTAATACTAAAAGTTTTTCAGTTCAGATTTTTTTAAAACTTTTGTATGGAATCTATCTCAAAATGAACCGCATAGGTTTTCAGTTTCCACTAGAAACTGGATGTTTTTAAGGCCGGTTTTGTCTGCGTATCAGAAATCTCTTTGGGAAAAAACTTTGAAGCTTTGTCTTGAACTAACCCAGAGCTTCTTGAAAAGACTTCAATAAGTTCCTCGAAAACGTTCTTTTTTTTTTTTTTTTTTTTTTTAAAGGGGTGAGTCAGATGTAATACTATTGTATTACCTCTAACTACCCCTCCACCTATATCGAAGAAACCTAGATATTGTGCAGATCTAGGATGGTTTCATCTGGAAGGTCAACCCATGTTTCGACCCTATGATTATTTCTTTGTCATTCTTATCATTGCTGAACTCAGTCAAGGATTTCGCTGATAAAGTGAATCTAGTTCAGAATGTCGAACAGGAAGTGGCGACAAAAATTCTGCATTTTGGTGTACAGCCTGATGAGGAATTGGCATTGTGACTGGCTCACGCATCCTGTTTATAGTGATATGTTCTTTGTAATAGCTACAGCAAAGAAGACGTTTCCTATTTCACTACGCATGTTCTTAACTCAGAAACAACACATTATAATTTACTTTAAATTCCAGAATACCAGTAACTACAAGAATCAAGAGAATATAGTTCTAATTAGAATAAACATTTAGAAATTGCGGTTGCAGCAAACTATTAATGTTCTTAAGACAAAAATGCTTTTTTCAAATTATTTCTGCATATTTTTTTAACGAAATATGTTTACCTCCACATAATCTAAATCCATTTCGAGGAAAACTTGTTTAAAAAATTACCATATAAGGAACTGACTATTGCAAGCCTCATTCTAAGTTATAATTAAAGATAACTTTAATAGAGTTATAAATAATTATAATTCTATTAAAGTTAGGCGGAAGTTCGCGGATGTATTGAAATATTAAAAAGTTTTGTTCAAGTTTAATAAATTGCTGAAATACCGATATCTCACAAAACGAACTTCACCATTTTAACTGCTTTCATGGAGTCACTTGAAGGATAGTATGGTCTCGTCCTTTATATCAATGGAAAAGTAACCTTCCGGCAATGCTGCTTGTTTGAAGGAAGTGCAATGCCACGATAATCGTGATGAAGATGGAGTTCGTTATTTCTGTGAAACAAAATTGAGTAACCAAGCGGCTTACTAAATTAAACAACGAATTTAATCAGCAATGGAAAATTCTGCTGAACGTCAGTCTTTGGGCAGAGTGTCTGCGAGAAACTATTCAAATCCACTGGCAGCTCTATCGAACTTAATTGCTACTCTCAAAAACACGACTTCGAGAAATTAATCATTGAGGAGGAGGTACAAACATGTAGGGAACGATGGAGGCAAGAAAATATAGCAATGCTATTAATAGATGAACGCTAGAGATCGCAATAGTAAAGAAGATTAAAAAAAATCCAGCTAATATAAAGTGAATAATAATTTGAATGACAATGTACATTTTCAGTTTAATGCGGAAAATGATAATTGAATGAAAGTTTGTCCGATTATCATTGTCTCTTAATTAATGCTCGGACAGTTCATTAATGCAGAGCATTAGGAAATCTTTCCACATAAATAAATATAATCTTTATCATGGAAAAGAGAAACCATACAAACGCAATGAGTAGCTTACAATATGTATGAGAAAAGCGGTACAAACACTCACCACAAGAATCCATTCCATTGTTAGTCTCATCTGTCGTTCTTCATTTGCCTCTTTTTCGACAAAGTTCTTCTTATATATGAATCCGCGGTGATCCAATCAACGGTAACCTGGCGGACTGCACGCGTCTCCAGACCGTTACGGGGAGGCCCATTATACGCACATCGTTCACTGTGGTTTTGCCACTGACCCAATTGTTCATGCTTACAAGTTCGACACTCATAATATTACTGGAGTCACTTCGCGTGAAAAGGGATTGTTCCAGTGCAGTCGGATGTGGTGCTACTTTAGAGATTCTCAGAAATTTGTTCCTTTTTATGCGTTCTTTTATAATAGAAATAATCAGAAGTCTCACTTAAAATATTCCCGTAATATTGGTTGAATATGCATGTGGTTTGACAAGACCTCATTGTTATTAAACCATTAAACCATCAAAGGAGAGTATACCCTGGAGCTAATAAACACTCCCTTTCTCCTGTAAATAAACCTTCAGTGCACAGCACGAGTACGATATGACAATGGAATAAGGCCATCTTTATGGCCCAGCCCAAATTTAGATTCTGAAGTAGATTTAAAGTGGTGCTTGAACAGGGTGATTCAAAATTTGCGCAACCCAATTAACACTAATTAAAATATATTAATTCTTTTGCTCTCAGATTAAGTAATTATAACAACTATAATTACGATAAGTAATAATAAAATATATAATGAATGTTGAAAATGTCCATCTTGAATACATGCACGTACTGTTTTTCATCATATTCAGTAACATCTTTTGTAATTTTTGAACATGGTGTTTGCAGTTCCATTCTGTATTGGCTTTCTGTTCCTCCATTGTGGGAATTGTTTTTATACACTGTCCTTCAGCAAGCCCAATAAATCCTCAAATCTCATAATGTTGGGGGTGACAAATTTTTATTATATTTAAATACTACAGAAAAAAAATGTAAATACCTATATTTATTAACTATATTTAGTACTGGTTACTAAATATAGATATTTACAATTATTAATTTTTAAATTTGTCAGTTTTTCAATATGGCCTTCGCTTACGTAGCCAGCCTCTCACACAGCTCACTTAGCAAAATCTGGCGGCAGAGAAGAATAACTAACAGAGGGCATCCTATTTCAGTGGTTCTAAATCAATATTGTCTGCAAACTGGAAATTGTAGCTATTTCATCTCTTAATCAGAGTGGAATAATTTCAACGAAACCATTGAGAAAACAGTTGCAGTGAAGCATTGCAATCACATACTGAAAGAAGCAGTAATTATTTCCACAACTGGTTTTGCCAAAAGAGCCCATCAAAAATGTTGCACTCTTATACCACAAATAAAGAGCTTCGAAGTTGACAAAGCTTTGGCGTGTAGTAGCACCAACTTGAGCTCCAGATTGTGGACATGTACACCTGCTACCTCCAGAGAGTTGAAAAATTCTGTTTGGCAGCTGCTCCCCCTTTGGTGTTTGTTAAGAGTGTCAACAGGCATTAAATTGTGTACGGTACTAGACAATGGACAAAGAAGACTGCTGGAAGCGACATTGCGGACTGCTGCGACTACAATCAGGCGCGCCAAAATGATTATAGTATTACATCACTGGGATCTTTTCATGTAATAGGAGACAAAATTTTTTTGTCTTTGCATCCAGACGCTTAAAAGTCATGATTCGACCCTAAGTCATGATTCGTAAGATTCCAACAGTCTATAATGGAAACAATTGGCTGTCATGAAGCCACCATCATAACTAATTATGTAGCAGGTCAAAAAAAAGAAAAAAAAAAACTTGGGATTGAATACATTTGTCTCTCGGTTAACTAATGCTGGCTTCTCTAGAGTTGGTAATGGTCCCATTTTGGAAACAAACAACGTTACCCACATTTTTTTTTTTTTTTTTACTTACTTGGTCTCCATACAGAAAGCCCAGCCGACTCTGGCGGAGACCAGCCAGGGTGTAATGGCTCACTTCCCAGTGGTGGTGATGGCAGGAAATATAGTGTACCACGAGGGCCCTGCGGCCAAGCAGCCAGACACAACAGAACAAAACACAGTACACTACATAAATTAGACACTACACTTTTACTGGCTTTTGCAGTAGTTCTGCCTTTCATCACAGAGTATATACGCCGTATGTACTCTGTGAAGAAAACGGACTAAGGAATGATATATAATTTTGATTAAATGGATTGAGGATTTAAATATGATCGTGAAAATATTTTCCTATGGACAATATCTTTAATATGCACTCTTTGGACTATACAGTTAAAACGGAATGGAGATTTGCTCAGCATTGAGTATTTAGTGACGTATAACTGTGTTCCGTAGCCGAGTGGTCAGGAGCGGGAGTGCAGTGGCACACGCTCTTTGAGTAGACCGGGGTTCAAGTCCCTCACTACTAAATACGGTCGATCTGCCAACCCGCACTGGACCAGCGTGGCAGATTATGGTCCATTTCCCTCAGTATGAATTGTTGAGGAGGCTTCCATCCTGCAGTGGATTGATAATGGCTGCAATTTATTTTAACTGTGTTTTGGACGACATAGACTAATGGCTTATAGAATAGGGAAATGGTTTAAAGAATTCTATTAAATCCTCCTCTTCCCATACAGGGATTGAGATCGATTAGTACTGCAATAGGAACGCTAGAGAAGTAGATCTCTGGCCCGACTGCACGTGCCAGGGATGGTAACCGATGATAGCAGCTTCTGCTACCATCTGAGCTAAGGTGGTCAGTCACTCAACGCGAACAACATAACATAACATAACCCGACACTACGATGCATTTATGCCACTACATTGATTAGCCTTTATCAGTACGGTATCAGCACACAACAGTAGACTACGGCGTCGCCATAGTTTGGTCGGACCCGCAAAGCACAATCAATAAAAAAAAAAATATATATATATATATATATTAAACATTGTTTAACACCAATAAAATGCACCGTAATAAATACTTTTTGTTCAATAATAAGCTTTTAAATGCATTTAAATGTTTACTTTCATAATTTGAAATAACTTGCCTCCATTATTGGAATAAACTCCGTAGTGGTTGAGGCTGATGTAGTTTTTAAATTCAAGGGTAAGCTGGGTCGGTATCTGCAGAAGGAGGGAAACGCATGGATATTTTATTTATTTATTTATTATTTTTTTTTTTTGCCTGTTCCACCAAAGGCTAGCGTCCTTGCACCGTATGGCCAGTACTAATACTAACTTTCTCGCTTAAATAGCTCCTGGTTTACCTGTATGATTCAGAACTGTATCGCACAATCAAGGCAATTACTATAAACTTAGACAGTAATCTACTCACGAAACTTGGCTTTCTCTTTCACATCTGTGGTAGATCCCACTTGTGAAGTTTACCTCTTTACGTATCGGCTCCCTTTTCCCATATTAATGGCATTAATGCCTAAGTTTCAAATCATTTACAGTATTATGTTCAAGAAGAAAACTAGCATACAAAATGTAAAATAAAGGAATTCTGACGGGCAGGCTACCAGCTATAAACACGTTTAACATAAATTAAGAAAGCAATTTGAAAATTTCCTATAATAATATTGTTTGAACATAGCAAGTAATTCCAAGACTAAAACTATTATCACTTGGTATGGAATGAACTCTTCGTCACCTTGAAAGGTATTGAAGCTAGTGACAGGATATTTTAAGGTGTTTCCGTCTGACCCCGAACGTTTGTTTGCAAACTAGATTGAGGCTCTTCCTACCGTCTTAGTTCGACTTCTGCTCCGCACAGTGGCAACATATTTCTCTGCGCATTTCGGTTATCAACGAACTGGAACTAATGCCAGAAGGCTTGTTTTTTTTGTTTTTTTTTTACGATATTTGTAAAAACCCAATACGCCTAACATTATCAAACCAGAATCAGTTTATCTCGACACACTGAACTCTATTACAGAGACTATCTGCTACAGGCTATGGATAAGTGCTTTAAAATTCCATACTAAATTATAATGGTAATGACTTTTTATTTCCTATCCTTTCCGCCTGACCTTGGTCACGTTGTGAAACGGTGATCGTGGATCGTTTAGTACTAATGGTCTTCTAAAAAATAATAAAGTCCAAAGCAAAGAGCATTATCATTATCAAAACAATGTTCTTTTTTTTTACCAGCGTAGTCCATAGACTTTATCGATAAGCAGGACTGTGGAGAGGGTCACCCACTCAGTTGTCATTCAACCATAAAAAAAGGTTGAAGCTGCGAATGGTTGAAGCAACCATATGAAGCTGCGAACACTTATTGGAAATAAAACCTTTTCATATCCATAGTTACAATTAAAGCGCAAAAATAATCTTATTCACTCTCTTGATATCTGAATTTTAGAATTTGCAATAGAAATGTTTATAAGTTTCAAATCATTTATCAAACGGTGCATCTTAATTGAAATAACCCTGATTTATAAGAGGGCTGTTTCGATTAAGAGGCACTGGGGTCTCGCTTATTTTCAGGCTGTTTGTTGTCTGGAATTTTTTTTTTATATATTTGGGCTGAAATTGTTTAATTTGATGTTAAAATTGATTGCTAATCAACTGCCTTTTTTCTCCAACGATAAAGTTATTTTATTTAAATGGAGAAAAAAACAATAGCCGATACTAAAGTTTGATTGAGTTTCAAAGATCTAACTAAAGCTAATAATTATCACCATCACTAAGGAAAGAACTCTGTAAATAAACAACTTTCCCATCGAGAAAAGAGTAATCGATTAAACAGAATTTAAATGTAAATCATACGTTCTGAACAGTACTAATTAGTCAAATTTTATATCAAATTCACAAATTTTAGCTCAGATAAAACCAAAAAGTTCCCGACAAATAATCTAAAGCTGCAAATCAGTGAGATAAACCCGGGGGTGCGTTTTAATTGAAACACCCTGTACAGAAACTGTTCATAGTGTACAGTTTGTGTAAATATTTTACATGTCTTATGCTATTTATTATGCATTTCCGAGAGCCTTACTGGTGAAAAAATAAGAACCAAAAAAGATTTCCCTTAAAACATCAATATTGTTAATGAATACTGACAATCACCTATTGGTTTTCTTCAGCCCATCTATAAGGGTTTCGAGAACTAAGGATTCCATTTCTTGTAAAAACATGATTCGCATGTAACGGGAACATAGTTGAAAAATCGTGGATCACGAGTACATTGCAAAATGAGCCGCTGACAAAAGTTTCTGCGTTTATTCATATCTTGTAGCAAAAAATCTTGTACAGGAATACTGTGAAATGGATACAATTACTGTTCATTGTAATGACCTCTATACGCTTGTAGATGAAACTTTTACCTGATCTGACAACTTTCTGGTACTTGTGGTAGGAGATCTTGTACAGCACGAAGTACAGTATTTGTTCTTCAACGTGTGCAGTTCGCTGAAATCTTCCTCTATTATTTCTACAAGTCTTTTCTCGACAACAAATGGTTTGCGATTTGGTACTCGTCGAGTTGGAAATTTTTAGGGGCATCTATGAACAGCAGCCTACTGAATTCTTATGAACCTCACGCTAAAATAAAATATCAATTAACTCGGCAAAAGTAAACAAGTTTGTAGTGTCTTCCATAATATCACTAAGAAATTCCGCACTGTAAAGAGGCAGTCCCTTGTGAAACCTGAAACTCAGGTAAAAGACACGTTGACACTGCTGGTATATACTGGGCAGCCCTGGTATGAGTCTATGTTGATACGTCTGTTTTGTATTGTTTAAGCCCGTTTTATGCAGTCATATTTTTATGACTTGAGCCTAAACTTAAAAATGTTTTTTCCCGTTTTACACGGTTTTTCTGATTTATGATTGATTAATATTTAATATTTAAGAAGTAAAGACCTTTGAGACATATGTTTATCGAAACTTTTTTCTTTATTTTTTTGCTGTAGAACATGCTTCCATAATTGTTCTGCAAATTTGAAACACCCTGTTGAATAACTTCTGCTGTTTTTTTTTTTTTTTTTTTTTAATAGAAAATTGGAATAATTTAAATGGCGACTTCATGATAAGCATAAAAATATTATAACCCATCTTATTTATTTTATTTTCTTTCTATTTGGGTGAAGCTACAGTTAAAGAAGTCGGTCTCGACTTCCCTCTGTGAAATCATTTTCGCATAACAATTCACTGCTCATACAGTTATCAATTTAATAAAATAGAACGTTCTTTTACGAGTCATGTGGCTTTTTAAATTGACAAACTCTGCGTGACATTAACTAGTTAACCGTGATAAAAGTTACAGATGTTTGCATATTCTGCTGTGCGTTATAGATCTTCCAATTAGATCGGGTGTGTGTGACATACTGCCCGAGTACTGCATGAGAACTTAAAATAGGATAAGTGAAGTTTCCCAGGGATTCGCTCCTATTTTCTTTATTTGTTCATAATGTGTTCATATTGTAGGAAAGTACTGAATATGGAGTATAAAAGACAGTTACAAAATTCTGTTTTTTTATTTATTTATTTTTTTTATTTTATGATGTATTCACCACGAAGTTGAATACACGTATTGTATTTATTTAGCAAAGAGTTTATTCCATCAAAAATTTTCTTCAAGTTGGCATCAAACAAGGCTTCCACAAGTGCTTTTATCGCTTTATGATCTTTAAAATGAGTTTTCTGAGACTTGAGGTTTCTGAATAAATACCTTGCCAATGTTTAGTTTATTTGTTCATAGGCTGTACGGGGGTTGTTTAATTGTTCAAATTCACATTCATGAATTTTAGCCTGTCCGACCCGGGATTTATGCACGGGTGCATTGTCATGGAGAAGCAAAACTCAGTGACTTAACTTTTTCTTCTCCCCCCCCCCTGAATTGAAGCTTTAAATTTGGAATAATACTTGCATAATAGATATTGTATTCCCATGTTATTGTGGCTTTCAGTGCAAGGTAATCAATTAACAACAATCCTTTTGCTTCCCAAAAAATTGAAACCAACACTTTTTCAGGTGATGGTGGGGTGGTTCAAAACGTCATAAAAATATAGCCAAGTTTCATTATTAGTCACCAAACGGGATAAAAATCCATCTAGATTAGCAAAAATTAATTTTATATTCTCTTTTGATAACTCCACCCGATTTTTGCCACGAATGTAAAAGTTTCGGGGAACCCACCTTGCACACACTTTGGACATTATAAAATGCTTCAATAGAAAATTTTACGTACTTTTTTAAGCTCAGAATCTTTAGTTCTTTTGATTTATAATTTTTTTTTCTTAAACGATGACAATTATTTCAGAATTGAATGCCTCATATATCCGACCGAATCTTGGATTACCCTTAACTGACTGCACTTTTGAACTCTGTTGACCATCTTGCAACAAGCGTGATACTTTCCCAAAAAACTCTAATCATTCTTTCATGGATTTGTTTAGCACTTCTCTCCTCTTTGGTCAAAACTTTGATTAATGAACGACGTTCGATTTGCTGGATATTCATTCTTTTTCCAATATAAAAAAATTTAATTTTTGAAACTTCATAGAAAAATATTGACATACAATTTTTTCATTTTATTTTATAAGAAATTAGGCTATCAAAATAACCTATTCTATAATTTATTAATATATTTTATATACTCTGTTCTAAAAACTTTTGATCCCCCTCGTATATTCGTTAATAGAAACAAAAGAAATTGCGTATAATTCCTCGACAAGCTCTATTACAGTTCTCTTATATTAATAACCACTCTTCACCATTATTTGCAGAAACATAAAATAATTTTGCATGTCTATTGGAGGGTTTGGATCCCGTAAGTATAGGAAAAACGTCTTCGAAGACAGGTCTAATGTTCACGGGATGAAACCCCAACGGGGGAATTATTCTTACTCTTATTTTCTATTCTGTCTGCATAACTTCCTCTTTGGCTTTCTGTTTATTTTTCCGTTTACCTCATTCTTTTATCGTAATTCTTGTTTATCAAACGTTTTTTCCCTCTTATGTTATTTTGTTTTGTTTTTTCGCTAGTAATCAAAAGCATGAATTTTTTCAGACTCAATGAGCCACACTATGGAGTGGAACTAATTTTCTGGATATTTCTTGAATTCAAGAAATAAGTAGTGACGACCTTGTGGAAACATGCCTTACTGGTTTAGGAAACGAAGTATGGCCAGAATAGCCTCCAGAACATCCTTATGCAAAAAAATGCCAAATCTTTCCGTTCCCACATTTTTGTTCCATACTTTCAGCTCTAATTCTTCAACTAAAGAGGCTTACTATTTGTAACACTTTAAAGCCAAGAAGCAGTGCTGTTTATTTCGTATTTGAGCTCATTGAAATGCTGTATATTGTCTATTGTTTTACCTTCATGCGTTTTGTTAAAAATCATGCAGTGTTTTGTTCGCTAACCAGGCGAAAACTGTACGTACAAATTCTAATAGTATGTTGTTCAACAGCAGGATTTCCTAAGAGCCATAATCACCATCGTCGTGAAGAAAAACATGGAATTATTTTTATTTTGTAATGTAATTTTAACTTCTGGTTGTATCTGAACATGAAACCTTTCGCATTTTCCTTATCTGATTTTTTTTTTTTTTTTTTTTTAGGTGGCGGGGAGGGGCATAGTCAGTCTGGCGAGGAATGCACGTAATGAGATTTGTATGAATAATAAAAGCTTCACATTTTTGCAGTTCAAATTTGTGGAAGAGCTTTTTTATATATAGGCGACTGCGCAGTTTACAAACATGCCAAGGTGAACTTATAAAAATAATTTTGTTACATGGGCTTGTATTCGTACATACACTGTGTTATCAAAAGTATTGGACACCAAATAACTTTCATGAAAGCGACTAAAAGGCACATTTTAATATAGTGTAAGTCTACCTGTGACCTTTAATAAGGCAGTAACCTAAGGCACAAACTTTCCACTTTTTTTTAATAGAACAGGCAAAAATAGACACAGGGTCGAATGTAAGTCATTTGACGCTCAAACTGTGAGGCTACCACGAGTTTCTCTCTACTGCACTACTAATATTACTTATTAGCATATTTTAACATCTCTGATTGGAAGATTTTAGAAAGCACAGCACTAAACGGAACTGTGGTGGACTATTTTACAGTATTTACTAAAAAAATACATGCCTCACGGAGCTTAAAAATTACTATATACGAATATGTACACCCGTCTAGAAACAGAAGTTCTGAATTTTGGAGTAAAGCTATAAGGCATAGTAAGCTACATCAAGCGATATACAAAAAAATACATTATAATTAAAAAAGAAAATAAAAATCGGAACAATTTTATTTATTCTAGATCGAACAAAAGCTACCCTGAAGCACAATTTGATGCTTGATATCTATCCGCGACAGGCACTAATACAATTCACATCAAATAAGCTCAATCGATTTAAACTTAGCAACAATATCCTTGTTCTTAGGGCGTACCAAAAGGAGTCATCTTTTATACACTCCAGTTTAATGTACGGGTATTCAAAATCGCCTAGAGCAATATGGTACGCAATACTAAACTGACGAGTATATACTGTACAGTGGAGCAATTTGTAAGCTATAATCAAAGCCAAGTTTTCCATCACTACAACCGTTTGAAAAACAATTCCTCTTCTAATGATGCGTGCAATACCAAATGTTTGAATGCCCGTGGTTTATTAGGTTTAAGGTACAATAAAAAGCATGTTATAGACTACATTCTGCATCTGTCGCGTATGTTCTGGGTTAATCGAACCATTCTAAATGCGACTTTGTTTTTATTTACTTTGATGTGCCATTTAACCTTAAAGTGTGCCGAATTCTCAATGTAAACACTTTAATTATAATGCTTAGAAGGATGAACGATCTTCTCTTCTTGAACAAAACATCAAGAAAAGAAGATCGTAGTAGTGAAGATATCGAGAAGCACTCATAACTCTCATAAAGTACATCAACCCGATAAACGACAGAATATTTAATAAAATATAAAGCTAAATAAGAATATAACTGTATATTTAATGTGAAATAAAAATTAAATACATTGATAAAATTACGGAATTAAAAGCGAAACTTTCAAAGGCGACCGCCTCATTTGTGAACAAAGGAATTTACACTGACCGCGCATAAGATAGCAAGATCACAGCTCCTTTCGTACTACTTGAAGGATCATTGGAGTTATCCTCCCCACGTGAACAGAGACCGGAAATGGCACAGGAGCGTGTCGGGCGAGACCATTAATCTCCTCCAGCGATCAACTGAGGAAAAGTGTTGAAGATGAGAGATATATATATATATAATTCAATATATATGGAGAATAAAGAGACAGCCATAGAAATAAGTGTAGAAAGTAAGCGGATATACAAGAACAGAGAGAATTACTTTTCTGCAAGGAAGCTCTCTGAAGACAAAAAGTGCAAACTTAACGAGTTTAGACCAAATAAAAATTCCTCATGATTTAAATTGGAAGATTAACTCTAGTATTTTATTCATTCTAACCTTTAGATATTACACCTTCCAGAAGATTCTAACGTGAGCACCACACCTGAGCTCTAGAAAACTTGTTATGTCGAACAATTTCTTAAAATTAGAAACCCCAAGATATCTGTTCGTTCTCTGCAAGATGCTTCTTATTGAAGATTTTTGAAAAACTTATGCACCCAGCATTTATTCAACACTACTTTTCTCACGGACCATTCTACCTCAACTCAGTCCTGCAGAACAGATCTATACTCTAAAAAAAATCCCCGGATATTCTCTTCGGAGCACAGAAAGCCTTGAATGATAAGCTCGATCAGCTGGATATTATCTTTTTAATCAGCTTTTGATATCTCTCGATTCCTCGCCTGATATACATCTTGGAGGAATACTTCAGAGTATATCAAATAATCTATATTCTGGAGTCTTTTCTTAGACAATTATATTTAATGGATCCCATCAGAAAAACAGCTAGGCAACGAGGGGCGCCCTCCAAATTGGGATAACGTGGCTTACACTTGAACCATTCCTTTCAATAAATCCATTTCAGTTCCTACACTGATTTAAAATTTTTAATTATTTCAAAAAAAAAAAAAATTCCCGTGTCAGGGCTCCAAGTCACATGTTCATGGCACCAGTTTTGACGAGCTCTGCGGTGGTTTGGGGTTAATGGATACAAACAACTGGTTTCAACCTTGCGTAGAGTCCACTTGAATTGAGCCTTCTTAACAATCCGGTTGGAAATGTTTTCGTTTGTTATTTGGTTTTTAGGAGCATTAGCAACTAAGGCCATATTGCTCCGGGATATGCGGTGGTCATTCCCTGACCTTTCCGCATCCTCCGTATTTGGTGGGGACTGGCTCGAACCCCGGTCTAATCAAGAAGCGTATGCTACGCACTGCTGCTCCTTCTCACCTGGCTACGGAGGCGCCTGAAATGTTTTCACCTGTGGCCGCAGTAACCTCAAGAGACAGTTGATGACATTGTACAGGACATTGTAGGGTTCCGTCTTGCTGTTAGAGCCAGTTAGCGGTCTGCTCTGGTTGACGTAACCCTCGGGCGACCTTGGCCAGCTCTTTTTGTAATGGTTCCTGTCTCCTGAAACTGCTTTCATAGTGCCGAAATGACACTGCGGGAAACGTTAAGCCATCGTACAACCTACGCCTGCCCGGCTTCATTCGTACAACGGCCCACCATCTCAAAAAGTCATCTAAACGACGATGACTTGCCATCCTGAGATACGTGTCTGTTCCACTGAACATGCAAAAAAAAAAAAAAAAAATGGGAATGAAGTGATGTTGTCTCAACCCGTGTTTTTATAGGCATGAATAATTTGCATAATGTGCGACTCTGTAAGGTGGTAGATCGATTTTTATTGGGTACTCGGAATATGTATGCCAGGCTGCCTATTATATCAAATATTTGCCTTCTGCGACAGTGTTCGCAATAAAATATTCTGAAAAACATTTTGTTCTGTTAATTTTGTCGAGCAGTGTATAAACTATTTCTACACCCTCCTATATGGGTTTATAAGAGTCCTGGGATCGCTCGAATTTGTGTCAAACTCAGTTATGTCCGATATTTTGATGGCTGTACCACCACCACCATATGTCTTCATTCCATTCCCCCCTTCAAGGTCTAATTTATTTCTTGTAATTGTGGTCTACTCGATTAAACTTTTGATATTTTTTCTTGGTTTTTTTTTTTTTTTATGAATTTGTTCCACATGTATTTTTAGTATTGTGTGCTTCCATAATCTTTCACTAGAGTGCGGTACTGTGGATTCGAAATAAAAAAATCATTTCTGTTTCAATTTTTAAATTAAATTAAATGAAATTAAAACGAAAATATCTGAAATTTGTTATATGTGATAACAAATTTTAGATAAAAATCTATACAATTAATGCACAGAAAATAAATTCAACGGAATGTGGAATTTGTTTCATCAATTTTTATATTTATTATGTCAAAAAAAAAAAAAAAAAAAAAAACATCAGTTTCCTTGTTATTCAAATAGTACGCTATTTTTGTTTTAGACAGTAAAATAATGCACGAATGTTATATTTCTTTAAATTCTAAATTTGTAGTAAAATAGGACATCAGTGCTTTCCTTGCTCGAACACTTTAGGAGCCGCTCTAGCAGGAATTAACAAATGGCTTTCGTGCGAAGCATAACACACAAAATCGGTCGTGTGCACTTTGTTTATTTTAAAGTCGTTGTGTGAAAAGAAAGCATTTTGCTTCTTTTTTTAGCTTCTAAGGAGTTCTGCTTACTTTTTTATTTTAGTGACGTAACTATCATGCTTATAAAAAAAAAATGCAATGACATGGCTCATTATTCAAACGGGAGAGTGCAGTGCTCAAAATACGCGTTTAGAACCTCTTGTGTGATGGGAGGAAGTGAGGGGATGTTTCGACATTCTCAGAACAGCCAAAACATCAAATGTGCGAAATTAAATTAATAATTTATTATTGCGTTAATACCGAAATACATAGCAGTGCTTTGTGTCATTCGCAGGAATATGCTACTTGGAGCACGAGTCATACTAATATTTCGTATGAACTTCAAACCGTTAATGATTACTGTTACTGAAATGAAATTGTAAAAACAAATTGTAACGGAGTTTTCTCAACAGACCAGTAGTAATTTCTAGCCCCCAATGACTTCCTGCCAAAATATCAGAGAATGTAGTTGATAACGAATTAATCCTCCTTTACTGGAGATGAAAACTACAGTACACTTCGTACTGATTCTACAAGTTGTGTTCCCATGTAAGTAATGTTAGCCCGTTCCCGTAAGCTATTCGGGTTTCTCATATTCGTTGGCAGGTATCGTTCTCTGTGGCGCCTTTGGATTCGCCATTGGACTCACATCAAAGGTACTGTTAGAAACCAAGGACGTTTTTACATATGTACGGATTGTTCTTCAAACGATTCCTACATAACCTTGTAGAGATTGCATCCAGACGATAACACCATTACCATCTGGATACAATGTCAGTAATATCAGGATGGTCGGTCCGCAACAGTGATTAGATGTCCCTTGATTGGAAAAAGCCCTCCAAGGTTAATGAGCAGAATAGTGCCAACTATTCTGTCGTGTTCTTTGGTCAAGGTCGGATTTACTGAGGCCAAGTGCCACAGTTTCTCCAGGGCTCTTTTAAGTTCGATGAATCCTAGACTACCTAAATTTGGCGAGTGCCATTTCTTGCATGTGTCCGTAGAAGAATAAACAGTACGAGATAAGATTCATCAGAAGCCGTCGTAGCCAAGTGGTCAGACGCCGGACGCATAAGTGTACATGCTTTGAGTGACTGTGGTTGAAGCTCGTGTGACTGCTAAATGCAGTGCTGTTTCTTGTATTCTCCCTGTCTTGTGAACTCTTTTGGTCGTCGCAGAGTATATAATCAGAAAATTTATTTTTTAATATTACACTTTTCACTGCTTCAGTGACCACTGTCGCTTTTCACGATACCACTTCAAACAGATGTCTCTTCTGCTTAGGCAAAGGATTTCAGAGTATAGTGCAGCTACGTATACGTTTAGTTTTGAGAATGCTGACTTGTATGGGTATCCACTATCAAGAATTAGAAGTATTCATGATTTTGTGCAATTGCTCTTGATTTCTGCTTGCATCACGAGAAAGAAGTTGTCGGTGCCGATCGTGAGATGTCTTCTTTTAGTCCGTCATGCGATTATTGCTGCAACGATTATGAACTCACTGGCAAAAAATTCGAAACATTGTTCATTATATAGTAGCACTACTTTTTCTCGAGTGCCCGTACACGTCGTGGCACGGATTCCATTAGGTCTCTGAGAGAGAGAGAGAGAGAGAGAGAGAGAGAGAGAGAGAAAGTCTAGCTCTAGATTTAACCATTCTTCCATCAGGATATATGTCCACTGCTGCGAGCCGACCTGCTCTCTCCAACACATCCCAGACATTCTCAATTGGATTCAGATCAGAAGAATTAGGCGACCAGGGTTAGATGTTGAAAATCTTGCGAACGTTCCTCGAACCATTCAGATACACAAGATAGTTGCATTGTCGTCTTGAAAGAATCCATCTCAATTCGGGTAAAAATGAAGCATTTCAGTGTGAAGTTGGTCCGATACGACAGAAAGATATTCATAGGGGGTAACAAGGACTGATGGTATGAGCGGACTGAGCTCATATCAACAGATTTGTTTGTTTGTTTGGTTTTTAGAAGCATTAGCAACTAAGGCCATATTGCTCCGGGATATGCGGTGGTCAATCCCTGACCTTTCCGCATCCTCCGTATTTGGTGGTGACGGGCTCGAACCCCGGTCTAATCAAGAAGCGTGTGCTACGCACTGCTGCTCCTTCCCACCTGGCTACGGAGGCGCCCCATATCAACAGAACATGCCCCATGTACTTTGATACAACCTTCAGCTGCTTCCAGGTGGTTACGAGACAGTCTAATGAATGGCTTCATGAGGTTCACGCCACACTTTCGTCCTCCCATTGGTGCGAAGTGTAAAGAGACTCGTCAGACCTCATGATCTTTTTCCACAGTTTCACAGTCCAGCTTTGGCATTGGCGGCATTACTTCAGTAGAATCTTTCGATTTTTCATAGGAAGAAGTGGCTTTCGTTTGGGTACACGACTACCAGATCACAAGTTCTTCAACTCCCACTATATAGTTCTGTTGGAAATGGGTCTTTCTTTGCCTAAATTAAATTTTTCAGTCTCGTTTGCTGCACACCGAACCTTCTATTCTGTCGCCTTTTTTTTTTTGTTTTTTTTTTTTAAGAACTGCATTCTCCTTTCATCTTCCCCTCATTGAATACTTTTAATTATGAATATGATTTCTGAATAAAAATGAAATGAAACTTCTGAAATTAGGAAGGAACACCAGTCTTCTGTAAAACCGAATCGACTGAGAAGCCTCAGGAAAGTGGGAATTATTTACCGACAACTTACATTTGCAATACCGTACATTTAACTGTCTCTTGTGCAAAATGTTTCTGATTTTTTGGCGAGTCAGCGTAGAGTAAAGCTGAAATGTTATGCCGTGGCACCTGATCGAGAATCTCTGCTTTAGATAATACTTTCTTTTTTTTTTTTACTTTACATATATAAAGATATGAGTGAATCTCTGTAGATAGATGAAATATTTCGCAAGATTTGTTTAGACTGTTCCAGACTTTCAACTGTCGGAAGCCTCCCTTTTTAATACTATATGGAAAGGTACACAGCATTTACCTGAAAATTTTAAATAAACAGTACTAATATTAACTGATGTGAGACTTCGGTCCACATGACTTTAATGACTAAGAAAACATTTCGAAGAATTTGAAAACATTCTCATTTGACCTCTATACCCGATAAACAAATATCACCAACTGTGCGAGAAAAATTACCCCAAATAGTAGTATAAGTATCCTTTTTTTGATACGTAATTAGTGATCAACTTTTTATAAAGTTATGGTTAGCTTAAAACTGCTAACAGTTTCCTTAAATTTGCACAAGTGTGGTAATTAGGCTAGTAGGTGTTCTGCTTGTTAATCTCTCCACACGACCTATTGTTTCTACCTCCTCATTTTTAAGTTGGACTCCTAAGGGATTCGTGATTTACGCATTTGTTTCTTTTAGTTTTCCAAATGATCAGTTCTTTTTACACCACTGCACTGGAAAATTGGGGTAGATTTAACGCCCGATCGAATTACCTGACCTTCGTTGAATTTTAACCGAAGCGTATCGGACTTGGTTTTTATTTGCCAGCTGCTTGCTGATAACATTAACTTCGAATGCACTAGTTGGTACTAGGCAATACTGAGGTAAATCGCATTTGGGAAGCGTTTGTGCACTTTAACAGCGATCGGCTAACCAATACGGATATTAGACTTAAAAGAAAAAGATAAATCGATTCACACGCTTTAGAATGAACCACATTTGTGTTTTGGCGATTAGTATCCTGTTATAAGTTTCACGCTGTCATTATTTGATCTTTACAGGAATTTGCATATTTTATCTGGTGTAAATCTGAGTTTTTCATCCCTTAAACGGGCAACCCGATTATAGAATATATGCAGTTTGCAGATATAAAAAGCACACGAAGGGTATTTTTGGACCCAAGTTAGAGTGACCTATTTACAGGAGTTCTACCCCATTTCCCTAGAATCTTAAATCATCCTATTAAAAGCAAGCACACTGACGGACAAAAGTTAAGGTACAGTGAGTTTGCACTCTTACCCCTTTTGGAAACGAAACTGAAATGGTTCATCAATAAATGCGAATGAGCATATTGTTTTCTAATATGCAAATATAGGTAATTTTGGGAAGGTAAGAGTGACCGTGCGTCGTTTATTTCAATTATGCACAATATGAGTACTGTTTCATAGCCCAGTGGCATAGAGACGTCTCAGTTCCTTCTAATGGATGATAATACTCTCTTCTACAGAGCGCAACTGGTAAATGACTTTCGTCAAAGTTAGGGATATTTTCCAAGCGAATTTACTTCCGAGTTTTCCAGGCTCGAGGCCCATTGAGCATGTATGGGATGCTATGTGGGAGGACATATATTTCGGGAGGAAAATACCCCTCAGGAGAGGACAACCGTAACCAAGCAGTCAAATGAAAGTACAACTACACATGCCTCCCGCGTGTTCGAATTCACGCGAACACAAAATACAGTAATATTCATGTACCCCCCTCACCCGCCCACCCAATCGTGCAAATTCCTCTGACTTCTATGTCCGTAGTGAAATATAAACAGAAAATTTTATGTGGATTTGAACAGTTTTCCAGTACCACCAGACTTTTTGAAAACTAACGTGTACGAGTCGTGAGTGTTGCGTAGCTGGCAAGGGTAATCATATTCCATGTTAAGATATACAAAAACCCTCTACTGGATTCTAATATTAAGATACGTACGAACTAATGAGCATATTTCAGTATAATGCTTTATCCATCTGGTGATGTAGCCGTATAACTTACCAATTTTCGTTGACTTTTATCACAGTATTTTCCGGACCATTTGACTTACTTTTTTCCTGGAAAATGTACCTAAAATACCCCTGTATTTTCTGGTCCGAATGCGCACGCAATGCTAATTCCTTTTTTTTTTTTTTTTTTTGTAAACCGAGGCTATATCGTTGTTGCCTAGCATATCCGAGGGAAGCCTTTCGCATTTCTCACTAGAACTTATTCGTTATTGCCAAGAAAAGCTCAATAAAACTTTCCTTTTTGATGGCACTGAAGACGATGAACCCTTTGAAAAAAGTAAAAGGTTTAGACCAAAACATTGGTAATGACGAGCGTGACTGTACCGAATTTTTGGGATTCTGCTTGTAAATTCATACTACACTGATATTTTGTTTAGTCTACTTGTGAAATGGTGTTTCAGATATATGCAATAAAATATATTTTCCCGAAATTCGCCTTCTAAAGCCGGGTTGCTCCTAAAGTCCGGAAAATGCGATAATTAAGCCTGATTGACGCTAGTGACATTTAAAATCATGACCTATGTGAAAGTATACCATACCAACAAAACATCTACAAAAAATTGTTCATATTTATGGATACATTTGATAATTATAATCCAAAATGTTAAAAGAATTCACGGAATACGCTGTTTAAAAACTAATTTTGAATATCATTCTACTTGATAAAACATAAATCATTGGGACTTTCTACCTGCTATGAATATCGAAGTCGTTTGTAAATGAAATGATACAGTGGGGTTTCTTCCAATTTTACCGAATTTTCCGAACCAATTTTATTGATTGGGCTCGACAAACCATCCAAAATATAATAACAGACTCTAGCGAGCCACCACACCCCCTAATTTAATACATTATACTTTCTTAGTTTAGAAAGAGACCACATCTTTCTAGCACTTGCATCTTTATTACTTTAGGTGCTGCGCAGCCTAGCTTCCATGAATTTTTTCCCCTTAATTATTTTTCCTTTCAACAGGACTCGCTGAACACAATACACCTGCATCATCCGTTGTATTTCTAAAGTCATAATATTGCCTATCCTCAGCTCCATCGACTTACTGAGCCTGCATCAGTTACAGAACCGAAGTTAACTACAAAAACTGTAAGAGCTAAGTATTACTTCATATTAGGAGCGGGGCTTGAAGAACTATTCATTAAAAGGTATTCTAGACAGATTTCTCCATGATGGCAGCTTGATCCATCAGCGAGTGCTGAAGGATAAAACTGTCATCAGTGAGTAATCAGTCGTTATCTTCGTACTAGGTAATGTCCCTATTACTACAATTGTGGAAGCATTATATCAAGAAGTAGGCTTACACCTTTCGCAATGTAGTGTAGGTCCTATTTCGTGTTATTATATCAGATGGTAAAACGAATTAGGCTGACATCGAAATCCGTACAGAGTAAACCATTCATCGCAAAAATAAAATTCTGATGAGAGTTTCATTCATGCTATTCAGAAGCGAATTACGCAGTAAAAAAAAGTTCAAAAACACTCCAATATATAGAGAGAGCTATATAACGTAAAATTTATTTCATATTTACTCCCCTACAAAAATGCAACCGAAGGTCTAGTCCAGCTTCTCGTTCGCCCATGCCTTAATACAGTACTTTGTTCACATTAAGTGGAATAACAGGCAGTTTTGCTCTAAATACAATGGAGTGTGTGTGTTGTTAAATGCCATGACAACTAAAGCTATGAGGTATCAGTATATTGTGTCCATAAATTGTATGTACAGTATTCTGTGATTTGTTTGCTGGTCGAGAAACCTGAGTTTCTGAAAGATAAAGCTATGCAACCCTCACCCGATACAAACTCGGCCACATCGTGAAAAAGTCAATTTCCTCGTGTCATTGACGGAATTCGAATTTGGGATTTTTCCACACGGTATAGGAGGACGGTCAGTGGCGTAGCCAGGGTAGAGTCAGCTGGTACATTGTACCCCCCCCCCCCCCGACGCGGAAATCTGGTAATGTGGCGCGTTTAGCATTAGACAATTGGTGCCTTTTTTTGTGAATGTACTCTCTGACAAAAAATGCTGGCTACCCCACTGAGGACGGTAATAATATCCGTTGTACTTCCGCGTGAGAATTGGAATACTGTATATTCAACTTGGTGTGCGCAGGTGCCCCTAGCGATGTTCTATTCCTGTTCGAGATGATTTTTAAATCCATCAGATTAGTTGGTTGCTGGGTTCGATTCCTTTCGATATTTCTAAAGTATTCTTCATTCGAGACTGTAGTTAGCCTATCTCAAGTGGAGGATGTAGGGTTCTCCAGTGAGTTATTCTAAGTTTTTCAGCCTTGGTACAACCAGCCTTGTGGTTACATATGTCCGGGTACAGCCAGCCTTTTCGGTTCTTGGTAACTCATAATGCTTGTTGTAGTAAGCAAGGATATTCAGAAAAATGTGAGGGGCTCGTGCTATACCATGAAACAGTCCACCATACAAGAACACCACCACCAGCCTTCACAGAGGGCTCGATGCGTTAGGGATCCCGTTACTTAATATGCATTCCTCCGAACTTCATGCGTCCGTCTGTATTAAACAGTGTGAACCGTGATTCATCAGGCCACTTTACGTGTTTCTAGTGCAATGCACCGACTATTGCTGCCGTTCTCTTCATTGCTGTTCCGCTCACAAACAAGAGGCTTTATGGGTTACTAAATGTGTTACCATAGACCCATTTCAGTAGCTTTTGATTGAAACTCTAGACAAGTGGTTCTCAAAGTGGGTGTCGCGGCACCTGTGGGTGCCGCTTACTCTTTATAGGGATGCCGCGACGTCAAATTTAATATCGGCTTACATTGTGGCCGTCGCTACAAAAGGTCGTCGATTTTCATGCAAGTGTGTAAATTGGAAGTCGTTATGAAATAATTGCTGATCGCAGTGTTTATGTACATACACCTACATATACAGAACAGCCTCGTAGAGCCGAGCCGTCCGTCGCGTATACTGTATTTGAAACAGCACAGCACAGCGCCGCTGCGAGCGCCCATACTCGCTTAGCGGATCTTAGCCTTTGGCATATCAGTGTGTCTAGTTTATGCATATAGTCGAGCATGTTTTTAACGTTAAAGTTTTAATTAATATTTATATTTAAAATACTTTAAAACAGTGGCCATGGAAAACTTTATTATTATTAAAAAGAGAAAAAATCAAGATAGTAATGAACATAGAAATTGTGCATAAAATGCGGTATGAGGCCAATTTTTAAATAAAAGGATTTTTGTTTAAAAATTCTGTTCCAAAAGCCAAACGTTTCTTTCATGCATTTTTCAAAAAAAAAAAAAAAAAAAATCCCTCATTGCCCTTCCACATGCACCACCTTACAAAATATTCTGCCAACGCCATGCACCCGGTGCTGGGGGTGCCGGGAATTTTTCATAATGGATTTAGGGTGTCTTCACATTAAAAAGTTTGAGAACCACTGCTCTAGACAGTGTCTGCGTTGATAGATGAGAGTACTCCACTACTGCCCATGATGCACGAGCATCTACGATCGTCTCTAGTGCGGTCGCTGATATCGCCTGCCTTTCCCATGGTACACCTTTAATGATTCTTCCAAGGTACTACAACTCTTCTTATAGGTCTGTTTTACCACGTGGCCCAAGACACCAGACCTCTGGAGTCTCCAATAAATTGGTAGAGTAGTGTATGCAAGTATATATTAAAATATCGGGAATTCAGTAATCCGCTCGAATACATTGACTTTTCTGTTTTGTTTTTTTCTTCTCTAATCAGTGCAAAAAAGATTTCGAATTTGGGATTAGAAAAGCTGATACTAGAGGTGGGACCACCCGTTGCCCACAACTTTCCCGGAGGAGGTAGGTCAGGCATAGAGGGATCGCATTAGAAGTACTCTGGCAGGCCTTGCCACCTAATTTCCTAAGATTTCAGTGGCAAGGGTATACCCGTATCGTCCCAAAAAAAAAGCACTATATATAGTGCTTTTTTAGGGGCGGTACTGCGTACCGGCACCTTTATTAACAGTGACGTGTGACATTTGGATGCAGTGCACTTTGAAATTTGCATTTTGAAATTTGTAATATTCCGTAAATTTTTTTCACGTTTACCTACTATTCAAATAAGCTTAAAATTATTTAACTAAATTTGCATTTTTTACTGTCTATTGTTAAGATATTTCTGTATAAAACTGATAACCATTTTATAATTCTAAATTACTCAGTCGGACCTCTGTTTAACGAAGTCCTTTTAAAGGGGTTATATATATATAAACGCGTATATTCAGTTAGAGTAGAGGTGAAGACTGAAGAAGGGGGTGGCAGGTAGAAGTATGAGGATGATAGAGAAGGCAACCCCAGAAATGTCAGTGGGGACAGTCCCACCAGGAGAAAAGAGGTGGCAGGGGAGGTAGAAAAACCTCCCCTCCCTACCAGGGAAAAGGGGTTTAAAGTGAACCGAATTAGGGCACCCGGTTCAGTATGACAGGTGCCAGTTGACATCTAGTGGCATGCTGGCGGCATTTTCAGTCCGTGTGGTTGAAGTCTTCGTTTAGGAGATTGTTATTGGTCACATCCTTAAGAGTCCTTTTGTCTTTTGTAGGATGTCTTAATTCGTGGGTTGTCTCTATTCGTAGGTTTTGGAACATTTTGGTGGTGGTTCCTGTGCAAGTTGTTCTTCACTTGATAGTTGTCTTTGGTGGGTGACATCTTTGGAGAAAGGATGGTTGTTGTTGTTTGGTTTTTAGGAGCATTAGCAACTAAGGTCGTATTGCTCCGGGAATATGCGGTGGTCATTCCCTGACCTTTCGGCATCCTCCGGATTTGGTGGTGACGGACTCGAACTCCGGTCTAATCAAGAAGCGTGTGCTACGCACTGCTGCTCCTTCCCACCTGGCTACGGAGGCGCCGCAAGGATGGTGGTTCACATCAATGATGGTAATGCTGGTCAAGTTTTCCTGCCTTGTTCCAGTACCATCAGGGTCCCTGGGTTCAATTAGTTGGGAGGATTATCACGTTACTGCGATTAGTTGTCTTCTCCTCGAAAAAAGCTGCTGTGCGTAGTTTGCGAGAGCTTGATACTCTTCCTTAGTATCCAGTAGGTGGTTTTCTTTGCCTTTTGGTATATAAGTCAGCTTTGTGATGAGCTGGCAGCAGAGGTCATCGTAGAGAGGGCACTCTCTACGATGACATGCTTGAGGTGATCCCAGTTCTCAGTTCCTCCACAGGAGCACGTTGGGTCCTCTCCTAGGCCAAAGGTTGTTAGTTTCGCCTTTATTTAACCATGGCCAGTAAGCAAATACTTGGCGTACAGGCCTGGAGAAAATCATGTCGGGGATTTTGGATAGACTCTGCTGATATCTGGGACGACGAATCTCCTGGTGATGTCTCCCTTGGTTGAATTTGTCCAGCGGTCCTGCCATACCCCCCTGCATGTGTGCTTAAAGTCTCCTCTTCTCCATTTTTTGGTTGTTGATTAGATTCAGCTCGAACCCCAAGCAGGTCTGAGACACGCCCTTAGAAAGATGATACATCATTCCTCTTCTCACCACCTCCAAGTAGAGGGGGAGGGCCCACCAGGACCTGGAGGGCGTGAGTACTCACAGTGCAGCAGGCGCGAGAGATGGAGAGCAAAACCGTGCGTTGAGTGGAATCCAGGATTCGTCTGTTTACTGCCGTCGTAGTCTTGCTAAACCAAACTCCGGCTGCATAAGTAATCACAAGAATGGAGATAGTCTTGTAATACAGCGAGAGGGTTCACTTGTTGAGACCCTAGTCCCGACGGGAGACCCTAGCAACCATGGCAGTTTAGTTTCTTTGGTTCTGATATATTTGAGATGAGCTTGGAAAGAGAGGTTCCGTCTAGTACTATGCCAAGATATTTGCATTGCTCCGACAACTTTACAGTCTTGTTTCCAATTTTAATCTATGGCAGTCTTGTAATACAGAGAGTTCCTTTGTTCCTTTAAGAAGCAGAGAGTTTGTTTTTGATGGTGATATGGTCAGACAATGTGTTTTTGCCCAGTCCTGGATAAGCAGGATTTTATTTTCCTTCCATGGGTTGGGGGGGGGGGGGGGGGGAGCGATGTGAAAAATATTCTTTCAAGGGAAAAAAAAATCTTAAATTATAACGCGAGTGCGAAGCTCACATTATATTTATGATTTAGTATTAACATTAGTATCGGAAAAATGATGCAAAGAAGCAAGCTTATGCAGTACCATCTAAAATTAAAGTAACGTACCACATACTAAAGCTGCATATACCCAGTTTTTTTCGCATGCTGTTAACAATCTCATAAAATAGCGAACAACAAAACTGTCAGAATGCAGTACACCATAACAACATACTTGCATTTTAGGGGTATATCCATGCCCCTTACGTATTTTTTACAAATTTTGGTTCAGTGTATCGTGTCAGTTATACATAGATTCAGTTTCGGGTTTAATACAATAGCAAATAAATAAATTAAAAAAAAAATTATTTATTTATATAAGGGGAAACCATTGTATTACTAGGAAACGTAAAATTATCACATCACTCCAGGGGCTCACATCTGGTGAGCTTATGCAGTACCATCTAAAATTAAAGTAACGTACCGCATACTAAAGCTGCGTATACCCAGTTTTTTTCGCATGCTGTTAACAATCTCATAAAATAGTGAACAACAAAACTGTCAGAATGCAGTACACCATAACCTTTGGTGGCTTGGCACACCCAAGGTCCTGAGCTGGATATTATCATTATTCTCTTTCTTGTTGATTCCCTTCTTCTTCTCTCTCCCTCTCAGGGTAACTCAATTTTTTTTGGCTGGTGCAGCATTAAGCCTCAGGCTTCCTTGCACCATATGACTAATAATAATAATAATAAACCGTTGTATTATGCTAGGAAAAGTAAAATTATGAAGAAGAAGAAGGAGAGAAAAAAAAAAGAGACGAATCACAGTTTCCGATTCAATGCAACGGCATGGGGGAGGAAATGTTTCTTTCCCCTACATGTCGCCGTTGTGTTATTCTAGGAAAGATAACATTATAAAAAAAAATAAATTAATAGACCATGATGAACGATATCTCAGTACACTTCAACTCCGCACGATATTTGTAACTTGCCTATCTATGTATAAACACGATACACTAAACTCACTGACTAAACCAGAGTAGTAAGATATCTTATTATGTGCACTAAACGTAGATTTGCAAGAATGACGTCACGCATTCAGATCATAACAACCTTAAATCCGGCAATGTTGATATACCCTTAAAATGCAAGTATGCCATGAATTCAAAAGTTTTTTCTGCTTAAATGCATTTTTCAGATGCCGTAACTTAAAAAAAAGTTACAGGTTAGTGGGAAAGCCAGTGATATTAGTTTGAGATAAATTTATTTGTTTGTAAAATACAAGTAGCTTTATTTATTGCTTTGTTTGTAAATTAGGTAAATTCGCTTAAGTTGTCTTCAGCTGGGAGCACTTCACAATGAAAATCGTTTGAATTACGGTTCAGTTAACCTTTGGTTAATTATCGATTTTTTTTTTTTCTTGTTTTTTAATCTTTCCGTGGGAAGTGTAACACTACGAACCCTGAATTTCGTGTTATAGAATGCACTCAACGGAAACTAGTGGAAAGCTTACTGGATAACTCAGTAAATCAAGCGAATTATGTCGGTAGATCCTCTCTCTCTTTGTGTATGCCATATCTCCCAACGGACGATATAGGTCAAGAACAGTTATCCAACCTTCTCTAATCGGGCATAGCGGAAATTATCAAATCGTCGCATTCCTTACTCCAGGTGGCGGATATGTTTGACAACTAAACTCGTTCGACTTAAAAATGAAGTACGGTTCATCGATAAACTGGAAATATAAATGTTTTCTGCCATAAAATGGGAAATGTTAGCGGAACCGGATTAAGACATTTAATATAAGTGACGAAAATTCTTTGGAATGCGTTTAACCGAACAGAAATCGTTTGGAAACGGTTTTTTACGTCCGCTATCCGGCCAAAATATTAATCGTGGCCGAAACGTATCTAGTGTAATTTTAAGCCATTGTTGAAGAGCAACAATGCTTCACATTCTGAATGTGACTAGATTATTATTAGTAGGATTCAGACATGGAGACCAAGGGAGGGAGGCTGAATTTACCATTATGTTCTCTAACTCAGTAGTTTCCAAACTTTATGTTACTACGCCCCCCTTTTAAAAAAATCTAATCTTGACGCCCCCCTTTATTTCATAAAATAATACAGATACATTTTGAAATGGTAAAAAATGTATTAATACAAAAAATGAAAAAAAAAAAAAAAAAAACATAATTGACAGAATAATAACAAGGTTTTACTATATATATATATAACCCCAGGGGCTCACATCTGGTGAGTATGGGCTTGGCACACCCAGGGTCCTGAGCTGGATACCATCATTCTTCTCTTCTTGGTGATTCCCTTCTACTCTCTCTCTCTCTCTCTCTCTCTCGCTCTTTCTCTCTCTCTCTCTCTCTCTCTCTCTCTCGCTCTTTCTCTCTCTCTCTCTGGGTAACTTGGAAATTTTTTTTTTTAGCTGGTGCAGCATAAGCCTCGGCTTCCTTGCACTATATGGCTAGTAATAATAATAATAAGTAATAATAATATATTCATTTTTAAATTATTTTGTTTTTAATGCGATGGATGTGCTTGTTTATTAGCACAAAGTTTATCGAATCTAGGTGTCATTGAGGAGAGTGCTACTCGTAGCTCTTTTTCTGCTATTAAACGGGCTCGATATTTGGATTTCATTGCAACCAATGCAGAAAATTCCGTTTCGCATAAATATGACATTACGAATGGCAGCAATACTTGCATTGCTTTGCTTGACAAAGTATTATATTCTTCACTTCGATTCAACCAAAATTGAACTAGGGTTTCACTCTGAAATTTTTGTTTCAATGAAGTATCGCATGATAATTCCATCAATTTCTCCTTTTCAATAGTTGATGTTTGTTTGTTATTTGGAACATTAGCAACTAAGGCCATATTGCTCCGGGAATATGCAGTGGTCATTCCCTGACCTTTCCGCATCCTCCGTATTTGGTGGTGACGGGCTCGAACCCCGGTCTAATCAAGAAGCGTGTGCTATGCACTGCTGCTCCTTCCCACCTGGCTACGGAGGCGCCTTTCAATAGCTGTCAATCCAAATTCATCATCTTGTTCATCGACAAATGGATCTGTATCCACGCGAACTTTGTAAAATCAAAATCTTCCAAATAATGGGAAAAGTGCATTAGCAAACCATCCAAGTGTTCAGTAAATAGATTTTTGTTTGCCTCAATATTAACTCTGGCGCAGAAATCATTTAAAAGTGGAAACATGTCGAACTTATTTTTTTGTAAATTTGATTTCCACAGCTCCAATTTTTTATGAATGCTTTCACTTTGTCTTTTTGAATCAGTGAATGCATTTGTGGTCCTTGCATTGTTTTATTCAAAACACTCAATTTTCCAAAAATTTCAACCAAATAGACAAGTTTAACAATAAAGTTATCATTCCCAAATAAATTTGCCTCTTCATTATGATTTTCATCAAGAAAAATTGCAATCTCTTCTTTGAGTTCAAACACCCTTTGAATCACTTTTGCACGAGATAGCCAGCGCACTTCACAATAGTATAGAAGTGAGGTATAATTAGCTTCCATATCTTCACACAGCTTTGCAAACAACCTAACTTTTAAAGGACTGTTTTTTATGTAGTTTATAACTTTCGTAACTTTTGTAAAAATGTTGTTAAGTTCATCGCTCATATTTTTTGACACAAGAGCTGCTCTGTGAAGCATGCAGTACGTCCAGATAACTTCGGGTGCTTTCTTTTTAACTAATGCCCGAAGACCTGCCTTGTGTCCTGACATTGACTGTGCTTTGTCAGTACAGAGTCCAATGCAGTTATTCCACTTTATGTCGTTCTCATCAAAAAAGTGTTAATTATATTAAACATTTCATTGGATGTGGCCTTTCCAGGAATGGGGTTGCAAAATAATATATCTTCCATTATATTAGTTTCTGCAACATATCGGACATATGCAATTAAATGAGCATCTTTAGCTACATCAGTTGCCTCATCTACTTGTATGGCGAATTTCGAAACTAACTGATCACAAAGATCTTCAGATATATCATCGATTCTTCTGCCAGCTGTATTATCAGCAAGCGGTATTTGTCGCAACTGTTTCGCATATGATTTGCCGAACATTATTTTAACCATATCAATAGCTGCTGGCAAAACTATAGTTTCTTCTATTGTGTGTGGTTTTTACATTTCGCGATTCTGTAAGAAACTTGGTACTACGCTAGAATTGCATTTGATGGAACAGAAACTATTTTTTTGAACGTGTGCTTCTGTTCATTAAACTCATCTACTTTTCTTTGAAAAAATTCTATGGGCTTACCAGCGTATTCAGAATGCATAGTTTTAAGGTGCCGTTTTAATTTGCCTGGTCTCATACTATCTGCAGCCAAAACTTTCGTACAAAACATTGGTTTTTCCAAGCCATCTATAATAACACTTGTGACTCCTAATGATAAATAGGATGAATCGTATTTTCTTGTCTTGCGAGTTCTACCTCCTTGTTCCCTGTTGCTTGTATTCCCACTATCTTTACTTGTATCAGTATCTTCATTATTAGTGGATTTTCTCTTGTAACCAGTCAAAAATTTATCCATTCGTCTAAAAATATTAGAATTGACTTTATATTCTTAAAAAATACTTCTAAATTACTAACGATTATTATCAGTAAGTAATAACGCCAAAAACAATAAAAAACACAATCGCACACCGCTGAAACCGTATTTTCAACCATGCAACTAATGCTATACTCTGCAATCTATCAATATATGTCATACATAGTACGCACTAAATTAGTTAGAGTGAGATAGGTGGCAGTAAATGCTTTAAAAAATAGGTTATAAAATTTAATGTTATGTTATGAAAGTTTATTTATATGTATATATTTTTTTATTTATATATGTTATGTTATGAAAATTACATTTCTGTTAAACTTTTCGCGCCTCCCAGTTTGGAAATCGCTGCTCTAACTGGCCATGAATAGGTCTAGAAGGATGGTGATAAAAATGATGCATGGAGTGCATATGTGATCTAATAAATTTCTTGAATATGCTGCAGCCTCCAGGGTCATACTTGTAAATAGATGCATGAGGTGCTAGCTGGGGTCCCAGATAAATTTAAATCTTTAGATTTAAATTAAATTGTAGTTTTGGGTTTTTTAACACCCGAACTTACAAATACCCCAAAGTGATTTTGTATCTGAGGCCTCTAAAAGTGTAAGTACAGTTCTTGAAGCTATTTCAGTGAACTTAATCTATGGCCCGAGAATATTCCTTACACAATTATTCCATTGCCTGCAGCATGTACAGAAGGGGTGATGGATCCATCATATTGACTCCACACTCTAACCTTTGTTTTCTAATTCTTCATCCTCCAATTGCATCGACTCAAATACTTCTGCAAGCAATGACTGCAGTAAACTATAATAAACAAGCGGTTTATGGATGCTGAACTGCAGATTTTTCATTTCTGTTCACATTGTTCGATCAGATCTTGGGTCACTTATTAAATTCAGCAATTGTTTGATATTATGTCAGAAATTCAACCCCGTGGTTCTACTATCCATCTCCTCTTTTGATACAATTACTCCTGAAAGTTGATTCCTCATATACTGGCCACTTCATATAACACTACATAACGAAACATATTCAGACATCTCTCCACGAGTACTTTGTGATACGTGTAGGCAGAGCCGCCGCAAGTGCGTAGGTGAGGTAAGTATCGCTTACGAGCGGCAGCTCATGAGGGCGCCGATTTTTTTTTTTTTTTTTTTTATATTGTTTTCTGATTGTTTAACGCTTATCAGTATTCAAAATTTATGGCAGCAAATTTTATTTTGCTTACTGGCGGCACAACGCAGCGCTACTGCGTGTAGGGGGCTCCTGTGTCTCTTCTACCCATTGGTAAGGCAGCTGAGTCTGCGCGGGTAGCATAGTGGAACCGTCACCGTCCTCCCCACACCGGGTGGAAAAGGCCCGGGTTTGAATCCCGTCGATGATGCGAGGAACTTTAATGGGCTTTTTTTCACTCCGTGGCTGATTTAGTCGGTCTCAGGCGTAGATAGCAAGATTTTACCTCTAGCAAACAGACAAATCGACCATAGAACACACGCAATTAACAGACATAAGACACAGCACAGCAGATGAATTTAATTATTCGGGTGGCCTAAATATAATAGTTTAGTTTTTTTTTTTGTCATGTCATAGTTGCCCAAACAAATCATCTGCTGCGGTGTGCGCAAAAAACTGGATGCATCCCATTCAGTCAGGGACAGCAAATGTCCTATTTACATCAAGGCAAAGCGAAACCAACAACTGAAGACAGACTATGGTAGCGAGGCCTAAACCATTCAACAACAGTGTTATTAAATTTATACAACTTAATGCTCAGCGAGTACGTGCAGTAGCAGAGGAAATAAGGAAAAAGGCAGATGAAGAAAACATTGATATATTACTACTGCAAGAACCATACACCCACTCCAAGAAAGTTAGAGGCTATCCTCTCACATATAAAATAATTCAAGCAGATGAAGATACTCTCTGTGCTGCCATAGTCGTCCGGAACCCGAACATAATGGTCACCAAAATCTCTTCTCTCTGAACGGTGTGGGCAGTGTGTATGCCCATGTAATTGGCCCCTTAAGTGCCTTCTATTAAATATCACTCTATTGTAGACCCAGTCAAGACATCGGCCCAGCTATTGACTACCTAAGAACAGTTACCACTACTCTACCTAACGCTAAAATCATCCTGGGGGTGGATGTTAACTGCTGTTCTCCTGCTTGACACATCCTCACAGCTGGCCGACCTGGTTGTCATAATGGGCGGCATTTGGAAGACTTTCTGGCCACCTCACTATTTAATATAATAAACAGGCCCAATAACCTCCCAACATTCTCTAGTACTATGTGAGAGGCTACAATACACATAACAGTTGCCACAAGATCAACTCAAATAAGGTGTCGGGGTGGCAGGTCAATGAAGCCTGGACCACCTCTGACCATAGAGCAATAACATACAGCCTCATAAGAAATATAGAATCAACTCCTACTCCGCACTACGATATCAACCGCTATACCATCAGCAAGGCCAATTGGGAGCTGTTCACCACTTCTCACCAGTCAACAATCAGGGATCATAACTCTTGTGATATCCTCTCCCTGAATCCCGAGCAGCATCAGAAGCTTGTCACTGACATAACACCCTCCCCTGCAATCAGTCTATGCCCAAGAAAAAACCTCTTCCAAGTGCTGTTCCATGGTGGTCTCTTGAACTCTAACGCCTACACTGGACTGTTCATAACAAGAGGAAAACTTTTCAGAGAGCTCGCACTTCTTGGCAAGCTACTGAAGTGGAAGCCCTTCGTGAAGACTATAAGAGGACCAGGAACCAATACACTTCCATGATCAGGCAGCAAAAAAGAACTACAGGGAGCGGCTGGTTACCACCACTGGTCACTCAGCCCCTTGGGGTGTGGTGTACCAAGTTACTACCAACAAACTTCCAAGAGGAGTAGTCCATTCCATAATAACACCATGACGAATCATGACAACGTCACGGGAGCAATCCAGGATGAATATCTTGGATACTCTCTTTATCAGCGACGCCGACCATCTCACAACACAACAGCAGCAAAGTTGTCTAGATAATGACAATTACCACATTGATTCTGTGGAGGAAGAATTGCATCAAGCCCTTGGCAAAATGAAGGATAAAAAATCCCCAGGACCGGATCACATTCAACCAGAAATACTAAAAAAGGTCACCCAGGTGAATCCACAATTTCTGCTTAAGCCGGTTAATAAATTCCTAACCCAGGGATCCTCCCCAGAAAGCTGGAAAATAGCTGAACTAAAGTTAATACTCAAAAACCCATCGAAGCCTCCAGAACAGCCTAACTCGTACCAGCCCATTGTCCTCCTGTCCACATTGAGCAAGCTACTTGAACGCTTCCTCCACACCAGACTCCTAGCACACTACACAGAAGCTGGTTGACATCCAATTCACAGTATGGATTTTGCCTAGGACGCTTCACAGAGGATGCTCTCTACCAAATAACCCAAGCTGCAGCCAAAACTAATTACAAGTACATCTTCCTCATAACCATTGACTTTGCCAGAGCCTTTGACATGCTCTGGTGGTCAAGCATTCTTTGCAGGCTGGTATGCATACCAGCCAACTTATACAAGTGTATACAAAGTTACCTTTCTAAGTCTATCTACAGAGGCTGCTCACAGGGCTCGGTCCTCGGCCCATTCCTCTGGGACATCGTCCTTGATGAGTTACTTGGCCTGGATCTGGGCCCTGTTACTATCCAAGCATTCGCAGATGACATTACCATCTCCATTGCAGCGGACACCAGAGCAGCTCTCGAGGCCACTGGAAATCAAGCACTACAGATCTTACAAGACTGGGCGACTCTACACAAGCTCTGGATTTCCCCACAGAAGACAAACCATACTTCTCAAAGGCACCCTGCAAATATCAAAGGTACAAGGAAAAACCACGAAGATGGTAACCTCCCTAAAACACCTGGGTATTATCCTGGATTCGAAGCTCTCCTTCCCGCACCTCTCATACCTTCAAGACAAAATCAGAAATGGAGAACACAGTAGGCTCTCCGGCCCTTCAGGTTCTTGCAGGTGTCCTCCCCCTTGACTTGGAGGTTATCCGTCGAGGATTGCACTACTGCTTGTCGCGAGGCATCCCAGCTACCATCTTTGGACATACCATTGACACCCACACTGACTGTAAGCAAGAAAAGAAGAAACTAGCTGCCATGCTACTACAAATCTGGCAGACAAGATGGGAAGAGACGGACAAGGGCCTAATAACTAAGAAATTCATCCCGGATGTCAGACTTGTTTATCCAAAGTCGCCACCTTGGTTCTCTCCTGTACATATATTATAATTGGACATGGCTCTATAAATCCTAAGTTGACTACCTTGGGAAATCATCAATAACCCCTACTGTATATGTGGAGAAATTGAAGATTGGGACCATCTTCTTTATAACTACCCAATTTATGACAATCTTCGAGGAACACTATACACCAGACTCCAACATGTACCTCAAGGACAGGAGCACCTGTTCATTTCTGACGAAAAACACTACAAATTACTAACAGAGTACGCACAGAACTCTACAACCAACTCAAGCTAGGGATACAAACCTGTGAGGGACTTTCTCAAATCGGAAATAAAAAACTCTACTTGACCGTTTTACCAGAATCGACTTGCTAACCTTGTTAGCAGGTAATCATCCAGGGTAGGATGATTACCTGCTAACTCACCCACATGGTTGGGTAGGCTCCAGTGGTCTAGACCACTCCACTGCAAAATATAAGTCACACTCAGCACTCTTGCTGAGTGGTTTACCCTTCTGGAGTTATTCCCTACCCCTTTTCCCCTGGTGGGGCATATGCTCCACTGTCAATTTAGGGGATGCCTTCACCTACATCCCCTTACTCTTACTTTCACCCCCCCCCCCATCTTCTTCTGTACACCCTATACTGCCGCACTCTACCTTACTTTTTATTTATTTTTATTTATTTATTCATTTCATTATATATTTTTAAATTGGTCTCCATTCAGGAAGCACAGGCGACCCGGACAGAGACCTGCCAGAGAATAATAGGCAGCCTGGCTACCTCCTAGTGGTGTCTGCGGCCAAATGCCAGGACACACAACAGAATCCAACACAATACTACGCATTCAACACACAACACTTTTTCTGGCATTTACAGTGTTCTGTATTTCTTCACAGTGTACATATGGCGCAGATGTGGGAAACCACAGGTGGCACCCGACCCTAACACTATGTCATAGTTGCTGATCGCCAATATGACTGCTGTTACGAGTAGACACGTTTTTACGAGCTCCTGATTCTTGTGTTAAAATATGAGTTTTAAGTGTTTAGTTCGCCAAGAAAAGTGTTCCCATTGAAAGACATTCATCTGAGGATTCCCTAGGTGAGACAATTTTGCAAACTTTTGGGAATTTAGCAAATTACCAGCGTTTTTATCTGTGTCCTTTGTCACCATGTGGCTGGCAGTAGGGCCATAGAGAGGCACCGATTATAATGCAGAGGCCATGTTGGTAGTGTGCACTTGACTGGGGAGGGTGCCCCAACAGTATTTTTATCGGGCTGAAAGAGAGCTCCAACAAATTGTGCTTTTAACTGTCTTAAACAGCCGAAAAATGTTTTTAGAGAACTTCCCCCCCCTCCCATAAACTTTTCATGGTGAGGAACAAACTCTTCTCCAGTGAATGATATTGTGTTTTTGACAATACCATCGTCTTCAGCAACCCCAAAAACACTATAGGGAACTAATTCCACTGCTCTAGTTGCAAAATACATGTTTGTTCTCCCCCCCCCCCCAACTGTGGACAGTGGGGTCAGCCCAAAACTTTGCTCACAGACTGTTCAGCTGCTATTCCACCTACGGACCTGCTACAGGTGACAAACCCACAAAACCTCGTTAAACCGAATCAACTCGATAATCCGGATTTTACCAGATATGGAGGGGAAAACCTGATAATAACCAGGACACCATGCAGCAAAACCCAAACGATCATTCCATTATCATCGAACACCAGGATGAAGCAGTGGACCCCCGCTCTGGAGCCCCCAGACAAGCAAGAGAAAGAATAGGAAGGCAATAGTGCCAAATTCACAGCGGGAGACACACTAACACACTGAGCCTAAGGAGCCAAAAGAAACACGTGACAACCAGTGAAGTCAAAAAGATGCCAGCGAGGAGAAACAATCAGAACTGCCTTTGGATCCCACCCTGCCAGAGGGCACCGTACATGAGAAATCAATGTTTCCCAAAACCTGGAAACACTGTTCAAGGAGCAAACCAACAGGGTGACCACAGAGCTTATAGCCGAAATCGTCAACTTGTGGAATAAGCTGGACACACTCCTGATAGAAACTTTCCTAGAGAGTGTAAGAGCAACAGCAAAGCACCAGGCTTATATTGATAGTGGGGTGAACAAAATGGTACAGTGCATGCCCACATACGCCCAAGTGCTGAGGACCAGAAATGTGTAGAGAAAGGGTAGGAAGGGAGGAGGGGGTTATGCTGTTAGTTAAGAAACACATAAAATCTAAAGTGCATTCAGCTGACATGGGTGGATAGTGCAATGTTGAGTCAGTTTGGTGTGACAAGCACTGGGAAAGCAAAATTGAGATGAGTGTGTTATAAGCCTAATGACTCTGATGAGTAAAATGAACAACTATACAGAGAAATAGTGGGCCAGTAAATCAGATGTCTTATAATGGGGGATTTTAACTATCCAGATAATGATTGGAACTTGTGGCTGTGTCACTTGCACACTAGCACGGCTTTTGTGAATTTATTGGATGATTGTTTTCTACAGCAGCAGGTTCGAGAGGCAGCTAAAGGGAATAATACTCTTGATCTGATTATCAGCAGTGATTCTTCATGCATTAAGAATCTGCAGATAAAGGAACCACTAGGTGGCAGTGAACACAGTGTGCTGATGTGGGATTGACTTAAAGATGTAACTACCATCAGGGGTACAGGGAAGGGTTTTTTGCTTTCGTAAAGCTGACTACAGTGGTCTCAGACAGTTTTTAAATTATATACAGTGGGATCAACTGATAATGTTACCAACAGCAAATTCTAAATGGGAAGCATCGAAGGAAGTAATCTTGGAAGCTTTCTGTCCCAACTAAGAAATACTGTTCAAGGTTTAGGCCTAAATGGATGGCAAATGAACTGATGAGACTCCTGGCAAAGAAGAAAAATTCATGGGATGCATTTATTTTTTAGGTAACATAGAAGACTGGTAGATATAAGCTAGTCTGTAATCAAGTCACAAAGGAGATTAAGAAAGTGAAGGCAGATTAGCCAGAAGCTAAATGATTTTGTAATTACTGAGTGTGTGGAGGAGAAATTGAAATTGAACATAAAAAAGGCACTTGGGTGAATGGGATCTATCTAGTTATATTAAAGGAGGCAAAGGAAGTAAGCAAATCCTTAACCATAATTATGAAAGCTTCCTTGGACTCACAGGAGGTCCCTATGGACTGGATATGTGCAATTCACAAAGGGGAAATGAAGGGTGACACCTGTAATTACAGACCTGTTAGTTTAACTTCTGTTCCAGGGAAAATAATGGAGTCACTGGTTAAGGAAGCATTGCAGGATCATCTAGACAAGACTGCAGTTATAGTTCAGACACAGCATGCATTTGTGCATGTATTTGTTACATCTTGTCTGTCAAATTTGATTGGATACTATGATATGATCACAGAAGAACTACATGCAAAAAATAATTTTGATATCATATACTTGGATTTTATGAAATATTTTGATGCTGTTGCACATGGATACTATGATGTGATCACAAAGGAACTGGATGCTGGGAATAATTTTGATATCATATATTTGGATCTTAGAAAGGCTTTTGATGCTGTTGCACATGGAAGACTGCTGAACAAATTGGAGCAGTGTGACATTGGAGGCAAGTTGCTGCAATGGATAAAAAGATAGTTGAGTGGGAGAAGACAGAGAGTGGTAATCAATGGACACTGCTCTTCGTGGACTAATGTTATTAGTGGTCTCCCCAGGGTTCTTTTCTGTATTTATTGATGAAGGTATATCAGGATTAATGTCTAAGTCTGCAGACTATACGAAGGTTGGCAGGGTTGTTAATGATAATAATGATAGTATACTACTGCAAAAGGATCTAGAAAAGCTAAGCAGATGGTCTGAGAGGTGGCAACTGAAGTTTAACATTAACAAATGTAAAGTACTGCATGTGGGTAGCAGTAACCCCAGAATAATGTATTAACTGTGTGGTACTGTGGTACTCAGGGTAGTAGAGAATGAAGAGGACCTGGGGGTAATTGTGCAGACAGGCTGCAAGAGTAGCTCATGGTGTCTTGTCAATGATATACAGAAATTTTGCTAGCAGGGATAAGGAGGCGATTGTCCCCTTGTATAAGGCAATGATCAATCCATACCTTGAGTACTGCACACACACATCTGGAGGTCTCATTTTAAGAAGGATGTACAGCTGCTGGAACTAGTACAGAGAAGGGAAATGAGATTGGTGAATGGAACAAAGGGTTGCTGTTACCAAGAAAGACAAGTTCTGCAAATTGCAGTGCCTGGAGACCTAAATTAGACCTGCGATGTGGTCTAATTGAGGTGTATAAGGCTTGAATAGTTTGAACAAGCTGAATGCTGATTGGATTCTTTCTCTTGTTCAGATTACTCACCTGAGGGACATAAATTCAAACTGAGGAAAGACAATTGTAGAATAGATGTGCAGAAATTTGGCTTTAGCAAGCGGGTGGTTGATAGATGGAACAAACTAGCATCTGTTGTAATGGAGGTCAAAAACTTAAATATGTTTAAGGCAGAACTAGACAAGCATTTGGAATGAATGGATGGGTGAAAGCTAATGCCTATATTTGTTCTATATGTTAAAATTATTCAGTTGTGCATTTAACCTTACTTTTTCTCGTATTGATGGCTATTTTATATTTTGATTTTTTCTTATTTATTTTCAATTTATAGACTTAATGATGAATTTCACTGTTAAAATGAATTTGAAATGTTATCCTTAGATGAGAAAGATTTTTGTTTAATTGTAACATAACTTTATAAAAATCCAACAAATAAAACTCTGGTTAAAAGAGATGCTGAGTCGTGTTTATTATTTATTTTTAGCATACAGTTATAATACCCATGTTATGCCTTTCACACAAAATATAAATATAAATATGATGTAGTAATCCAGAGCAATGCTAAATTCGCATTGAAATAAGTTATCCTGTATGAGTTCTTTGTCATCATGGCGTTGGAATATTCGGATTGAAATAATGAGGCTCTGAATTCCCAGATTCAGAACACATTCATTAAAGCAATGGCATTACTGTACAAATATTTACAACTAAAATGTTGAAACTTTCCAAAAGTATAACATTCAGGAAAATTCACAGTCTTCAAGAAGAGTTTCCATATCTGGCACACAGACTACTTTATGCTGTAACCGTCCCAACTCATACATATTTCCTGAATTTTCATTCACTTTCACAGATACAACTTTCTGCAAGAATCCCACTGATGTGCCCATCTCCACATCAAGCACTACAGAACCGATTAGAAGACGTGTCTTCCCAGATTTCATTATTTGCAACTTTCCAAGGCATCCTTCCTGTAAATCAGCTAATGTGCATGTGGTTTTAGCATCGGCATTTTCCTATATTATAAATGAAAGAGATAACAGCATATAATGGAACAATTTTAAGATTTTTCTCAAAAAACATATATATATATGAGACTACACAAGAGTAACATATTTCTAACATGGCCTAATTATCATGTGAATTGGAAGAAAAATATTTAAAGTAAAGAATGTACAGATTTTAATAATACTAAAAAAAAAAAAAAAAAAGTAATTTTCAATGTGTTATTTTTTTTCATTTAGATAAAAATTTTTTCTTATTATTATATAAAAGTTTGTAAAAAGAGGCAGCGTTTTCATTTCCCAATGATTTATCATCACAACTTACTAAATTTTGGAGAAAAACAAGTAACAAAGATGCAAGGAATAGCAAGAAGAAATTGAAAATATGCTCTGCACTCCTAATTGGAGGGGGGAGGGGAGAGAAAACATAATAAAAAAAATAAATTTTCTGTTTATACTCCGGAACGACCAAACAAGTCAAGAGAAGTTCGCATGATAGATTGAATACAAGAAACAGCACCGTATTCAGTAGTCACGGGCTTGAACTCCGATCATTCAAGGCATGTGCACTATATCTCTTCCATATGTTTATGTGCATGTACCAAAGATTTCACAACAGGATATATAATGAGGTAAGTACAGTATTGGATGCTAATTTTCTAAGGAAGAGGAAGTACATGATCCTGAAAACTCTTAGTTATCATTTATAATAAGCTGAAGTAACCTGGAAGTGTAATATGACAGAAGTTAATGTTGAATAAATTCCAAGTGATTAACACTTTCAGGGGTCTTAACAAAAACACACAATAGCAAGCTAGGTAAATTATGCAGTACAGTACATTTCAGGCATGTTCAATTTTTATTATTTCTTAAATTGAACTTTTCCTTTTTCATTGATGAAACAAAATAACTAATTAAATAATAATAATATATTAAAGCAAGCAAGTAATAAGGAAGTCACTGCTTTTTTATGAATATATATTTTTTTTTTTTTTTGTATGGTGAAAAGTGTTTGTTTCCTCCTATATTTTAATAACAATTCTTTCAAATTCATTCAAAACTTCATGTTTCAGTTGTGATTAATAAGCAAATAACAATAATTTCTGATTTATGCATTTTTAATATCCAGTGCTTGGGCTACATTAATACTTGCACAGTATATGGAATAGCCTATATACTGTGTGTATGTGTATATATATATATATATATAAAAATAGTGAATTAAAACCAGTAGAGATAACAGAAAAATAAAAATCGTTTCGACAAATCAAATGCACCAAAGCACACAAAGCAGCAGCAGCAAAGGATGCAAATGTAAGTATATGCATATTATAAAAATATGCATTCTTGTAATGCATATTGCATTCTTGTAATGCCAAACAACACGAGGTTGGGAATAGGCATGAGATAAAGGCTCCATTGGAGAAGAGACAATCACCAAGTTGTGATCTGAAGTACCTAAAGGACCTTTCACTTCGACCGTGTACTTAGAAGGGTTGTGTGTGAGAAAAAGATCAAGCACGTTGGCTGTATGATTAGGATTGTTCGGTATTCCTGTAGGTAAATTAACAATCTGTGCAAGGTCATTAGTAATTGCAAAAGCCTCAGCATCTCAACCAGCTGGGTCGGTGTGACTAGAAAATGGAAGACAGCTGGAGTTGTGAACATTAAAATCACCAAGGAAAATTACCTCACTGTTAGGAAAGTTGAACTGGAGAAAGTCAAGTTGCAAAGAGAGGAAGTCAAAGAGCTCCAAGTGATTTGTGGAGTTGGGAGAACGGTAGAGACAACAGATGACTTTGACACAATGAGGTAGAGAGATTTTAAGCCAGCAATCAAAGAGAGGAGATTCCAAATTGCCAAGTCTCTGACAGGGAATATCAGAATGGACATATGCACAAGTACCACCTTTGAGGTGAAAGGAATCATACAGCAAATAATTTGGGCATCTGAGATGGGCAGTAGTTGAATCAACCGATAACTGAAATGCTGTCAGAAAAAATACATGAGGTTTGGCAGACTGCAAGTGGAAATGGACATCATTGAGATTAGAATTGAGACCACGTATATTTGTGAAATGAATTAGGAAGTGCTTGGGAGGTTTAGATCTTTTTGCAGATAAGCTTGCTCTATTAGTTTGACAATTCATGGTGTATTCAATAGTAAGAAAAATTGGGTGGGACATGCTGTATGAAGTAATGAAATTTTTGGATATGGCGTAGACACGGTAAGAATATACCCAGATCCTTGACATAATGTGGCCTCGACAATGCTCCCCACATACACACTACTCGGACTCCCTCCAGTCACTATCTGGCAGAGTAAAGGTAGCAAGATTATACACTAGCTGATCCGGAAGCCTCCTAGAGAGTTACCAATATGTTCGGTCTGGTGTACTAACTATCGACCGGCCTGTGAACACCGTTTTAGAGCTGTACCCTCGAAATGTAAGGAATATTGGATCTTGCCACGATGTTCATCATAACCTCAAAAGTCATCAATCATACTGTATGATGGAAGAGATAGGGAAGGGCTGACCGGAACTTAGCTCTAGAGACTAAACATGGGCTCCACCACTTCAAGCCTGCAATAAGCAAAATGGTGGTATTGCACAGGTTGATGATAGTCATATACCACCTAGTACTGCCTGGTAACATAGAGGTGCAGCATTCCTCCATATGGTGTGGGTGCCACACCTCGATCCCTGCTTATGTTGGTTCACACCTGGGTGGTTACCCACCATGTACTTATGCATGGAGGTTATACCCAGAATTACTAACAGTCCCACCATCGTGAAGGTGCAAGCAGAGGATTTGGCTGTCACAGACCGTCTGGACTTCGCCGAAACTGGGTCCACTTAACTTGAGTGTCCCTCGAATATCAGTTCCATCAGCGTTTTAGACTCCCAGGTAGCAAGTACAGCTTGTCTGGCATATCTGAGTGAATGTCTGTGACCAACCTCAAGGACCAAGGACTAATCTTGTTGCCCTTCTCTGTACTTGTTCCAACAGCTTTACATCCTTCTTAAAATGAGGCCTGCATCTCAGGCCACATCTTGAGTACACAGTACTCAAGGTGTGGCTTGACCATTGCATTATACAAGGGGATAATCACCTCCTTATCCCTGCTAGAAAAATTCCTGTATATCATTGACCAGACACTTGTCAATGATATACAGCATATCGTTGACAAGTGTTCATAATTGTGCAGGCAGATATACAGATCTGCCTGCACAATTACCCCCAGGTCCTTTTCGTTCTCTACCACTGTCAGTGTAGTACCAGAGTTGATATGTCACTCTGGGGTTACTTCTTCCCATATGTAGTACTTTACATTTGTCAATGTTAAACTTCATTTGCCACCTCACGCTCATCTTCTCAACTTTTTTAGATCCTGTTGCAGCAGCATACTGTCATTAGTGTCCTTAACAACCCTGCCAACCTTTAATACCAAGGGTTGTTAAGTTGTTGAACACTGAACCCCCGAGTCCCTCAGGGTTCAGTTTTCCCTGTACCGTTTCTTATTATACTTATCAGAGTCATTAGGCCTATAACACACTCCTGCTCTCAATTTTGATCTCCCAATGCTTATGTCACACCAAACTGACTCGTCACTGCACTGTCCAGCAATGTCGACTGGCCTCACCTCCTTAGATTTTGTGTTTCTTAAAACACAAAATACCTGTTCCCTTTCTATCCTTCCTGTACACATTGTACTCCCCAAATTCCAGTTCTGCATTCCTTATATCTGTGTGACACCACGTTTCTGATATCCCAACAATATCTGCCTTTGATGTTTTGAGCAATACCTCAAATTTATTTACCAAACTCCTAGCATTGGTGTACATGCAAGTATACATGCACCTTTTCCTATTCTTAACTACCCTAACACAACCTATATGTTTACTTGTACCACAATGACACCCAGCAGTCTCTGAAATACCCTGCATCTTGTTTTCCAGGCTGCTGCTCATTCCAATAGAAGCAGTGCAAGAATCATTTTCACCTCTGCCAGTAGCTACTGTTAATCTATTAGTCCTTGTATCCCACCAAGCTGGCAGTTTTCCGATCCACCTAACACTGTCTCGATAGCATCAGCAAATATTCTTGCACCCTTTCTATTTAAGTGTATCCCATCCCTGTAGAAGCAGTCTCTCCTGTTAACAAGCATAGGCTGCGAAAAAATTCTACCCCATGAGCCTTGCCCAATCTCTCCAGGGCCAATTTGATCGACAAGGCTCTCATCATATACTCCCTCCTATCGTGTCTGGGCAGAATTGCAGACACTTTCAAATTCAACACTAATTCACGAATTTTTTTCAACAGTGACCTGTACTTGTTAAGTAATTCTGCCAGTCCCCTGCACAATATCATTAGTGCCAACGTGTACAACAATATCACTTTTTGTGCCCTTAAAAGATGATAACCTCTCTACAATGTCATCAACCTTTGCCCCTGGCAGACATACCCTGGTCCTGTCCCACCTATCAATATTATTGCTTTGTATAGCTGTCACTGTCATTACTCTGTGAAAGAAAATACCACATCTCTACTCCTCTCAATTTGACTGTTTTACAACAGGGTATTAACCCTTTTCTAATTCTTGATTTTAATAATATTTTCTTTGTTTTTAATGGCTTGTATGGATTTCCAGAAATGCTGACAGTTTCATTTATACTGATGACTTTCTTGAAGTAGTAGTGGACAGTCAAATTAAAGTATTTTATATTGCTTGATTTTAATGTTTTCTTTCTGTTCGCTTCCACCTTTTTATGTACACATTTCTGTTTTGCAACAATAAACAATATCAGTTGCATGCGTTGGCTATTGTTATCAATTAAGCCATGTCCTTAAGTGATCACGATAAGTGGTGTCCACTATATATATGTATGAATATTTGGTAATCCAGCTTTCAACGTTGATGTAATGCTGCCAATTAAAACTGAATTTTAATTTGTGCACTGCTATTCATAGAATTACATAATAGTACTTTGAGATACTAGAGGCAGCAGTTCAGCCATTTTTTGCTGTGCATATTCTCTATCCTTTAAGGTCAAGAAAGATAATTCATAGCATAATTTTATTTTGTGCCCATCATTGCGATTTCTCCAAGAAAGACCTTATAATGACTTTAATGCTGTAGCATAGCATCAAGCACAGCTGACTAGATGTACCTGGCAGTGTTTTTGTAATTATGCTCATTATACTATAATTACTTCAATCTACTTTCAGTAAATGTCAAAATGACCCTTTTCTTTCATCAACTGTTTTTAAGCATGAAAAAGATGAAATGAATAAAAAAATGTTTAAAAATCACCGAAATGACTGCTTCAATAAACAGGCTGATTTTCCTTTGTATTCATAACTGGGAGTGGAATTTAACGAATGTCCATTTATATTCTGGATGACCAAGAACAAAAGAGCTTACAACCTCATTGTAAATTACAATGGTGCAGCAGCTAACAATTGACTCGGCACTTTTTGTGGCAGCATATGGGCTCAGGATCACAGCTAGCCCAATCCAAACTAACATCACGGAATAAGTGCAAGTTAAATTACAATAAGCGTGTTTTTAAAACCTTTTAAAATTTTGTTTGTGCATTAAATTCTTTGCCCAGTTCTGCATACAAAGAAAAGCCAGCCTGCTTCTTGAAGCACTGTAGTTATGATGATTTTTATAAGCATTTTTATTTCACCTTTTTCATCCTTAAAAATGGCTAATGAAAGAAAAGATCATGCTGACACTTATTGAAAGTATATGTTGAAGTAATTATGATGTAATGAGTATTACATCCACCTGGTACAACCACTTGGTTGTGCTTAATGCTGTACCACAGCATTACTAGTGCTATATTACTAGTGCTGCATAAGCTTGCTTTCTTGCATCAAATGCCTCTACTAATGCTAATGCTAATGCTATTTTGAAAAAATAATAAAATAACGGCAATCAGATTTTCATAACATGATAATAACATGAGCAGCAATTTGTTAGTAATATAAGTGCAGAGGTCAAAATCTGCCTATATAACTAAAAAATACCTTGTGCTTCTCAATTCTCAAAATTTTGAAATTATTATAAAAACACTATGCTTAAGCACAAAGTGAGACACCGCTAAAGAACCCCAACCTTCAAAGCTGGGAGGTTATTTACATATGTTCTTTTAAAACTTACAGAATATTCTTTTAAAATCAGAAATGTACCTTTGGCTTTGAAGTACTGGCCTCTTCGTTTGTCTCTTGAACTTCTGGAATTCCAGGCAAGCAGTCAGGAAATTGAAATAGTATCAATGTCCCATCTTAAAAAAGAAAAACAACTCAGATAAATGTGTGAAATAGAAACAATTAAACAGTAGAGTGCCATCAACTACTGTAATTAAAATAACAGTTTACTGAATGAGATGGTAATGAAATGGAATAACAGACTATTATATTCATATAATTTGATTTATGTTGCTTTTAACATAACTACAAACTTAGGGATTTTAAGAAGTGGGAGGATTTTTCGTGCTTTTACTCTCAGGAACGAATATTATTTCATTATGTTATATCTGATTTGTGCTTCTGTTTTCATTCCTTTTAAAAACTGTTCGCTGGTGAATGGAAGGAGGTTCATCAGAAATGTTTAATGGTGTTTGATTAGACATTTAAATTTTACAGGTACATATTCTGTTTTTTACAATTAAATATTCTGTAGGCATGCCAAGTATTTCAACAATCATTTTTTCACGTTGGCTGCCAACAAACTCTACAGATTATTTTATCCTTCATTTGTACCACAGCAATTTTATGAATTCTGATCACAGGAACAACTAATTTGCTATTCTTTATTTTCAAATATACAGTATTTCAATCACTGCACTGATTTTTACTGCTGTATTCTGATTGTACATATAGAAGATTCTCCAAAACTGAAATTTAATGCAAAAGATCTGTATGAGTCTATCTTGTATAGTTGAAGAACATAAAATCTTTGTTAAAGTTTACTACTGTCCATAACAGCCATTAGGATTCAGTATTCATTTAATTTTTTTAAAATAAACTTTAATCGTGTCCTTAAGAAATGCACTATACCACTTTATACACCACAATATATATATATATATATAATGTAATGTAAAAGTTAGGCAAAAGTAATAAAAATAAATAAATATGGATATGTAGCTATCATTAGAGGCAGCGAATGCACATCTTGCACAGTGAATGCATATTTTGCGTTTCGGTTCGCTCTGCATTTTTGCCATACTACTGGCTGATGTTTTTTATTTTAAATATCATATTTATTTTAATTATCAGATATATATATATATATACAGGTCTGCCTTGATTAATTCGTCCCGCGAGCGCATCGCGCAAAACGGAAACGCGTTAATCGAATATCATAACCAATATGAAAAATTATAATTGGTCCTTGACCTTCTGGAATGTCCATAAAGAATTTTAAAAATATCTTTTAAATAACTTTTTAACTGTATATAATGTAAAAGATAATGAAAATAATTATGGAATTAAATGTTTATTGCATAAAACAGCGGTTCTTAAACTGTGCGCCGTGGAATATTTTAAATTTTCAAGGGAAATACAGCGATACTCGACATCTGTTAGACACCGCATGAACTACTAGCTCGAGGTAGTTCACAGTTTCAGCATTTCTTATTATGTTGTTTGGACCTAACTATTAAACGAAACTGTTAGGTATTTCTTTTGGTCTGGGTGCGCCTTGAAAAAATTACTGAGACATTAAAGGCGCCATGAACCGAGAAACTTTGGGAACCTCTGACATAAAATACACAATGAAGAAATTACTGTTGCGGAAATATTTGAACAGTATTGACTTTTTCTTTTCATCAATCAATTTGCGATAGCCAACAACAATCTTCTCTGGGCCCTGGCAAAATAAATATCGCAGAGAACATCAAACCTTTTGTTTGAGGTTCTATGCGATATGAAAGATTTCATCTAATTCTTTTACCGTTATCTCCTTCGCGGTAACATTTTCATCTGGCTCATTTAAAAATTTGAATTTTTAAATGCAAGTCTGCATTGACTTTATTAGCAGGAGACAAACACGTCTTCTTCCGATGGTTGATGGAACGCACTGAGGCGGGCAGCAGGCATACGTTTGTTTATTAACCGTTTATTAACCGATTCAAATCTTTTTCAACTATTGCATAAAAAAAAAAAGATCGCGTTAACTGGAAATTTGCATCGTGTAAAGTGAAAATTGGTATCATTTTTCAAATAGCGTTAACTGAATATCGCGTTAATCGAACTGGCATTATGCGAGGTTTAGCTGTGTGTATATATATATAAAAAATATATATATATATATATATATATATTTTTTTTTTTTTTTTTAATTTTTTTTTTTAAATAAATAAGACCCATATTACAAATCCTACACAAGGTTCACATGCACAATGAGTAGGAACAAGGAATACAAATTTTCCCTTCTCAAATTGCCGATGTCATATCATAAAGTCACCTTCAATCACCACATCACAGGCTATTCCAATCACTGATTCGATAAAAAAAAAAAGAATAAGTTAGATAATGTAAATATTGCATTAAATTTCAGGTATGTTCCATCATCAAATAATGCACCTTGGAGATTATTCTAAGTCCTGTAATTGCAAAGTGATCAGAACTGTTATTCCAAATTTATATTAATGTTTTTCTGTGAGGGAGCTTTGGAAGAAAAAAATTAACTTAAAACCTTCCCATAGAACAAATAGACACTGAAAATTAGGTGCCAATTGAGCAAAGCCTGAACATACAGGCAACTCAAGATATTTATGAGTTTCCTTTAAAAATATGATGCTGGATTTTTATCTCTTGATTTTATTGAATTTGGAATATCAAAAAAATCTTTCTTAAATAGATCAAAGTTTTAATGAAAATCCTTACATTGGAAGACAAGTTGTTACATGCAAATAGGTGTGGTAAAAACAATGTATGCTTTGTTTTTTGTGAAAGTGCCTAAAAACATCTGTGAAAGAATTCCCAGATTCTGGAGTAGTCAATTTACATAGACTTTGGTTGCTGCAATTTTTGGGGATGGAAATGGAAATAGTATCACAGGACACAAAGTAGGGGGAAGAAATAAAATTGTTTTGACAAACACAATTGGCTTAAAAGAATGATGAAGATGTATAAAATATATCAGTACACTCCCCGGCTTATGTATTACTTGATTTACAGAAATTCGACTTTACGTATATTTTTGCAGGCCGGTGCAAACTTAAAAAAATCGTGGAAATGTATTTTGTATCCCGTAGGAATAAATGGAGGTATCATGAAAATATCATAATGTGAGCCCAGTAACACGTTGTTTTTTTTTTTTTTTTTTTTTTTGGTAATTCGTTCCAAGACCTCGGAAGTTGAAATTTTTACTATATAACTAAGCTATTTATCTTTCTAAAAGGTCTTCCTCTCAAGCTTGGAAACTCTAGCACATCGACGAAGGTAGTCCACCTCTAATGTCCTAAGCTTCTTTGTCACCCTCTTTCAGTGTCCACACCTCACATCCATAACAAAGTATCGATTCCACTAATGACTGTCCAATATGTTTTTTTTTTGTTCTAAGGGAGATATTGTTGTCCCACCATATAGTATTGAGGGCACTAAGAATCTTCCTACTTTGATGAATAATAAATTTACAATATGTCACATTACAGACAAATAGTGTCTGACAGGAATACGTCCTCTTTATACTGATTATTTCAATGGGAATTTGTTTCAATATAAGTAATTTTAATTCAAGCCATGCTTTCTAAGAACATCCATTATAAATCTAGGCAGGGCCGGCGGAAGCGGGCCTGCATTGCAGGCACCCGCCTGCAATGCACTACAAGGTGGGCGCCCTTTCGAACTGTTAGTATGAAGTTTCATTCTTTCTTTAAATTTTTGTAAACAGATTAAGTGATAATAATTAGGTAAGTCAATATAATTGCTGCAAATTTACATATTCTGCATAAAAATAAATAAATTAATTGCATTTGTTTGGGGATGCCCATTGCAGCTTTGCAGGCGGGCGACTTCCACCCTAGTGCAGGTACTGAATCTAGATTATATACAGCTTGCTTGCACAAAGGGGCTGCAATCTAATTTTTAAGTATGAAGAATTGTAATACAGACAAAATCTTTTTATGATTTATAAGAGATACTTTTCTTATTTTCCCCCACTTTATCAAGCAGTGTATCATTGCTATTAAACTGTGCCAGCCTTTATTTATTTAATAAAAAAAGGCTGGCACAGTTTAATAGCAATGATACACTGCTTGATAAAGTGGGGGGGGGGAGAAGCAAAAGCATAACTTTATTTTAAATGTAAAATAAACAGTTCAGAATGAACAAAAGAGTAAATTATAAAAGGATACTTCCTATTGGTAAAGTAGTGGGAGGATTTGCTGTAAATGTTCATGAGTATTTAGTGGCTTGAGACAGCCTTCAGCATGACTTTCTATTGCTCAGTTTCAATGAACTTATTTCAGCTCTGTAGCAAAAGTAATGAGTCTGCATATAAAACTTCATTTTGTTTTCATATTGTACACTTACACCATCATTGGAAAATGAGGTCTATTTTAGAACACACTGCTTTATCCTTACCACAGATTGGATGCAGTTAAGTTCACTTTACTGTGGCATCATGCTTTAAACTTTCAGAGTTGTAAAAGTGGGTTGCTACGATACCATATTACTTCATAAATTTGATGAAGTCAAATATATTATTCATATTCATTTCTGCTCTCCTAAAATAAGAATATAAAAATGTTATATGGGACTTTGAAAAGTTAAAATGTGCATCTTGAACTGAAGTACTGTATTGCATTTGTAATTTTCTGTGCCAATACAGGACAGCTTTTCATGCTAATCTGATCGAAGTATGAGCAAAATGTACCAATAATGGCAGACAAATAATTAATTTCATGGCTTAATTAGTATTTTTCCTAAAGTGCACAACACATAGAGAATACAACTGACATTCTTTACTCCAATATAAATATGCTCATAGTAAGAAATTACAATCAACACTCAAGATAGGGTTAAGGCTTTAGCTAACCATGCTTGTTATTTAATGTGAAAAATGGATTTATGAGAGATTAAATCAAATTCTGTAAACAAAAGCATTATGGTGATAAAAGATAAAATTTTTATCGTGGGGATGTAAAATTTTTCTATATTGAGAAAATTGTTCATTAACAATCTTTACTCTTCAACAAACGATTTTTTTTATGAATTTTATAATCAAAAATTTGGTATTGGTATTTTTTATTGCTGAATTTTTTCTGGAAGCATAAAAAATATAACCACCTCTTGACCAACAACCTAATGCACATGTGTGCATTAGGTTGTTCAAAGTTTGTACTGAGGCAAAAAATGCCACAAGTCATCTGTAAATTGTTTCTACTGTATGTTTAGTCTGCATGTTTTGTAGGATAAGAAACCAGAATTTCCAAGAGGAAATGGAAAGAGTGATTTATTTACATGAATACATTACTACCAAGCTGCCAATGTCAGTCATGTAACATAAATGAAAGTGCAGCTGCAGCTTTCATTTTCAGTAAAAATGGCTGAAAATAAGTAACATGTGAAAATCATAGGATATGCAGCTATAGGTTTAAACATTAGCTAAATTCGATTTTCATGGCTTATAAAGAAAATCAATTTTTCACAAATTTTTTTTTTGTAAAACTGTAAACCTTATTCAATTCAGAAATAATAAAGAATGATAAATTAATAACAATTGCAATAAGCATGAATGAACTATTTAACAATACCTTGGCTTCTTGTAAAAAGTTCTTTAGTAGCTATTTCTTTGTCTGGCTTATCTGCTGCTTCTGATGTTGTTTCAGCTGTCTGCTGTTCTTTTGATTTTATTTTTTTGTTTTCCTCCTCCTCCACATCTATTGAGATATCTTCAATTTCTTTTTTAACTTAAAACAGCAAATTAAAATTAAGAAAATCATAAGCCATGCATACAAAAATACATTTAAAATAATGTTAGTTCAAGCATTCCAAATTAAAATTGTGTATTTGCTCCTCCAAAATTTACTTTTAAATTATCTTATATTTATTCCAAATATGTGCTTCTGTTGATATTTACAGTCGTAAATATCAATAAAGCCCTCCTGAGCACTTGCTTAGGTTTTAAATACAAAATTAAGAAATGGAGTGCAAAATGGAGTGTAAAACTTTTTTTACTACCAAAATCAGTTTTGTTGTTAAGTTGTGATTGTACAAGCATTTAATTTATAATCTGACATTTTCAATTAATAGTAATCGATACACATTCGTCAAAGTATAGCATAGTGTAATGTAATGTTTTGCGATACTATTTTTTTTTCTCTATAGTTATTCATTTACTCAAGTTCCCAGTTAGTAGATTAAGTAAACTAAATGCTGACAATCTTTACTCTTTCTCATACAACCTATATAAAGAGTCAAAAAATAAAACTCAAAAAAGATGGTTCAGAATATTTTCAGAAATTTGCATTCAACCAGAAAAAAATTAATTGTTGATATATTCATTTGGTGTGGAAGTGACGGCTGAATAAATTTAATCCTTTGATGGGAACACTTCAGGATAAAGTATGACAGCTGTTTCTTCTAAAACAAAATCTATACCGGTGACATCAATGCCAATTTATAAATTTCTCAATTATTATATTTTCAATTCATCAGCATCAAAACTGTTTTGCTATTGAAGTCTGGCCATAAATAATTAAAAACCAACAAATTCTTAAGCCTATTCATGCATATTAATTATCTTGTGTCAAAAAACAAGAATTTAAAATTAGCAGCATCTCTCCATTCCAATTACTAAAGTTGGGATATGCATGGATCATGTCTGCTCCATGCATCTCCCACTTGCTTCTGATATTGTTTACGTTTCTCAGTAGACCATTCACTGCAGTGTGTGCATTATTCAATTTTTCACTTACCAGCAGTAAAGATAACACCCAAATGTGAGTATTTTTTAACATGTGGAAAAAACTGTCTAAAGTATGGCAGAGAGGGGGTTATTTTAAAGAGAAAAATATAAACTTAAAATTAAATTAAAAATTAATTTAATTTTTATTAAAAATATAAACTTTTAATATAAAAATGGATTATTCACAATTGTATTCATAATAGATTGAAAATTAAGGCTGATATGAAAAATTAAACAATTTAAAATTTTTTTCTTACTGATTTAAAGTTATAAAATGGCATACCTTATCCCAAGATACATTTTTCAGTTAGAAGGATATTTACATACCCATCCTCTGATGGGCATGCAAACTTCCCAGTTAAAGAAGGCTTGGACAAATCATTAGAAGGGAGGAGCAAAGTTTTACTTCCTTACATCATTTTGCCAATCTATTATAGATTATCAAAATCATTTTTGAATATATGTCTGTCTATGGCAGAGTTTAGTTCATGCTCAAGTAGTGCTATGCCTTAAACTCATATATCATTTGAAAGATCCTGACAAGTTACTGAGTTTATGATATTACAGTAAAACCCTCAACAACAAATCCAGCATTCAAAACTCCAGAATTAACAAAATCTGGCACTTTTTGAGTATTTCTTTGAGGGTAGAAGAACAGAGGCTGACAACTTAAAAAAAAAAAAAAAGTTGCAAAAAAAGTATAACATATTTATGCATTATGTTCCTTTAATAATTTCCAAACACCAATTTTTTTTCTCTGTTACATATTTCTAGGAAATATGTAACACTAGTACATCATTGTTACTATGTATTTACAACACAAAATCATTTCATTTTGCAAAACATTCAAAATTTAAGGCGATTCTTTTTAACTCTTATTATAATATACTAAAATGAAACTAAATGCTACTAGGCATAATATTTTAAGAGTTTAAGATTATCTAGATAATATCAGTGTAGATACACCATAGACAACTCTTTAAAGAAAAACTACAATAGTAGTGTAAAGGGCATCATATGGTGTAGATACACCATAAACAACTCTTAAAGAAAAAACTACAATAGTAATGTAAAGGGCATCATTTCATCATATTGTACTCATCCTTCACGAGTGAAGGATAAGCACAATATGAGCACAACGAGTGAAGATTATGCCTAATAGCATTTAGTTTCATTTTAATATTATCACGTACACCTGGCATCTCTCATAATGAGTGATTAACTTCAAAACTAGGTTGTCGTGTTTGCAATACCAGGGTACCTGCCCACCCACCGAAGAAAGCCAACAAGCCTTGAAATGGTGCTGTCTGGGTGATGGTGCCTACCGAGAACAGGTAACAATAGTCTTCTCTATTAGTGAAGCGTTACTTATTCGAGGTAGTGCAATACAAGGTAACTCGTGAAGGATGAGCACAATATGAGATACAGATGAAATGATGCCCTTTACACTACTATCGTAGTTTTTTCTTTAAGAGTCGTCTATGGTGCATCTACACCAATATTATATAGATTAAAATATACTGGACAATCCCAGTACTCATACCAAAGATAAAAATCTAACCCACAACTCTTAGGCAAGCATGATATCCACCAGGTCAATCCATTAGTATGGGTTCATATTTTGGCTTAATGCTGGTAGCTATCACTCAGATTAGGGATCAGAGTTACTGTATTAGCTACTAAAAATATTAAAATGTGATTTGCAACAACATTTTTAGATTACATAGTTAGAAAAAAGCATACTTATTTTGTTGTGCAAAGCTCTACCCAAATTAACATTGGTAAAATTAAATTTTTGTCATTGATCATGTGACTGCATTCTGTCATTTTTATAATGGCTCACCTGAGCAATTACAAAAATGACATCTGAATACTCAGGCAACATCCATAATTTTCAAAATTTTGGCATAGGTTAGTTATATCCTGAGGATGTTATTGTTGTTATTTGGTTTTTTTTTAGGAGCATTAGCAACTAAGGCCATATTGCTCCGGGATATGCGGTGGTCATTCCCTGACCTTTCTGCATCCTCCGTATTTGGTGGTAACGGGCTCGAACCCCGGTCTAATCAAGAAGCGTGTGCTACGCACTGCTGCTCCTTCCCTCCTGAGGATGTAGGATTTATGAGGTTCTACCATAATATGAATTAATTACTTTTAAATCATGAATTTATGTAGTTGAATAACTGTATAAGACAAATTAGAATATTGTATCCAGGTCTGGGGGCCACATATAAAGAAAGATATAAAACTTCTATAGAAGGTGCAAAGAAGGGCAATTAGTTTGGTGAAGAGTGCTAAACATTATCTCTATGAAGAACAGCTTAAATGATGTTGTCTTCGGGGCTTAAGCAACATTAGCAACTAGACACTTTTGGGGCAGAGGATTTGCATAATGAATGAGGGAAGAATGACTTCATTGCTGAGTGAGATGAAACAAAGGGCACAGCTATAAAAGATTAAGGAAAACAATAAATGAGACCTGATGAAGTTTACCTTTGGATAGCTTGTAGAACGTTGGAATAAGTTTCCTACCAGAATTAGTAAAATTCAAGGAAGAATTGGATAAGCACTCTTTGATGGGAATAATACAAGAGTTCTAGGCCACCTCCCCTAGCAGATGCAGAATAATTTCACTTCCTTGCACCATTATGCCATTTTAATACTAACTGTTTTTGCTACCAAGCCGGGTAATATAGCCATTACTTTTTTGTAGTGTGGCAGTAGATTTCAAAATGCAAATTATAAGCAGTTCAGCAGAAACAACAGTGTTACATGCAACATGGGTAACTGAATTTTGCAGGGTGCAGTTATTTTTTGTTATATCTGATCGAATCCACTTGTGGATGTTGAACTTATTTCTTGATTCTTTTTGGGGAAAAATTAATAAAAAGTGATATAAAGGAGAAATTTATCATTAGGAATATACTCGACACTAAAATGTAAGTTTAATTTTTGGTAAAAATGTGTACACAATACAGCAGACTCTTGATTTACCGGGATCAGATTAACTGGGACACTTAGTGACTACAGTGGTCTCAGACAGTTTTTAAATTCTGTACAGTGGGACCAACTAATGATGTTACCAACAGCAAATTCTAAGTGGGAAGCATTCAAGGAATTAATAGTGGAAGCTACTAACCATTTCATACCTATTAAGAAATATTGTTCAAGGTTTAGGCCTAAATGGTTGTAAAATGAACTAATGAGACTCGTGGCAGAGAAGAAAAATGCATGGGATGCATATAAATTATCAGGCGACACAGAAGCCTATGATATATATAAGCTAGTCTGTAATCAAGTCACAAAGGAGGTTAGGCAGGCAAAGGCAGATTACGAGAAATGTTCGAGAGGCAACCAGAGAAAGTAATACTCTTGATCTGGTTATCAGCAGTGATCATTCGTGTATTAAGAATTTGCAGATAAAGGAACCACTAGGTGGCAGTGATCACAGTGTGCTGAAGTGGGATTTACTCAAAGAGGTAACTACCATCAGGGGTAAAGGAAAGGGTTTTTGCTTCCGTAAAGGGGAGTACAGTGGTCTCAGACAGTTTTTAAATTCTGTACAGTGGGATCGACTGACGATGTTACAAACAGTAAATTCTAAGTGGGAAGCATTCAAGGAATTAATCGTGGAAGCTACTAGACTTTTCATACTGATGAAGAAATATTGTTCAAGGTTTAGGCCTAAATGGTTATCAAATGAACTAATGAGACTCGTGACAGAGAAGAAAAATGCATGGGATGCATATAAATTATCAGGCGACGCAGAAGCCTGTAGCAGATATAAGCTAGTCTGTAATCAGGTCACAAAGGAGGTTCGGCAGGCAAAGGCGGATTACGAGAAATCTTTGGCAAAAGATGCTAAGAAAAACTGCAAGGATTTCTTTACTTATATAAACTCTAAAAGGAAGGGGCTGAATATGATTGGTCCACTTGACATCGATGGTTCGACTGTTGATGATCCTGCTCAGATAGCAAACAAACTGAATGAGTATTTTGCATCTACATTCACACGTGAGGAATCATTACAGTTTGAAAATGGAAGAAGGTTATCAAATTGTAGCAGTGTGCTTAATGATTTTGTAATAACTGAGAGCAAAGTGGAGGAGAAATTGTTGAAGTTAAACATAAGAAAGGCACCTGGGGCGGATGGGATCTATCCAGTTATATTAAAGGAGGCAGCAAAGCAACTAAGCAAACCCTTAGCCATAATTATGAGAGCATCCTTGGATTCAGGGGAGGTTCCCACGGACTGGAGATGCGCAAATGTATCCCCAATTCACAAAGGAGGTTCGAAGGGTGACACGAATAATTACAGACCAGTTAGTTTAACTTCTGGTCCGGGTAAAATAATGGCGTCACTGGTTAAAGATGAATTGCAGGATCATCTAGACAAGACTGCAGCAATAATTCAGACACAGCATGGGTTTGTTAAGGGAAAGTCTTGTCTGACAAATTTGATTAGTTATTATGATGTGGTCACAAAGGAACTGGATGCAAAAAATAATTTTGATATCATATACTTGGATTTCAGGAAAGCTTTTGACACTGTTGCGCATGGAAGACTACTGTACAAATTGGAGCAGAATGGTATTAAGGGTAAGTTGCTACAATGGATAAAAGGATGGTTAAGTGGGAGAAGACAGAGGGTGGTAATCAATGGGTGCTGCTCTTCGTGGACTAATGTTATTAGTGGAGTCCCACAGGGTTCGGTGTTGGGTCCACTGTTGTTTTGTATATTTATCAATGATATTGATGAAGGTATATCAGGCTTAATGTCGAAGTTTGCAGATGACACGAAGGTTGGCAGGGTTGTTAATGACAGTAATGGCAGTGTGCTACTGCAACAGGATCTAGATAATTTGGGCAGATGGGCTAAGAAGTGGCAACTGAAGTTTAACCTTGACAAATGCAAAGTACTGCATATGGGTAGAAGTAACCCCAGAGAAACGTACCAACTGTGTGGTACTACACTTAAGGTGGTAGAAAATGAAAAAGACCTGGGAGTAATTGTGCAGTCAGATATGAAGTTTTCTGAGCAATGTAGACAGGCTGCTAGGGCAGGTCATGGGGTTTTGTCAATGATATATAGGAATTTTGCTAGCAGGGAAAAGGAGGTGATTGTCCCTCTGTATAAGGCAATGGTCAGGCCACGCCTTGAGTACTGCGTACAGGTCTGGAGGCCTCATTTTAGGAAGGATGTAGATTTGCTTGAGCGTGTACAGAGAAGAGCAACACGATTGGTGAGGGGAATGAAGGGATCCTCTTACCAAGAGAGGCTTAAGTTCTGCAAATTGCAGTGGCTGGAGACTAGGCACCTGCGCGGTGATCTGATTGAGGTCTATAAGGCCTTGAATGGGTTGAGCACGCTGAATTCTGATGGGATCCTCCCACTTGTTCAGAATACGAACCTACGGGGACATAAGTTCAAATTAAGAAAGGATAGATGTAGAATAGAGGTGCGGAAATTTGCCTTTAGCCAGCGGGTGGTTAATTGCTGGAACAAACTTCCATCTGTCGTTGTGGAAGTTGATAGGTTAAATAAATTTAAGGAGGAACTGGACAGGCAATTGGAGGGTATGGTGTGATTTTTTTTTTTTTTTTTTTTTTGGCTGATGCTGCATAAGCTCCTACACTTGCTTTCTTGCATCAAGTGCCACTACTACTACTACTACTAAAAGGAAGGGAATGAATCTAATTAGTCCACTTGATATCGATGGTTCGACTGTTGATGATCCTGCTCAGATAGCAAAAAAACTGAATGAGTATTTTGCATCTACATTCACACATGAGGAGTTATTAAGGTTTGAAAATGCCACAAAAAGTTATCAAATTGTAACAGGGTGCTTAATGATTTTGTAATAACAGAACAAAGTGGAGGAGAAATTGTTGAAGTTAAACATAAGAAAGGCACCTGGGGTGGATGGGATTATATTAAAGGAGGCGGCAAAGGAAGTAAGCAAACCCTTAGCCATAATTATGAGAGCATCCTTCGACTCAGGGGAGGTCCCCACGGACTGGAGATGTGCAAATGTGTCCCCAATTCACAAAGGGAGAATCGAAGGGTGACACGAGTAATTACAGACCAGTTATTTTAACTTCTGTTCCGGGTAAAATAATGGAGTCACTGATTAAAGATGAATTGCAGGATCATCTAGACAAGAACAAAGCAATAATTCAGACACAGCATGGGTTTGTTAAGAGAAAGTCTTGTCTGACCAATTTGATTGGTTATTATGATGTGGTTACAAAGGAACTGGATGCAAAAAATAATTTTGATATCATATACTTGGATTTCAGGAAAGCTTTTGACACTGTTGCACATGGAAGACTACTGTAGAAATTGGAGCAGAATAGTATTAAGGGTAAGTTGCTACAATGGATAAAAGGATGGTTGAGTGGGAGAAGACAGAGGGTGGTAATCAATGGGTGCTGCTCTTCGTGGACTAATGTTATTAGTGGAGTCCCACAGGGTTCAGTGTTGGGTCCACTGTTATTTTGTATATTTATCAATGATATTGATGAAGGTATATCAGGCTTAGTATCGAAGTTTGTAGATGATACAAAGGTTGGCAGGGTTGTTAATGACAGTAATGGCAGTGTGTTACTGCAACAGGATCTAGAAAATTTGGGCAGATGGACTGAGAAGTGGCAACTGAAGTTTAAATTTGAAAAATGCAAAGTACTGCATATGGGTAGAAGTAACCCCAGAGAAACATACCAACTGTGTGGTACTACACTTAAGGTGGGAGAAAATTAAAAAGACCTGGGAGTAATTGTGCAATCAGAAGTTTTCTGAGCAGTGCAGACAAGACTGCCAGGGCAGGTCATGGGGTGTTGTGAATGATATACAGGAATTTTTCTAGCAGGGAAAGGAGATGATTGTCCCTCTGTATAAGGCAATGGTCAGGCCATGCCTTGACCCGCTGTTTTCACACCCCTCCGCTCAAAAAAAAAAAAAAAAAAAGTGACCAAATGTTTAGTTTGTTTTAGTGCATCGTTGATTGTTGTGTTCCGTCGCACTGCAAAAGGGCAAATTTGGTTTCATTATTTGTCAGGGATGTTAGAATTTTTTTTTTTACAGTAACGTTTTTGTTTAGAAATTGCGAAAATGGGCAAACGCAAGAATTGTGCTTTCAAAAACTTGAAATTATTGAAAACAGTGTATCTGTTAAATCTCTAAAGAACCATTATATTGTTGATGAACAAACCATACGTGACATTGTAAAAAATAAAGGAAAGCATCGTATTGGACACAAAAGTAGTGCGTGGTAAGTTTTTTTTTCGTTTTTTATCTATCACCATACTTTTTTACATAGATTGCTGAACATTTTTCGATACAGTTAGTCGGCGACTTACGTAATTTCGGATTTATGTTACGTTATTTATATATTTTTTATATGACTGAAGATTTTAGTGAAGGGGACACACATTTCACCATAATAACGTAAAAACCAACAGAATTCCAGCTATCGGTATGATCACAAATGGAATAAGATCAAATTTACTACCAGTTTATAATGAATTGCACTAGCAGAAAAGCCCAATAACCAGCAAAGTGCATGCAAATTGTTTTTATTGTTTTATGGCAGTGACCTCCAGAAATGTGCTTTAGTAAAATGTGAGCTTACGTGGGATGATAATAGTGAGTTTTTTCCTTAATCCCGTGAAGTTCTTTCCAGAAAATTTTATTTTGACTGTTTTCATGGCGCTGACAGCGGTACTAGTAAGTCTATTTTTTATTTTTTTATTTTTGTATGGATGGCTCCTAGAACAAAAGTTCATCTCCACCTCGTTGCTCTGTGTTCAGTTTTTACAGACTCTGTAAATTAAGGCCAGTGTGTATCATGAAAAAAAATAAATTTTTTTTTTCTGCATTCCACATAGGAATATCCCATGCTGGATAAAGACAGATGAAAAGGAAGGAGAGTTTAAAAGTTTTCATCCCACACGGGAGAAAGTGATAGAAAAATAAACTATTTGTGAGCTTATGTGTGTGTTCTGTAGTGTGATGTTGTGTTTTCTCCACCCGGAAGCAGTGAGCACCTGTACGACTTCCTCCAGGTACTCGTCCCTAGCAGAAAGGAGGGCAAGGTCTCCCCTACATCTGCACACCCTTCCTCCCTGGGGAATGAGTTTCCCAGGGAGGAAAGAAAAACTTGTATAAGATGAAGAGAGGGAAGGAGAAAAGAGGAGAAGGAGTATTGAGAAAAGGAAAGCAATTGAGTTGGATCAGAAAATTAAAATAAGGATGTACGAAAATGGCCAAACATTAAGAAGTATCGCACGGAATTCAGATTTGTCAGTGGCAACAGTGAACACAATAAAGGAGAAAGGCAGAATACAAGAAGAGCTGAAGTGATCAGCACCAATGAAGTCAACTATAATAACTAAGGCTATGAAATACATATCAGTTTTTACAGTACAATAAACATGCGTTTTTTCTTCCTTTTATGTTTTCTTTTCTTATGTGCCACTTCACTGCTGTCCTCAGATAAAGTTTTTAATTGAACTAATTAAAAATATATAACTATTTTTCTTCATTCTTCTGTGGATATTATGTGGTTTTTGTAATTTTGGCATATCAGGGATATAGTAGCAATATTTTATTAGTCATTCCCGAGTTACGTAAAACTCAACTTACGCAATAAGTCCTGGAACGTATCTCTTACGTATGTCAGGTACTTACTGTATTTTTGGATTAACTGGGAAATCGATTAAACGGGAATTTTTTTTAACACCTATCCCGGAAAATCAAGAGTCTACTGTACGTGTAAAAATTACAGGTGATCACAAATAAGAGTAAAATTACTGCCTAGCACAGGTATTGTATTTGAAGAAGAATAAATTTATAACCATAATAATTGACTCTTATTATTTACAAAAATTTCCCATATATTTAATTTGGTAATAAAGTATTTTTGAAGAGCTGAATGTATTCAAAGGTATTTTAGAATGTGCTTCTGCATATTAAGAGTTAATACTGTGATAAGTTTAACTCTTATGAGTACACATGTATATGACACAGTATCAACATATCTTTTGACATAGTATCAACAAATTATGTCTCTGCAAATGGACAGACTATCTTGAAACTTAAAGAGATGTGCCACCATCTTATCAACCGTGTTTACAAGTAATATCCATATTTATATTTACAATACTTTTGAAAATCAGTGTAGGAGCACCTATCCTTTCAACAAGATTTAAGGCAATTCGGGCTTATGCAAGCTGAAATTGAAGAAAATGTCTGGAATTGGGATCCAGAACTTGACAAAATTCAATCAAATAATATAGATATATATAAATGTAGAGGTTATTACTGCAAATAAAAAAATTCAAATTTTTTCTTATGAAATTTTGATCTTGATTTTATTTTTTTGACAGTAATCCTGCTCTGATGTTCAGCTATAAAATCAAAATAGGGAAAAAAATCAATATTTAAATTCCTCAAAAAAAATTCACTTTGTGCTGCTTCCATGAAACTGAGAAATGAACTTGCGCAACAGTTAATTATAAGTTTAATGCAATACATACATAAAGCAATAATTTTCCTTTTAGCTAGCAGTATACTAGGTTCTGTTTGAAGGGGCTTTTATGGTAAGTCACCTTTAATTCTATTCTTCTGTTTTTCTTTATAAGGTATTCTTCTATTTTCAAATGTATTCATCATCTGAGGGATTGCAAATACATTTGAATTATAGAATACTTTTAAAGCAAAAATCACAGAAGCCATGGATATATACATACCTTTAAAAAAATGTTGCAAGAGGAGAATGCCAAAATGGATGACTGCGGAGCTGGCTCGTCAAAGAGAACAGAAAAATATAGCATAGGACAGTTACAGAGGAATGAAAAATACTGAAGCCAACAACAGGTACAAGTTTATCTGTAATAATACCATAAATAAGGTCAGGGAGGTCAAGGCTGCATATGACAAAGCATTGGCTAAGAGAGCAAAGGATGGGGACAAGGAATTTTTCATGTATGTCAATACAACAAAGAAGAAAGCTAATCAGATTGGATCCTGGGTATGGGAAAGTCTTAGAAAACCCAGCCGATGTTGCAGATGAAGTGAATAGGTACTTTGTATCTGTCTTTACTAACAAAAGACCATGCTGAAAAGAGGCTGTGCGACTGGACTGAGCTGAGCCATATGAAATTAATGATGTCATAATTGCAGGTAATTGTTTATTAGAAAACTTTTGAGCATAAAGGCAAGTAAGACTCCCAAAGTTGGTGGCATATACCCTGTAGTTTTGAAGGAGAGTGTACGAGAGTGTATTGAAACACTGAGGTTAATTATGAGGGCATCTTTAGACTCGGGAGATTCCTTTGGATTGGAGAAGTGCCAATGTATTGCCAATACATAAAAGCGGTTCTAAAAGTGAAGTTTGATAACTACAAACCAGTTAGTCTGACTTCAGTGGTAGCAAAAATCTTAGAGGCAATGATTAAGAGTGCAATAGAGAAATTTAGATAGATATGGCATTCTGAATGACACGCAACATGGCTTTGTTAAGGGTAAATCATGCTTAACTAACTTAGTAGGCCAGTGTTTCTCAACCTGTATGCTGTGAGTATGCTTCGGGTGTGCTGCGGAAAATGCAAATAAAAAAATTAATAAATCTAAGTTTTATAATAAAAATTAATTCAAATAAAAAATTCGTTTATTTACGCTGCACCGATCACAGTCCCTTCCAGTGGTCAATGTGATGTTATGTTTTTCTTCCTAATACTAGATCTGTTCACCTTTATCCACCTTCTGATTCCTAGTACTAGATCAGTTCACCTTAATTCAGCCATTCTTATCATTTGAATCTCTCTCCCAGGCACCCTGCAGTTGTATAAGTGCAACTTGTAAGCAGCATAGTAAGAAATTTCCTTTTTGTTTTAAAAGTACTTTTTGTGTTTTTATATCTCTAAAATGTCATATTCAATTAATTCATATAGAACAGGTATTTTCAATTAACTGTATTAGTACATTCTAGAAGTAATTTTAATTTTTTTTCGAAATTATTAGTGATGGATAAATTTTTAACGAAAGGAAATCAGAAGAGGCAAATTGATAACAACAAACCTGGAGAAAATGACAAAACACAAAAACGAGCAACCATCAACATCAAAAAAGAAGAAAACATGTAAATATGATGATGACTATTTGGTGATGGGATTTTCACATGCTGGTACCCAAGATTGTCCTCTACCATTGTGTGTGTGGTTTAAAATTGTCCAATGAATCAATGGTGCTGAGTAAATTGCATCGTCAAAACACGGATTTATCATCCAAAACTATGGAGTATTTTAAAAGACTGCAGGCCTCTACTAGAAAACAAGGTACGGAATTTTATAGTATGGCTAAAATATCTGATAAAGCTCAGGAAGCCAGCTATTTAGTAGCCGAACTGGTGGGAAAAAAAAAAAGATATCTCCTGATTGCAGAAAGTCTGATTTTACCAGAATGTTGGGTAATTGTGAAAAGTAATTTGGTAGAGGAAGCTGGTGAAAAAATAATGACAGTACCACTTTCAAAGCAGCACAATAACAGGCATATAAAAGAAATGTCCGATGATATTGAAGAACAAGTTGGTCAACATATTTAATAATTTTGGGCAACTGTTTATAATAGATAATTCTACAGATATCAGCGGGAAAGCCCAATTAATAGCATTTGTCAAGTTTATCAAAAACGACACAATTATTAATTTTTTGTTGTTGTTGTTGTAAAGAACTCACTGAAAGAACAACAGCCCAGATATTTCCAAAGTAATGAATAATTATTTACAAAAGTGTGGTATATTATGGAAGTTGTGTGTCAGCATTTGCACCAACAGTGCTCCTGGGATGACAGGAGCACTAAAAGGATTTGTAAACTTAGTAAAATTACACAATTCAAATATTATTACAACACTGTTTTTTACACAGGCAAGTCTAGTAGCGAAGACAGTTGTACCAGATTTATAATTTGTACATGTTCACACAGTTAAAATGGTCAATTGTATCAAAAGTAGACCACAAAAAAATGTATTTTCAGAAAATTATGTGTGTAACTGGAGTCTGATAATTTTTCTTTAATGATGCATACTGAGGTTCAGTGATTATCAAAAGGAAATGTGCTTATGTGTATGGACCAATTGCATGAGGTCGTGCTTATGTTTTTCGCTGGAGCAATCAAAATTTTGTGATTATTTAAGTGATGAAATTTGGTGCTGTAAATTAGTTTTTCTAGAAGATTTATTTGCGCAGCTTAAAAAATTAAATATCAGTATGCAAGGCCCAGAAATAAATTTACTCACTTCTACTGACAAGTTGTTCGCCTTTAAAGAAAAGATGAGTATATGAAAAAAAATACTTAGATTAGTACAACGAATTATACTAAAATAATTAATGTAATAAGTGAAACATTAGAGCTATTAAAGACAAAAATTGTCCATTACTTTCCATCCCTTGATACCAAAAACAAGAAATTTTCTGATGTTAGAACTTAATCTGCAAGAGGAAGAAGAATTGGCTGAGATCCATAGTGACCAGTCGCTGGAAGTTCGCTTTAATAATGTTAATATTAGCAAACTTTGAATATTACCAAAATTCAAAATGAATACCCACGAATTTCAGAAAAGGCAATTAGAATTTTATTGCCATTTTCCAATTCCTATGTATGCGAAACAGTTTTCTGCTTTAAACGAGATTAAATAAAAAGAGAAACAGAGAGAGAGACTAAAGTCGGTTGAAGAGGAGCTGAGAGTACGCCTATCCACAATAAATCCTCGTATTAAAAAAGTGTGTGCTCCCATCAAACCCAACCGTCTCACTGATTAAAATGTTATAATTGTATATTTGTTTGTTTTTATATTTAAATATGTTACATTTTTACATATTTTCTTTTAAATTTCATGTACGTTCTTTTAAATAATTTTTCTTTTAAATTTCCTGCAATTTATGTATATTCAAAAAAGAACATTAAAAGCATTTAAAACAAATAATAAGCGTATTATTAAGTACATCCAAAAGAAATAACTTCCAGTTTATGAATATATATATATATATATATATATATATATATTATAAATATTATTATTTTATTTTATTTTTTTTTTATGTAAACCCCAAACACGAGATGTATTAGAACCTATAGTACTTAGTACCAAGCTTGGGTTGGAGGTTGAGAAGACGAAAGAAGATATTTGTTGACATCGGACTTGAACTTCTGTAGACTGTAATTTTCAGGAAATACGTATGAAGGAAGGTTGTTCCAGATTTGAGACCACATATATTTGTGAAATGAATTAGGAAGTGTTTGGGAGGTTTAGATCTTTTTGCAGATAAGCTTGCTCTATTAGTTTGACAATTCATGGTGTATTCAATAGTAAGAAAAAGTGAGTGGGACATGCTGTATGAAGTAATGAAATTTTTGGATATGGCGTACATATGGTAAGAATATACCCAGATCCTTGACATAACGTGACCTGGACAATGCTCCCTGAATACACACTACTCGGACTCCCTCCAGTCACTATCTGACAGAGTAGAGGTAGCAAGATTATACACTAGCTGATCTGGAAGCCTCCTAGAGAGTTACCAATAGGTTCGGTCCGGTGTACTAACTAGCGGCCGGCCTGCGAACACCGTTTTAGAGCTGTACCGTCGAAATGAAAAATATACTGGATCTCGCCACGATGTTCATCATTATAATATATAAGGATGAGTAATAGTGTTGTAGTGTGCCGAAAAACTTTAGCGCCTTTAAAAGTGTGTTAAAACAACAAAAAGGTTGAGAAATACTGTAGTAGGCTATTTCGACAGTTACTCGTGAGCTGGATATAGGGAACAATTTCAACATAGTTTATTTGGAGTTTAGCAATGCATTTGACTCAGACCCTCATGAAAGGTTAATGTACAAGCTTGAACAGGTTGGGATTACTGGTAAGATTTTAAGATGGATTGTAGGGTGGCTGCAGAGCAGAAAGCAGAGGGTTGTGATTAATGGATATTCTTCAGATTGGTGTAACGTCAGGAGTGGATCCCTAAGGATCGGTTCTTGGACTACTGTTGTTTCTTATTTTCATAAATGACATTGATGAAGGGATAGAAGGCATGATGTCAAAGTTTCCAAGTGATGTAATGATTGGCAGGGTTGTTAATGATCAGTGCTAAGCAACACTCCTTCAGGATGACTTGAACAGACTTCAAAGCTGGTCAGAAGTGGCAGCTATATTTTTATGCTGCTAAATGCAAGGTTTTAGCTTGGGGAATGGCACAATCCACAAATAAATTATATGGTGGGGTTGAATTAAAAACAGTAAAGAAGGAAATGGACATGGGAGTTCCAATACAAGCAGATATGAAGTTTTCTGAACAGTGTAAACAGGCAGCCAGGAAAGCCCATGGTGTCCTATTGACAATTTATCAAACTTTATCCTGTATAAATAGGGAGGTCATAATTCCACTGTATAATACAATTGTAAGACCAGATTTGGAATACTGTAATCAAGTATGGAGACCTTATCTGATAAAAAACATTGAGCTTCTTGAAAGGGTCCAAAGATGAGCAACTCAAAGGGTGAGATCGGCAAAAGGACAACCGTATGAGGAAAGACTTCGATTATGTGGGGTATTAGCATTAGCATTAGTAGAGGCATTTGATGCAAGAAAGCAAGCTTATGCAGCATCAGGCAAAAAAAAAAAAAAAAAACCACTTCCACTTCACCCTCTGTTCGTTCAAAATACCTGTCCAGCTGAGCCTTAAACTTATTTAGGCTATCAACCTCCACGACAAGGGATGGAAGCCTGTTCCACCAACCAGCCAACCGCTGGCTAAAGACAAATTTCCGCACGTCTATCCTACATCTGTCTTTCCTCAATTTGAATTTATGCTCTCTCAGGTGATTATTCTGAGCTAGAGGAAGAATCCCATCAGCATTGAGCATGCTGAAACCATTCAAGGCTTTATACACCTCTATCAGATCACCTCGCTGGTGCCTAGTCTCCAGACACTGTAATTTGCAAAACTTAAGCCTTTCTTCGTAAGAGCACCCCTTTGTTCCATTCACTAATCTTGTTGCCCTTCTCTGTACTCATTCCAGCAGCTCTACATCCTTCTTGAAATGAGGCCTCCAGACCTGTATACAGTACTCTAGGTGTGGCCTGACCATTGCCTTATACAAGGGAATAATCACCTCCTTATCCCTGCTTTCCTGTATATCATTGACAATACTCCATGAGCTACTCTTGCAGCCCGTCTGCACTGTTCAGAGAACTTCATATCTGCCTGCACAACCACCCCCAAGTCCCTTTCATTCTCTACCACTGTCAGTGTAGTACCACAGAGTTGATACGTTGCTCTGGGGTTGCTGTTTCCCATGTGTAGTACTTTACATTTGTCAATGTTAAACTTCATTTGCCACCTCTCAGCCCATCTGCTCAACCTTTCCAGATCCTGTTGCAGCAGCATAGTGTCAGTAGTGTCCTTGACAACCCTGCCAACCTTTGTATCGTCTGCAAACTTGGACATTAAGCTTGATATACCATTATCAATATCATTTATAAATACAGAAAACAATAATGGACCCAGCATTGAGCCCTGAGGGACTCCACTAATAACATTAGTCCAAGATAAGCAGTGTCCATTGATTACCACTTTCTGTCTTTCCCCCTCAACCACCCCTTTATCCATAGTAGCAATTTGCCTCCAATGTCACACTGCTCCAATTTGTGTAGCAGTCTTCCATGTGCAACAGTATCAAAAGCCTAAGATCCAAGTATATAATATCAAAGCTATTCCCTGCATCCAGTTCTTTTGTGACTGCATCATAATATCCAATCAAATTGGTCAGGCAAGACTTCCCCTTAACAAAACCATGCTGTGTCCGAGCTATAACTGAAGTCTTGTCTAAATGATCCTGCAGTGCTTCTTTAACCAGTGCCTCCATTAATTTTCCTGAAACAGAAGTTAAGCTCACGGGTCTATAATTATTTGTGTCAGCCTTTGATCCTCCTTTGTGAATTGGGGTCACATTTGCACATTTCCAGTCTATGGGTACCTCCCCTGAGTCCAAGGAAGCCCTCATAATTATGGCTAAGGGTTTGCTGCCTCCTTTAATATAACTGGATAGATCCCATCCACCCCAGGTGCCTTTCTTGTGTTTATCTTCAACAGTTTCTCCTCCACTTTACTCCCAGTTATTTCAAGATTCTGTAGCTTACTGCTAGGGTATGGAGCTTGGCATCCAGGAGCCTCAAAGGTGACCTGATTGAGGTTTATAAGACTTTGAGAGGGATTAATAAACTAAATGAAGGTGGAATTTTCACTATTATAAAGAATTCCAGAACTAGGGGTCATAAATTCAAATTACAGTTGTTGAGGTTTAGATTACATTGCAGGAAGTTTTCTTTTAGCCAGCAAGTCATTGATTGCTGGAACAAGTTTCCCTCGCAGGTAGTTGAGGCTCACAGTTTGAAAAAATTCAAAAGTCACTGGATGACTGTGTGAGGAGGGAAGCATATAATTTGTATTTTCTTATTTACGTGGGTTTTTTTTTTTTTGCCAGTGCAGCAAAAGCCCGTGGCTTCCTTGCACTATATGGCAAATACTGTTACTACTATTTATTTTTTGTTTTACATTGTCTCTTAGGCCTAATTCTGAGTAGTGTTTGAAGTGGAGGAAGGGGAACAGAAAGCAAATTGATATGAAGTTTAAGTTTTTTAAAACTTTAGATGATTCAGGAACCTAACACTTATTCCATTATTACATAATGAGTTCTCCAAATAAACACCTCATTCAGTATCAGGTCTTCAAAAATTTATACAACTAAATGTAATGCAATTCATTTAAATATTTAATTATGTCTAGCACCTTATAATGTATATCCTTGTTGATAACTCTTAATTTTTGTGCATTACTTTTCAATTTTGCAGTCATTAAACTTACTGATCAAGGCTCAAGATGGTAGTTTCTCAACAATGCCAATGTTTTAATTGGTTTTCAGTTTTTTTATGTATGAGCATTATATTACAATTATTCATTCAGAACTTTCAAAACATTACAAATTTTACCTACATTACTCTGATTGTCAACTAGTTGAATGGATCTTCTATAATAGCAATATACTGGTTAAAAATTCTACCTTATTTGATTACTAAGCAAAGGTGAAAATTACAAAAAAACTTACTTTTCACAAATGATATTGAATCAACCTGATCACTATCTTTTTGACTTTTTTTACACTTCTTATTAAACTTGCCAAATGGCAATTCCACTGGTTGAAGACGACTATCTGTTTTTATATCATCAATAAACTGCATAAAAAAAAAAAAAAAAAACTGTTATCCAATATTAATACAGCCAATAAATTTTACAAATCCTGAATATAACTCATGCAATCCTGATGATTTTGGGTGTGTGGGTGTAGAAAAATTAATATTCTCCCTTTATATTCTAAATCATCCATAAATAATTAAAGGTATAACTTTTCTTCCGTCCTTTCTTTTTGCTGTACAGAAGAATTTTTAAAGATAAAAAAGCTCAAAGGAGCCTACGTATAATCAGTAGTTAAAAGTGTATCATTTTATTGGTAATCAACATACAATGCAGTCACCAGAGTACTTCTCAGTACTCCTAATTCATGCACAGAAAGGCTACGTAACTAATAAACCAAGTTACATAAACAAAGCATTATTATATATAATATCTAAACTCTTGCACATATTTCAATATCTCCAAGCAATGTAGACAGGTAACAAGGAAGGCACATGGTGTCCCATATGATTTATCAAAAACTTGCTTGTAGAGATGAGGAAGTCAATCTCACTGTACACCGATGAGCCAAAACGTGACCATCTACCTGATGATGCTGGTCCTCCATGTGTAGCCAAAACAGCTCATACCAGGCGAGGCATGGATGCCACAAGATTTCTAAATGTGTCTTTTGGTATCTGGTACCAACACATAACCAGCAGATCCTTTAACTCCTGTAAGGTCCGTGACGCTGCAGATCAGAGTTGCTTTTCCAACACAAACCACAGATGCTCGATGAGATTGATGTCTGGGGAATTTGGAAGCCAGGGCAATACCTAGAAGTCTTCATCATGTTCTGCGAACCAATCTCGAACAATCCGGGCAGTGTGGCATGGTGCATTATCCTGCTGAAAGACGGCACCTCCAGAGGGGAAGACCGTTGCCACAGAAGGGTGTACCTAGTCAGCAATGATGTTTAGATAGGTGGTAGACGTCAGGGTGCCCGGCACATGGATAACTGGACCCAGGGTATCCCAGCAGAACATCCCCCAAAGCATGACACTGCCACCACCGGCTTGTTTTCATCCCATGGTGCAACAGGCGCCGTCAATTACCCAGGTAAATGACACACATGTATCCAGCTATCCACATGGTACAACAGGAAACAAGATTCATAGGACCAGATGACCTTCTTCCAATCACTCAAGGTCCAGTTTTGATGCTCGCGTGCCCATTGTAGGCACTGTCGCCGGTTTACTGTGGTCAGCATGGGAACTCAGAGTGGCCTGTGGCTATGCAGCCCCATTTTCAGCAGGGTTCGATGTACTGTGTGTTGTGACAGATTACTCCCATCACCAGCATTACAATTACTGGCGAGTTGCACCGCAGTCGCTCTTCTGTTGCTACATACCATCCATCCAGGAGAGCCTTCGCTCACCTTGAGCATCAATGAGCTGTGGTCATCCAACACCTTGCCAGTTCATGGGTTCCCCCATCCTTGGACCACTTTCGGTAGGTACTGACCACGGCTGACCGTGAGCACCCCACCAGCCGTGCCGTTTTGGATATGCTCTGATCCAGTTGTCGGGCCATTACAATTTGGCCTTTGTCAAACTCGCTTAAGTGTGCTGCCTTTCCCTGAAGAACAAGAATAGCACTGATTAACGGAACTCAGTATCAGGTGTTTTTATACCATGTCCTGACCCACGCATGTGCCGTAGTTCACCTGCAGTTGCTTCGATTTGCATAACGACTCGCTGGTCATAATGTTTTGGTTCATCAGTGTATAAGGCAATTGTAATACTCTGTCAAATTATGGAGACATCTAAAAAAAAAGAAGAGGATGAGCCTCTTGAAAGGGTCCGAAGATAGGCAAACACCACTTAGTGAGACCTGCACAAGGATCCACATGAGGAAAGACTTTGAATATTTGAGTTACAGATCCTGGCAACTAGGTACCTTAAAGGAGACTGCAGTGAATAAGACTCAGAGAGGGGATAATAAAATGAAGGAGAAATTTTCATTGTTATCAATGATTCCAGAACTAGTGGCCATAAATTCAAATTATGGGAAAAGAAATTTACTGAATTGTAGGAAGTTTTCTTTTAGCCAGCAAGTTGTTAATTAATCACTGGAATGTTATCTCCCTGGGTAGCTGAGGATGACAACTTGAAAAATTAAAAGATCAGCTGAATAGTTACTTATGAGAAGACAAAACACATAAGTTGTTTATTTTAGTTTTTTATATATATTTTGTATTTTTATTATTTTTATTTATTTATTTTTTTGGCTAGTACAGCAAAAGCCTATGGCTTCCTTGTACTACATAGCTAACACTAATAAGGTTCTTGCCATTAAGGAGAAATTTGCTGGTTTTTGATTTAGTTTATCATACTGCAGGACTGGAATTCATGCTCAGCACATGCATGCCATCAAAAGAAATAAAAAATAATAATAATTATCTTACATCATCTTGAAGTAAGTCTTTCAGTACTGCCATATCCTCCTCCTTGTCCTTTTCAGTCCTCACTGTCGCAGGAGTAAACTTTGGCATGGCAATATGCTCCTTAACTACATCCTTGGCAAAGCGTGAGGATACTACAGAAAAAAAAAAAAGTAAAAAATTCTGCTAATTATTTCTTTAAAGGTAGATTTCACAGGAAATACACTAACATTAAAATTTTAACATTACTTTATACAAAAGATAAGCATACATTTGAAGACTGTGTACATTAATCCTCTGATAAGCTCTGTACAGGGCAAGGTAGGTGTCGCTTATGGGCGACACTTACCTTGCTTATGGCTTAAGGAGGGTGGCAAAAAAACTTTTGACATATAGAAGTCGGACCTCTGTTTGACAAACTTATTTATAGAAAAATTTGATATTTAGCGATTTTTTAAATTCCTCTGGGTAATTACATTTATAATAGTTTCAGTAGAACAAAGAAAATTTCCATATAACGAAAGGATTACGAGAGACTTTACTGGGAATGCATTGATCACACCTATTGAGCTATCGAGGCTAGTGAGTCAATTAGTGCTGCTGCTAAGCAGGAATTAAGAGCCAAAGGGATTAACATTCTGCAACTTAGTGTTACTCTTAAAACCTATCCAACTGCTTGTCCCACATACACTGAAGTCGCGCTGGTCATCTGATTGGTTTTATACAATCAGATGATCAGCGCGACTTCCATCGTTTACTAGTATTCAACACGGCAGGCAAATAATTCATTTGAAATAAATACAGTAAATGAAATTGCAGGCATATTAATTTTTTCTTATTCGGATCTGTGTTTCCAGAAGTAAGCACTGTAAGGAAAAGACGTCATTTCATGAATGTAGGGAGGAAGCTATTCAGGATCCACAACAAAATTTTTAAATTAATTTTTTCTTTCAAATTATGGACACAACAATTTTTTCGTTAACTGAAAGGTTTAGAAATATCAATGAACATGTAGAAATGTTTAAAATATTTTATATTTCTGAATTTAAAAAAATTATAATATAACGATTTTTTAAATCTTTGCAAAAGATTTACGTTTAAGTGACATTGATCATAACGAGTGATATTGCTGGTTTAGCATTATTTTAAGAACTTAAGAGTACTTCAAATTTATATTAAAGACAATATTACTCAATTTGAAGTGTTACAATATATTTTTAAAAATTTATGCAAATAAGGGAAACAAAGGGGTGCTCTTACCAAGAAAGGCTTAAGTTCTGCAAATTGCAGCTTCTGGAGACTAGGCAAGGTGATCTGATTGAGGTGTATAAGGTCTTGAATGGGTTGAGCAGGCTCAATGTTGATGGGATTCTTCCTCTTGCTCAGATTACGCACTTGCGAGAGCATAAATTCAAACTGAAGAAAGACAGTTGTAGAACAGTTGTTTGGAAATTTGCATTTAGACAGCGAGTGGCTGAATGTGGCACAAACCTCCATCTATTGTTGTGGAAGTTGATAGCTTAAATAAATTCAAGCAAGAACTGGACAAACTTTTGGAGCGGATGGGGAGGTGAATGGGAAATGAGTTCCTCCCCCTTTTTTTTGGCTGATGCTGTATAAGCTTGCTTTCTTGCATCATATGCCACTACTAATGCTAATGCCAATTTTTTTTACTTTAGACAATTTTTCCAGTTTTAGTTGGCTCAGGTGAATGGAGTTTTTCAAAATTAAAATTAATGAAAAATTATTTACGATCGACAATGTGTCAACAACTGCTCTCTAATTTGGCAATAATTTCAATAGAAAATGATCATTTGGAAAAAATAAACATAAATGAAATAATAATTGATAAATTTGCATCTATTTAAAGCAAGGAAACATAGATTTGTAAATTTTTTTTTAACATTAAAATTTTCCTTTTATTTTATTATTGTGATAGAATACGATTACTGTGATTTAGAATTTAAAATGTATTTCCAGAATTTCAGAATCATTTTGTTATTTTTGTTTGTTGTTTCATTATATTATATGTGAGATATGTTGTAATTCTTTTCTTTTTCAATAAATTAATAATAATTATTTATGTCTTATTTTATTTTTTTAGTCAAATATTTTGGGGCAGCAAATTGGATTTCGCTTACTGGCAGCACAGGGTCACAGCAGCCCTGGCTCTGTATAAGTAATGTATTTGTTTCTTTAAGCTTTCTTGATTTAAAGTTTTACCTATATTCACATATCAAATTCTGGTTCCTACATTAATTCTGTGTCTTAATTTAGTAAAAATGGGGATGATCTGTCAATGTTTCTTACTTATTGCATGTCCAATTGCTGAATTATCGGTACAAGTGTCACTTGATGATCATGGAGATTAACACCATTTGTTTCAAACAGTGAATATTTAAAGTAATGGAAAAAGGGGAATTATGTTCACAATGAGTATTGTACTATTATATATTATTGAATTATATCATTTAACCCAAACCATAAGTAGTAGCATACCATAAGTATGCTACTACTTATAGGTTTTTTTTTTTTTTTTTTTTGCATTTTGTTTTGAAAATCAATATAATTGGAGCAGATGGAGATAGTTTTTGTTAAAAACTATATTACATTTGTATGTGTGACAACAATTCAGACAGCTTCTTATGTGGAAATTCATACTGAAGAATAAAAAGGAGATATTTCTTTATATTTCTCTTTATATTAAATATAAAGAGAAATAAAGTTAAACAAACAATTTAGTACTTTTCTCAAGAGAAACATTTCTTCAACATGTACAGCCCAGAAACCTATGCTGGAAACCATCTTTATTCCTTGTTCAATGTCAGTGAAATATTAACATATTGCAGGATCATCTCAACAAGAATAGAATTATATGGAAATCACACCATGGGTTTGTTAAGGGAGGATCCTGTCACACTGATCTACTATGACGAAGTAACAAAGGAATTCTATGCAAACAACATTTCAACCTCATATATTTGAATTTCAGTAGAGCTTCTGACACTGTTCCACAAAAACTGCTGTTCAAACTGGAGCAGTGTGGAATTAGGGATAAGTTACTACTAAGGATAAAGGGATGGTTAAGTGGCAGAAAACAGAGGGTGGTTATAAATAGACACTGCTCTTCTTGGGTTAATGTTCAAGTGTGGAATCTCATGGTTCTGGGCTGGGTCCCTTACTGTTAACAGTATTTATTAATAACATTGATGAAAGCATATCAAGCTTATTGTTTATGTTTGCAGATGATACAAAGACTGGCAATATGGTTAAGTAATCAAAGAGACTATTGTAGTAAAACCTAAAAAAATTGGGCAGATGTGTTGAGAAATGGCAATTGAGGTTTAACATTGATAAATACAAAGCCAATTAACACACCAATTAGGTGGTACCACACTGAAGGAAGTAGAGAATGAAAGAGACCTAGGAGTAATTGTAAAGCACAATATGAAGTTCTATGAGTAGTGCAGAAAGGCCACTAAGAGAGCTCATGGGATTCTGTCAGCGATATACAGGAATGTTGTCAGTAGGAACAATGAGGTGATTATCCCATTGTATAATGCAGTGGTTTTAAACTGGGGTGCCGCAAAAACATTCCAGGGGTGCCATGTAATTTGGGTTTAAGTTATTTAAACTTATATATATATTTTTTAATTTAAGTATTTATTTCATTATAAAAAAGTACATACTTATAATTATATTATATAACTATTATATAACATTTTTTTTCAATATTAATATATATATATTTATATACATACATACGGAGAATTGGATGTAACAGGCAGAAAATTGAGTAGGGGTGCCACAAAATAAAATAAATTACTTGAGGGTGCCATTATTAAAAAAAGGTCGAAAAACCACTGGTATAATGCAGTGATAAAGTTGCATCTTGAGTACTGCAAACAGATCTGGAAGCCTCATTTTAAGAAGGGTGTGGATCTCTTGGAATGGGTGCAGAGAAGCGCAGCAAGATTAGTCAACGATATTACACAAAGGGTTTCAGTTCTATAAACTGCAGTGCTTCAATTAGGACTCTGTGCAAGTGCTAGGCACTTGCACAGAGTCCTAATTGAAGTGTTTAAGGCTTTAAATAGATTGAGAACTTAATCTTACTTCTTACTCCTTCTTGGATAACACATACACTGGAACACAAGTTAAAATTGAAAAAGGATGGCTGCAGGATAGCTATGTGCAAATTTACACTCAGCCAGAGAGGAGGAGTTGTTATTTGGTTTTTAGGAGCATTAGCAACTAAGGCCATATTTCTCCGGAGATATGGTGGTCATTCCCTGACCTTTCCGCATCCTCCGTATTTGGTGGTCACGGGCTTGAACTCCGGTCTAATCAAGAAGCTTGTGCTACGCACTGCTGCTCCTGCCCACCAGCCAGAGAGTAAGTGACTGCCAGAACAAACTACCATCTGGTGTTATGGAAGTGGGTAGTTTGAATAAACTTAAAGAAAGAAGAATTAGACATTATTAGAGAGGAGATGGACAGATGAGGTGGGCAGTTTTTTTTGGGAGACAGGGCTGGTATAGAAGCTTGCTTCATTTGTAACTATTAATATGAATACTAATATTTTCTATCAATGTTGTGCATCAGACAGTTCGATTATTTAAGGCAGCAGTCTTTCTTCTAGAGACTTAAGGCTGCATATCACATCTCTGAATACATTGCAAAAACATCTATTATGATATTATAAAAAAATAAATAAATCTGCAAGTGCAAATATAAATTTTTAAATTTGATGACAATATTCATCCATGCCACTAATGCATTTATGAAAGGTCATGTGACAACTGAAGGATTAAGCAAGTAAATATTAAGCCTATCTTTAGGAGAGGTGCTATGGAGTCTGCAAACTAATAAACTAATTTCAATGCAAAATGGCATACAAAAATATTCAACACAGTGGTCTACAAGTTTCTCTCCGTTTACCTTAGTCTAACCAACAACAGCATGGTTTCCATCTTCGTAAATCTATTTCAACCAATCTAATATCTTTTTCTGGCAGTTTGCATCAGAGGCCCCGGATAACTAACAGCAATCTGACTCACTTTACAGACATTTCAAGAGATAAGGACAATCACTTTTCCACAAGAAACATGAGACTTACAACAGTAAAGAAATACTTTCCTTGGGCCTTAAGTCAATTATAATATGAGAATAAATACAAGTTTTTTTAACTATACAGTGGGGAAAGGAGATTGGAAGGAATCAAAAACAAATCTATCACTCCCTCTCATAAGTTGACAATTTGCAATATGAACAAATAAATTGAGAACTTTCTCTGAGAAATTTTCATAATTATGGTTCTCTATTAATGTGAAATTATGCTTCTTTGAAAGGTCAAACCAGTGCTAGAAGCTGCAAACTCATCACTAGGACCTCAAATACTAACTGTGGGCATTTTGTGTATGAAGATTTTATGCAGATTGTTATTGCCGCTAACAGCACTAACACTATTCCTTAAAGGCAGCAAAGGATGCATTAGAATGGGTTGTTGTTTTTGTATAGGAAGGGTTTTAATGCTAGGGGACAGCTAATAGCAGCTATTGATAAATTAATATATTGATAAGTTCACAAATTTAAAATGCAAATTCTTTAAAATGCAATTTATTATACATACTAACATAAAGGATATTTTCTATTCACACTATAGAGATAATATATAGAATTTTAAAGAAACACATTAAAATGTAACAAAACAGTAGAATTTCTCATTTTTCATTCCACTGTAAAATGAAAATAAAAAGAAATATTTAATTTATTTATTCTGTAATATTTCCTCAATTTTTTTTTTTGTATTTTTTATGAAACTAGAAACACTGTAAAAAAAAAAGTCTCAAATTACAATATTTGATCAATAATAATCAAAAATCTAATTTTCCTTTACTAATTTCAACAAATTCTAAAACTGATTAAAATTAATTCAGAGACACCAGTTTTTAAAGATAAAAAGATATTCACAAAAAATGTAAAATATGTTTAGCTTACATGACTTTCTCTGTTCAGCCATTCCCTCTGCAAATACACTTCCTTGTGATTGGACGTATCGATCACCACGTCCTCTTCCTCTGCCTCTTTCTTCATCCCTTCCTCGTCCCCGTCCCCTTGTACTTTTAGTGTCAGTTTTAGTACTAAAAATTTCAAAAATTATAAAGCAATGTATTGTGTGAAAAGCATAGTATAAGTAGCAGTCAATGCTAAAATAAGTAATCTTAACTCTATTTTTATGTACTATTCAAAAAACATTCTTATATTGTTCTGTATTATATACTTAACTAAGCATGCTTTACTATACCAAGCACAATCATATGATTAATTGAAATACTTTCCTACATCAAGAATGCTCCTATAGTTAATTGAGTATGCTTGGTGTAGGAAATTTCTCCATATTTGCAACTCCATATTTTTACATAAATGCAGAGTTAATTATTCACTTACTTCCACATTGATTATAAAACTATATTCTTGTTAAGGTTATAAATCATTACAAATAATAATAATCATCATCATCATCTGTTCTCTTCCATGACAAGTCTATGATAGTCAGAATTCATTCTTCTCCTTTCTCTGTGTTTCTAGACATTTCCTTCAACCCACAAAACCCATCAGCTGCTATAAAATCATTCAGCATTACAATTCTCATTTTCTTTTTGGTTGCTTGCCCATTTCTTTCCCTCCAATTATATCTCTTAATAAACTCTCTCCCCTCAATAATGTACAATTCAATTTTCTTTCTTTTCCTTATAACATGTATCACACTTTGATTTTCTCTTACCTTCTCATTTTTAACCCTATCTGTCCATTTTACTCTTTCAAGCATCCCTCAAAATACACATCTCAAAAGCTCAGATTCTTTTGATAATTACAACTAATAAGTGTCTTTATGATCTTTCTTCAGTTTTACTGATAAAATAAATATGGCTGCTGGACAGAAGCAAATCACAATGAAAAATACATTTACCTTTAAACTTTCTTCAATATAATAAGTAGTAGCATATAATGAAATTGCCACATGAATTTCTTTAAAACCTGAATAGCTATGCTTTCCAGTTCAGTTTTTCTAAATTGGTTTCTTTATAATCTTCATGGCAAGCAATAATAAATGAAGAGAAACTAATCAATGATTCACTGCTTCTTAATATATTTCCTATAAATTCAGTGAACAAGTCATCTGTAAATTATGTAGTATAACAAAAATCAGAATAGTATTATGTAATGTAAATCAGCAAAATAAATCCTCAATATTTTGTTGTTCCTCCTCGAGCTGCAATTACAGCCTTGCAACGATCTGGCATAGAGTTAATAACTTCTGGATATACGGTTGCCCAATTTCATGGTACCACACCCTTAACAATGCTCTCCTGAAGCTGAATCTTACTTGTTGGCTTCGTCTGAGCAATTTTAGATGACATTATGTACCAGCAATTTTCAATAGGGTTCAAATCTAGACTGTTGCCGGGCCAGTCCAACACTGCAATGCCAGCATTTCTGAGGTATGACTGCACCTTAAGGGAGAAAAACGAGGGAAAACATTGATGTATGTTTTAAGCCTTGTGAGACAAGACGACAAACTCATCATTAAATCAAAATAGCATAAAACTTACCAATTTTTGCTGTGTGGCAAGGTGCTGAGTCCTGTTGAAAAATGCAGTTTTGGACGTCTCTGTGGTGATCCCTAATAATAGGTTTCCAGCACTCCTCCAAGATAGCAGTGTAGGTTTCTGCATTCACTGTTCCATTAATAAACTTAATTTGCTTCACCCCTTTGCTTGTTATGCATCCCCAAAACATCTGACCGACAGGGAACTTTACAGTTGGTGTTATGTAGTCAGGATGGTATGCCTCCGATTTTCATCTTCTGCCATATCGCTTCCCATCCAAACCATGTAGGTTGAATTTCGATTCGTCAGAAAAGATGATGATGTCCCATTGCTCTTTTGTCCATGAAACATGCATTTTTAGCCAAACAAGTCACTTCTTCCTCATTTGTTGTGTCAACAAAGGCTTCTTCTTGGGCCGATAGGCATGCAGACCACATTCCAAAAGCCGTCTTTGGATAGTTTGTGCACTTGTTCCAACAACAGAGGCCATCTCAAAGTCCAGTTTTAGATCAGGAGCACTAGCATGGCGATTATGAAGGCATAGCCATTTCAAATATCGATCTTTGGAAGGTGTTGTCACTTTCTTACGATCTGATCCAGGTCTTCTCTTCACATCACCAGTTTCACGCTTTAATTTCAGCACCCGGGGTACTGTTGACTGGTGGCAGCCTATTTTATCAGCGATATCACTTTTTTTTTCTTTTTTTTTTTTAATGAAAACCCCAAACACAAAAGGTATCAAAACCTATAGTACTTAGTACCGTGCATGGATTGAAGGAGAAAAATGGGGGGGGGGATGCCGGTAACTTTGCTCTAGAGACTAAACATGGGTTTCACCACTTCAAGCCTCCAATAAGCAAAGTGGTGGCATTTCACCAGTTGATGAAAGTCATCTACCACCTGAATGTAGAAAGCCCTTCCTGGAACAGAGCAACAGCTACACTTTTTTTTCTTGGTGTCAACTGAACATATGGAGCCATGCTTACACCTCTGCAAAACATTATACTAATGAGCATGTACACCCTTCCAACGCCATATTTATAGAAGCATTATCTAATGCAACACCTTTACTTTTCTACAAACAAAATGACTGTAATCAAACAATATCTTATACGTTTCGCTACAAATGTTACTTTTTTAAAGGTGATGCAGCTTTTTTTTTTTTTTTTTTTTTGTCCGCCATTGTAGGTTTCAAATTTCCATAACTGCAATGTCTTGAAATTAAGTAAATCTGAAACAGACCATTAAGCATGTTATTATAGATTATTTAAGGTCAAGAAAGCATGGATGGTCTTTAATGGACTGCTTATATTAATAACATTTTACATTAACCCACAACCAGTAAAAATGAAAAAAAAAAAATTTGCAACAAGTAATCTTCACAACAAAACTGCCATGATTTCAAAACAAGTAAGATAATTACACGTATGATGAAATAACAAAAGCTGAGACACATGGCCAGCTGTTGGAAATGAATAAATAGTATATTTATTCATTCCACTGTTGTTTTGTATATTTATTAATGATATTGATGAAGGTATATCAGGCTTAATGTTGAAATTTGCAGATGATGCAAAAGTTGGCAAGATTGTTAATGACAGTAATGGCAGTGTGCTACTGCAACAAAATCTAGAAAAGTTGGGCAGGTGGGCTGAGAAGTGGCAACTGAAGTTTAACATTGACAAATGCAAAGTACGGTATATGGGTAGAAGTAACTCCAGAGTAACGTACCAACTGTGTGGTACTACACTTAGGGTGGTAGAAAATGAAAAAGATCTGGGGGTAATTGTGCAGTCAGATATGAAGTTTTCTGAACAATGCAGACAGGCTGCAAGAGCAGGTCATGAGGTATTGCCAATGTTATACAGGAATTTTGCTAGTAGGGAAAAGAAGATGATTATCCCTTTGTATAAGGCAATGGTCAGGTCAGGCCATGCCTTTAGTACTGCATACAGGTCTGGAGGCCTCATTTTAGGAAGGATTTAGAGTTGCTTGAGCGAGTACAGAAAAGGGCAACAAGATTGGTGAGGGGGAACAAAGGAGTGCTCTTACCAAGAAAGGCTCAAGTTCTGCAAATTGCAGCATCTGTAGACTAAGCACCTGCAAGGTGATCTGACTGAGATGTATAAGGCCTTGAATGGGTTGAGCAGACTCAATTCTGATGGATTTTTCCTCTTTCTCAGATTACAAACCTGAGGGGGCATAAATTCAAATTGAGGAAAGACAGTTGCAAAATAGATGTGCAGAAATTTGCATTTAGCCAGTGGGTAGTTGATTGCTGGAACAAACTTCCATCTGTCATTGTGGAAGTTGATAGCTTAAATAAATTCAAGGAGGAACTGGACAAGCTTTTACAGGGAATGGATGCGTGAAATGGGGTTGTTGTTTTTTTTTTTTGGCTGAGGCTACATAAGCTTGCTTTCTTGCATCATATTCCTCTACTAATGGTAATGCTAATATATACAAAATTTTATACATTTATTTATTCCCAATAGTAGATACTTCAATTTTTGATTACCATAGTATTTATCTTGTTATTAGAAAGTAAACTGCAATAATCTCTCGCTTGCATTATTCTATGAAGGAAAAGCATTTAAGCATTTCTTTTCTCAGTTTTTAGAATTATGAGGGAAATTAACTTTTGTGGCTGTCAATAATAAAAGGCAATGCCTTCCTGCTTGAAAGAAATAAATATGGAACTTCATCACATATTCATATGCCAAAATGAGATGAGTTATTCCTTGAATAACTCATCTATGAATAACTAATACCTGCCCAAATCCACAGGATGAGGGACTAGAGATAAGAAAATATACAAAAGCAAATACAACAAAAATTTTTTTAATGACTCCAATAAAAAAGAAAAGAGTCACTCAACTACAGATTTTTCTAAAAGGAATGTATGCACAAGCACTGCTAGTGAAGTTTATGGCTGGAAGACTTGGATCTACTGACTCTAAACTTTTCTAAATAAAATGAATGTGTAATCAAAACCAGACTGGATTTTAATTTAAATTTAAACAAAAAGGATTTAAAAATAAAACAGAATGACATATGTTGCAATCATAAGAAGAAGCACACAGACCACAATGGAATTCCTTGTGATAGTAAATGGCACATATCTTTTATTTGTCAATTAAATATTTATAATATACACTGGCAACTGCAATTAAACTGTACTTTTAAATTCTAGTAATATTAATCCTACCCAGTTTTGATCAAGCATTCATTTTATTTAACAACCCAGTGTTTGTGACTTTTTGAAGTCCATGTATATATGTAATCCTATATAATAATTCAGGTTAACATAATAATAGTGGGGGAGGGGGATAGCACCAAAAATAAAGGATATATTTTTGAAGAAACCTTGATAAAAAATATTTTAAATCTTAAAAATTTTCATGCTAATTTTAGCTGCATGCATCCATCAGTTACAAGTGTTAATGTATCAAATTATTTCCCTATGATAATTTTGTAGTCTGGAGCCTCATTAATTTTGAAAATGAAATATCTATTGCAAAATGAAACTATCATAGCTAAAGACATTAAGTCTTCGTGAAAACTGGAAAACCACTGAAATTTATATATTCTCTTTGTAAACTCAGAATTATTGACAATTTGGCTGGAAAGCCAATGCCAAATCCAATATCAAATGCTCTGGAAAGAATTCATTGTAGTATCCCCATATGTCTAACTTACACTTTAAAATCTTCAGTTACTTATAAAATCTTCAATTTTATAAGTATAGAGTAACAAAGATAAAAATGGATTTGGTTCAGTATTAATGTTCCTCTCCTCCAACCTGTGTTATACCTGTCGTAGACAGTTAAGTTATAACCATTGAAAGGAAGAGGAAGGAAAGATTTACGTCGGTTTCATGACTATCACTGTTGATAAATTTTAATCAAAATTAAATTATATTATAAGAGAATCTATTTATCTGAATTTCACAGATTTATTTCAATAAAAGTCCATTATTCATTACACAGCACGAGTAATGGACTTTTATTGAAATAAAATCTATGCAATTCAGATAAAACTATTTCTAGTCATTAACAAAAAGTTGTCATAATTATGCTAAACTGAACTTACTCCTCATTCTCATTTTTGCCTTTTGCAGATCGATCCCGCCTTGCTGGAATATTAGGGGTGAACACTCGTTTTGGAGCACCCCCTAATGTCAAATCCCGTGGTCCCCGAATAGAAGGCAAACTGGTAATAATACAACATCATCAGAACATATATGAAAGGTCAAGCTACTGCATTGTGAAACAAAATATTATCTTAAATAGTGTTAAGTGAAAAATTCTGCAAATATGTGGATAATGAAAATTGATGCACCAAAAACGTTATTATCAACTATATCTCTTGCTATATCAGTTATTCAACATAGCAGCAAGTACCTGAGAACCTTACTGCAACCCTTCACTCTATAGCAGGCCTGTTCAGCATGTTTAGGACCTAAAGCCACTTTCAAACATTGATGTATATAACTGCAAGCAATAAATTTATATTATAAATAACTTTAAAAAGTTTAGATCACAGAAGTGCCAGTAGAGTTTTGCCAGATCAGCAGCAGAAGGCATTAACTAGGCAGGTGATGTTTATATATCAATCAATGTTTAGTGCAGTATTGCTTTCCAGAGTGTAAGTGCAGTAGTAGTTTCCACAATAATTTTTGTTGAGGAAAATAATTTTTTTGTGAGCAATATCATAGTGCTGCACAGGCAACATTATGTATACGAGATGTATATTGGCTTGGTGTGCTCTACAGTCAAGGATTTTTCTCCATTAATTTAGTTCCAAAATTTTTAATAGTATTTTCAATATAAATCATAATAAGTACATAACAGTATCTTATGTTTGCAGATCCAGCCAAACACTGAAGATTTGAGTTCCCATCTGGAGTTCTTTCAAGCATAATATATATAAATGAATAAACTTTAATATTTGACAAAAATATTTGCTTTTTCTATAATTTCTATGTAAAATACAATATCCAAATGTTTAGAAATGATACATATTACTTTTAGTATTTTAAACAAGTTTTAGATAATGAAAAGTTTTTATGAACATCTGAAAAATCACACACAAGCTGCATCTTTGTCAATGTTCAACGGTGCATGGGCATTCAAGTTTAAGGACCAATTAACACACAAAGTGTTTTTTACACATATCCGTTGATCCTTAACCTGGTAACAAGCACTCACACCCCTGATTGTTACAGACACAGTCATCCAGCACCTGACAGGTTCTGGATGACTGTCTTTTTTTTAATTATTATTTTTTATTTATTGTTTATTTCTGAGAAAAGTTTTTTTTTTTTTTTTTTTTTTTATTAATTCTGTTTGAAACATTCCAATGTGTGATCTTTTACTAATGGATTTCAATATTTATTAAATGTGACTTTTTTATGTTTTTAATGAAAATTAAAAAAACTATTTTTTACTCATTATTTTCAATGAAACAAAACATTCATTAATTCTGCTGAAAATGAAAAGGAATTGTTACAATCATGAAATATAAATATGAAACTATTAATCACTTTCATTTTCCAGTTCAGAAAACCATTAAATATGAAAAAATGCAGACTTTCATGTAAACAAAAGAATAAATAAAAGAATAAAATGATAAATAATAATAATAATAATAAAAATAAGAAACCAGTTTACCTCAATCAAGACAAAAATCACATTTTGTGTAACAATTAAACATAAAACAAAGAGTTATCTAATTTCTGTAACAGATGTCTAGCCAACAGCTGAGAATTTGTTTACTTTACTTCTTTAGAAGAGACTTGTTTACATTATGTTTTTGTTGTTGTTGTTATTTGGTTTTTAGGAGCATTAGCAACTAAGGCCATGTTGCTCCGGGGATATGCGGTGGTCATTCCCTGACCTTTCCGCATCCTCCGTATTTGGTAGTCACAGGCTCTAACCCCAGTCTAATCAAGAAGCGTGTGCTACGCACTGCTGCTCCTGCCCACCTGGCTACGGAGGCGCCTGTTTACATTATACTGAAACTGAAAGTAGCACAAGGTAAAAATATTTACACAAACAGTCCAGCAGAACTTGACATGTGTAATTCCTAGTAAACAATAATTGTTCACTTCCAAAATTGCTCAGACAAAGTTGTCTATATTTGAAATTACTGAAAGTTTGTCTTGAACCAAAATTTAATAAAATTTATTCTAAAGAGAGCCCAGCTGGCTCCTGCAAGACTACTGTCAAGTTAAACCTCATAAAATCTAGTTTATTGAAAAAAATGCTCAACATATCTAATAAAAAAGATAAATTTGGGCACTTTGTCAGAAATTCTATGATAATTACCTCCCCACCAACTTGGCCAAACCACACATGCAGTTAGATGATATGACAAACTGCCTCTCATCACTGTAAGAAGCTCTTTACCTCTGGCAACGTAGAGATTCATCCCTAGAGGAATTTCTTAAAGGCGTTTTCACTCAAATGCTGCAGCAGTTAGCTGATCTTAAACAAAGGTGTAGGTTATCATAAGATATTCTAGATCTTTTAGCCTGCAAACATTATGAAATTGCCAACCATTCCAGTTTTACAGGGGGATTTCCACTATTCATGTGTCTTTTCTGGTAGTTTTCTTTTCTTCTGAATTTTAGTTTATACTTTTAAAATGTGCACATGTGTTATGTTTTATTTGTAGACATGGAATTCACAAGCTCAGCTCATGTTTAGCATGGAGTCAATCATGTGCTAAGTTTGTGTTTTCAGTTTCTCTCTTTTGGACAGTAACGTGTTTGTGTATGTGTGTGTGTGTGTGTGTGTGTGTGTGTGTGTGTGTTTAATGGCGCACAAGCTGCTGTGGCTATAGTGCACCTACAGTAACTTGTAAGTGTAGGCAGGTGGCAAGGTAGGCCCTATAGATGATTTATCATATATTTGCTTGTAGATAGGGAGATAGTAATACTACAGTATAAGGCAGTTGTGAGACCATGCTTGGAATACTGTGTCCAGGTATGGAGACTGCACTTAAAAAAAAAAAAAAAAAAAAAAAAAGGCTTCTTGAAAGGGTCCAAAAGATGGGCAACATACCTGGTGAGATCGGCAAAAGGGCACTCATATGAGGAAAGGCTATGAATATGCAGACTGCAGATCTTGGAAATTAGATACCTTAAAGAATATTTTATGGGCTATATAGGGCTCTAAGAAGTAAAGGTAAAATGAACAAGGATGAAATTTTCACTGTTATAAATGATTCCAGAACTAGGGGCCATAAATTTAAATTATGGAGTGGGGGGGCTTTAGAATGGATTGCATGAAGCTTTCTTTTAATTAGCAAGTTGTTATTTATTGGAATAAATTGCCTACATGGTTGGTTGAGGCTGATAGCATGGGGTAATATAAAGCTCAGCTGGATAGATACTTACATACATGTGGGAAATCAGTTTTTTTTTTTTTTTTTTTGGCTGGTGCAGCAAAAGCCCAGGTAATAAAATTAATGCAAATTAGTAATATATAGGATATTTGGCATTAATATATATAGGATATTATAGTAATATCTGGATATACAGAATGATGCTAGCCCTTGATAATGTACCATATTATCAAGGGCTAGCATCATTCTATATATCCAAATAATAATTAGCAGAAACTATCTGTTTCTGATTGTTATTTTCCAGTAATAGCAGGACCTAACAATAGGCCATACTGTAAAAATGTAATACCTTATCAACAATTTAGCAGCTTACTGGAAGAATACCTTTTTATTCAATGGATTCAGTCCAGTAAATTGATATATATATACATATATTTGAATAGCGTTTAAAATAGTTGAAAACGGAATTTTTCATAATAAAATAAAATAAAAATGGTACAGCATACATCAGAGGCAGCAAAAAGCATATTTCTCTACATGATGCTTGAAATATAACCATATAAATAAATTAGAATGAGAGTTAAAATAAAATAATGCCAGCAGTATTGCAAGACAAGAGCGAAAATAGTCGAAATTAAACCTAAATCAAGCAAACAGGAAAGGAAGAGAAGGGTAACAAGAGTAAAAATATTGCAGTAGAAACTCTAAAATAATTTAGAAAGTCTAAATGTAAATCTAAATAATTTATTGAATTTTAAAAGCCAATTAAATAGAAATTTAACGGCGCTTCCTCTGACGGGCACCAGGTCCAAATTTATGTGAAATATCACCAACAGAGATGTTAATCACTACAATGAAATAAAACCTAAATCTGACCAAAAATAGACTGACCATTATGCCCCATCTCTGTCGAGATGTGGCATAATGGTCAGTCTATTTTTGGTCAGATTTAGGTTTAATTTCTACTATTTTCGCTCTTGTCTTGCCATACTGCTGGCATTATTTTATTTTAACTCTCATTCTAATTTATTTGTATGGTTATATATATATATATATACAGTGAACCTGGATAAGAAATTCCCACATAAGTTTTCCCCTATACTAGGTTTGGTTTCTTAAGTCTTCAGCTCTATATATATTGTAAGATATTTTTTTCCCGCGTAAGAAGTTTCCTGGGTAAAACGTTTTCCCACATAAAAAGTTTGTGATAAAGAATACACAGTGTATTATTATAATGATGTTTTCCCACTTAATGTTTTTTAAATATACAAATTCTTTATTTTTAATATTAAAAAAAGTATTAAACAATATGAACATTTTGGTAATTGAACAAGTTATTGCATAGCATCGTTTTAGTTCATAATAAATCACTGAAGTAGGTAAAATGCCATTGTTTTTGATATACATATATCTCATATTGTGAATGCCTTCGCAACAGGTTGCCCTGATATTGCACCACCTCCAATAAGCAACGCTTCACAATGGAAAAGACTAATGTTATTTATTCTCAGTGGATACCACCGAGAATAAGTAACATTAGAATAATCCACCGAAAATCCACTGGCGAAGTGTTGCCTATTCGAGAATCCACTGCCAAAGCATTGCTTATTCGAGGTAGTTCAATATCAGGGCAACTTGTGAAGGCATTCACAATATGCGATATCACAAAAATGATGCTATTTCACCTACTTCAGTGATTTACTATGAACTAAAATGAAGCTTGGCACAAACTTGTTCGATTAGTGAATTTTCCGTAGCCTGAGGCTTTCAGCAGTAAATCCTTTTTACTATAAACCAGTGTTTCCCAATTAAATTTAGTCATGGAACCCTTTTATATTTTGTACAACATAATGGAACCCCTTAAATATTTTTAGCGCAGCGCATAAAAAAAAAATAAATACACCGCAGGCGAAAAATTTTCTTGGTTCAAGGTCAAATACCTTTAAATTCTTTGTTTATTATTATTAATATTAAAAAAATGTTCCACCATGCGAAATACGGATCCAAACATGGAGCGTAACCAATTACAGCCGTTTGGCCATGGTTTCCTGGTATTTAGATAGGTAGGTGCGGTAGTATACAGCCAATATAATGTGCAGGTTCTGGATTACAATTACAAAGGCAGTTTAGTACACAAGCTGTGCAGTAAAAGCGACTTGACCCAAATATTGTCTCGTCCACCAGATATAAATGTACCTACAATATTTTTAACTTTTAATGTGTAAAATTTAAAAAAAATTTTTTTTTTTTTCGTGAAACTCTTAATTTTACCTCACGGAACCCCAGGGTTCCATGGAACACCATTTAGGAAACACTGCTATAAACATTTTGATATAATGGAAGTGGCATTTTGCAATTGTTTTCATCTTTATCCATAACTGGATAGTGTCGACCATGTGAAGCACAGTGATGTACATGCCGTTAACTTCTGATGTTCAACTATCCAGTTCTGAATTACTTAGTGGATTGTTGCTCTGCCTTATTGTAATTGTGACCTCTTAAGGTATGTTGGAACCCCAAAGGAGCTCATCATTTCGACTCGGTAATCAGTATTTGGTAAGGAGTTTAATGAACAGAATGTTAAGCAATTAGAAATCCTGAGTTTAAAAATGTTTCCCATAGGCAGAGTGAAATATTTATAAATTCTGAAATAGTACTTAAAAATGATCTTTAACCTATGTATGTGTTATTTTCATTTTTATTTGTGCAGTTAATATTTCACACCCTTAGGTCATTTTCCCTTTTAAGAAGTTTTCCTGCGTAAGAATTTCTGAACCTTTGGTTCCTTGAAAAACTTCTTATCCAGGTTTTACTTAAGCTCATTTGTATTACAAAAGTTTGGAGAGAGGCTGTATTTCTCATAGAGTTCCTGCAGTTTTGCAAAATTTGCAGTTAGCTTTGTTAAAGTTAAGAAAATGGGGAAAAAGATCCATATTACACATAGAAAGCCTACTGAAATTAAGGTTATGAAGCAATGTGCAATGTGGAAGAACAAACACTAAAATTTCCCAAATTCTTGGTATATACAAAATCAACAGTTGAGTGACAGTTAATGAAAATGGCCAAACTTGAAGAAGCTTGCAGTGACACAGCTGAAAATTGTGGAATAAAATGCATACCATCAGCAAGAGCCAATAATCACATATACTGTTTGTGTATTAGTTTGCTATTAGTTGTTAGACAAGTTTTCTTCCTCTGAAAGTCCTGCCAAATAACAGGAGGCAACTAGCATAAAAACTACAGGTAGAACTTTGAGGTTATTTGAAATGTAATGATATTGCCCTATCAAGAAACCAATGCTGACAACCGGAAAAAGGAAAGCATGTGTTGCATGGGCCAAACTGTACCAACACTGGTCTGAAGAAGACTGGCAGAAGATTTTATTCTGCAACAAAACAAAAATTAATTTGAATGGCAGCAATTGCAGTATATTTTTTACAAAACTGGCAAATCTCTGCATGCTTCCTGTACAAAAAAAACCCATCAAGTTCCTGACAGGGTATTGGTCCTGGTATGTTTTGCTGCAAATGGTGTTGGAAGACTGAATATTTTTGACAGCACTGTGTATAAAGATATTCTTTCTTCTCAAATGCTACCCTCAGAAAGAGAACTGGTTGACAACAGAGAATTCTATTTTCAGGATGACTCAGTTCCATGTCACAGAGCAAAGAGTGTTAAAGACTTTTTTGTGCTTAAACTAGTTAAACCTTTATTCTGGCCTGGTAATTCATCTGATTTAAACCCCATAGAAAATCTATGAATGCTATTAAAAAATAAAGTTCATTATACAAATACTTGCTCAAAGATTGTGTTAATGGAGGCAGTAATTAGGGTATGGCATCATGAAATACCAGCAAAAGCATTTCTTGTGTATTCCACACCTAGATGTTGCAAAGCTGTAATACAATCTCGAAGATATTTAAATAATATTAAATGTATGTTAATCTACGTATATAAAAAATGTGTTCAAAGTTGACATTAGTTACTATTATATTGTCCAGCACTTATGTGCTAAAAACAATTTACCCATTAATAGATAATTTTACCCATGAATATCAATATTATTTTCAGTCAGTATCATCCTAATAATATAATCACTTTTGAAGATAAATGCTTGGCAACGGAATGTGTGTATTTTTACCAATAAATGCTTTTTTTAATACACACAATTTTATGTGTGTATTTTTACCAATAAATGCTTTTTATATGTACAGTATATCAAATTAAAACAAAATTTAAACAAACCAGTTCAAGATAGAAGTAAAAGTATATAAATGTAGAATAACATTATAAATTTAACAGATCTGATTAATGCCATTGATCCAATGATTAAAATTACACCAGACTGTGATATATGAAAAACTATACATAAAAAAAAAAAAAAAAAAAAAAAAAAAATGTAAAGCTATGGCACCTTAGTTGGAAGCAAAGAATGCCTAATATATGCTATTGCAGATATTAGTGCCCAGCATAACACATAGGCTGGTTAATAATACTGCAAGGAAAAGGCACGAGTGCCTGAGCTATAACCAAAAAGAAATATCTAAAAACAAAAAAAGTAATTAATAAAAATATTGCTAATTATTAGTAAAAGGATATATTGAATGATACATTCAAATAATAATCAGCAAAAGCTATCTGTTTCTGGTTGCTGTTTTCCAGTAACTACTGGACCTAAAGATAGCTAATAAATCTTAGTGAGAAAAGGTAATAATTTAGTAGCTTACTGGCAGAATAACCAAATGAAACCCAATGGATTGATTGGTGATGAGGGGAAGTGTAATTTTTTTTATGAAACCCCCCAAACACGAAAAGTATCAAAACCTACAGTACTTAGTACTGTGCATGGGTTAAAGGAGATGGGGAGGGAAGGGATGCTAGAAACTTTGCTCTGGTGACTAAACATGGGTTTCACCACTTCAAGTCACCAATAAGCAAAGTGGTCATATTGCACCAGTTGATGAGTCGTCTACCATCTAAGAAAGTAAGTAATAAACCGGAACTAAAATAGGCAAAGTGAAGGAAGAAATAGGATAGCAATAACACAGCAATCATCTTGGAATACTCTAATAATCCATGGGATATAAAAATCAGAATAATAAAGCATAAAGACAAAGAGAAGAGAAAAGCATAAGCCTAAGGGAGGCTTATGCTGAGGTACTGGGAGTGTAGCTGCCCATCCCACAGGGTGAGGTCAGTCCTGGTTTGTAATAAAGCACATAGGAGTCATAAAATATGTAATGAATCAAAGAAACAAAGAAAAGAAACTAATAGGATATTTGAGAATATTGAGGACAGCCCTTAAGTAAAAGAGAAATGAAAGCAGCAAATAAGGGAAAGCATAAACAACGCTATATACCAGGGTTTCCAGATAGTTGGAGATGTTTATGGCTAAACACACATGAAAAATTGGCCAAATACAGAAATTATTTATAAAACATTGCAAAACACAAACCAAAGTAAAATTCATTTAATAAATGCAATTAGAACAAAAATAACTCACCTCAAAAAATCCTGTATACATACTGTATAACATTTACAAGAGCATCTTTATCTCTGCTGCTGCTTCTTCAATTTCATCCTGTATACTTTGCTGTGAAGTAGATGCAACAGTGATTCTACTATTGTTGGTATAAAGTATATCTTATTTGAAATTATTTAACATTCTATCTGTAATATGCAGATCCTTGCAGCAGATTGAATTTTCAATGTATGCCCCGATTCTAATGATTGCATCTAGAAGATGAAGTTGCAATCTGTTTCTTGATTTTGTTTTTACTGCAGTTACAAGAGAAAATATTCATTCAACAACAGCATTGCTTGCTGGAGTTACAAGACACTTAAGTGCATATGCTGCCAATTGCTTAAAGTTTCAGTGACAATAGATACCATGCCAAATTTTTATTATATCTTTTAGAATTTCATTGTTTTCAAAAACATTTTCTGCTGTCCAATCTGTTACAGTAATTTTCCTATATTGTTGCTCAATTTCATCGAAATTATTTGTAGCTAAATATAACATAGGTAAATCTGAAAAATCCCCCTTTGACATTTGGCTTAATATTTTTTCAGGATTAAGCAATGAAAGATTTTTGAAAGCATTAATCGCATTGCATAATCTAGATTGCAGTTGGTCGATAGCCTCAATAATGAATACGAGGCATCTTCTTTTAACTTCAAGAACTTTACTTTCTTCTTCTCTAGAACGTTGACTTGAATTCATTTAGATGACTATCAAATTCTTGCTTAAATTGGCTCCATAGTTGATATTTTCAATGGCTTCTTCAGTAAATTCTATTGTAAAGAGCTTTTCTGATTAACTCTAATTCATTAGACAGTTTATATGGATCAATGTTAGATGACTGAAATATTGCATTAACAGATTCAAAATCTTTTACAACGGGTGTAGCAAACACAAAATACAGATAATTCGTTTTACGATAAAGCATTTCTTTTAATAATCCAGCTTTGTACTTTGTATCTGTTCGACCAGAATTTTCTGATACTGCAAAATAACCTCTCAGTTCTTACCAGTTTAATAGAATATTGAACATTACCATTGGTGAAAGAAATAAAAGAGGTGAAAGACTTGTGGAATTTGCAGAATCTCAAGGAATGTCAGTAATGAACACTTTTTTCAAGAAAAGGGTGAACAGAAAGTGGACATGGAAGAGTCCAAATGGATTAACAACTAATGAAATGGACTTCATCCTCACTAACAGAAGATATATTGTGAATGATGTTACCGTCCTGAATAAGGTAAATGTTGGAAGTGATCACAGAATGGTAAGATGTACACTTGATATAGATGTAGGAAAGGAAAGGAAAAAACTGATTTGAGTAAATAATACAAAGGTCTTTGAACAGAGGAGGAGAAAAAGCAGTATGTACTGGAACTTAAGAACAAGTTTGAGCTTCTGCAGACTGCTCAGGACCAAGATATCGATGAGGAATATTACAACTTTCTGAAAGGGATAAAGCCCAAGAAACCTATAGGGAAACAGAAATCCAAAGAAGAAAAAATTAGTCAAGAAACACTTGTCATGATGAACCAAAGACGACAAATGAAGAGCAAGAAAAACACTGACCGGGAGAAAATTGAGTATACTGAGTTATGCAAAGCCATTAGAAAGAGACTCAGAGAGGACATAAGAAGATTTAACACAAGAAAAGTAGAACAAGCATTAAGGGAAAACAAAGGATTTAAATCAGCAGCCATGAGCAGTAATACAGAAAGACAAATGATACTGAAACTGAAGAATAGCGATGGTGTACTTATAAACAGCAGAGAAGGCATAATTCAAATAGCAGAAAACTACTATAGAGAATTATACAAGGAGCGAGGGAATGATACCAGCAGTGGGGAAGATGGATTGCAAAGTAGCAACACATACAACATAACCGATATTCTTCCTGATGAGGTAGAACATGCATTGAAGAAAATGAAGAATCGGAAAGCCCCGGGGGAAGATGAAGTTACTGTAGAGTTGTTAAAATTGGGAGGAAGAGACATAACACAAAAATTGGCAAGGCTCTTCACAAAGTGCATTAGAAAAGGTGTGATGCCTAAGCAGTGGAATAATGCAATCGTAGTTTTGCTGCATAAGAAAGGAGATAAATCAGAAATTGGAAATTATAAACCAATTAGCTTGTTATCCCATATCTACAAGTTGTTCACAAGGGTCATTACTAACAGATTAGAAAGAATACTTGATGAGAAACAACCAAAAGAGCAAGCTGGCTTTAGGACAGGATTCTCAACTATGGATCACCTTCACGTAATATCACAGCTAATGGAGAAAGCAAATGAATATAAAACACCATTATGCCTGGCATTTGTGGATTATGAAAAGGCATTTGACTCCATACAGCATAAGGCAATGTTTCGGGCACTGGAAAGACAAGGCATAGATACTCCACATATTATGATTTTGAAGAAAATATATGAGAGTGCTACATCCTTTATTAGACTAGACAAAGACAGTAGCAAATTTAAAATCGAGAAAGGAGTTCGACAAGGAGACACAATATCTCCGAAGCTGTTTACTGCTGCCCTTGAGGAAGCTTTCAGAAGATTAGACTGGTCGCAGAAAGGAGTCGATGTGAACGGAGAGTACCTAAACCATTTACGATTTGCAGATGACATTGTGGTCATAAGCCACGATCCCAAAGAATTAGAGGAAAATCTTAATCAGTTATGCACAGTTAGTAAGGATTTTGGACTAAAGATGAATATGGCTAAAACAAAAGTAATGATGAACAAGTATGCCACGGAAAGGGAAATAATGATTGAAGGAGCAGTAATTGAAAAGGTGGAGTCATATACTTATCTGGGACAAGTTATTAGCTGTAATAATGATAAATGGCTGGAAGTCAAGAGAAGAATAAATTTTGGATGGATAGCATTCAGGAAATATAGTCACATACTGAAGAGCAATATCCCAGTTTGTCTGAAACGTAAAATAATGAATCAATGTATACTCCCCACCATGACTTATGGAAGTGAAACTTGGGCACTCACCAAAAGAATGGAAGAGAAGCTAAGAAGTACACAGCGAAGAATGGAACAAATTATATTGGGAATCAGACTGTTAGATAAGAAGAGAAACACATGGATTAGGCAGCAAACTCAAGTAAAGGACATTCTTATCAAAACTAAAGAACTAAAATGGTCTTGGGCAGGACACATAGCTCGAAGACATGATGACAGATGGACTAAGAAAATAACAGAATGGTACCCAAGAGGAGCTAGAAGAAAACTTGGAAGACAAAGGCGGAGATGGATAGATGAAATTCATGAGTTTTTGAGTAGTAAATGGATGGCCAGTGCTCAAAACAGAAGGAACTGGTAAGTTGCTGGAGAGGCCTTCATCCTGCAGTGGATTGAAAATGGCTGATGATGATGATAGTTTTAGAAGCCTTCTGAAATGGTAGGGGTGCTTGATAATTATTTTCTGGATTAAATATTTTAAATATAGATTTGTATTCTTCTCTATGTAAGTTACTATTTGAGAACCAAAGTGGAATCTCACTCATGAGAAATCCAAGGTTGGATGGAAGTTATTCAAATGCATGTTTAATGCATAATGCCAAAGAATGACAAATGCACTTCATTTTCACACAATTTGGTGCTACTTCCTTTATTCATATCCACACTGAATTTTTACGTACAACCATAGAAGCAGCACCATCACTTGCAAATCCTATGCAATTTTCTAAATTCATATCATATTCATTCAATTTAATCATTAATGCATCAAAGAGATTGTGCTGTTGCTGATGATACGGGCATTAGGCCTAAAAATGCAGTTTTGACAACTAGATCTTCAGAAAAAAATCTCACCACTATACACAAGTGCTTCTGAATTGCATTATCCATTGATTCATCAATGAGCAGCACAAAGTTCTTTCCTTTCACATCTTCTTTCAAATGTAACTAATGCTAAACTTACCACATTTTTTATTATCTGCGAGCACTTAGTTCGATACAATTTTATGCTTCTAAAAATGCTGCCTTTTCCATGATTTTTTATAACCTCACTCAAATGATCAATAGCCATTGCTGAACAATGACAAGTAACTGCTACTGCCAACTTAATTTCTGAATTTTTGCTGAAATTAAGCTGTTTGATATTTTCTTCAGATTCTGAATTTTTCTTAGTCACAAAAGATGCTAGAGAACTTTGATTCAAACCAGTAATGTTAGATTTGTGCTTAGAAGAAGCTTCACGTTGAGCAAAATTGTAGAGTTTATTTTCCACTCTGCAATGACAGAGTTTACAGTTAACATCCTCACTATTATTTGTCACTTTCTGTAACCACGAATACTCCTCCCATTCTTCTTTGTACTCACAGTCACAATCGTATGATGGCTTCCACTTTGGCATCTTAAAAAAAGGTTTATCCAGAGGTTTTAAAAAGCTTGCACTCCTTGCAATGTGCATGTCAAGGCAGTCACTGTGTCAATGATAAAGCCACACAAAGTGTGGTGCTACACTGCAGTGCTGGTCGCCAGTCTGTTTGTTCAACTGTTTGAGCGAGTTCTAGATTGGACCTGCTGACATAGCAGTAGCATTTTTCTTATTTAAGTAAATAACACATATTTCCAAAAAATGGCCAAAACAGAAAACTCATGGCCAAACGTATATTTGAAAAAGACCAACAATGTTGAATTTGGCCATGAAAAGGCCAAACTGGCAACCTTGGTATATACCATGCAGTATCCTTTTACTAATCAGCAATAATTTCATTAATTAGTTGTTTTTTTTGGGGAGGAAGGGGAGTTCATTAGTTATAGCAAGGCGCCTCCTTAGCCGGGTGGGCAGGAGCAGCAGTGCGTAGCACATGCTTGATTAGACCGGAGTTCGAGCCCATGACCACCAAATTCCCTGACCTTTCCAGAGGATGCAGAAAGGTCAGGGAATGACCACCGCATATCCCCAGAGCAATTTGGCCTTAGTTTCTAATGCTCCTAAAAACCAAATAATTATTGATAATTATTTGGTTTTTAGGAGCATTTATTTGGTTTTGGTTTTGTTTAATTATTTATTAAACAACAACAACAATTAGTTATAGCTCAAGGGACTCGTACCTTTTACTTGCAGTATTATTAACCAGCCTATTTCTTATGTTGGGCACTAATATATTCAGAATAATCATAATTTTCTATGAACAATTGTACTGCTTGCTATTTCTAGCTGATCTGTGAAATTTAAGACCAAACCAAGCTGTATCACATAGCAACTGCTCAGTTGGCTTGTGTGTACGGTGTGACTATCACAATCAGTCAAGTTCATGCCTGTTCAGTTTCGCTTACATAACAATGGACATGGGGAGGACATATGAGGATATGAGGACATATGAGGAACAATATGCTGCTCTCAAATTTTGTTTCTGTCCGAAGAAAACATCAGCTGAAACATACGAAATGTTAAAAGAGGTTTATAAATCTATGCTTCCATATCTCACATGTGGTTTAGAATGTTTACAGATGGACGTGATTCAGCCACAAAATTGGCAGACCTGGAACTCCAACCACTGCCATCACCATAAATACTGCTTCTGTAATTGTTAGAGAAGATAGTTGTATAAAAATAAGGCAGCTGGCAGAGATGTTGAGAATATTAATAGGAAGAAAAAGGCGAAGAATGTAATTTACAGTACTCTCCATGACCATTTGTATATAACATGTGTTTGTGCACGCTGGGTTCTAAGGCTACTCACACATGAGCAATGGCAAGTTTGCATGGAGATTTTTCAGGAGCTGCAACAGATAGCTACTTAAGATGGCAAGGGTCTGTACAAGCTGATAACAGTGGATGGGACATGGCTTTATCATTTCGACTTGGAGAGTAAGCAACAAAGCTCTGTTTGAAAGTCTACATCACCGAAAAAATCAAAAGTTGTTCATTCTTCAGGAAAGGTTATGATCATCTCTCTTTGTTTGACAATGGTTTACCAGCATGTTGTACTATGTCATATGACTGTTACGAGACCTTACTACAGAACTGTACTGCATACTTTTCAGGATCACACTCATCACACATGACCATAACTGCACGAAGGTGGGTGGATGCTGCATCACAAGAATGGAAGACCTCAAATTGCTCATACTGTCATCGAGCTCTCAGCCAGCATTATTATCAAATGTGTTCCTCGTCCACCCCAGAGCCCTAACCTTGCACCCTATGATATTTTTTTATTTCTAAAGTTAAAGAAGGAGCTGCGAGGAAAACATTTCCAGTTGTCAGAAGAAACTGTAAAGACATTGGAGGCAATTCTCAAACACACATCAAAAAATGGTTTACACCATTTTTTAATGGCAGAAATGTTAGAACAAGTGCATTTCATAAAATGGGGACTACTTTGAAAAGGATCATCAAAATATGGATGATTAATAAAGGTATGTTGTGAAAAAAAATTATAATAATTCTTTATTGAACAGTCCTCATATTTTTGGCATTCTTGCTTTCCACTCTTCACTCTAAGGTGCATAGCTTTAATTTTTTTTTTTTTTTTATATATAATTCTCCATACTTTTTTATGTGTGTGTGTGTGTACTGCACTGACTGTTGTCCGTTTTTCCAAAAATTCAGTGTGGATAACACCGACAAAGTCTCAAGAGCAATCAATATCACTTTTCCAGCTGATGCTTGGACTCTGAATTTTTTCTAAACGTGGAGATGTTTTATAGTGAAATCCCTTTGAACACCTCTTGTTTTTTTTTTCAGATCACAGTGGTGAATACAGGATTCACCCCCAGGTAGAGTAACATTGATGAATTTCGACAGGTCTAAAGTTTTTGGTATTCAGAAGCTCAATAATTGCACACTGTTTGAAATGTGTGTTAAAAGATGCTTCCATTTTAAACCATGTAACTTGTTAATGAACAACAATACCCAACATATTAACTAGAAACTATTAGCTACATGGGGAATCTATCTGGAATACCACCTAGCAATGAAGTTATTGAATGAAGAGGCATTACTTTTCAGCACATCCTCATGTAGCAAACAAAGGGCTAATGTGTACCTCAGCAGTGAGGAAACCATATGGTCTTGATGGAAATTTTTAGCATAACACAATAAGCCACAGTGCTAAATGTCTGAAAATGGTGCAAAGAGACAAGATAAATTTAACCATTGCACTACTTATGCTACACAGTGTGGGAACCAACAGTTCTTTGGGAGAAACTTCACACTCTGATTCACACCACTTTTGCTATTTCTTTAAATATTTTTTATTTGTAATTTAGTAGTAGCCATACAGTGTAATGAAACTACAGGCTTTTGCTATGCCAAAAATTAAAAAATAAAAATAAAAATTGAAAAAAGCAGATAAGAAAATACAAATTATGCACTTCACTTCTCACATAGGTAACTATCTAGTTTACCTTTGAATTTTTTTAAACTATCAGCCTCAACTACCTGTAGAGGCAACTTGTTCCAGTAATAAACTCACTAGATAAAAGAAAATTCATACAATCTACACCTCTTCCCCTGTAATTTGAATTTATGGTTCCTAGTTCTGGAATTCTTTATAAGAGTGAAACCACCTTCATTAATTTTTCTAACCTCTCTCTCAGAGCCTTATAAACCTCAGTCAGGTCCCCCTCTAAGGTTCCTAGTTGGCAAGCTCTGTAGCCACCCACATAAGAGTCTTTCCTTGTATGGTTACCCTTTCACTGAGCTCACCATGCCAGTTGCCTGTCTTTGGATCCTTTCAAGAGCTCAGTGTCTTTTTTCAGATGAGGCTTCCATGCTTGGACAAAGTATTCCTAATGCAGTCTTACAATTGCCTTATACAGTGGGACCATGACCTCCCTATCTCTATAGGATATTGTTCAATAAATCATTGATAGGACACCATGGGCTTTCCTGGTAACCTTTTACACTGCAGAAAACTTTATATATGCCCATATCATAACACACAGATCCCTTTCTTCCTCTACTGTTTTTAATTCAATTAAATTTACTATAGCTTATATCCATTCTTCATCAGGAAAAGGGGTCCACTTGAATCATCAAGGGCCCAAGAATCTTAACCTTTCAATATCAGTACCTACATCATTGATTACATTTTAAGCAGCTATAATAATATTCTAAAACTAGCTATAGTATCTCACTTTGTACAGCTTTCAGTAATTACCTTATTTTAACTCCGATACAGTAAATAAGGTTTGATTACCTTATTTTAATTCTGATACAGCTCTGAATTACAAAGGTATGATTCAGACCTTGAGTTACTGATCAAGCCAATAAGTTATGAAAGTTAAGCATTTAAGTGTATTAAAAACCTAAACTGAAAGCAAAGAATTTATCATACCAAATTTTATTACAAGTGTCAGATGATATTTTATTAAAGTAGAGCTTCAGTGGAAACATTAACTGTTTTGCCATATGGGGCTTATTTTTTTATCATCAACTGTAGAGCAGCTAGTATATAGTTATCTATGAGAAAAACAAGAGCTTTGCAGTTGAAGCCAATAATTTGAATGTTTGTCTTTGTACCTTGTTGATGCTCATGGCAAAAGTTTGGTGAACAGGGCTGTTGTTGTTGGGTTTTAAGTGCATCAGTGACTCATTGTATACTATGTCTGTATAAGTTTGTGTTAAGAGGCTGATTTCCATATTGTCATCTTAAAAACTGGAAATAAGTGGTTGGGTAACCCTTCTACCTTCTCCTCAAATTGATAACTACAAATTCGATTGAAGTGGACCGTGGAAACCTCCTCCAGTTGTCAACAGGAATCAAACCCAGACATCTTAAAATGAGTAACAAGTAGTGAAACAACCATACTACCATGGAGGATGAGGATGAACAGGGAGCTGGAGTCACTTAAATTGAAATGACAGATTAGAGAGGTGATTAGAGTGTATGGAAATGGATGTACATGGCTAATAATAATGATGATTCAATGACATATAGCTTCTTGACAATCATTAGAGTTTACTGCAGAGTGTTAGGAGAGGAGTATCTATATTCATATAATACAAGGTGGGAACCCCAATCTCTTGAACTTTAGTTTAGGGGAAGATATACACTGGTGTTCAAAGAAAGTGCATCACCCCTTAAAATTGTAATTTTCATCCGAATAACATAAGTATAAGGGCAATATTTCTTACAGATTGCATCAGATAAGACTGACACGCGTAGATGATGATGTAATATTGCATCAGCTGTTACTTTCAGCTATATAAGCATGCTCTGCAAGAGTTGCAGCCATTCCTTGCTCGTCAGGATGGCGAGTTACATGCAGTTGATGCCATGAAGGAAGAGTGCTATTGTTGCTTTACATAAGTAAGGATGGTCTTCCCATCATATTGCTTATAGTGTCTTGAAATCAACAGTGAGTAGATTTCTTTCCAAACTCAAGAATACTGGTTCTGGTGATAGGGAAAAAAAAAAGGAACCAGACACAAACGAATCTCTACACAAAAACAAGACGGCATTTTGAAGCGCTTATGCCTTAAAAACCTTTTCAGCTTATGCCTTAAGCTGAAAAGAGAATGGGAAGAATATACAGGAGTGGTAGCAAGTGCAGTAACACACAGAAGACGCCTCTTCAAAAATGGACTTGTCCTAAGAAGAAGCCCCTCCTCACACAAAAAATGAAAAAGGCCTGATTAATTTGGTGTAAGGAGCATGTCAAATGGCCCCCCGAGCAGTGAAAGTCAGTTATTTTCTCAGATGAGAAGAAATTCAATCTGCATGGCTCTGATGGGAGACACAATTTGCCATAGATGTGGTGAAGAATACCAGCCAGACTGTATGGTGTCTACAGTGAAATTCCCTACCAGCCAAATGATATGGGGGTGCATTTCGTATTGCCGAGTAGGTCACCTGCAGTTTATAAAAGGTTCTGTAAATGCGAACGGATATCTGGCTATTTTGGAAGGCAAATTGCTGCTGACCATTTCAACCTGCCAAGTAACTGTATCTTTCAGGATGACTCTGCTCCTTGTCATCGGACAAAAATTGTAAATAGGCACTTCTGTAGTTACTTTAGCTTTATTTCTTCATTAGAGGTTTGACGGTAATGTGTTTACGCTTGTTACAGGTGAAAAATTGGTTGGAAGAAAGGTTCATTACAACTCTTAGCTGGCCAGGAAACAGCCGGGGCCTGAATCCTATAGAGAACTGTTGGCATCATGTGGAATTTGCAGTTGCCAGAAAGAAATCAAAGACCCTTAGTGAACTTCAGGAAGCCATAATTCATGTTTGGAACCATGAATTGATTACCTTCAGAAATTGATCTTGTCAATGCCTCGACAGTGTGCTGCTGTCATCAGGGCTAGAGACAGTTAAACTAAATATTACTTTGCACCTGATGAACTTTTCATTTTGTTTTCCATTTAAAACGATAAACTGAAACAAATTGAGGGCTTCTGATAACATTTCAGCCATAATTGTCATGTTTACCAAAACTGTTGTATAAAGGTTGCAAATGCTCATTTTGGAATATTTTGAGAGCACTTGCCTTAACTATTAATAAATATTTTTTGTTTATATTTCTATTTGTGATGCTAGTTATTAATGCAACGTACCATCGCAAAAAAGGGTTAGAAATGTGAAATTCCTAGGTGATGTACTTTCTTTGAACATCAGTGTATAGTAGTTTCAGAGAGCTGAAAAATTCTGTTGGGTAGCTAACTACTTCACTGGTGTTTGTTATAGTGTCAAAAAATGTAATATTGTACTGGGCCACACAACTGAGAAAGCTCTTTGTTGGGGATACTGACTACATCCGTTTTTTGTGCCAGAATGGCACTTCGGCAAAGTCACTTGGGATCATAAAAGTAATATGTGCCATATCTGGAAATGATTTGTGAAGTGTTTCAACTGTTTTCCCAATGATTTCCACTAAAATACTCAATCTTGACTATCAGATGTAGTCATTTCATTTCCCAGTTTGACCAGGATTTCAGAGGAGAGATTGCAATTCTAAGTACATCCGGTTCTGTGATAAATTGTTCTAAACCTAGCTCTAAAAGCATTGATACATTTAGGTGTCTGCTCCCAACTAAAAATGGGCATCTGCAGCTGCCTAAAATTAAAGTAATGCCAACATGAATTTCAGCATTCTTTTTGGTGTGGTTTTGTCCATGGAGTGTATCACTGACTATTAAAATTGGACAAGTACAACATAAAAAAAAACAGAAACCTCACTGTTCAGCATACAAAGTACACAATGTGAGAGATCAGTTGCAATCATGACTTTTTTTTTTAAGATAATCTTACAAAATATGCCATTTGCTTGCTCACTCAACATTTTTCAATGAATTTCTTGGAAAACTGTATCCTATTTGCCCCTAATTGGAAAATTGTAACAAAAAAAATTTCTAGTGGAAGGGCACCAATGCCAACTCCAGCATTCTTTTAGTTTTGTGGCTGCATCTGTATTATTGGTTATCTGTATCATTGCACCAACAATGCCAACAGTCTTTGTTGGTGCAATGTTATAATTAATAAATAAATAATTATTCATATTTCTATCTGTTATAATGCTAAATAAAGGATAACATTAAAAACAATTTTAAACTATTTCTTTCTTTCTTCCTTTTATTCCAAATATGCTAAATGGTACATAAAGTATGCTGCTATGCAACCTATAAGTTTTTTTGAGCACACTGGATGTATGGTGTGCCATCTGGTAACTAATATTAAAATAGTAACTGGATTGTTTAGGCTGTTAGAACCAGAAAAACTACAACTCCATGACCAGCTAATTCAACTTCTTTCAAAAGACAAAAAACTGGCAGGATTCAAATCTAGACCATTCAAAATTACTGGCATGTGAAAATCACTGTGAAGCATTATCTTTAACCCAAAGTACAAGGGTGAGAAACATAGCTGATATTTTGCAATATTGATAACACCACATAGCTTACCAAATGGCTCAGTAGTACCCTAACTTTAAGCTGTGATATAAAATCAGTCATAGTTTGTTATCCTGTTCAACATCACAAATAAAAAAATAATAAAAAAATTCAACTTGGTTTCTCTAACCAATACTTCGGGTTAAGGATTAAAATATGATAAATTGTATAACAGAAAGAATATTAATCTAGTTACCCTGCTCATTCAAACTTACCGGCCTCCTCTAGCTAATGGAACACTACCTCTTTTTCCTGCAAATCCCCTAGACAACTGGCTCAAATTAAGATTATTACTGTTGTTCTCTGCCATTTCAATTGAGGATATCTACCAAACAACATAAGACAAATTTGTGAATGTTTTCACAATTCTTTTTTTCCAAGAACACTGCTTTAAGTTGTCTTACAATTGAATAAAACAAATATTTTCATTTTTACACATATTAAATTAAATTAAAAGCCAATACAAGAATTATAATTAATTACAAAAGTTAATTATGTTTCATTTAATAATATTTTAATGAATTTATGCTGAAATGACACATAGAAATATTCTTGGATAAGAACTATATATCAAACAATCTACAGCTATTATGAAATAACCACTTTATCAAAATTATTGTTTATCTATTATATTAATAGGACATCTTAGATTGCTTATTCCACTATTATTTCAGATAAATCCAGCACTCTCATAATTGTTAATATGGTAAAAAAACCAAGTATTCAGATCATATAATAATAATTACTTTAAATGTAAATTTATATCATATTATGTACATTTTATAAACAAAAATGTACTAAGAAACAGGTCTTTTTATAACATACTTTTTCACATACATTTTTGAGAAGCAATTTCAGAAAAAAATATTTTATTCACAGCTTTTCTACATTCATGCCAGTGTGGGAATGTTGTGTTATATACTCTTCACACTATATAAATAAATGAAATCAAGGTAAATTATGGCTCAAGATTAATTCAAAATTTTTGAAGTATCATTTTTGATTACTTTTTCAAGAGTCCCAGGTAGGAATTACATTATTTTGATCAAAAGGAGGAGGCTACATCCCCCTTTTTTGATCAAAATAATATAGATTTTTTCACAGCTACATTATTTTTTTGTTTGTTTGGGATTTATTAGGTGCATTGGCATCTGTGGCCATAGTGCGCCAATAGCTACATGACAATTAAAGCTTAATTACTCCCAAGAACACTGCTTTAGACCTCCCAAAATCCTGAGACTGCAACTGTCTGGAGGGCAGCACATTTATGGAAAGTGGGTATATAAAAGGAAGTGTCTTAAACAACATAATTGTTATAAGTTTAATTCATTTATGCATTACACATCAATGTAAAATAATTCAATGTGTGGAATGCCTTTGTAAGTCAATTAACTGCAGCTGTTAAAAAAAAAAAAAAAGTGATGATGAGTGAGACTCAAGGTGTTACAGGCTGCTGGAGGGTTGACTCCATTTCTTAGTAGCATTGAGACCATTATGAACAACATCTAAAAATTCAAAGTTCAACAAACCTTTTGGAAATGCATAAAACTAAGCCAGAATATTTAATTTTTGATCCCAAGTCATCAAACAGCAGAAACATCACTTCACTACCAAAAATAATTCTTTGCATTGAATGCTCAATGATATTTCTTAATATAAATCTGTTTACCAAAAGAAACCACAATAATAAATGACTGTTAGTGTAAATTTTTATGTTGGCAATTTTTTTTTATATTGTTTTTAAATTATTTTATATTTTTCATGTTGGCAAGTATTTTTTTGATTTTAAATAAGGAATTTTATTTCTTGTATGGCTAGAACTCATTTAAAACTCTATGAACATAATGGTACAACCTAATGTATAATGTAAACTTGAGATATTATAGTATTCTCAAATTAAATTGAATTTATATGCATTCTGGTTGTTTGGTTGTTTTTTTTAGGAGCATTAGCAACTAAGGCCATATTGCTCCGTATTTGGTGTTGAATTTATATGCAAATCATAATTCAGGTTCAAAGTAGTGTAAGTGCTGTGGCCTGAAGAGGGTGATTCTTCTACAAATCATGGCCTTAAAAATGTACTATTTGTTTAATATTTGCAGACCTATCTGGAACAGGACATGATACAGCCACAAGGGAATGTCTTTGTGTGTGTTTGGTGCAAAGAGTGTGAAGAAATTAGGTGCCAACTCAGCATTTTAGTGGGCATTTATGAAAGATTAAAGAATACGATGTATGCCCAAGAAGGAACTAAAATGGTGGGGGGACCAGCTGCCCAACTCAATGCCAGAGAACACACTTGTGCATCAGCCAAGACAGCAGCAATCCCCAGGGCAGAATATGGTGGTCCACAGGAAGTAAGTATTACTGGTGACTCTAATGTCAGGGAAACAAGGAGTATACTGTGCCAAAAAGGATAGGTGGAATAAGACCAGAGTATGTCTGCTAGGGGCATTAGTAGATGACACTGTACAGCAGATACCTTAAAAGGATACATGTAAACAGATACCTTTTAAGGGTACAAAAGGTGATATTGTACAAGTTGTTATCAATTTTTGAGAGTAGATCTAAGGACTTACTTAACAAGTTAGCAAAAAAGTTGTGTTAGGATTAAATTTCAAAGTGTCTGCAATTCTGTTCAGAAATGATAGGAGGGGATACATGTTGAGAACCTTGTCTGGCACATTATGGCCATAGATGCTGATACACCAAAAAATCGCCAATCAACCAACCAACCTTGTCATCAATTTGGCCCTGTAGAGACTTGTGGGGTAGAATTTTTTGCAGAATGGTCTGTGTTTATTAACAAGAGACTGTTTTTACAGGAATGGGATACACTTAAATAGAAGGGGTGCAAGAATATTTGCTGATGCTACTGAAGATATGTTAAGTGGGCTCAGAAAACTGCTAACTTGGGCGGGATACACAGACTAATAGATTAACCAGAGCTGTGGACAGAGGTGAAAGTAATTCTTACACTGCTTCTATTGGAATATGTAGCAGCCTGGAAGGCAAGTTTTTTTTTTTTTTTTTTTTGGTAGTTGTTGGCGCATCGACTTCTGTGGCCACAATGCACCTCCCAAGGTTTTTGCAGTACTTTGATCCAAGCCCGAGGCGGGATTCGAACCCGCGACCTTTGGGTTGCCAGGCCCGGAAGGCAAGGTACCAAGATTTCAAGACATGCTGTGAATCATCATGGAAGAAGGTAATACATGGGCTGTGTTAGGGTAACTAAGAGTAAGAACAGATGCATGTACACAAATATACTGATGTATTAACTATGCTAGGAGCATAGTTAATAAATCTGATGAATTTGAAGTGCTGATCAAGCCATCAGATGCAGACACTGTGGAGATATCAGACATAAGGGATGCAGAATTTAAATATGGGGAGTACAGAGAGTGATTATCAATGAACACGGCTCTTCGTGGACTGTTATTAGTGGAGTTCCCCGGCTGGGTCCATTGTTGTTTTCAATATTTATCATTGATATTGATGAAGGTATATATCAGGCCTAATGTCCAAGTTTTCAGATGATACAAAGGTTGGCAAGGACGTTAACAACAGTAATCAGGATGACCTATTGCAACAAGATCTAGGAAAATTGGGTCAATGGACTGAGAAATGGCAGTTGAAATTTAACGCTGACAAATGCAAGGTACTGCATATGCATAGCTGTAACCCCAGAATAACTTATCAATTGTGTGGTACTATACAGTGTTTATTTATTATTTTTTTTTTTTTTTTTATGAAAACCCCAAACGAGAGGTATTAGAACCTATAGTACTTAGTACTGTGCTTAGGTTGGAGGTTGGGAAGACGAAAGAAGATATTTGTTGATATTAGACTTGAACTTCTGTAGACTGTAATTTTCAGGAAATACGTATGAAGGAAGGTTGTTCCAGAAAATACCAGTTGAATGAATAAACAAGAAAGATGAAAAGTTGGTTCTGTGAGTTTGGAGTTGGACAGTAAATGTATGTTGGCTGGTGGTGGCACATGTTCGGACTGTTTTGAAAGAGAGAGTGGGAATTATAGAAGCCAATTCAGAAGAACAGTGCCCATGGAAGTATCTGTAGAAAAGGCATGCAGCAGAAACAGTATGTCTATGAGACAGCGAGTGGAGAGACTCTGTTAATGATGAGTCATTAATTAACCTAACTGCCCTCTTCTGAATGGAATCTAGAAGCCTGAGAGAGGTTTTGGGGGCACCGCCCCAGATGTGGGAACAGTTATGAGAGAGAGAGAGAGAGAGGGGGGGGGGGAATCACCAAGAAAGATAAGATGATGATATCCAGCTCAGAGATGATAAAGATGAGATTTTAAGGTGGAGTGTGGAATAAAAAATAAAAATAAATTTTCTGTTTATACTCCGGGCCGACCAAATGGTCAGAGGAGTTCACAAGATAGACAGAATACAAGAAACGGCACCGTATTTAGCAGTCATGGGCTTGAACCCCAGTCACTCAAGGCACTTGTGTACTTATGCACCCCTGTGCTGACCACTCGGGCTAAGGATTTAATCCCTACAAGAATAATTTCATAAGACCTGAGAAAACATTGACATCAGAAAATTTCAAACAATAATCCAACCAAAGAAAGAAGAATAAAAATTTTGCATATTATCCAATTTTGCATAATAGGAGAAAAGACCATCAACGAGTTGGGCTGAGGCACCCACTCACCTCAACTGTGTACTTTGAAGGGCGGTTTGCAACAAAAATATCGAGTGTTGGCTGTGTGGTTAGGATTTTCTTGGTATTCTGGTAGGTAAATGAATGAGGTCATTAGTAATTGCAAAAGCCTTGGCCATCTCAAGAAGCTGGATCCATGTGACTAGAAAACTGAAGGCAGCTGGAGTTGGGATCGTTAAAATTGACAAAGAAAATTACCTCACTGTTAAGAAAGTTTGACATGAGAAAGTTGGATTTCAAAGAAAGGAAATGGGGGATCGATAGAGGCAACAGATGAATTTTACAGAATGAGGTAGAGAGATTTTGAGTCAGAGATAAAAAAAAAGGAGATTCCAAATTACTAAGTCTCTGACAGAGAATATCAGAGCAGACACATGCACAACCACCTTTGAAGTGAAAGGAATTGTACAGTGAATAATTAGGACAACTCAGATGAGCAGTGGTCGAATCACATGATAACTGGGATTCTGTCAGAAAAAGTAAGTGGGACTTGGCAGACTAAGTGGAAATAGACATAACTGAAATTGAAACTAAGATCATGTATATTTGTGAAATTAATGATAAAGTGTTTGGGAGATTTAGATCTTTTCACAGATAAGTTTATTGTTTATTCTATTAGGTTGACTATTCATGATATATTCAGTAGTAAAGAAAGGGTGTGCATGGGGATATGTATGAAGTAATGAAATTTTTGGATATGGTATGCTCACAGCAAGTATATGTCCAGCTCCTTGACATACCCCAGGAGCTCATATCTGGTGAGTATGGACTTATCAAACCCAGGGGGTCCTGAGCTGGATATCATCTTTCTTGGTGATTCCTTTCTCCTTCTGACTCTCTCTCTCTCTCTCTCTCTCTCTCTCAGGGTAATGCTGTAATTTTTTTTTTTTGGCCGGTGCAGCATAAGCCTCGGGCTTCCTTGCACCATACGGCTAATAATAATAAAAATAATGTGGCCTTGGCAATGGCCCCACATACACACTACTTGGACTCCTCTCTCAAGTCACTATCTGGAAGAGTAGGGGCAGTGAAATTGGCATTTTCAGCATTAGCATTAGTTGAGGTGTATGATGCAAGAAAGCAAGCTTATATAGCACAGCAAAAAAAAAAAAAAAAAACCCTTCCCTTTCACCCATCCAGTCACTCCAAATGTTTGTCTGGTTCAGCCTTAAATTTATTTAAGCTATCAACTTCCACAACAACAGATGGAAGTCTGTTAAAGCAATCAACTGCCTGCTGACTAAAGGCAAACTTCCTCACATCTATTCTACAACTGTCTCTATGTCCCCTCAAGTTCTTAATCTCTGCAAGCAGAAGTATCTCATCAGCATTGAGCCTGCTCAAACCATTCAAGGCCTTGTACACCTCAATCAGATCACCTCACAGGTGCCTAGTCTCCAGATGCTGCAACTTGCAGAACTTAAGCCTCTCTTGGTAAGAGCACCCCTTTGTTCCTCTCACCAATCTTGTTGCCCTTCTCTGTACTCATTCTAGCAACTCTACATCCTTCCTAAAATGAGGTCTCCAGACCTGTATGCAGTACTCAAGATGTGGCCTGACCATTGCCTTATACAAGGGGATAATCACGTCTGTTTCTGCCAGCAAAATTCCTCTATATCATTGGCAAAACTCCATGACCTGCTCTGGCAGCCTGTCTGCACTGCTCATAGAACTTCATATCTGACTACACAATTACCTCCAGGTCTTTTTCATTCTCCACCTCCCTGATGTAGTACCACACAGTTGGTACGTTTCTTTTGGGTTATTGCTACCCACATGCAGTACTGTGCAAGCTCAACAAGGGATTCTCTTATCAGGAGTGGCTTAAATTCTGTCAGTTGCAGCATCTGGAGAATAGGCACCTTTGAGGTGATGTGATTGAGGTGTACAAGGCCTTGAATGGTTTGATCAGGCTCAATGCTGATGGAATACCTTGACTTGCTGAGATTAAGAAGTGGCAACTAAAGTTTAACATTTATCAATGTTAAACTTTGGCTGCCACTTCTCAGTAAATCTGCCTAATTTAGCAGGGATAAGGATGTGATTATACCTTTGTATAGGGCAATGGTCAGGCCACACCTTGAGTACTGTGTACAGGTCTGGAGGCCTCATTTTATGAAGGATGTAGAGTTGCTAGAATGAGTACAGAGAAGGGCAACAAGATTGGTAAGAGGAACAATGGGGTTCTCTTACCAGGAGAGGCTTCAATTCTGTCAGATACAGCATCTGGAGACTAGGTACCTACGAGGTGATCTGATTGAGGTGTACAAGACTTTGAATGGTTTGAGCAGGCTCAATGCTGATGGGATACTTCCATTTGCTGAGACTAAGAACCTGAGGGGGACATAGATTCAAATTGAGGAAAGACAGTTGTAGAATAGATATGAGGAAGTTTGCCTTTAGCTAGCAGGTAGTTGATTGTTGGAACAGACTTTCATCTGTTGTTGTGGAAGTTGATAGGTTAAATAAATTTAAGACTGAGCTAGACAAACATTTGGAATGATCGGATGGGTGAAATGGGAAGGGTTTTTTTTTCTTTTTTTTTTCACTGATGCTCTATAAGCTTGCTTTCCTCAACTAATGCTAATGCCAGTATAAATAATGAAACTTTTCTATATCCTGTTGCAGTAGTTTACTGTCATTAACAACCCTACCAACTTTTGCATCATCTGTAAACTTGGACATTAAGCCTAATATACCTTCATCGATATCATTGATAAATACACAAAACAACAATGGGCCCAGCACCGAACCCTGGGGGACTCTCCACTAATAACATTAGTCCACATAGAGCAATGTCCATTTATTATCACTCTCTGCCGTTCCCCCACTCAACCATCCCTTTATCCATTGCAGCAACTTGTCCTTAATACCATACTGCTCCAATTTGTAAAGCAGTCTTCCATGTGCAACAGTATCAAAAGCTTTCCTGAAATCCAAGTATATCATATCAAAATAATTTTTTGCATCCAATTCCTTTCTGACCACATTGTAGTATCCAATCAAACTGGTCAGGCAAGACCTCCATTTAACAAACCCATGCTGTGTCTTAACTATTACTGCAGTATTGTCTAGATGATTCTGCATCACTTCTTTAACCAGTGACTCCATTATTTTCCCCAGAACAGAAGTTAAACTAACAGGTCTATAATTATTCGTGTCACATTTTGAACTCCCTTTGTGAATTGGGGATACATTTGCACATCTCCATTCCATGGGGACCTCCCCTAGAAAAGAACTCTTTTCTAGGGGAGGCAGAGTTCTTTACTAATGTAAACTCTAGAAGGAAAGGGATGAATCAGATTAGACCACAACATAGATGAGTTGACTTTTGATGATCATGATTAGGTAGCTGACAAACAATGGGTATTTTGCATCTACATTCACATATAAGGAGTCATTCAATGAGGGGAATGCCAGAAGTTTATCAAATGCTAACAGGAAGCTGTGATTTTCTAATAAATGAGAGCAAAGTGGAAGAGAAATTGTTGAAGTTAAACATAAGGAAGGCACCTGGGGTGGATGGGATCTATCCAGTTATATTAAAGGAAGCAGCAAAAGAAGTAAGCAAACCCTTAGCCATAATTATGAGAGCTGCCTTGGACTCAAAGAAGGTCCCCATGGTCTGGACGTGTGCAAATATATCACCAATTCACAAAGGGAGTTCAAAAGGTGACACAAGTAACTACAGACCTGTTAGTTTAACTTGTGTTCTGGGGAAAATAATGGAATCACTGGTTAAAGAAGCATTGCAGGATCATCTAGACAAGACTGCAGTAATAGTTAAGACACAGCATGGGTTTGTTAAAGGGAGGTCTTGTCTGACCCAATTTCATTGGATACTATGATATGGTCAACAAAGGAACAAAATGCCAAAAATAATTTTGATATCATATACTTAGATTTCAGGAAAGCTTTTGATACTGTTGCACATGGAAGACTGCTGTACAAATTGGAGAGGTATGGCATTAGGGGTAAGTTGCTATAATGGATAAAGGGATGGTTGAGTGGTAATCAATGGACACTGCTCTTTGCAGACAAATGTTGTTGGTGGAGTTCCCTAGGGTTCAGTATTGGGCCCATTGTTGTTTTGTATATTTATCAATGATATTGATGAAGGTATATCAGGTTTAATATAAAAGGTTGCAGATGATACAAAGGTTGGCAGGGTTGTTAATGACAGTAAACAAAGTGTGCTACTCCAACTGGATCTAGATTAACATTGACAAATGCAAAGTACTGCATACGGGTAGCAATAACCGAAGAGAAACATACCAACTGTGTGGTACTACACTCAGGGAAGTGGAAAGTGAAAAAGACCTGGGGTAATTGTGCAGTCAAATATGAAGTTCGCTGAGCAGTGCAGATGGGCTGCCAGAGCAGGTCATGGAGTCTTGTCAATGATATATAGGAATTTTGCTAGCAGGGACAGGGAGGTGATTATCCCGTTATACAAGGCAATGGTCAGGCCACACCTAGAGTACTGTGTACAGGTGTGGCGGCCTCATTTTAGGAAGGATGTAGAGTTGCTAGAACGAGTACAAAGAAGGGCAACAAGATTGGTGAGGGGAACAAAGGGGTGCTCTTACCAAGAAAGGCTTAAGTTCTGCAAATTGCAGCACCTGAAGAGTAGGCACCTGCAAGGTAATCTGATTAAGGTGTATAAGGCCTTGAATGGGTTGAGCAAGCTGAATGCTGATGTGATTCTTCCTCTTGCTCAGACTAAGAACCTTAGGGAGCACAGTTTCAAATTGAGGAAAGACAGTTGTAGAATAGATGTGTGGAAATTTGCCTTTAGCCAGCTAGTAGTTGATTGGTGAAACAGGCTTCCATCTTTTGTTGTGGAAGCTAATAGCCTAAATAAATTTAAGGCTGAGCTGGACAGGCATTTGGGACGAATGAAGGGGTGAAATGGGAGATTTTTTTTTTTTTTTTTTGGCTGATGCTGCATAAGCTTGCTTTCTTGCATCATATGCCTCTACTAATGCTAATTATTTGAGTCACATTTTGAACCCCCTTTGTGAATTGGGGATATATTTGCACATCTCCAGTCCACAGGGGTCCTCCCCTGAATCTAAGGATGCTCTCATAATTATGGCTAAGAGTTTGCTAACTTTCCTCACTGTCTCCTTCAATATAACTGGATAGATTACATCACCTCAGGTGCCTTTTTTATGTTCAACTTCAATAATTTCTCCTTCACTTTGCTCTTTGTTATTACAAAATCATTTAGCTCCCTATTAGAGTTTAGTAAACTTCTGTCCTCCCCTTTCTTACAGAATTCCTCATGTGTGAATGTAGATACAAAATACTCATTCAGTTTGTCAGCTATCTGAGCAGGATCATCAACAGTGAAACCGCTAACATCGAGTGGACCAATCTGATTCATCCCCTTCCTTCTAGAGTTTACTTAAGTAAAGAAGTCTTTGTTATTTTTCTTTGCATCCTTTGCCAAGGATTTCTCATAATTGGCCTTTGCTTGCATAAACTCCTTTGTGACTTGATTACAGACTAGCTTATATCTGCCATAAGTTTCTCTGTCACCTGATAATTTATATGCATCCCACAAATTTTTCTTCTCTTCCACAAGCCTCAATAGTTCATCTGACATCCATTTAGGTCTAAATCTTGATGTTTTGTTTGTTATTTGGTTTTTAGGAGCATTAGCAACTAAGGCCATATTGCTCCAGGATATGCGGTGGTCATTCCCTGACCTTTCCGCATCCTCCATATTTGGTGGTCACGGGCTCGAACCTCGGTCTAATCAAGAAGCGTGTGCTATGTACTGCTGCTCCTGCCCACCCGGCTACGGAGGTGCCTCTAAATCTTGAACAGTATTTCTTAGTTGGTAAGAAAAGCCTAGCAGCTTCCAAAATTACTTCCTTGAATGCTTCCCATTTAGAATTTTGTTGTTGGTAACATCATCAGTTGATCCCACTGTATAGAATTTAAAAACTGGTCTGAGACCACTGTAGTCACCTTTACAAAAACCCTTCCCTTTATCTTTGATGGTAGTTACATCTTTAATAAATCCCACATCAGTATGCTGTGATCACTGTCACTTAGTGGTTTCTTTATCTGCAAATTCTTACTGCATGAATAATCACTGCTGATAATCAGATCAATCTGGTTTTCCCTCGAACATGTTGCTGTAGAAAGCAATCCTCCAATAAATCCACAAAGGTCTTGCTAGCATGCGAGTGACCAAACCACAGATTCCCGTCAATATCTGAAATGTTAAAATCCCCATTACACAACATTCTGATTTACTAGTCCACTCTATTTCTCTGCACAACTGTTCATTGTACTCATCAGAATCATTAGGCCTATAACACACTCCTACTCTCATTATCCCTTTCCCAGTGCTTATGTCACACCAAACTGTCTCAACATTGCACTGTCCATCCATATCAACTGGATGCACTTCCTTAGATTGTGTTTCTTAACTAACAGCATAACCCCTTCTCCCATCCTACCCTGTCTATCCTCTCTGTACACACTGTACTCCCTAACTTCCAATTCTGCACTGCTTTTATCTGTTTGACACCATGTCTCTGATATCCCAATAATATCTGCCTTTGATGTCTTGATCAGCACTTCAAATTCATCAGATTTATTTACTATACTTCTAGCACTGGTGTACATGCAAGTATACATGCACTTGTTCTTACTCTTAGTTACCCTAACACAGTCCATGTATTTACTTGTTCCTTGATGACTTCCAGCAGCTCTTGAAATGCCCCCCAGCAATCTGCTCTCTAGGCTGCTTCTCATTACAATAGAAGAAGTGCAAGAATCACTTTTGCCTCTGCGTGCGGCTACTGTTAATCTTTTAGTCTTTGAATCCCCCCAAGCTAGCTGTTTTCTGACTCACCTAACACTGCCTCAATAACATCAGCAAATATTCTTGCACCCTTTCTATTTAAGTGTATCCAATCCCTGTAGAAGCAGTCTCTCCTGTTAGCAAGCACAGACCATGCTGATTATACATTAATTCACCAGTTGCCTCCTAGTGTGCTGGACTAAACCTACCAATAGGTTTAGTCCAGCAGACTATCTAGCAAATGGCCTGTGAACAGCATTTCAGAGCTGTATCCTCAAAATTTAAGGAAGACTGGACCTTGTCATAATGCCTATAACACACTCCTACTCTCATTATCCCTTTCCCAGTGCTTATATCACACCAAACTGACTCAACATTGCACTGCCCATCCATATCAACTGCTAATGTGCCTACTAGCTGCCTCCTAGTGTGCTGGACTAAACCTTCCAATAGGTTTAGTCCAGCAGACTATCTAGCAACTGGCCTGTGAACACCATTTTAGAGCTGTATCCTCAAAATTTAAGGAAGACTGGACCTTGCCATAATGCCCATCAACTTCAAAAGATCATTCATACTGAATGATTGAAGAGATGCGAGGTTGCTGGAGCTTTGCTCTTGACTTGAGACTAAATGTGAGTTTCATTACTCCGAGCCTCTAATAGGCAAAGTGGTGGTTTTGCACCAGTTGATGCAAGTCATCTACCACCTAGTAATGCCTGGTGACACTGAAAGGTGCAATTCTCTGCATGGTGTGAATGCCACACCTCAACCCCTGCTTATGTTGGTTCACACCTATGTGGTCATCTCCAATATATTAGGTGTTGTATTTCAGACCATAGGTTACCAGTCCCACCACTGTGAAGGTGCAAGCATAGGATTTGACTGTCACAGAATGGACGGACTTTGCCAAAATTTGGTCCACTTGACTCACGCATTACTGAATATTAATTCCATTGGTGTTTTAGCCTCCCAGGTAGTAAGCCCTAGCTTGTCATACCTGAGAGAATGTCTGTGACAAGCCTAAAAGACCAGGACCTTAATGATGCACATGATGGCTAGTTACATCATTATAATAGTTGTCACTTCTTGAATAATATATGATGGTGTCATTTTAATTAAAATTAATGGGTTCATTACTTTATTGTTTGTTTACAACTAAGACTATTAAATGGTTGACTAAAAACTCTTGCCTTCAGTATCCTTTAATTAGAATTTTGTTTTCACAGGAAGCTTATATGAATACATTTAAATGTCTTATTTTCAGGCTATAACTTGAATATAAGTCAAATTTTGCAACTGGACTGGATGCCTTGTAGACTCTGAACTGGTTTATATTATTACTATTTATTATTATTAGCCATATGGTGCAAGAAAGCCTAAGGCTTATGCTGCACCAGCCAAAAAAAAAAAAAAAATTCTGAATTACCAAAAGAGAGGGAGGAGAGTCAGAAGTAGAAGGGAATCACCAAGAAAGAGAAGAATGATGATATCCAGCTCAGGACCCTGGGTGTGCCAAGCCCATAACTCACCAGATGTGAGCCCCTGCGGTTAAATATGTTTTATACTTACTCCCACTCTACATATGAAATGCTGTTTCATTTCAATGACTCAATTTACTGACAGCCACTCTCAGAGGTTATTAACAACGAATGGCAGAAAGAGTGGGTCCTTATAAACACTAAACTTCTCTTTTTGGGAAACAAACAGTCGATCCTCATTACGAAATACCAAGAAAGTTTGTGGTTGTGTCAGCCATGAAGTGCAAAAAGCTAGGCGAAGACTGAAACCTGATTTCTCTTTTATTAGCGAAATAAACACTTGGGGATTGAGCAGAGCAAGCAAATCTTTAAATGGCAGCTTTATTATCAGAATTGAACTGAATATATAATATAACCAGCAACTGGGCTTATTCCTTTTCCCTATATATATATATATATTTTTTTTTTTTTTAAATAAGAACTATGAAGTATTTATAATTTATATCTTGGGCAATATCGAATTAATAATACAGAGTCACTCACCTTAACGCTTTTAACTTGTTCAAGTTAAAACCAATAAAAGTGAACAGATATATTCCTCTTTTTTTTCTTTTTTTTGCTACCGTACTTTCATTGTTATTAAATCTAACAATTTAGGGTTGCAAGAACATTATCCAAAATGAAATTTGGAAGCGATGTTAAAGGCAATGAGAGTACCACACTCTCTTATTTCAATATGACACAAAGAATAATCAAAAATTCGATATTTTTCTTTTTTCCATGATCGTTTTTAAGTAATTAACATATTAAAATCCCCTTAATGCTTGACACATGTTAGTCACGTTGTCACGGCGTTGGTTAACCGTCTCTTCCGCCTCAGACACCAAGTCAAACAACTACTTTATGCGCCATTTCTCAGCCCAAACTAACAAAGTGAAAAGATATTTATATATACACAATATATAAAAATTCGTTAGTCGTTAAAAAATGCAATAATAGAAAGAATCCCTAACTGAGCCACCAATTCTAAAATAAATAGGTTTTAAGTAATCTATACAGCCATGTGCTTTTCCGCCAAGGCAACGAAGGTTATAAAGCGTAAGTGGGAATTGCCCAAGCAATTCATAGATAAGTGAACTAAAATTGAACCTGTGCACAGAGTTCAAAAAATATGTAGGTGTAGTTAAAAACAGCAGGAAATTTTTTTCTAAGAGTTTAAACAATATATATTCATCTTGTATATATTACAATTTTGACTGATTTTTGAAAGGACTTAACTTTTTCTTTTAATGGATGTAAATAAAAAATTAAATTAAGTTAAAACCACCCTGCGATAAACTTATCATGCATATATCGATAATTGATTGTGCTATACATTCTTCGTAGTAAGGTCATACATACGCTTACTCACGAATGAAAAAAAATATATATATTATTAAATAATACTTTTCTTATCGGGGTGAATATACTGTATTTGCCATTGAACTTTAAGGGGTTATATCCTCTGCGCCACCTTGCTATTAGGTAAAAGTGTTGGTAAAGTTTTCTAAAATTTTCCATATTTTAGGTAAAAATAATTTTGAGCGGTTGATAAGCACAAAATCAGCATATTTTGTCTATAAATTTCACGGTTGATGTGACTATTTTTGTGGAATGAAAACATAAGTTTCCGAATGAAAAAAAACATACAGTTCTCGTTGGAGATCGACAAACTCGGACAACAGCATAAAAAAAAAAAATTCTCTTCAAGATTTATTTCAGTAAAAAATTTTCCTCTGTGTGTGGATGGTCAATGATTATAACCACTGCACGAATAGTGAGTGCTCAATACAATGCAATGGTATGAAGAGTTTACAAACTTGGTATTAGCATTAGTAGAGGCATTTGATGCAAGAAAGCAAGCTTATGCAGCATCAGCCAAAAAATAAATAAATAAATAATAACCACTTCCACTTCACCCCTCTGTTCATTCGAAATACCTGTCCAGCTGAGCCTTAAACTTATTTAGGCTATCAACCTCCACGACAAGGGATGGAAGTCTGTTCCACTAACCAACCACCCGCAAAGGGTGGTTGGTTGGCATCTGCATCTGAAGAAGTTTTATTACTACTTCGATGAGATGATTAGTTGTTTCAGACTAAGTGTCAAGGTGACTGAAGCCACTGGCCATCAGCACACTATTTCGGTCTCTATTTCACACTGTCACACATCATATGGTCGGTTTGCATGTCAAATGATGAAAACTTCGAGTTTCCAGGAGGGATAGGCAAACAAATGTTTTCAAGATACTGTATGGGTCACCCGAACAGTAGATCATACACTTAAGTGTATTTTGTCTATCAATTAAGTGTTCTCTGTCCGGCTGTCGATTTTCTGGACTAAAAAAAATCTGATCTTTCATAAGGATATTCTTCTGAGATAGCGGTGGTTCTAATCACTGTCCTCCCCACACCAGCTGGAAAAAGGCTGAGTTAAAATTTCATCAATTACATGACGAACACATGAGTTTTTTTCACTCTGTTGAGTTGGTCGGTCTCAAGCGTGGATAGCATGGTCCCCCGAAACTCGAGTTTTCGTCCAGCGAAACAGGCAAACCGACTAGAAAACACAAGCAATTTAGGCACATAATACACAAGAGTGGCCGTAATATAGCGACTTTTTTCTTGAGGATAAAATCCTTGCTACTCCCATGAATCCAATTACCCTCGTCAATGGTGTATAACATTCCCATAGAAGTTCCTCACGCTATTAACAGCATTCAGACTTATGCTTTATCTATATGGTGTAATAGGATGGTGAATTTAGTAACTATGCTACCCACGAGGCCTTTCCAGAGAGAAATCACGCAACCTTCTTCCGAGACAACTAATTCTCCTATGGTTTGTCTGTAAACAAACCATACAATACAAAGTTCTTCCTGAAGAAACCTTCGCTGGCAGATGAGTGGACAGCAGCTCTTACACCAAATAGATAAGTCACCTTTTTATGCAGCCAGTTGAGGTCGGACGATAGATACTTCCCATCGAGGAACCTTTATAGATTAATCTTACTTCACTTCATGGCTGACGACCTTAGATGAGAGTCTCATTGATTCACCTCTCCCCCACTCAGATTGTCTATTTTGCGCTCCAGGAAAAATAGTAAATATGTGCTCGCCTGTCCATTTATGGAATATCTGTAGCAACACTTTTTGTATGGATTGTTTCACCCATAACTTTGTCATAACTGCCATAAGTGCTCCACCTGCTCCTTGTTTCAACTTGGCTACATACAAAAACTTTGATTTTGATTTCGAAAACGAACCGAACGACTACAGAATACATATAGAGTAAAGAGAAATGACACATTTGAGGATTGCACAATTTGCCAAATTTATCTATTCATCTATACCATTGACAAGATGGGAAAAATCATGCCTACATGTTTACCAAAGGTTGGGAAAAAACATTACATTATATAAATTGAACGCCACTACAAAATGATAAGATTCTCTATAGCATTAGTTATAGAGAATCCTCATCGCGACACTTGTAGATACAGTACTTCTAAAGTTATGTAATATGGTTATTGTTCGCACAGTATAAACAAAATATATCATTTAGAATTTAGTTAAACAGGACAAGACAAGCAGCATTTTCAGAGAATGGAAAAGCATTTCACGGCTTGCATTGAAACATAATATGGAAACGGTCAAGGTAGCCAAGGAAACATTAGAAAAGATTCGTCACTAAATTCTGTGAAGTCTTTTTACAATCGGTAGATTATGAGCTGGAACAGAACAAAAAATAAAGACTTTCTCTGTCTGTACAGTTAACTTATCTTTTTAAGTGATATCTATAGTGACATCATGAAAGAAGTAAATACATGGGCAATGTTAGCGCAACTAAAAGTAAGAACAGGTGTATGTATATTTGAATGTACACTGAGTGGACAGAACCCCAGGGGCTCACATCTGGTGAGTATGGGCTTGGCACACCCACGGTCCTGAGCTGGATATCATCATTCTTCTCTTTCCTGGTGATTCTCTCTCTCTCTCTCTCTCTCTCTCTCTCTCTCTCTCTCTCTCTCTCTCTCTCTCTCTCTCAGTATGATTCAGAAAATTTTTTTTTTTTTTTTGGGTAGTGCAGCATAAGCCTCAGGCTTCCTTGCACCTTATGGCTAATAATAATAATAATGATAATAATAAAATCATGGGATACCTGCCTAGTAATGGGTTGGTTCATCTTTCGCCCGGATAAGAGCAATCCCACGGCGAGGTATTCAGTCTACTAGTTCACGAAAGCGTTCCACAGGTATTTCCATCCACACTTGCTGCACCGCTGTCCATAATTCTGTCGCATTCCTGGGTGGAGGATCCAAAGCTCGAACGGACCTTTCTACAGCATCCCAAAGAGGTTCCAGAAGGTTCATGTCCGGTTGAACGGGGAGGCCAAACCATGGTCGTAAAATCCGCGGAATGCTCTTCGAACCGTGATCTAGTCACCACAGCTCTGTGGGAAGGTGAATTGTCCTACTGTCCTACTGGAGGAGTCCATTGCCCTGTGGATGCACGATGACCATGAAGGGATGCAGATGGTCTGCAAGGATGGACACGTAATCTGAATAGTTCTTAGAAGATCATCTTTTTGAAGTCCACCCCACATTGATCGAGTTGTTTTTTTTTTTTTATTATTCCCTCAGGCCAGGGCAACTGGAGGATTGCTGGCACCACTGGTATTGCACTGCCTCCAGTGGCTTTTCATGGCGCACTATAACCTTGCTGTTTTTGGCCACAAAAATCAAAATCAACCAATCAAGCCTCCAGTGGATGCGGGATTTGTCCAACCTTAGATAATTTACTTTTATTTTTTATTTTTATTTATTTTTTTACTTCTATTTTCTTTAGCCGGTACCCCAGTCTGGGCAATTGTGGGTGTGATTTTATTTATCTTTTATTTTATTTTATATTTACAATCATTCATAATTTCTTTTTTCTTACTTATTTCTTCATATTTCATTTTACTTCACCATCATTTTATTTATTTATTTATCTTATTTTTTTTTTACTTTGTATCTATATATTTTTTATTCTTATTTTATTTTATTTTACTTTAGTTTTTTTTATATTGTTTTATTTATTTTATTTTTATTTTTTCTACTCTTATCTATAAATTTTTTATTATATTTTATTATTTAATTTCCCTTTCATTTTTTTAATTGACTTATTTATTTTTTTTTATTATGATTTTATTTATTTATTTTTTCTCTATGCTAGCACCCTAAGTTTAGGTAGCTGTGGATACGGGATTTGCTGGCATCCACTAGTATAGCACTGCCTCCGGTGAGTGTGGGACTTCTCCCTCTTCAGGGCAGACAAAGACTGTAATGGTCTATCTCCACTTGGCTAGGGACATATCTAGTTGTGGCCCACCTCCTCGTGGTGTAGACGGGCACTGGGCACGCTTTCCAGGTGATCGCCTGCCCGGTGGAAAAGAGACCAGAAAGAATTAAACAACACATAATATATGCAAACATTACACTACACGTTTCTGGCCGTTCTACAGAGTTTTGTATCATCACAGAGTAACGTGGCTGAGATGAACTGATGCTCCTAAAGCCGCTGTACAGAAGATATGATAAAAGAAAAAAAAAAACCTGGACTGCTCAGAGATGCGTCTAGACGTACCAGAGGTCCCAACGTGTGCCAGTTGAACACGCCCCCGACCATTACCGAAGGTCCACCTACCTGAACAGTTCCTTGTTGACATGACGGGTGTACAGCTTCGTGCGGTTTCCCCTCCCGTCCACTTGAAATAGCTGGAAACGGGACTCGTCAGACCAGGAGTGAGGCGTAGAGTACTGTGTCGTAGTGTTAACAATGGGACTCTTGTGGGTCGGCGGCTCCCAGAGCCTACTGCGGCAAATGATCGCCTTGTGGCCTTGGTTGAGACATTTCTGGTACCTCACCAGGCGAATTACTCGTCTTTGGACCTTTTTAGAAAGCTCAATGTCTTTTTTTACCTGCGGTATCCATACTTGACAATAGTGTTCCAAGTGTGGGCTAACTATATCCTTCTATAATGGGATTATGACTCTTATCTTATATCTACTACCAAATGTTCGATAAATCATCGATAGCACACCAGGAGCCTTCCTTGCAACCTGTGTACGATGCTCGGAGAACTTCCTGTCTGATTGTATCATAACTCCCAAATCCCTTTCTTCCACTACTGACTTTAGTTCAACTCCACCAAATGTGTAAGTTATTTTGGGGTTACTGTTCCCCAAGTGCATAAGACCTTATATTTTGCTGGACTAAAGCAAAGCTACCACTTTTCTGATCATCCCTGAAGTCTATCTAGGTCACTCTGAAAAAGCTCTGCTTGGCGGTGATCATTAACTACTCTGCCAATCTTTACATCATCTGCAAATGTGGACATCACGCCCTCTATCCCTTCATCGATGTCATTTAAGAAAATCAAATATAACAGAAGTCACAAACCTCCACTTTATACATTAACCAAATCTGAGGAATAACCATTTATCATAACCCACTGCTCCCTGCCCTGAAACCATCCTACTGTCCATCTAATGATTTCCCCTGTGATTCCAACCTGTTCCAGCTTATAAATTGACCGCTCATGTGGAACTGAGGCAAATGCTTTGAAATCCAAATAAACAATGTCCAAATTATTCCCTAAATAAAGTTCAAGAGTGATCCTGTCAAAATAGCTAACTAGATTTGTTAGAGGATTTTCCCTTTAAAAAATCAAGCTGCGTGTCCTTCAGAATTCAATTTATCTCTAAATGATCCTGAATTCCACCCTTGATCATTGCCGCCATTTTTCCTACTACTGAAGTTAGACTGAGCGGTGGGTAGTTTCGCACTACTCTTAGAACCGCCCTTACGTATTGGAGATACATAGCCACTTTTCCAATCCAATAGAATCTCTCCTGAGTCCAGTGCTGGAGTCTAGTAATTAGCCTCAATGGTTCAATGCACTCCATTGCCGCCTCCCAAAAAATTATAGGGTATTTGTCATCAACTCCAGGAGCCTTACTCGCCTATAGGCTTGAAAGTTTTTTCATTAAAAAATGTGAAATTTCAATATCATTAATTACATATTTTTCAACTTCATTCCCATAATTTCTCATTGATATCAAGGGTTTTTCTTCTGTAAATATCGACGAAAAGTAACTGTTAAATTCATCAGCAACATCAGCCAGGGTTTCTAATACTATCCCACGTCCATTACATAAGGGTCCGATCTTGTTTGCCTTTTTCTTTATAATTTGTGAAGAATTTCTTATCCCCACTCTTTACTCCCTTTGCCAGCTGTTTCTCATAATCTGCCTTTGCCAGCCTAACCTTTTCTGTGGCACTATTACAGATCAATTTGCAGTTGTTATAGGCTTCAGTGCTTTTCATTCCTTTGTGGTCATAATAAACATGGGTAGATGAGATCGATCTTGGGTGTCTAACATTACAGATTTTTATATCCAGTGAGTCAAATTCCTCAAGGTTAACAATAATACAGATCATAATTTAATCATAATCATGATTTATTAACTTTTGTTCCAGGGAAAATAATGGCATCACTGGTTAAAGAAGCATTATAGGATCATCTAGACAAGAGTGCAGTTATAGTTCAGACACAGCATGGGTTTGTAAAAGAGAAGTCTTTTCTGACCAGTTTGATTGGATACTCTGATGTAGTCACAAAGCAACTGGATACAAAAATTAATTTCGATATCACATACCTGGAATTTAGGAAAGCCTTTTGATACTGTTGCACATGAAAGGTCACTGGACAGACTGGAGCAGTATGGCATTAAGGTCAATCTGCTGCTATGGATAAAGGATGATTGAATGGGAGAAGGCAGAGAGTGATAATCCATAGACACTGCTCTTTGTAGACTAATGTTATTAGTGAAGTTCCCAGGGTTTGGTGTTAGGCCCATTATTATTTTCTATATTTATCAATGATATTGATGAAGGTATAGCAAGAGTAATGTTCAAGTTTGTAGACGATACAAAGGTTGGCAGAGTTGTTAATGACAGTCTGCTACTGCAACAGGATCTAGAGAAGTTGGACAGATGGGCTGAGAGGTGGCAATTGAAGTTTAACATTGACAAATGCAAAGTACTACATATGAGTAGCAGTAATCCCAGAGTAACGTACCAATTGTGTTGTACTATACTCAGTGTAGTGGATATGAAAATGGCCTGGGTGTAATTGTGCAATCAGATATGAAATTTTCTGAGCAGTGCAGACAGGCTGCCAGGGCAGAACATGGGGTCTTGTCAATGATATACAGGAATTTTGTTAGCAGGGATAAGGAGATGATTATCCCCTTGTATAAGGCAATGGTCAGGCCACAGCTTGAGTACTGCAAAGAGGTCTAGAGGCCTCATTTTCAGAAGGACGTAGAGCTGCTGGAAGTAGTACAAAGAAGAGTAACGAGATTGATGAGTGGAACAAAGGTATTCTTACCAAGAAAGGAATAAGTTCTGCGAGTGCAGCGTCTAGAAACTAGGTACCTGCGAGGTGATCTCATTGAGGTGTATAAGGCCTTGAATGATTTGAGCAAGCTCAATGCTGATGGGATGGCCTCGTGGGTAGCACAGTTCGTATGATCGCTGTCCTCCCCACACCGGGTGGAAAAGACCTGAGTTCGAATCCCATCGATGATGGGAAGAATTTTTATGGGTATGTTTGACAATGTTGCTCAATTAGTTGGTCTCAGGTGAGCGTAGCATGGTTTTTTTCCCTAGAGAACTCTGGTTTTTCGTCCAGCAAACAGAAAATCGACATCAGAACACTTGCAATTTACAACAATACACACGGAGCAACATGGACTTAGTCTCCGATGCTACTAAAATGCAAACAACAACAGTTGCTTGGATTCTTCCTCTTACTTGTATTACGCACCTGAGGGGCATAAATTCAAATTGAGGAAAGACAGCTGTAGAATAGATGTGCGGAAATTTGCCTTTAGCCAGCGGGTGGTTAATTGCTGGAACAAACTTCCATCTGTCGTTGTCGAAGTTCAGAGCTTAAATAAATTCAAGACAGGACTAGACAAAATTTTGGAGCGAATGGATGGGTGGAATGGGAAGGTTTTATTATTTTTATTTATTTTTTTTTTTTGACGTGAATACGTCTTTAAATTCGATCCGGTATACGCTCTACGAAAACTCTAGCGACCAAAAAAATGGCAAGATTTGTCACGCTTATATCTCGTAAATTATAAATGATAATCTAATGATTTAAATTTTGTTGGATAGAGGGTTTAAGTCCGTATCTAAAATGGTGGGTAGTGGGGGTGTGCAGCGGTAAGAGGGGAGGGGGAGCGCTTGCGCATGAACACTGAAAATGGCGACGCCGCGCGGCGTTTGGGCAGTGTAACTTTGGATTGCGAAGTGATAGGACGTTGAAATTGGTGTCGATTTGTAGAGAATAACAGGATCTACAATATTATTTAGAAATAATAACCGATAAAATAAAATTTGTAAAGTTATAAGCCGATAAGTGTGCTGAGTTGAAGAAAATTTTCATAATGTCGAAAAAATTACAAAGGAAATATGAACAGAAATGTAAGAAACATATCATTGGAAAGAAAAATTCAAAAATTCAACGTGAGTTCAACTCGAAGTACATTTCTACATCGCCCACTACTCTGGCAACACTTGTATAGCTTTAACCTTTGTAAGAAACATCGATGTAAATATTATGACATATGTATCTTACTTCTCCTATCATCGGCCATTGATAAATAAAATTATACTTCACTTATGACCACCAAGACTTTATTCATTTACGTCTTACCCTTCCTCTAATAACACAAAGACGGATTCACGCCTTAAACGATTGCGGTTGTGTCCCCGTACACAACCCACCCCATTTTTTTTATTTTATTATTTTATTTTATTTTTATTTTATTTTTATTTTTTTTTTTTTTGGCTGACGCTGCATAAGCGTGCTTTCTTGCATCACATGCCTCTACTAATTCTAATGCTAATTATTACACGCATGTTAAGTGCCAAAACAGCTAAGATTATGGGAATTACTCTGCAAATCTTCCCACACCGACTAAAAGGGCCACAGCGCGAAAACGCCGACAAAAATTCTTCACGTCAACACGAGATTCACTTTCACATGGTATGGAAAAACTATTAAACTTCCCCTCCATCAACATGAGTCTACCGTGCTAACGAAAATATTAGATGTGTGTGTGTATGTCTATGTGTGTGTGTGCAGTAAGCATCAATACAACTAGGATATCAGGCGTCAGTATACTATATTGTGCCTGAAAGGTATTCTTAAAAGCTCTTAAAAATTCTTTGCATCATCGAGAGTATTCGAACTCAGGCCTTTTCTACCAAGTATGGGAGGCGGTGATTATAAATGTACTAGCCACGAGGGTTAACCTGCTAATGGCGAGAACTTCTTGCATACACTTCAATTAGCAAAGAAGTAGTAACTTTATGTTCATCATATTGCAACGACTAAAAATATATAACGACTAAGATTTATTCCAAAGTGCAGTATGCTATTGATATCTGGGATCCTCAACGCCCATTAGAGTTAAGTAACCTTAGAGTAAAGTTAAGTACACCTGATGATGACATCCGTCCTCTTGCTCAGACTACACACATGAAGTGGCATAAAATCAAATTATGGAAGGATGGTTGCAGGATAGATGTGCAGAAATTTGACTCCGCACATCTATCCACAGCCAGTGGATGGTTGATTGTTGGAGCAAACTTCCATCCGTTATTATTGTGGAAGTGGGTAGTTTGAATAAATTCAAGGAAAAACTAGACAAATTATTAAAGGTTGGTTGTTGTTTTTTAGCTGATGCCTTATAAGTGTGCTTTCTTGCATCATATTCCACTACTATTACTAAAAACAGTAATAATTATTGCCTTATACAGTGGAATAATTACTTTTTCCTGCTCAAAATGCCTTTATATATCATTGACAGAATTTTAGGTTCTGTCTTAGGGTTTCATCTGCATTGCTCAAGGAATTTCAAAATTACTGCACCATTTTCCCCAGGTACTTTTTGTGCTTCACTGTGTGTGTGTGTGTGTGCGAATAGCATGCCAACTGTGTGATACCACACAGTTGGCATGCTATCCTCGGATTACTGTACCCATATGCAATACCTTTCATTTGTAAATGTTATACTTTAATTGTCACTTCTCACCCCATCTGCCTAATTTTTCTACATCTTGTTAACGTAGCATATTTTAGGATTACTGTTACTAACCAACCTTTGTATCATCTGCAAATTTCGATATTAAGCATATTACTTCATCAATATCATTAATAAATATTAAAAAGTATAATGGGCTGAACCCTTGGGGGACTCCAATAATAATAACATCAGTTCGATAAAAGCAGAACCATTTTTAACCTTTCTCGTTCTTCTGGCACTCAACTATACTTTTACCCATCACATTGCTCTAATTTGTACAACAGTCTTTCATATGGAGCACTATCAAAAATATTACTGAAATCTAAATGTATGACATCAAAATCATTTTTATATCTATGACATCAGAATCATTTTCTATATCCAGTTACTTTTTAACTTCATTATAGTTGCTAATTAGATTGGCCAGACAAAGTCTACCCTTAAAAAATTCGTGCGTGATCTCCGTAAAATTGCGTTCCTGTCAAGAATCTGCTGCTGGAGGAAAAACTCGAGTCTCTACAAGGGGAATCAATGTGAATGTTTGCTCAAGGCTAACAAACTCAGCTGTGGAATGAAAATAGCTCATAAAGACTTCTGTCTCTAAAATTATGTGTTCCTCAACTTATTCTTTCGACTGGAATTGACCTACTATTTCCTTTTGGTATGAGAAATACCGACACTATCCATTGAAGATAATTTTGTTTGTGATGCTCTCGTGGTACGCTTAATATCCAAAGATGTCGTCCTAAGTGCCTGTTCTGGAATTTCATAGCCTGGCTTTCTTTGCAGAAAAAAAAAGTGAGACGTGAAAGTATATAAAACTTTTTTCTTATAATTAAAATTGTTACGACAAAGCAAGTCAAGCTACGTGGCATCAATATATTGTTTCTCTAATTGCGTGTATTCTTTGGTCGGTTTGCTATTTGCCGGAAGAAAAACCAGAGTTTCTGGGGAAAAAATGAATAAAATGAAATTTAAAAAACTGCAACCTTCACGCTAGACTAACTCAGCCATGTTGTGAAAAAAGGCCAAAAAATTTCTAGCATTATTTATGAGATTCAAACTCAGGTTTTCCCACCTCTTGACAGAAGACATCGATTGCATACCCTGTTCTTACCCTGGACCCTATTACAACTCTATTTCCAATAGAAATAACACTCAAGGCCAACGTATATCATTGGCCGCTGTTGTTGATGTTGCAGTAGAGTTTTAGGAGCATTAGCGACTAAAGCCATACAGAAAAACCAAGTGCAAACTACCCTGGTTAGAAAGGACATTGTTTTATTAGGAGACTCCATTGTCAGGGAAACGGGGAATATTTTTTGTAATAAAGATAGGTGGAGCAGAACCAGGGTATGTCTGCCGGGAGCAACTATTGATGATGTCACCAACAGACTGTCAGATTTTAAAGGGGGTAAAGAAAATATTATTATTCATGTGGGGACAAACGATATTAAACGTACACGATCTGACGATTTGTTGTCGTCAATAAAATGAGCGAATTCGAACTGCTGGTTAAAACAAGTAACGCAGACATAATAGGGCTTACAGAGACGTGGTGCCACCCGGAAATTGGGGATGATGAGTTTCAGTACGGCTTGTATAATGTATTTAGGAAGGATAGAGTAGATAGAAGGGGTGGTGGGGTAATGCTTCTTATCAGAAGCAGCCTGAGTGCGACGATAGCTTTCCCAGATTCAGACATTTCACATGCTAGTATAGAGTCTGTATGGTGTGAGATAGTTGGAAACAAAGGTACAATGCGAGTAGGCGTAATCTACAGACCAGGTGATTGTGAAGACTATGACAAAAGCCTCTACATGCAAATGGAATGGGCAAGTAAGCGTCAATGCCTTATTATGGGTGATTTCAATTTGCCTCTAATTGATTGGAGTAAATGGGAAGGAAACTCGACATGGGGAACAAAATTTTTAAATCAACTAGATGACTGTTATTTGTATCAACATGTCAGGGAAAGTACTAGAGAAAAGAATATCCTAGACCTCATCATCACACATGAATCAGATGACATAACAGGGCTGACAGTAGAGGAACCAGTAGCAGGAAGTGATCACGGAGTTCTACGGTGGATGATGACGAGAGAGGTAGCAGAAGTAAAAGGCAAAGGAATGGGTTTTAATTTCAGAAAAGGAAATTACGATGCCTTAAGGTACTACATGGCCTCTATTAACTGGGTAGATATCGCGCAGAGAATGAATACAATTGAACTGTGGTACGCTTTTAAAACATTAATCACAGATGCCTTGAATGCGTATATACCATTAAAAAAATACTCCACGAGAAGGGTTCCAAGTTGGATGAATAGTGAAGTTGCCACATTACTTGAGCAGAAAAAGGTGGCATGGAAACGTTACAGAGCAATAAAAAGTACTGAAGCCTATAACAGCTACAAGGTGATGTGTAATAGAGGCACAGAAAAGGTTCGACAGGCAAAGGCAGTTTATGAGAAATCACTAGCAAACAGAGCAAAGAGGGGGGATAAAGAATTCTTCACATATATAAATGCCAAGAAGAGCAGGACAAACCAGATCGGACCTTTACGTAAGGGAAAGGGGATAGTAATAAATACACCAGCTGCCGTTGCAGATGAACTCAACAGTTATTTTGCATCGATATTTACAAATGAAAAGCCTTTTGTGGCAATGGGAAATTGTGAGAGCGAAGTTAAAAAATATGTAAATAATGATATTGAAATTTCGCAAGATTATTTAATGAAAAAACTTTCAAGCCTACAGACTAGTAAGGCTCCTGGAGTTGATGGAATATACCCTATAATCTTGAGAGAGGCGGCAAGCGAGTGCATTGAACCACTGAGGCTGGTTATGCGAGCATCACTAGACTCTGGGGAGATTCCCTTGGATTGGAAAAGTGCAAATGTATCTCCCATACATAAGGGTGGCTCTAAAAGTGAAGTGGGAAATTATCGACCTGTCAGTCTGACTTCAGTAGTAGGGAAAATCATGGAGGCATTGATCAAGGGTGGAATTCAGGATCATTTGGATCGAATTGAAATTCTCAAGGATACTCAGCATGGTTTTGTAAAGGGAAAATCATGTTTAACAAATCTGGTTCGCTATTTCGAAAGGGTCACTCACGAGCTGGATTTAGGGAATAATTTCGACATTGTTTATTTAGATTTCAGCAAAGCTTTTGACTCAGTCCCACATGAGCGGTTGCTTTATAAGCTGGAACAGGTTGGAATCACTGGGAAAATCCTTAGATGGATAGAAGGATGGCTTCAGGGCAGGAGGCAGAGGGTTGTGATAAATGGCTATTCCTCAGATTGGGTTGATGTAAGAAGTGGGATTCCCCAAGGATCAGTATTAGGACCACTGTTGTTTTTAATTTTCATAAACGACATTGATGAAGGGATAGAGGGCGTGATGTCTAAATTTGCAGATGATGTTAAAATTGGTAGAGTAGTTAATGATCACTGTCAAGCTGAGCTTCTTCAGAGAGACCTAGATAGACTTCAAGAATGGTCAGAAAAATGGCAGCTGTGCTTTAATCCAACAAAGTGTAAGGTATTACACCTGGGAAACAGTAATCCCAAAATAACTTATTCACTTGGTGGAGTTCAACTAAACCCAGTACTGGAGGAAAGGGACTTGGGTGTTACGATACGGTCAGACATGAAATTCTCTGAGCATTGTAAACAGGTTGCAAGGAAGGCCCATGGTATCCTATCAATGATCTATCGAACTTTTGCAAGTAGAGATAGAGACGTGATAATCCCATTATATAAGGCCTATGTTAGACCACACTTGGAATACTGTGTTCAAGTATGGAGACCGCACCTAAAGAAAGACATCGAGCTTCTTGAAAGGGTGCAACGAAGGGTAACTCGCCTGGTGAGATCGGCAAAAGGGCGTCCTTATGAAGAAAGACTTCGAATATGTGGGTTGCAGAGTTTGGAAACTAGACACCTTAGAGGAGATTTGATTGAGGGGTTTAAGGCTCTGAGAGGCATCAGTAAAATGAATGAGGACAAAATTTTCAAGATTATAAATGATGCTAGAACTAGGGGACATAAACTCAAGTTACGCGGGGAAATGTTTAGATTGGACTGCAGGAAGTTTTATTTTAGCCAGCGAGTTATAAATTACTGGAATAAGTTGCCCTCATGGGTGGTAGAGGCCGACAGTTTGGGGAAATTCAAAGGTCATCTGGATAGTACTTTCGGGTAAGGGAAGGCGCATAGGATGATAGGATTAATTTCCTTTTTATTTAATTTTTAATTTCATTTTATTATTTTTATTTATTTATTAATTATTATTATTTATTTATTTATTTAATTTTTGTTTTTATCATTGTTTTGTTCGGATTTTTTTTTTTTTTTTTTTTTTGGCTGGTGCAGCATAAGCCATAGGCTTTCTTGCACCATTCGGCCGTTACTAATACTAATACTAATACTGCGTTTATACGTTCTGTAAATTGCGTGTTCTGATGAAAGTTACTGTTTGCTGGACGAAAAATCAGAGTTCCAGGAGAAAATACCATGCTACCTTCGCCTGAGACTGATTAACTCAGCCACGTTGTGAAAAAGGCCCATAAAAATTCCTCACGTCATCGACGAACTCAAACTCAGGGCTTTTCCACCCGGTGTAGGGAGGATGGCGATTCAACCTCGTGCTACCCACGAGGATCATAACATTGGCCGAGAATTATAACAATTAACATTAATCAAGAGATATTCAGGAAACTTTGTCTCTCCTTCTGGAATGTGTCTGAATGCACAGACATGTAGGTGTCCTTATAAATATGTATAGTGGATTGAGTGGCATTGATGCTCGAGCCCACAAGAGAGTTTCATTTGCTATATATCAAAGCCAACAAGAGATGCGATTTTGAGAAGTCGGTAATGGCCAAATACACTGTCCAGTCAAAACATTATGATCATCTACGTAATAGTGGATATGTATTCCTCCTGCTTTCTCTTATCTTGCTAAAACCAACTACAGTATAACGTTCGCCATTGTTAAGTAGCACAATCAACTTCCGTCTCAAAGAAGAGGGGTCTAATTTCTGGGCGACGCGAAACGGCACACCACACTCCATTTTTTTTTTTTTTTGACGATCTAAGGGCGTGTCATGAAGAATACAGCGATTTTTATTAATTCATATTCTTGTGATTTTGCTATTGGCATTGCCACTCAAGTGGAGTCTTCAAGGGTAGCACAGTGGTTATAATCACAGTCTTCACCACACCGGGTGGAAAAGACTTCGAATCCAGTAAATGAGGAGGGGAACTTTTATGGGCCTTTTTCACCATGTGGTTGAATTTAAATTAGCCGGTCTCAGGTGAGGGTAGCATGGTTTTTTTTTTTTTATCAGCAAATAGACCACAGAACACACGCAATTTACAGACGGCGCAATATGGCCTAAGTTACTGATGTGCCTAAACCCCTACAACAATATAACAATTCAAGTTGAACCAAGCTTCGTCACTGAAGAAAACACAGTAAAAAAGCCAGTTCCATTTGAATTAAAGTTGCAAGACCAGTAATAGTAATGCAATTTTTTTCCTCTATGAAGTTGTTTTTAATTTCATTTATTACATGAATACGATAGGGACGAAGACTTAACTTTTTAATTGCCTTTGGTGTACTTGAATAAGACATACCCATCTAAGATGCAAATCTTTTCAGAGATTCTTTGGGTGACAGCAATAAACGCTGATTAACAACTTCCAGTTTTTCTGCACCTAGAAATGAAAAGAGTCCAGTTCTCTTTTTTCAGGAATGCTGTCTGTTTACGAAAACGGATCAGCAATCCCAAAATTGTTGATTTATTTGTCACTGGTGAATCGGGATATTTTTCTGGAAATTCGGCAATGACGTCACAGGATTTTGAATAAAAGTAATATTCAACCATAAATACAAGTTTAGACAGGGAATATATCATGAATAACCACTTCGTCACGAATAACCACTATGAATGAGTTTATGCGAGTGTAGCATAGCATAACAGCTACTGTTGTGCATGGTGTGATATACAGTATTATTACCGTTGTACTTTCGTTAAGAATGGCGTATGGTACCAAAGTGAGAGGAATTAGCTTGTGCTTGTTCTTCATTTTAGAGATGTAAATTTGGAATATTTCCACAATTTACAGTCATAATACACTGATGCCTCATAGCCTTACTTACTTTTGAGAAAAATACACTAGCGTTCAAAAAAACTGCATCAACTTGAAAAAAGTAACATTTGTAGTGAAACGTATAAGATATTGTTTGATTGCAGTCATTTTGTTTGTCACAAAGCAAAGGTATTGCGTAAAATAATGCTTCTATTGCATCAGACAGTAATTGCAAGGCGTTGCATCAGCCGTTTCTATAAATACGGCGTTGGAAGGGTATACACGCTCATTAGTATCCCGTTTTGCGGAGGTGTAAGCATGGCTCCATATGGTTAGTTGACACCAAGAAAAAAAAAATGTAGCTCTTGCTCTGTCCCAGGAAGGGCTTTCTACGCATGCTATCGTTGTTAAAATACGCTGCCACCAGTCAACAGTATGCCGGGTGCTGAAATTAAAGCGTGAAACCGGTGATGTGAAGAGAAGACCTGGATCAGGCAGTAAGAGAGTAACTACGCCTTCCCAAGATCGATATTTGAAACGGCTATGCCTTCGTAATCGCCATTAATTCCTCTCATTTTAGATCAGGAGTTAGTGCTCCTGATCTAAAACTGGACTTTGATATGGCCTCTGGTGTTGAAACAAGTGCATGAACTATTCAAAGACGGCTTTCTAAATGTGGTCTGCATGCCTATCGGCCCAAGAAGTCTTTGTTGACCCAACAAATGAGGAAAAAGCGACTTGCTTGGGCTAAAACGCATGTTTCATAAGAGCAATGGACACCGTCATCTTTTCTGACGAATCGAAATTCAACCTGCATTTTTTTTTTTTTTTTTGTGTTTTTGTGTGGGCGGCTCCTAGAACAAAAGTTCATCTCCGCCTCGTTGTTCTGTTCAGTGTTTACAGACTCTGTCAAGGTAAGGCCAGTGTGTCGTATAAAAAAAAAAAAAATCCATTCCACATAGAAATATCCCATGCTAGATGAAGTTAGATGAAAAGGAAGGCAAGAGAGAGAGAGAGAGAGAGAGAGAGAGAGAGAGAGAGAGAGAGAGAGAGAGAGAGAGAAGTTTAAAAGTTTTTCATCCCACACAGACTTGTAAAGACAATCCTAATTTTCTCAACTGCGTTGTCACTGGAGATGAGTGTTAGATGTTTTGGTATGACCCAGAGACGAAGTGCCACACCATGCAGTGTCCAGAAAAAAAAAAAAAAAAGTTGTTTCCAGAATTTCAGGATTAAGACAATGCGGATCATGTTTTACAACGATTAGGGTGCGATTCACAAGGAATTTGTACCCGAAGGGGAGAGAGTGCTGCAGTCTATGTACAGGTACTTCTTCAAAGTTTATTGAAGTGCATTGTGAGACCACAATTTTGAGAGAAAGACAGCTGGTTCTTGTTGCATGATAATGGCCCCGCCATTCTAAACTTGTTGTGAAGACATCTGACAAAACATGGCATTGTACAGATCAACCATCCACTCTACTCTCCCAATCTAGTACCAGCAGACTTCTTCTTTTTCCCAAGGTGAACACTGCCCTCAATGGAAAGCGATTTCAGGATGTTGAAGGCATAATGAAAATTTCAACCTGCATGGCTCGGATGGGAAGCGATATGTCAGAAGACGAAAATCGGAGGACATACCATCCTGACTGCATAAACACCGACTTTAAAGTTCCCCGCCGGTCAGATGGTCTGGGGATGCATAACAAGCAAAGGGGTGGGGTGAATTAAGTTTATTAACGGAACGGTGAATGCAGAAACCTACACTGCTATCTTGGAGGAGTGCCTGAAACCCTTTATTAGGGATCACCACACAGACGTCCAAAACTGCATTTTTCAACTGGACTCAGCACCTTGCCACACAGCAAAATTGGTACGTTTTATGCTATTTTGATTTAATGATGAGTTTGTCTTCTTGTCTCACAAGGCTTAAAACATACACCAATGTTTTCCCTCGTTTTTTTTCCTTAAGGTGCAGTCATACCTCAGAAATGCTGGCATTACAGTGTTGGACTGGTCCGGCAACAGTCTAGATTTGAACTCTATTGAAAATTGCTGGTACATAATGTCGTCTAAAATTGCTCAGAAGAAGCCAACAAGTTGGATTCAGCTGCAGGAGAGCATTGTAAGGGTGTGGTACCACGAAACTGTGCAACCGTATACACAGATGCTGATTAGCTCTATGCCAGATCGTTGCAAGGCTGTACTTGCAGCTCGAAGAGGAACAACAAAATATTGAGGACTTATTTGGCCGATTTACAGTACATAATACTCTTACGTTAACTTGTCATTTCAGTTTATACACGTAAATGCAATAAAATGTATGTTTGGTTGTCATGATTGCCATTTGCATGATTTCTCATATTTCCATTAATCACGCATTTTACCCTTTGGGAAGATATTTATGGCAATTAGGTATATCGGGGGGGGGGGAGTTATTGGATTTCATTCACAGAGATATATATATATCCCATCTAACAAATGCATTTCGAACATTTCTGCAACCCACAATGCAGCGCAAAACACATTATTTGCAAAATTCACAAGTGATGCAGTTTTTTTTGCCCGCCATTGTAAATAAACACACCTATCTGATAATCCGGCATCGTAGCGGATCACATATTCATATTGCAAAATGTCAATGAAACTAAACGTTAAAAAAAAAAAAAAAAAGTGTTGAAATCGATTATCGGAACTGATAATTTCCAGCATTCCACCACAAAGTAAATTCAGTGGATAAATATTTAGAATATTTGCACGCATCGTATGTCATTGTATTGTAATACAGTATTTATGTATCAGAAATTGTTATTTGGAGGTTATTTCCTTGTTTTTCGAAAAGAAAAGATTACAGTAAACTGTTCTTTGCTCTTATCATAAATAACAATTAGAAACAAATACTGTAGCATCTGTAATAATAAACTATTTAGCAAAAAAATGCTGTAATATTAGTTTTTAAATAGAAACTATAACAATTAAATGTAAAATGCTATCGCAGAAAAAAAACAAATTTTAGATGAGAACATTACGGGTTGGTAACTTTTTAGTAATAGTAGTAGAGGCATGTGATGCAAGAAAGCAAGCGTATAAGCTTATGTAGCATCAGCCAAAAAAAAAAAAAAAAAAAAAAAATTCACACAACCATTCCCTCTAAATGTTTGTCCAGTTCCTCCTTGAATTTATTTAAGCTATCAACTTCCACGACAGATGGAAGTTTGTTCCAGCAATTAACCACCACCTGGCTAAAGGCAAATTTCCACACATCTATTCTACAACTATCTTTCCTCAATTTGAATCTATGCCTCCTCAGGTTCGTAATCTGAGCAAGTGGAAGAATCCCATCAGAATTCAGCGTGTTCAACCCATTATACACCTCAATTAGATCACCTAGCAGGTGCCTAGTCTCCAGCCGCTCTAGTAACAAATTTTTTTCCTGGTAACTTTTTAGTTCATAAAATAGTGCAAACAAAAAAGAGAAGAATCGCCCTCATTTTTAATTTTTATTTATTTAAATTTTTAATAAGTTGCTTGATAAGGTGCCTTTGTGCGGTGCACAACTGCACGCGTTGGAGCTGGCTGAAACCAGGCTAAGCAGTTCCTGTATAATCCCTCTTATCTGGTCGAAGTGATGATTCGGATTAACGACAAAGCAACTCGGGCCACAAGGCGTCATTGTAGTCTGTAACTTTTTTATCCTGAATGCACATCTGCTTTTGTGTTCAGGACGAAGAATCTTACATATTTTTAGACCTAAAAATCATACATTTCTGAGACTGACTAACTTAGCTCTATCTGAAAAGTTCTTGATAACTTGTAGAAATTCGAACTGTGATCTTTTCAATCCGGTAGTGAGTGATATCTATTTCTCAATCAATTGGACGGCATAAGAATATCAAGTTATGATTTCTGACATTTATTTATTTTTCATATGTGCAAAAAGATTAATATTGAGTTACCAATGTTTGCGTGTGCGTGTGAGCGAGAGACAGACAGTCAGAGAAGAATAAGATGATGAAAGTAAGAGAAAAACGAGAAAAGAAAGAAGAAAAAAAAAGTACAAGAAAGGGGGTTAAAAAAAAGAAAAGCGCATGAGAAAGAAATCAAATAATTAGAAATCGAGAAAACAGGTAATAGAAATATACGATATGGAACTTTCTGGATCCACTGATTCCACTTGAATTAACAATCAATATAGCTATCAAAATATCGCATTCGCCTCCTCTTTCCAGCATAATGGCCTCGACCCTATACGGCTCAAATATTCTAGAGTTTCCTATGGAGGAGCGGCTATAAACAAACTCGGCTACGTTTAAATATAGCAGAGGAGTGCGGATTTTGGAAAGCCGGTCGAGTGCGCGCACGCCCATACGGACACACAAGTAAGGAGTATACGATCTGTATGAAATCTCGGTGCAGTCAGCCACCCCTTGTTAGCCTCCGTTTTCGTATATGTGCGTGGGAAGAGCTCTGGAAACTCACGAAACTGGCAGCATTTCGAGCAGAATCTGCACCGCCACCCGTCTGTCGAACGCGCTACCCAGGAATAATACGCATACTTATGAAAAATTAGGAAGATATAAAACGTGTTATATTCTGTGACATCTGCAACCTTGCAGTAATTATTAGGTCATCGAAATCGAATTCGCCTACTTCAACAAAGCCCGAAAAGAATCCTGAGTGGTACTAAGAACACTTGAAATGACGGGAAGAGGAGGAGATCGCCTTACCGTCCGCTTAAGTGGTGGAGGACCATGGGGGTTTCGGCTACAGGGTGGAGCAGGAACAAACCTTCCGCTGACTGTATCGAAGGTAAGTCATTTTAACACGTAGGATTAAATATGCATTGCACAATATTTTTATTAATATATGATATAGGGTTAAAAATCCACATACAATAGCACAGTTTTTGGATTAAAACGCAGAAATATCTTTCGTTTCTATCTAGTTGCTAAGCAACGTTATTACTAAGCACGCGAAAGATATCTTTTGCAGCAGTTAAACGCTCTTTTCACGTGCTACATGTTAAAAGGGAAGGTCATAAAGGTCATAACAGCAAACGAAAAGCTACATAAAATTAAAAGAGGAATTAATACAAGCATTTCACCAGGCAAATTGGTTATTACTAATCTCCAGAATGAATATTTCTACTTCTACACGACCCCACAAATGCGAAATACGGGAATACTGTAGACATCGAATTATACGGGGTGGATGGGAAATAAATTTGTGCGGATAATCCGCAAAACAAAAGAAAAACTGGTGAATGTGACAAAATTGTAAATTTATTTACTCACATAATATATTAATATTTAGAAAAGTAAACTATAGTGAAGAAACTATACAATATTTCAAAAAGGGCACAATGAAGTTCTTCCGGCTCTTGGTTTGCCTTCCTGCGAATGTCAAGTAGAGACCTGTTAAAGTTGACATTTATCACTTTTTTTTCATGTTTATTGATAAGACGAAGTTTTTTTTTTTTTTTTCAAAAGAAAAAGCAATTCTTTTCCGTTTTGAGTGATAGACGCACACTGACACAAATTAAAAAACTTGGAGCAGAATGCTTAAACCGACTGTACAATAGTCAAGAACATTACAAAATGAAATAAGAGAACACCACGTATTTCTTTTTGTTATCTGACTTAAGACTTCTATGGGCTGTAGAGACCATGGTTAATTCGTACCCGGATAATCAAGTCTAAGGTATGCAACTTATTTCTACTGCGAAATGTCTGTATTAATTTCAGTGGATGCATAAAATTAAATTTTGGCTATCAGATATAAAATAATGCACGAAATAAAAATCAGTATTTTAACTAGTTATAAAATTACTATAACTCTTAAAACAACATTAAACAACTGTTATAACATAAATGACAACAAACGACTATTGAACCAGAATAAGTACAATAAGCGCATTATGTAATACGATTTACAACATGCTAATTTATAGAGGTGACGTAGAGCCTTGAGTCCATTGATTGGCCATCGCGATTAAATAATTCGCGCATTCAGCCATTTATAAGGTTACAAAATTGAGGTCAGCGTACATATTTGGAGCAAAGTATCAATTCATGCGCATGAATACTGTATACGTAAGGTATACATTCATAAGGACATTGCTATAAGGTTCGGGGTGGGGGGAGGAAGTTTTAAATTGCTAATTAATGTAGTACTTTTGACATATTTTAGGAAGCCACGCACGTAATGAAAGCCAGAATTTGTCTTCTTTTTTTTTTTTTTTGCATATATTCATGCATTTCTAGTAGAATGTCCTTCGAAAATGAAACACTGAAATGGCCAATACAATTAATAACAAAGCAAACACTTGCAAAAAAAAAAATATATTATTTTATAATTATACCATCCTTATTATTTGTTGTAAAGTACTTTTGCACATCAGTGGCTTACAGAAAGGAGACTCGTATATAGATGCGCCTTTATCTTCACTCTTAAAGAGAAGACACCAGTGAGCTCTGCGGAACTTCGGTTTTCTGTTATGCCAGCTAAACACACATACACTATACTGCTAACTAAAATCCAGACGACTGCAAATCCCTCCCCCCAATACCGTTCCAATGCATGGGCCGTGTGGACAGTTTATTAGGTACAGCGGCCTAATGGTGAGTAGCACCTCCTTTAGCCGACAGAACAGACTCATGTCGTCCGGGCATGGATTTCACGAAATTATGAAAGCGTTCCACAGGGATGCTGGCCCATACAGACTCGCATCGCATCTCGCAATTTCTTCAGATTTGAAAGCGGTGGAACCCGGCCATGAATAGCTCGTTTCACCTTGTCCCACAGATGCTCGATCGGGTTGAGATTAAGTATCGGTGGAATAAGGTAGTAGTCCAATGAAGTATTAAAGTTACTTTAATACTTGTAAAACCATTCCTAAACGACATGTCTTATCTTGCGGGGAGTAACCGTTACCAGCATGATAAACTATGAACATGAAAGAATGCACCTAGTCAGCAAAACCTTCAAGTAAGCTGCAGTGTTCAGAAAGTTGATCCTGCGGTATCGGGGGGGGGGGATAATATGTGAGATGAAAACACTCCCCACACAACCACCATCAGAAACGATAGAGTTGACAATTAATACGATGGGTACATTGATTTATGCTGCTGTCACGTGATCCTGCGTCAGTACGGAACAGCTGGAATTCAATTATTCGGAACAAGCAACTTTTTTTTTTTTTTTTCCCACTCCTCAAATGTCTAGTGTCGGTGTTTCTGTGGTCACTCTAACCGAAACAGTTTGTTTTTAGCTGAGAAGAGTTAAACCTAAACCCGGTGAGGCCATCTGGTATTCCGAAAGATCCGCCATTTGTTTGATAAACTTCAAGATTCATTTCATTGACCACTCGCATCAACGCACTGTTTTTGACTATAGTTTTCTAGTTGTTGGGCCATTCGCAGCATCGACACTGCTTGGCGTGACTATTACGTAAAGGTGGCAATATCCGTGATACTTGCACACTGGGACGTCTGATGGCAACTATCAAACAGTGTTCAAAGTCATTTAGGTCGCTATGTTTGTCCATTCTTTAGCAGAATTGCACATATCACACACAGTCCCTCAGTATTTTACGATACTGATTTATATATATAGCTCCGTACGGATATGTGAGGCTGTCTCGAACGGTTGGTTGTTTAAAGCTTTTATGGCGCATTAGGTCTCGAAGGGAGTAGGCTATTTCATGTTCCATGGATAATGGGGAGATGCACTTGATAAACTGGCCACTCAATGTATCAACACAGAGAAACTCAACTCTGAGTTTTTCTTCTTTATTTTTTTTTGAGAAAAATCTTTCTTCAAATGCAACAGTGAGAGAAACGTAATGTCATAATATCCTATAAACTATTGGAAGCATTTTCACAAACTTCTTTGGGATCCCAGAGGCTCACATCTGGTGAGTATGGGCTTGGCACACCCAGGATCCTGAGCTGGATATCATCATTCTTCTTTTTTCTTGGTGATTTCCTTCTCTCTCTCTCTCAGGGTAACTCAGAAATTTTTTTTGGCTGGTGCAGCATAAGCCTCAGGCTTTCTTGCACCATATAGCTGAAAAAAATAATATATATATATATATATATATATATATATATATATATATACATGATTATATTAACTAAGGTCGGTATTATTAGAACACACTGTAGTGAGCGGATTTCGTAGAAAAAATATAGCTACTTTTGTGTCACTAATCCAGTCTTCGCCAGTGCTTCTGGCTCACAGGTTGATAGAAATCATTTATTTTTGTTCCAGCAATATTGGTATCTCCAGTGTTTCATGAATAGTACACAGGTAGCGAAAAGAATGCCATTTTTCCTCACAGGTTGATGCAACTTTTCTTTTTTCTCATGTTTTCGCTCCCTCCTCTGGTTCTCTTCGCCTATGCCTGAATAAGGAGGATACATAGTGCGTGTATTGCCGTATATCCTCCATTATAATTTGCATATATCGTAATATGCAGTAAAAATAGAGATATAATTTTACAAAAGACAAAATTAAAATGAAATGGATTCACCCAAAAGGTAACCTGCTGGCATATAGATTAGACGGATTCTTTTCTTTTGTTAGTCACTATGACACACGTATCTGACACACAAATAACTCAAAAATATGAAATAAAATTGTGTTAATACAATACAAATAATAAAAATAGCAGTGTATAAAAATAAGAAGATGGATAATTTAATAAAGTGCAATTTCTTTTCACTCTTAAAAATGTGTGTTGAATTAGATTAGTATTTGACTGATCTATGGGCTAGTTCGGAAGTGGTACTTTTGTGTTAGGGCTAGTAGGAAGTGTAGAAAGTGCTACTTTAATGTTAGAACCATTAAAAAAATAAATAAATGTAAAAATATTCAATGCCACTTAAGTTTCATTCAATGTCTTAAGAGCTGGATATCATCATTCTTCTCTTTCTTGGTGATTCCTCTCTCTCTCTGGGTAACTCGGGAATTTTTTTTGGCTGGTGCAGCATAAGCCTCAGACTTCCTTGCACGATATGGCTAATAATAATAATAATCTACAGTAACACTTAATTAGGAAGAAAAAATGGTTTTTAGAGAAAGAAATGCATATTTAAAATTTCATCTGAAATATTTTCTATATTTTTAAATAAGAGCGATTTAATTTTTCATTAGTAAACAACTGATATGACCTTGATATGACATGGGAACCGGTAACTAAGGCTTCTAGAGTATCCGGTTGAAATCTCGTAGGAGTGATTTACAGGCACGAGTGGGCTTTAGATAAATAATATATCAATTTCTTGCCACACCTTAATGTGGAGGCTCCTCAAACTAGCAGTAGATTAGAATTTATAATCTTACTAATTACATTAAGCCTTAGGAAAAACACTAACTGTTTTCAGTAGAATCAAGTTTCACTACGAAGTTCCGGTCTATTTAAATGAAAACTTATACATCTTAAAGTCCCGTTTACTGAAAGACAAACTTACATTTATTACATCATGATAAGATAATAAAACCAGTGACATGTGGTTAACAAATAAATCACCGGTTTATATTAAAATAAAATAATTCAATGTGTCAATTATACAGTATGATTTATTATTATGATTATTAGCCATATGGTGCAAGGAAGCCTGAGGCTTATGCTGCACCAGCCGAAAAAAAAAAAAAAATTGAATTACCCTGAGAGAAAACAAGAATCAGAATTAGAAGGGAATCACCAAGAAAGAGAAAAATAATGATATATAAAGTGATTAAATGTTACATTAAGAAGATCGGCTATTAAAAAATAGTACAAATAATTTTCATTTCATTAAATTTTCAATTAATTTCTTTTTCGAATACAATTTGTAGCCTATTTAACCGATCGAGAAAGTATTTTGGAATGGAGTCGCTTTGTGAAATAAACCTGTTAGAAAGTTTTCAAAATATGTATTCTGTAGAAGGTGGCTAGTTTTCTAGTCAAAGAAAGGCTTCTTGAGTTTATCAACTTTTGTGAGAATCTCCAGACAGTCTCGGAATGTGAACATTTGTCTGGAAAGAGTGCTGTCTAGAGCAGGGAGTCATAGGCTCAGCGTTTTTCATAGTGACAGGTCTGTGTGTGTGTGTGCTTACGTGTATGTGTGGCTGTGGCCCAAACAGTACTTATATTACAAAAAAGAACTGCAGCTCACTTGAAGTATCGCTTGAATTAACAACTGATGATGACAACACAGCTTTTTTTAACTAGCTTATTTCATAGTGAGAGGATATGTATGGATGTTGAGTTTGCTGTAAAGGTGCAGTGGACTGAACCATGATAGTAGTAGGGTTAGGTTATTTTGTGGGTACTGTATTTCATTTTATAAAGAGTAGCGTGTGTGGGAGGGGGAGGGATTTATAAAATAGCTAATACTATTTCTACTTCATAAAATTATGAAAAGTGGATGAGCTTCCTATCCTTTTCTTGTGTCTGTGAGGTAGCACAGTGGTATTGCCACCGTCCTCCTACACCGGATGAAAAAGGTCCGCCGGGTTCGAATCCCGTCGATGACGCGAGGAATTTTAATGGGCTTTTTTCATTCCGTGGCTGAGTTAATCGGTCTCAGGCGTAGATAGTAGGTTTTTTCGTCCAGCAAAACAGGAAAATCGACCAGAGAACACACGAAATTTACAGACACAATGTATATATAAATGGTATATGTAAGAAATACTGGGTGACCCTAATGTGTGTGTTTGTTTGTTTTTATTCCTTTCCTGTATCTACTTTTAATCTTTCCGGCATCCCTGCGATAACTCTAATTTGTCAGGTTTTTCATATTGTTATGCCAATCCTAGATACAAACTTACGTTACACAATTCGTGCACATATGCAAGTGGAATTGCAATTACTGCTGATTTTTAACCATTTATCAAAATGTGCCCTACTATTCTCAGCACAAGTTCCCAGGACTGTAATAATAAACCAGAGAACACACGCAATTTATCCCTGGGGTGAACTCTAAGTTTTGTTCCCCACTGTTTTTATCGAAAAATGCATCACCTAAAAGAAGTCAAGCAGTTTTGGCTCATTTTAAAAAGAATTTGCTTTCTTTCATTATTCTTAAGAAATTTCGGTTGATCGTACGTCCCCTTCCTAACGGTGTTGCATTAAATAAAAATATGGGGCACTTAGCTTTCTTGTGAGTTCTCTAGTGAATTCGTTATCATGAGTTACTTCTATCGACTTAGCCATTGGGAAGGGTTATAAAGTAATTCTAACTCGGTGTTCCCATTAACTCTATTACTTCTGTTAGAAATCTCTAATCGTATTGCACTCTTGCTCTATCATACCCGAACTGTTATTTCAACAGAGGATTTTCTAGTATTTTTTTTCTAGTTACCCAAATGTGTAATCTACGTTATTCAACATTGATTAGTAGTCATTTGCTAGTTGTCCCTTTTCTTGAAAGGAAATTGCCCACATAATATGGGTAACTAATCTTTACGAGGCTTGATGATATATTCTGATAAATAAATAAATTTTCTGTTTATACTCCAGACGACCGCCTAATGTCAGAGGAGCTCATACGATAGGGAAATACAAGAACAATGCCGTATTTAGTAGTCGCGCGACGTAGAACCACGGCCACTCAAAGCGGTACTTTGACGGGACTTCTGTAACCTTGCGCTTGACTACGATTAATATTCTGAAATCAATCGCATACAAAAACGCAGGCATAGTTGCAATCACTAATAATCACGTGGTAGAGCCCACGTGACTGATAAATACCGTAATATTCTTGCATGCTCTATCTTTTAAGTCTAACTGTAGGTGTAGCTGTCAAGAGAATATTTATTTTAGTCAAAACGCATTGATAGAGTCAACCTACGATCAACTTCACATTTTCTCATCTTCAGTGTAACTGCTGAGGGCGAGAATACAAGATTAATCCCATGTCTGTGATAATAAGTTATTACCAACTTACTAACGCAACTGTGTTCCTTTCTACTAAATTTTAATGCCCTTAGAGAAATAACTTTGTCATTTCATTCATAGGCTGATGAAAATGGATCATTTTCTTCTATCTTGCACCCCATTCACAGCATTTGAGTACTTTATATTAATATTTATTTTTCTTTTCTACAAAACCAACAAAAAAGTCCGAATCACTGATTCAGCAAATAATATCAATAATAATACCTTCTTTCATCCTTTGAAAAAGCCTAGGTGTGATCCCGTCTATAACTGGAAGAATTTATTAAAGACATTTTCGCTTGGAGCTGTAGTCATTGGTGTCAAATGGAAGTATAGATTTCCTTCTTGAGCAACTCCGGTTTTTCATCTCGCAAGTCAAGCACAATATATTTCCAGCCCTAAATACCTTGATACATGCTTTGCAGAGGGTTTAAACTTAATGATATTGTGTACGCTTACTACACTTCATTATTTCCCTCTCGGATTTGCGATTGCAATTTCATTATCATATATCTAATATTGTACAATAGTTTTTTTTAAAAAAATCATTGATTATATTTATTTAAAAAGAGTGTTTTTTTTGCAATAAGAGTTAGAAGTCTTACCCCATGACACTGCAATTGCTTCTTCTTCATTAATTTCTTTTATTATCATTTATTACACAACCAACCAGAGATATACTACATATACAGTGGCGGACAAAAAAAACTGCATCACTTGTGAATTTTGAAAATTGTGTTTTGCGCTGCATTGTGGGTTGCAGAAATGTTCGAAATGCATTTGTTAGATGGGATATATATATCTCTGTGAATGAAATCTAATAAAAAGACTCCCCCCCCCGATATACCTAATTGCCATAAATCTCTTCCCAAAGGGTAAATTGCGTGATTAATGGAAATATGAGAAATCATGCAAATTGCAATCATGACAACCAAACATACATTTTATTGCATTTACGTGTACAAACTGAAATGACAACTTAACGTAAGAGTATTATGTACTGTAAATCAGCAAAATAAATCCTCAATATTTTGTTGTTCCTCTTCGAGCTGCAAGTACAGCCTTGCAACGATCTGGCATAGAGCTAATCAGCATCTGTATATACGGTTGCACAGTTTCGTGGTACCACACCCTTACAATGCTCTCCTGCAGCTGAATCCAACTTGTTGGCTTCTTCTGAGCAATTTTAGACGACATTATGTACCAGCAATTTTCAATAGGGTTCAAATCTAGACTGTTGCCGGGCCAGTCCAACATTGTAATACCAGGATTTCTGCACCTTAAGGGAGAAAAATGAGGGAAAACATTGGTGTATGTTTTAAGCCTTGTGAGACAAGAAGACAAACTCGTCATTAAATCTAAATAGCATAAAACTTATCAATTTTGCTGTGTGTTTGCTGAGTCCTGTTGGAAAATACAGTTTTGGACGTCTGTGTGGTGATCTCTAATAACGGGTTTCACGCACTCCTCCAAGATAGCAGTGTAAGTTTCTGCATTCACCGTTCCGTTAATAAACTTAATTCACTCCACCCCTTTGTTTGTTATGCATCCCCAGACCATCTGATCAGCGGAGAACTTTAAAGTCAGTGTTATGCAGTCAGGACGGTATGCTTCCGATTTTCGTCTTCTGACATATCGCTTCCCATCCGAGCCATGCATGTTGAATTTCGATTTGTCAGAAAAGATGACGGTGTCCCGTTGCTCTTTTGTCCATGAAACATGCGTTTTAGCCCAAGCAAGTCGCTTCTTCCTCATTTGTTGGTCAACAAAGGCTTCTTCTTGGGCGGATAGGCATGCATACCACATTCCCTTGGATAGTTCGTGCACTTATTTCAACACCAGGGGGCCATCTTAAAGTCCAGTTTTAGATCAGGAGCACTAGCATGGCGATTACGAAGGCATAGCCGTTTCAAATATCGATCTTGGGAAGGCGTAGTCACTTTCTTACGGCCTGTTCTTGGTTTTCTCTTCACATCACCGGTTTCACGCTTTAATTTCAGCACCCGGGATACTGTTGACTGGTGGGAGCCTATTTTATCAGCGATAGCACGCATAGAAAGCCTTTCCTGGGACAGAGCAACAGCTACACTTTTTTCTTGGTGTCCACTGAACATATGGAGCCATGTTTACGCCTCCGCAAAACAGAATACTAATGTGCGTGTAAACCCGTCCAAAGCCGTATTTATAGAAACGGCTGATGCAATACCTTGCAATTGCTGTCTGATGCAATAGAAGCGTTATCTGAAGCAATACCTCTGCTTTGCGATAAACAAAATGACTGTAATCAAACAATATTTATTATTATTATTATTATTATTATTATTATTATTATTAATAGCCATATGGCGCAAGGAAGCCTGAAACTTTCTGCTGCACCAGCCAAAAAAAAAAAAAAAAATTCTGAATTACCCTGAGAGAGAACAAGAGTCAGAAGTAGAAGTGAATCACCAAGAAAGAGAAGTATGATTATATCCAGCTCAGGATCCTGGGTGTGCCAAGCCCATACTCACCAGATATACGTTTCACTACAAATGTTACTTTTTTTTGATGATGCAGTTTTTTTGTCCCCCCACTCTACATACCGATATGTTTTATTTATCCTTAAATTCTGAAATGTGTTTTTTTACCGATTTGTATATATTTTTTAGAAATTAAATAGAATTTCGTGTGAACAAACGATTATAGTTTTCTGTTTGATGAAGTCTTCAATCGAAATCGAAAATCGAAATTTTCAATTCATAATTTTTTCTTACACGTTAGAAACTTGCTAATTTTCATTCTGTGCACCATAATTTATATTAAATAATTATACTTTATATTAAATGTATTATAATAATTAATATCAATATTAATTTATGTTAAATTTATAGTAAACAGTATAAATTACATAATTTAACTCTTCACCGCTTGGCGGTCACACTATTTGCTTATATTTCTCGCAGCAGACGAGCCTGCAAATAAACCAAAGAAGCTGTAATCAAGTGTCCGAAGTCGTATATTATATAATTTAATACCAAAGCAGTTTAGAAATAATTACTGATATAATTTAAATGCATAAATTATGTATAAAAATGTTTAAATGTTAAAACCGTCGTTTTTTTTTTAGGAATGATCTATATTTTAAGGTAAGTATTTGTGGTTGCAAATCATGTTTTGGTATTTTTTAATTGAGTGAAATTATTTAGTTTTCCTACTCCCGCTGTAAAAAAAATGTTTATAACAAACTAAATAATTTTTAAAATTCAGTAATCCATTTTTTATGGTGCTTAAATACTGTATTTCTCCCACGATGAAGTTGGGAAATTTGGCCACAGTCTCTAGTGAATGCTTTTCGAACTATGATTTGTCATTATAATTCTAAGTCACATTACTTTACTAATTTGCTTAATTAGCAAAGTATGTGACTTAGACAAAGTAATGTGATTTGCTTATTGCACACAGTTTGTCTCTAATGCACTTCTCTACAGATATGAGATAATACATAACTAGTTATAGATATTTTTGACTCTTTAAGCGCTGTTGTTCTAAATACTATTTTTATTTTGATTCTATTACACCTCCTTGTGCAATGTCATCAGTACTGGGGTTTGGCAGTAAATGACATTTTCTTTTTTTTCTTTTTTTTTTTTATTGTAAAATTTAAAACAGTAAAAAAGATAAGCAATCAATAACAACGAACACGAGATGCACAAGTGAGACAAGTTTACGAAGCTTAACAAATAGGAATGAGGAGAAGTTCTAAATTGCCTATTATTGTGAAGGTCGCATCAAGAACAGTAACCCCTATAATTTTAAGGGGAAATTTCCCCTTAAGATTATCTTAAGGGGCAGTGAGCGCTACTGTTATGCTCTCGCAGATTTTCGTTTACCATCTTTGCAGAACTACTTTTTGGTAATAATTGACTGATTTATTATTGTCTTAATTATTTTTTCTAATATTATTTTATTTTCAGTCTTTAAATTCTCTATTACCGCATCCCCTTAGATAACTTAAATCTTATTATGCATCACGCAGAGTTTCAGACTTTACCTCAGACGGGTGACCTTGATGCTAAATAAAACCGCTTTGTGTAGGTGACGACTGCGGTATTCTGATACCAGCAATTGAGATGTAGAAATCGAGAAAGGCACTGTCATAATTAAAATTTTATAAATGCTGGCTCCAGAAATATAGCTGCTGCGCATTTTGGATGAAAATTGTTTGCTTTAGCCTTACTGTTATAGTTTGATAAATATCTTTTACATTTCAGTGTGTGTGTGTGTGTGTTGACCGGAAATTTAAGAAAGCAAATTCGAATACAGTAATTCTTCGTTTAACGCCTTTTGGCACAAGCTACGACGAACAATTTCTTCAGAGTTGTTCGGTGGTTAGTGAAATTATATTTATAATTTATATTGTAATTCATGTTTATAATTTACTGCTTAAATTTTAATGCTGATATAAGTATTTAATTTACAAAACATATAGCCACTGACAAAAATTGCTAACGATTTAAAATTTATAAAACTCCATCCGGTCTGGGAACACCTCGATTTCTTCATTATTTCTTATGGAAAAATTTAAGTTCAGTATACGTGTTTTCGCTTCACACAGTACTTTGCGAGGCGCTTTCAAAAATTATTTTTTCTTCCTTCTGTTTGGAATTTTTCTGTTTACTGCTAGTGAAATATAACAAGTTTCTTAGGGTACTACGGTTTTTATTTAAATGCAGATACATTCACGGTATGTATTACTATTACTGGATGTTTTTAGCACTCCAACAAAAGTGTTACAGGTTTTAGAAAAAGTTAGTTCACTTGTGAAAATTCGGGCTTGGCAAAGTTTGTACGACCTCCCCAGCTGTGAAAACTGGCTTGGTTTTCTTACATTCTGGCAGTCCTTAAAGTAATTTGACAGAAAAACTTTCAAAAAGATCCCATTTGGCAGTAACAATACTGAACTCGTACTCTTGCCAAACAGCGATGTCCTCCAGGGTTGGATTTTCATCTTATCTTTTCATCTATTCAAGATGAAACTGAGCAAATGTGCGCGATTTATATTCGACGTTAGGCATTAATGAGCCTGTAATGTTCCGCTTATATTGTTGCTTAGAATTTTAAAGATTTAATCACAAATTTCGAAAATACTTGAATTAATTGATTTTAAAGGGAAGTTTAAGTAGAGTTCTTTTTTACCTCTAAGTTCATTGGTCTGATTCCACTGTTTCTCAAATCCAACTGGTTCCTTCTACTGTCAAGTAGTAGTGATAATTTATTTAAAAGACATTAAAAAAAACAACGTTTATCCTGTGTTCGTAGAGTAAGCAATATATGCGCTATTTTAATCTAATTAATCATGTTTCTATTGTTATGGTTTATTGAATTAGGACTACAAAAAACTTTCAAAATTTGAAATTTCTTAGTGGCAATTTATTTCCTTGTTTCCGTTTTAAATAACATTTGAGCATTCGGCGATGTAAAAATCCATACGTTTTTTATGCACAAATTTTGAATTTCGGATGACTAATTTGGCAAGTGCCTCTTACCGTATTTACGGACAATGTATAAATAGAGATAACTCTTACAATGAATTAGATCTAGAAATAGATTCGCTACTAAACATAGTGTAATAGTTCGGGATTTATTTGTCGTCCAAGAACAGAGACTTTTTTCTTTACGTGGATGAGAGAGACGCAATCTATCCATAAAAAAATCTAATTGAGATGAAGAGAGATAAATTTCTTTTATAGAGAAAGCCAAATAAGTCCAAGTTGAATCCGGTTTCCTTGAGAAAAAGTGGATTCTGCCATTTAGCTTTTTTTATATAATTCAACAGTATTTTCTTAAGCCTAATCATCAAAAATGTTATTTAAATTTGTATTAAAGATTTTGCACAATGTGTTGTTCAATTGTAAACCTGAGTCAGACCTTAAATAAAAAGTAAATATGTATCAGGATCCTCTGAAATAGTTTTATAAAATGAATTACACTGAGTTGGCTTTGCATTAGCAACATCTACCAAATACCTCGTGTGGCCACCTTTTTTCGGTAATACAGCACTAGTAGAAGGACTCAACGTGTTTCTGGCCAAGTGTGTAAACTGTGCGATGGCTAAATGAGTTGGTTGTAACCTGTGGAAAAAAATACTTCTATATTCAGGGTGCTGTCAACATCTGTGTAAGTTAGATCGTTGAATGAAACAGGGCAAATGTGAGAGTAAATGCCGTGCTTTGTCTTCCTTGTTGAACCCCTGAATATACATAAAAAAAAAAAAAAAAAAAAAGCTTCAAAACGTCCTGTGTACTCATATAATGATACGTGTGTGACTGCAGTTTGTTCTGTACTTGTTTTACTGATAGGTACTCCCAAACAAACACGACTGCAGTTGGGGGATGCAGCTAATTTGGATGCTCCTCTTACTGCCTGTGCTGACACTCTTGGGTGACAAGTTTTAGAATGCTGAAACTGGCCTCAGCTGGTGTGACCATTGTGGGATATTTAAAAATAACACAAGAGCCCGATAGCGACCATTCCCCCATCCCCACATAGGGCGCTCTGACCCTATGACTTTAATCTTCCCCAAACACAGAGGGCATTGCCCAACCTCCTATCCCAACACTTCACCTGGCGGGCCCTACCACTCTAAACACTTCTGTTATTCTTAACAGTCCCCCCCCCTCTGGAGGATGGGTTACCTCTATAGGGGTGTCCCTTTCTGTTCCCCCCATTCTTCTATATTCTTGGTGGACGTCTCCTTGTCATCCACCTTCTTCACGTTCACCTATCCTCCAAGCTAGAAATGATACCCCCGCACTTCTTTCCAGGACGTAAGGGGTCTCAGCCAGAAACCTTACACCTTACTTTCTGGCCCACCTCCTTGTGGTACGGACGAACAATGGGGGAGGGAGGACCTTGGGTTTCTAAGGTCTCCAAGGCTAAGAGACCAGATGAATAACAGGCCAACATAACACAACTCGACGTAGACCACACATTAACACACTGTCTGGCCTTCACAGAGTGTGTGTTGCGTCACAAAAGCATGCATTAGCATTAGTAGAGGCATTTGATGCAAGAAAGCAAGCTTATGGAGCATCAGCCAAAAAAAAAAAAAACCCACTTCCATTTCACCCCTCTGTTCGTTCAAAATACCTGTCCAGCTGAGCCTTAAACTTATTTAGGCTATCAACCTCCACCACAAGGGATGGGAGTCTGTTCCACCAACCAACCACCCGCTGGCTAAAGGCAAATTTCCGCACGTCTATCCTACATCTGTCTTTCCTCAATTTGAATTTATGCCCTCTCAGGTGATTATTCTGAGCTAGAGGAAGAATCCCATCAGCATTGAGCATGCTCAAACCATTCAAGGCTTTATACACCTCTATCAGATCACCTCGCTGGTGCCTAGTCTCCAGACACTGTAATTTGCAAAACTTAAGCCTTTCTTCGTAAGAGCACCCTTTGTTCCATTCACTAATCTTGTTGCCCTTCTCTGTACTCGTTCCAGCAGCTCTACATCCTTCTTGAAATGAGGCCTCCAGACCTGTATACAGTACTCTAGGTGTGGCCTGACCATTGCCTTATACAAGGGAATAATCACCTCCTTATCCCTGCTGGAAAAATTCCTGTATATCATTGACAATACTCCATGAGCTACTCTTGCAGCCCGTCTGCACTGCTCAGAGAACTTCATATCTGCCTGCACAACCACCCCCAAGTCCCTTTCATTCTCTACCACTGTCAGTGTAGTACCACAGAGTTGATACGTTGCTCTGGGGTTGCTGTTTCCCATGTGTAGTACTTTACATTTGTCAATGTTAAACTTCATTTGCCACCTCTCAGCCCATCTGCTCAACCTTTCCAGATCCTGTTGCAGCAGCATAGTGTCAGTAGTGTCCTTGACAACCCTGCCAACCTTTGTATCGTCTGCAAACTTGGACATTAAGCTTGATATACCATCATCAATATCATTTATAAATACAGAAAACAATAATGGACCCAACACTGAGCCCTGAGGGACTCCACTAATAACATTAGTCCACGATGAGCAGTGTCCATTGATTACCACTCTCTGTCTTCTCCCCCTCAACCACCCCCTTATCCATAGCAGCAATTTGCCTCCAATGTCACACTGCTCCAATTTGTGTAGCAGTCTTCCATGTGCAACAGTATCAATAGCCTTTTTAAGATCCAAGTATATAATATCAAAGCTATTCCCTGCATCCAGTTCTTTTGTGACTGCATCATAGTATCCAATCAAATTGGTCAGGCAAGACTTCCCCTTAACAAAACCATGCTGTGTCCGAGCTATAACTCGGACACAGCATGACACACAATGCGGAGTTTGGGGAGACTCCCAGTGTCGCTTGACCTGTAACACTAAACACTGAAAGTCCATGTGGATATTGGTCTTGCTGTGCCTACGTTGTACTGATTGGTTAGCTAGGGCTAGGCCACTGTGATGCATCGCTGCTGTGTTACGAGACGAGACACACGACCATCACCGGCATCGACCACACGTGGCTGACCCACGTGGGACCTTTGGCTGATTGTTCGACCGCTGTTGAGCCAGCCGCGGTAGATTCGTGATACCACAGAACGGGAGCACTTAACCATGTTGGCTTTTGTCGAGATACTGGCACCTGCATATGTTGCCTCCACAATCATGTTGCGTTCGAAGTCGGAAAGATCTCGATGCCGAACCATTCTTCCTCTCAAAAACTCATAACCATGTGTGAGAACTACAATCATATATAAGCCGTTCTCAAATTTAAGCCTTCACCAGCGTTAGAGACCAGTCCAGTCCTACACAAAGGGGTGTTACTAATGCAAAGCCAACTCTATGTATAATACTGTATTTCTAGGCATTTCTTTCTGGGATACAAAGCTGGAAATATTTGGGGAATTCCATATATATAGATTTCCATATTTGTACCTAATTACATATGAAATATGTCTTTCGTTGTAGGCTGTAACAAAATATATTGTTTCCCTCCTAATTCTAAAAACTGAGGTTCCTAATTTGATACCTCATCAGTTATTTGTATTTCGCAGAGTACCTCCCGCCCTGCAATTCGCAGGCGAAGTTAATGAAGTCCTTCACTAATTTGTAGTGAACGCTTTTGTTTATTAATTCATGATAATTTATTAATGTGTAATGGTAGTAATATGATCTAATCAGTTATTCTATTCCTGAAATCTCCTGTCTATTCTATTCCTGAAACAGTTAAGAATTTAGTAGTATTAGGATCGCTAAATGGTCTAAGTAAGTGGAGTTTAATAAAATAAAAATTTTCACTCATTCATTCCCCCAATGTTCTCTAAAAGTTTACAGACACCTTACACTGACGCCTCATAATCTTAGTTTCTTTGCCGGAAATGACGCTGTTGTAATGTTTTGTACGTACATTATGGGTTTGCACCTATTTTACTAGAAATGTGTGCTTTTTTTAAAGCTTCGAATGGAAAATAACCTTATGTATAGACTTAACATCCATCTTGTAGTTCCATGTGAAAAGCACATTTTAATTAAACGCTACTTAGAGGTCAATAGCTTTCTAATGATATAAATTTTGACATATTTCTAAGAAATTGCTTACTTACACCAGAGAAGGTTCTTCTTAACTTTTGTTGAAAATTTAGATTTAATTATGAATTATTCCATATTTAAGTAGCAAATATAAAGTATGCGATATAATTATAAACTCCCATAATATCATAAAAATGGTATGATTATAAATAGAGTACGGTTCATTGCCAAAATTCCATCTTGTCATTTTGACTGGCATTAGTACGGTACTAGTAATAATAAACTTTCCCTGAAGCTCTTGACGTTATGTGTTTATATTAATTAATGAGTAGTTTTCTGTTTTACTAAAAAGTGGCATCCACATCCTCTACCGTGTCTGTGAGTAAAGGTTTTCAAAAAAAAAAAAAAAAAAAAATCATACGTGTAAAACTGTACAGTAATGATTGTGGATGATCAAAGAGGAAAATATTATTGATCCAACAATTACTGTTCTTAACTACATTCAAAAGTATATACATAAATAAATAAAATAAAAAGACAAAATGTTTTGATACTCCCACGATGTAGAGTAATTCAAAACTGGGGTTTAAAGATTTTTTTTTCCTGTGTTGTATATAAATCACTTTTAATAAGTTGTAATTTTCGTACTTCACTGCGACTTGACTTTTCTAGATGTGTGTAGAATCCAAACAATTCTAAAAATTAATTGAAACGCTAAATGAGTAGAGAAAGAATTTTGTTCCTGGTGACACTGGTAGTATGGGACCGATGACGCAATTTCAAACGACATTTTTAGCTACTGAAGCGCATGGCACAAGGAGAAACATCCGTTTAAAAATCCTGTTGTACTTCTGAAAGGATCTGCAACAATTTTAAACATCCTAAGTAGCATGTAACGTACGAATAGTGTTATTCGACCAGTCCTATACCGATCATTAATTTCCGGATGAGTTGGTGGCTGGGGAAATTTTAAAGATTGTTAAAAGACATTTTTAATAATCTTTATCCTACCAGAGGGCAAACACATGGAAAAATACTTCATATGGCAAGCTTGTTGGTGGGGGGTAAAAAAAAAAAAAAAAAAAGCGAAATTAGTACTACTTAATTTTAACGGTTTTCCGAAGATAAAAATGCTATCTTTTTTTTTTCGTAAAAACATGTCTATTTTTGCATGTCATATACGGATATTAATTCTAGTATTGAAATATTATATTAAGTAGAATGAATGCATTATAATGTACCTTGAAAATAAATGGTAAAAATGTAATTTTTCTAACCGGTTGATTTACCGTATATCGAAAAATGAAATTAGTATATGAATAGCAGTCTAGACAGAGCCTTCTATCTTTTGATTATTGTTGGTGAGACCAAATATTTTTTATTTATTATATTTTTTTTTTTTGCTGACAAAATAAGGGGTCAATGAACCATATTCGTCTGCTTTCCAATTCTCAAATAAACCACAAAATCTTATACATTTGCTGTTGGTGCACAGGACTTGAAGGATATTTAGTTTCCAGGAAGAAAGACCACTTTTGTTGGAATTTACACTGGAATACATCCAACTATGTGTTTCTTCTTACTCATAAAAGATTGCTGGTGCTTAACCTATTTTGTCTGTGGAAGAGAGCTCCAAACGAGCGTGGCGAAAGCTTAGAGGATGCAAGGCTTGCATTTAGTCTTGTGGAAAGATTTAAAACGAGCGTTGAAAAGGAAAGGGGCAAATGATAAATCAGGAATCGAAGTTGGATGAGCAAGTTTTCCATATAGTGTACTGAAGAGTTTTTATATTGTGCTATTAAAAATAAAAGAACTTGATAATCAATCTATTCATCAAGTATAGTACGCATGTAATTTAATTTTAATGTATAACTTGTTAACATTAATACTATCAGTATTTCGAATTTTTTAAACATTTTACAGAATTAAATTTTGACCTTTAATTCTTTTTTTCTAATTTCTATTGAAGCTAGAAACTAAGAACACTTAAGATTATTTCGCACCCTTCCCTTTTTTTGAATGACATCACTCACTGCACTCATAGCCGGGGACCTAACATACCATATGGTACTTTTTCTGAAGTAACCTAAGAGAGACCTTCAGATTTATACTTTTTTCCACGTGCAGACCGTTACGCATAAAGATTCTTTCACAAAGAGTACTACTAGTAAGGACAAGAACAAAGTTGTAGCAAGTAAGAGGCGTGGACTGTTATCAGCAAAAGAAAGCTCGCTCTTATGAAGTAACTCACTGTTTATTGTCGCAACAATAATCAGTAGTGGAAAGATAACAGACCACGGTATTTCCCCTGTCGGTATAAACACGGTATCTAGTTACATCCAAAACACAATACATGCATTAGAGGGCATCTTGAATGATGACACCGTACTCACAAATTCTGATAGCATTGAAGATTGTAAACGAATAGAACCCTTTTAACGATTTCCTGAAAATGAGCGTTTACCCTCTCCTACCCTCCCCCATCCACCAAACGAAAACACCAAAGGTCATTTTAATTATTTTTATTTTAATTATTTATTTCTTGCTGTTTTCAGTAAGTTTATTTCCAGGATATTAATTCATTTGTTTATTTCCGGTTGGCTTTGAGTAACGCCAAACATAATTGGAACCTTGTGTTTAATTCCTGTTTGCCAACTAGGGCACCCCATGTCAACATTGGTGTCTATCGCTTCGGTAGATTGTCCGCAAAAAAAAAAAAAAAAAATGGTCAACAATAGTGTGTAGAACCTTTTCTCTGCCAAGGTACACAACAGTTTCCAAGGTTGCTTACGTCACTTGTCTTGTTTGAATGCATTGGGAACACTTCCTGTCTCTTCTGTGGGAAACTAATTTGTGCTTTGGCGCTATCTTGACAATGATAATTTAAAGACCAAGGGAGAAGGACGTTTCACTACTTTTGAATAATTAAACGTGAAAATTGTTTTGCGATATGCAAAGCAATTTTAACTAAAATAATTTTCATTAAAATAATTTAAACTAAAACGAAAATAATCGTAAAATGATATACCAAAAAACTTATTAATGAAAAGAATACTGCGAATTATATTCTTTCAAATTCATAACATATGTTTGCTATTTGAATTTGCAGACTAGCTTATGACATTAACTGCGACCTTGATGCTGATGTTGCTGTTGGATCTGAGTTTCATCTGAATAATAAACTCAATGTATGCTATTTTTGTTTTCTTTTAGACTAGGAGAAAGAGTAAAGCTTACAACAATCTGCTTGAAGGAGACCTCATAATTAGCGTTAATGGAAAGAAATGCGAAGGAATGAACTATGACCAAGTGATGGCTATTGTGGATGAAAGTGGAAACGAACTCGTATTAGAAATTGTGAGGTAAGATTCAATAGAAGTTTTAGGTATCATTTTCAATGTGATTGGGTACCAAAAAAAAATAATAATAATAAATAAATAAATAAAAGTTTATCAATGCAACTGAGTTCAGAGCCACAGGTAGCGGGCAAACAATTGGAAATACTAGGGTACATTGCCATATTAGCATGTTTGTCAAGTACGATCCTTCTATACGCCGGTAATGCTTCTCGGCAGTCCACCACCCCTCGTTCACTTGTAAATGGGCCTTTTTTTTTGGGGGGGGGGGGGTACAGTTTTAAAAGCCAACGGTTCGTATTCGGGAAGGATTTCTGTAGTTTGGGTGGGTTGCGTTTTCAGTGATGGGGTGTTGGGTTTTAGGTACATCAGCAACTTACACCATATAGCGCCATTATGTGTTATGTCCTGTACGTACAATGTTTTTCACTGATCGATTTTCACCTTTTATGGGCTGAAAAACACAGAATGGCTCATTGGGTAAAAACCCTACTTCCTCCTCCACCTGAGATCTGCTGAGTGCGGCCTTGATTGACGAGGACTTCAGAAATTGCTTCAGTCATTGACGGAACCCAAGACCTCTTGATGCGAGTGACGAGTGGCGAAACCACTATAATGTCACGGAGGACTAATGATGAGTGACGAGCCAGCTAAAGCAATTGAGGAATTAGTATCGTATCTGACAATTGCGTGTACTCATGTCCGGTTTGCATATCCTTCGGGTGGTGGGGGGGGGGAACTTGAATCTCCTCTTAAGGAGATTCAAGGTTTGTGTTAGCATCGAATCTTACAGGCAATCTCATCCAGGTCAAGCTTCAAGGACAGCAAAAAGAATACAGTATCTCTTGGACCTTTTCATATAATTGGGGAAAGGAATTTTCTTGTTTATATTCAGTCACTTAAAACCTTGACATGTAAAGGATTTAAAGTCATGGTAAGTAATATGTCATGGGTATGGTGACGATGCCGTTAGGACAAAATGAATTTTAAAGCTTAAAATTCAGGATAACTTAAATATAAAAGCGGGACAATGAGAACTTCGCCATTTTTAGGTAATATATGCACTGAAAATTAAACAGAAATACTGTACAGTATTTATAAAAGAGAAAATATGGTTAGTATATTGTAAAATGATTACATTATTTGGTGAATAATTATGTAAGCAGTATTGCAATAAAATATATCATTACCCAAAGACCTTAATCATGATTTATTGAATTTTTTTTCAAGCCTTAAATATAATATTTTGATAAATAAAAATCTTTACATGTTGTATTGATGTTAAATTTACGTAACATAATGGCATTAACGATTTTTATATCAGTTTCGTCCATCTGACCAATGAACGCTAGTAGGACTAGGAAGCATTCGAAATACATACTTTGATACGATGTGTTAAAACTATATTCCAGGAAAATGAATTGTAAAAAAAATTCAAATAGTTTTCAGCGTGATTGATAGTAAATTATAAAATCTTTTAACTGAATTATAGATTTTTCTAAAATATAATTTTAGAATTCTATAGCAGTGTGTCCAGTTATAATAATTTTGAATAAGGAATCATGAATTTCCGAAAATATTCTTTGAACATTTCCATTTTGTGCTGATGGCAAATGAAAAGCCCAGATAATCTTTTAGTTCCCGGGATCTGGTCTTGAAATACAAGCAACATACATTCCTCTCGTTCTACTCTTCTAAATTGGATATTTTAAGCAAAGGAAACTAATTAAATAATAAATTGGCGACAATTTTATATCAATATTTTCAATATTTGGTACTTCCTCAAACGTGATAAACTTTTTAAAGCATCCATTCCATATTTTTGAATGTGTCGAAGGATTCAGCTCATTTTTCTAGGTATACAATTTTTCTAAGTTTTTCATAGAACATTTTTCATAAAATATTTCACCTTGAGTTTGTGATCAGTGAAATTTTGCTTCCATTTAAGGGAACAAATGTTTCTTCGATGCGTAACCTAAGCATTTCGATCGTCTGATACGCAACTCGTGACATAACTCAGTTGTGTAATTTTTTCAACATTCAGTTTCTAGCATTTGCTTATTGAATATACCAAGCACACTGTGTATAACATTAAAGTACGCTTTATTTAATGGCGATTCAAAAAAAAAAAAAAAAAAAAAAAAAAATGGCGGCTTTTTTCCCAGAGAAAAGATATCTTCAACACTTGGAAAATTTTTAATACTCCATTGATCGACTTAACTAGCGAGTTTCCGAATGTGTCAATAACTTAGTAACAAAGAACAAAATTCTCAAACTTACACAGTTCGACTAATTAGATAAAAATAGCTTTTCATCCTTGAAAAAAGATTAATGGAAATTTCAAGGTAGATTTGTGTCACCACACAGAACACCTCTCCACATAGAAATCCGCCCTTTAGCCCACAGGAAGGTGCTTTGCAGGATTGCAAGATAGCACACTCAATATGTGCACCATTAGGATCCTTTGTAGATTGAAGAGAAGGATGGAAAATGTATGCTCAGCTGTCATCCTTATTTTCTTATAATCAACTGTCTACGAACTTACGCGCATAAGTGGCTTTTACAGCTTAGAAATGAGAATGCCTTTTATAAAGTTGTATTTGGTAGATTTAGTTTGAGACTGAAATGGAACTCCTGCGAATGGCGTTAATAAGAACACATTAATTTAAAAATTTCGAAAAACTTGTACATACACCGATGAGTCAAAACATTATAACCAGCGAGTTGTTATGCAAATCGAAGCAACTGCAGGTGAACTACGGCGCGTGCGCGGGTCGGGACACGGTATAAAAATCACCTGATACTGAGCTCGTATAGAAATCAGTGTTACTCTTGTTCTTCAGATGGGAAAAACAGCGGACTTAAGCGAGTTTGACAAAGGCCAAATTGTAATGGCCAGACTGGGTTAGAGCATATCCGAAACGGCACAGCTGGTGGGATGCGCACGGTCAGCCGTGGTTAGTAACTACCGAAAGTGGTCCGGGGAGGGGGAACCCACGAACCGCCAGCGAGGTGTTGGACGACAACTGCTCATCAATGCTCGAGGTGAGCGAAGGCTCTACCGGATGGTATGTGGCAGCAGAGGGACTGTGGTGCAACTTGTCAGTAATTGGAATGCTGGTGACGGGAGTAATGTGTCACAACACAGAGTACATCGAACCCTGCTGAAAATGAGGCTGCATAGCCGCACGCCGCTCCGAGTGCCTATGCTAACCGGTTCACCGGCAACAGCACCTACAATGGGCACGCGAGCATCGAAACTGGACCTTGAGTGATTGGAAGAAGGTTGTCTGGTCCGATGAATCACGTTTCCTGTTGCACCATGTGGACGGTCGGGTACGTGTGCGTCGTTTACCTGGGGAAGTGACGGCACCTGGATGCACCGTGGGACGAAAACAAGCCGGTGGTGGCGGTGTCATGCTTTGGGCGATGTTCTGCTGGGATACCCTGGGTCCAGTCATCCATGTGCTGGGCACCCTGGACGTCTACCACCGACCTAAACATTCATCCTGTCTGCCCCTTCCTTCTGTTTCCTACCCTCCAGTCTTCTGCCGACCCCCTCACTTTTTTCTTATACAACGGGTTTTTGTGTGGGGGAGGGTTTCATCCCCCTGCTACCCCATTCTTCCCTCTGGTGAGGCATTGGGCATGCCACACTCTGCAGGGGCCATCTTTCCTGTTGGCTCCCTTCCTTCTGTTTCCTACCCTCCAGTCTTCTGCCTCCCCCTTATTTTTCTCTTACACAACGTTTTTTTTTTTCTCATGCCCCACAGGTCGAATTCTAAATACATCAAAATTATTGCCCGACCTATTAGGCCCTAGAACAAGTTATCAGCGAACAATCCTAAGCTATGTTAAAATTACAACCGTTGCTCAAGAAACAGCGATCATCTCATTCTCAAATGTGGTCCTAGCCACTGAAATCTCAGGAAAGTAGGTGGCAGGACCCGCCAGAGTACTCTAGCATCAATGGTACACCCAGTCACTCTCCCCGTGGCACGGTGTGGTAACGTCGGGTCCCACTAGGCGCTTGGCGGCTAATAGACCAGAAGAACAAAGGGCGATGTTCTGCTATACACAATATACTGCACATGACCCTACACATCTTCAAATCTTTGGCCCGATACAATGTACACCCGCGGAGATGGGAGAAATCCCAGGAGCCGTTAGACACCAACGTACCTTACACCTAAACATTATTGCTGACTAGGTACACCCTTTCATGGCAACGGTCCTTCCTTCTGGTGGTGCCGTCTTTCAGCAGGATAATGTGCATTGCCACACCGCCCGGATTGTTCGAGACTGGTTCGCGGAACATGAGGAAGACTTCCAGGTATTGCCCTGGCCTCCAAATTCCCCAGACATCAATCCCATCGAGCATCTGTGGTTTGTGTTGGAACAGCAACTCCGATCTGCGGCGTTTCAACCACGGACTTTACAGCAGTTAAAGAATCTGCTGGTAACGTGTTGGTACCAGATATCACAAGACATATTTAGAAATATTGTAGCGTCCATGCCTAGCCGGGTACGAGCTGTTTTGGCTGCACGTGGAGGACCAACATCATATTAGGTAGGTGGTCATGATGTTTTGGCTCATCGGTGTATATGCGTCCCGAAAAGGACGCATATTCTGGTATGTGTGGTCTCCTTAATTATGTGTAACTGTCTAGAAATGATGTCAGCAGATGAACAAGCAAACAAAACTAACAGAAGCGGACAGTAGAGTGGATGTTAGTAAATCTCCACCCTTCTGTTTGTCCGCTAAGTGAGTGAGTATTAATAGCAAATTCATTTACAAATGTTATTAGTGGAGTCGTTCAAGATTCGGTGTTGGAATCTTACCGTTTCCAATGTTTATTAACAATATTAATGAAGGCATATCAAGTTTAATCTCTAGGTTTTCTGATGAATAGAGGTTGATTGATTGATGTATGAGTTCTTGGCGCAAGAGCTGCTGTGGCTAAAATGCGCAAGAGGCGGGGGGGTTAAGGGGGGTTAATTACAGTAATCATGGTGTTATTGAAACAAAATTGAGAAAAAATTAGGCAGATGACTGAATAATAACCATTGTGGTTTAACAAACAGGCTGCTGTATTTGATTAGTAATAATCCCAGAATACTATTAATATTATAATGGCTAAATGGCGCAAGGAAGCGGATTTTTCCTGCATTTGCCAAAAAAGAGTTTTTTCCATCGCTCATACCTTCCCTTTCGTAAAAATGGTTGTCCGATTCCTCTTTGAACTTTACCAAACTATCCGCCTCAACCACTATGGTAAGATGATCTACAACGCAGTGCCCGAAAGTAAGCATAATGGGGGACCCAGCTCCCACGATGTTTTTCATCCCGAATTTTTTTTATTTGGTCCCCTCCAGTTCCTTTCCTTTTGCCAGTAAAAATATACCTCCCGCGTTCATTTTTCTGATTCCCTTCAGGACTTTATATACTTCTATCACTCCTTCATTCCAAGATGTCTAGTTGCCAAGCTTTGTAGTCTGCACTTTCCAAGTCGTTCTTCATATGGACGTCAATTAGCACCGCTCACGAATCTGGTTGTCGTTCTGTAAACCCTTTCTAGCTCCAGACCTGAACGCAATACTCTAAAGGCAGTCTCACTATCATTTTATACAAAAGGACAACGACGTTTTATCCATGTTCCATATTGCAAAGGTCTTATATATATACACTGTATAGATACTTACACACGAGAGGTTACGATTCATGACCAAATCATAACCCGAAAGTTTCCTTCGTCCTGAGCCATTTTAACTCCACTCCCCCTAGCTTATAAGTAACTCCTAAATTTCTGTTCCCTAGTTGTAAAACCTTACCTTTTACAAGATTAAATTTTAGTCTTTATTTTTCAGATTATTTATACAGGGAATCCCTATACGAACACTGAACTTTAGACATCCCCATAATCAGAAATCTGCTGGTGAACGTGGAGGCCGCATAAGCGAAAAGTAATATGGCAGGGGGGGGGTGAGGAACTACTCTCCCCGAAAATGTTTATTAAGGATTTCCTTGACTTCACGGACAGTGTGCATTGGTGTGCTGTTTTGTATGAAAATAACCTTTACCGTTGCCTGTAGCTCGTTGAGATCGGATACGACCTGAGTAAATATCAACTTGTGCTATTGGTTACTTAAAAAAAGTATGCAGCAAGAATGAAATGATCACTGAACTCTAACGAAACCTATTCACGTTATGAAATAAGTTGATGAGTAGAATGTAGTGTTGATTCTAACCAAATGGCATTATTTCGTATGTCCATTCACGTTACAGAGAAAGGGGAGAGAGACGAGTGCTTCATTTGCCCATAGGGTGTTGTTTGGCCATTTCTTATCTTCTTCTAACTTTACAAGAAACTGTAGCGCAAAGTGCACACCTGCGATGGTCATCCGCTTGAAGAACTCTAACGGGTGAAATATACGAAAAACATGCCAAGTATTTCCCTATTGGATTACACGAGCAACCACTTATACTAGTGGTATTTCTTTTGCATATCTGCTCTCCTACTCTTTTACTGCAACGAAGACTTCAGAAACATTTCCGGTACTGGCTCAGGGTCGTTCTTAACGCAATATTTCGCACGTGTAATCTGTGCCCTCAAATATTTTTCATAGTTGTACTTGAATGTGGACTAGAACTGCGATTATGCACTCGTCGATTCCCTTAGTGAAACTTCAGCATTGCATCTCTGTCCCAGTGCTTCATTAATCCCACGTTACACCCCTGTCATTGTCATCATGAATTTCTTGCTCTTTACGAATTCAGTAGTCAGACCAGTGGCACAAATTCGAACGAAGAATTTTTTTTTTTTTTTTTTTACAATTCTAACATTGAATATTTTAAGCATATACGAAATGAATCTTTGGCCGATAAGGGCAATGTCGGGTTATTGACTCCTGCAGACAGGCCTTTGAGAACACACACCAAGAAAGCCCAATCACCCTCCTCAATCTGTTCTACTTTCCCAGAATTGATACATAGTATCAGGAAAAATATACAAACGAAAGATTGTATAAAATGAAAGAAAAGGGGCTGGGGGATGGAAAAGTATTTCGGCGTATGTGATGCTGGCTCAGTTCCAGTCATCGGCGATGAATCTTTCTGCTGATTCAGCCGACTGAGGCTGAAAGATTTAATTAGCCAAGAAGGCAGTAATTGATGGTGTCTTTCACGAGGAAGGAGAAATAAATATTATGTGACTGGACTTTGAAGAAAAAGAAAAATGATCTTAGCAGGGGGCTTCCTAAACAAGTTGCTTAGTTTCGTAGACGAAAACGAATAAGCCCAGAATTCATGAGAAAAATCCCCTCTCCCTTTGCCCGAGATGCTTAACTGCAGCTCTAATTGAAGAGGTCTTTAGAAATTGTAATATATGGTATTTGAACCCGGACTTGTCCAAACGAATGAGAAGCAGCGAAATCACGATCACTGAGGACATGAACACTTAAGCAAATAATTCATCTAATAAACCTACAGACATTCATAAATAATCCATCCCCATTTCATTACTTCTTGATGAAAGTATAACACATTAAAAAGTTAAACGTTTCATCAATTATTCCTAGAATTTTTGAGCTATTCCACTTACACAATTATTCTCATTTCTTTGCGTTTATATAATAATGCCTTAAATGAAATCGCAGATAATTAAAACAATTTTGGATATAGTTTTTGCTGGTTGTCCTTCTCCATAGCACATCATTGCCTTACAGTGAAACCACCTTGCGGGCCTTCAACGTACACTTTTTTTTTTTTTTTTTTTTTTTGTGTGTGTTGAATGTAATTTTTCAGAGTGTATAAAACAAAGATCGTCCATCTCTACCCTCGTCCCCTCCCCAAGAGGAGTAACTTGTACGCAAGAGACATCGTGAAAGTCATTAGCATAATTTCATTATTAATTATGTGCCTACCATAGTAATCAGTTAGCGCCACCCCTTCTCAATTTCAAGTGAAATATGTCTCTTTTTTTTTTTAGCACGCGCGCTTCATGTTAAAGATATTATCGAAGATTATTCTTGATTATAAAAAATACCGAAATAAAATGAAATCTCTACGTACAAGCATATTTGAACGTGAGTGTTTATCGTCCAGCAAACAGAAAATCGACCTCAGAACACCGGCAAATTACAGACAATATATACGGAGCAATATGTCCTTAGTCGCTGATGCACTTAAAACCCAACAACCTCTGTGTTTTCGTTTGAAAGGTCGATAGCAACCCAACTTGATTACAGAGCCCGTTTACAATCGCGTACATTTCTTAAAAAGAGAACCCCTACTCAATGTCAGAAGAGATGTGGGCGATTATAAACGAGTTTGATGATTGAGTTGGGCTCGTGTAAAAGAAAATGATAACAGTTTTTTTTAAGCGTTTACACCTACTTCACCTTCTACTGCTTCTCTATTTGGAAAATTGTCATGGACACCTGAATACATCACAAATACCCGTACATTGACTTAATATTTGAAATTGTAGCAATCAACCCTTTACCTTTTAAATTTATCCAGCGCTCGTAAAATCAGCGTGGAATTTATTAATTAAAAATTAATTCGAATTATGTTTGAATGAATTTTTATTTATTTATGCAGATGGGATAATTGGGCGGTATGCTGGAACCGGTATTGAGTCCCTTAATTTAGCACACGCCCAAACATAGGTGCTATGTAACTTCTTTTTTTTTTTTTTTTTTTTTTTTTTTCTATCCCGGCTAAACCTTGGAACCCCACCGTATATTTACAACAAAAAAAAAAATTACAGTTCACAGATTTACTCCTACAGCGCGCGCGCACACACACACATACACAAAAAATAGCCACACTCAGATCTCAAATCCAATTCAAGTGTCAAGTAACAGATTCTCCAAAGCACAGGAACAGATTGAGCAGTTCCTTCTTGAAGACCAATCCGAGCAGATCTTTCTTAAAGCACCAAATCCGTACAAGAACGCCACTAATGGCACAAGCAGCTACACGTAGGGACCACATGAAGTAGCGTGATACGTGGTGACGCATCAGATTACACCAAAGGAGCACAGAGAATCGCAAGCACAGAATTCTTGGATCTTCTTTGCAATATAACGTAGAAATACGCAGCTGGAGCAGTCAAGCTGACCGGGCACTGTGAACCAAATCAACACGGAAACGCCATGCAGAACTATCAGATGACTTCACACCATGAACCAAGTCAGCACAGAGATTCCAGATAACTCTTCAGCTTGAACTAATTCTTCACCCAGCAAAGGAGATACCATCCAACGATAGGAATATGTAGCACTTTGTGTGGCTTACAAAACATTTAATAATTTACGGGGAAACATCCTCCCTCCGACAGAGATCGGGTGACTCCAACCTAGATTGAAGAGACTTTTAGAAATTTCTTGAACTATGACAGGACTCGAACCTAGATTTCTCCAAACGAGCGATGAGTGTCGAAACCGCTGTGTTGTCATGGAGGACATTTTATTGTATATTTAATTGTATATTGAATACTATATATTTTAGAAGCTGTTTCAACTGTATTTGAAGGATAGATCTCCTTTTCCCCCCATATATCGGAGAAGGAATCTATTGCTTAAATGTTATTGCAGTACTCTTACGGTAGATAAATTACTCCGCTGTAGCCAGTGCAGTTGTAAATATTGGCTGTTTTAAATAAGCATGTAGAAAAGGAACTTCTAAATAGTTCTTTTCTACGTGAGTCACTAGTTCCCCGATGTAAACTTTGAAATTACGTTTATTACTGCATTATTTCTGTCTAGAAAGACAGACAGAATAAAATTTTATATATTTATTTTTAATAAATAAAGAAGATTTTTATATATGTATTTTTATAGAAATAAAACAGTGACTTGACTCATCGCCTTTATGATTTTTGCTAAGTGACGGAACTCTGATTTTCGTTGTTGGAATTATTTGTCTACGAAAGGAAAGCAAGCTTATGAGATCGTCATGATGGCTTCCTCTCCCCTCCCTAATAACTTTTGTGTGTACAGGCCAATCCAAATCAAACTAATCTGTGACGTTAAGTATCGTGACTAGACCGTTTTTATTCCAACACTCCATCTTGTTTTCAAGTAGGCAGCAGCTCAAATTTTTCTGCTTTTATTTCCAATCTTTTGGCCCTGTCATCGCATATTTCATTTTTAAGTAGAAGTCGGTATTTCAACGAGATTAATATCAGTGCAAACAAAGTTTCGACCATCAGACATACTGGACTCTCTAGGACGTTGCTAAAAAAAAGGTAGATGCATTTTAAGTTGCGGAGGTGTGTTTTCTAAAGGCTTTATAAAATTTGCGACCTACTTTGTAATAACTAACATCTGGTCTGCCTCCCCATTCTGTGCATGCACTGTTTCTGTCTACGTAAGCGTTCTGTACACGTGGGCACGCGATAAACCATCTGGAAGAAAGCCAGTTAGTAAACTAATTGTTGTGTAAATGACAACACACTTCTTAGTTTAGTGACAACTTCAGCGCCACCTTGTAAGATACTTTGTATTTCCTCATAGGCAACGCTTGTTTAGTTTCAAGTTGCACTTGTCCTTCTTTAAGGTCAAGTTTATCATGGAGATCTTTGTGACAGTGACCTGCGCCCTTCTGGTGATAATTGCATTGGCCATAGTCCACTCGGAATACCTGTATATTAAGAGTAATATTAAGAACAAGATCGGCGAAAAGAAAACGTCTAAGTCGAGCAGGTAGGGCATGAATATGCGTTAATAAATTCTGTCGTACAGTTATAGAGGAAGTGAATCGCAAATCCTGTTTCAAATAGCTTATCTGCTTGAAACAAACATGGTTGGCCTCGATGCAAATGAAGACTCTGCCTTCATCTACACCGAGACCGGCATTTCGTTTGACGTAACGTTCGGCTTAGGCATTCCTAAGTTAATACGTTAAAGGCTTATAATTGAGAACTTAGAATTAAAATTAAGACATAACTGACGAATGTTTAAAATGAATAAATCTTTAAAAGTTAAAATGCCTGAAATTTATTCAGAGCCGAATAAAACTATCTATCGTAACACTTACAAAAGGGCTTGTCTGTCGTATCACCTGCCAAGTGTTTAGATGTTTTTCTGGTTGGAAATTTGAATGTGATTTCAGTTCTCGGTGATTGTATCATTAATTACACTTGTATTGACAGTCTAGAAGTATCTTTCTGCTTTTATGATTGTTTTTCTGAATTTTTTTTCTCATTTCGATAAGCTATAGAAGCTAGGAAGTAGTATTAGTTTCGTATTTTTGCATTTGCAGAGTTTGTTGTCATCGCTTGGATATGTTTATAGTTGTACATTATTGCCTTTCAGAACACATTTAAAAAACAGGTAATGCCTTTCAGAACATATTTAATAAACAGATAATGATTGATTATCAACTTTCCCCCCCCCTTTCAAAGCGAACAAGGTGTCATCTAGTAAACGTTCTCCTTTTCTTTTTTATTATTGCCAAGCATTTATCGATCCTATTTTAATATGATCAGTTGCTTCTGATTACATTTCAGTATTGCGTTTAACTATTCTTCATAACTTCGCATATTTTTGAAAGAACGAATACTAATTTGCATTAAACTTGTAGGTCTTCTGTAATCTCATTTCTACGAGCTTGCATGTGTATTTTTTTACCTTAAATAATTATATCCAGTACCAGAAACATTAGGACACCACCACCACATGAAAAACGCTAATTTTAATGATCAAATAAATAAGATGTACACCTACCTTTGGCCTCAGTGACAGCATCGATCAGTCTTCGAAACACCTTCATTTCCTTGATCCACGATCACTTCCTTCCTTGTCGTAAATAAATACATTTTCTGTTTATACTCCGGCACGATAAACAAGTCAGAGTTTACAATAAATCGTCAATACAAATATTTATCGTATTTAGTAGTCACGGGCTTGAACGCCGGTCATTCAAGGAACGCGTGCTATGCAGTCTCGCTCCCGACTCGGCTACGTCAGGCCTAATAGTAATTTGTCCACTACGGGAGAGTTGTTGGACTTCGTTTTCTTCAGACCAGAATTTTGCGCTGCTTGCTGCACAGAATGGAACACAGGGCTCATTGCCGGAGTGCTGGCCTGATGGAATTGTCCAAGATGTCAGTATAAGACTCGTCATAGTTTGTACCCAGCATTCCGAGTCCGAAACACTAGAAGCAGCCTCACGCTAAGACTCAGCCTCCTCTTAACTTCATTATTAGTCTTCATTAAGACTCAGCCTCCTCTTAACTTCAGCACGATACGCGGATAGATTTCCCATGCAGCTTCCACATACACAACCTGATTTGAAGTTTTGCAACTCGTGCACCATAGGACCTGTTTCCACTGTTCTGTAGTCAAAGAACGATTGGTTAAATATTGAAAGACTGATGCAGACCGATGCAGGTGACGTCTGGCTTTGTTGGTGTGATATATGGTAGGAGCTCTGCCATTAAATTCCATGCTTCGTAGCCGAAGAGGACCGTAAATGTTCTTAGAGTAGGTTCATTCCGGTGGACAACTTCTGCAGTGCAGCGTTTTTCAAGGACATTACGTGGTTCGCTTTTGTTCACCTTTTGCAGGGGGATTGGAGTTTCCTGTTTATCAGCTTTATTCGAACAATTCCCCCCCTTTCTACCTGAGAAGTGGAAAACTAGGTGCTTCTTGATGTTATGATACTTGTAATTACTTGTGCATACTTCCTGTTGCCCAATATATTAATCATATTAGTGGGCAACAGGAAGTTTTGAATATGTTTGTCCCATGATAATATCCTGGAGTTATTTATTTTTTTCTTTTTCCAAAACGGGGATAATACGAATAAATTGAAGTCGGGAGAACTGCATTTCCTTCTTAAAGTGCCGAAATGTATAGTTTGGGCAATTTGTATCACATATTTTATTTTTCTCTAGTATTTATCTGTCTTCGCAGATTGACATATGCTGGTAACGATGATCAATTATATTACTTCGTCTTCCCCGAATCACTTTTGGCAAACAGAGACGTCACATGACTTGAAGCTTTATGCTATCCCCAAAATTAATGGTGTTTTAAACTGCGCAGAAAATGAGGGCAGTCTCTCTCTGTATTCAGGCTGCTGAGACTCTTAGTATAAAAAGAATTTTCGAGAGAACTACAGGAAGCGTTTGAGGTAGTGTTTTCTAGAAAAAAATAGCAGACAGACTGCTAGTTTTTTTTTAGCTCTCGGTTCGGACTGGCAGTCTTGTCTGTATCATGAGGTCCGATAGTTTATTTAAGCTGTCTGTTCTGCCTTCATTTTTTCGTTAGAGCTGTATTACGTAACTGTTCAGCAAAGAGGATGCCATCGCCTTACAAGGTCAAGGCATGGCTGAAAAATGAATGAAAATTTAATGTTTTCTATCTTGTAGTATTGAAACTAAGTAAAAGGCACTTTTACTTAGAGCGAGGAGGAATGAATTAAGCAGATTGAATGGACTAGTAGGTATGACTGCCTTTTTATAGGATACTTCAAACTGGAATGCATGGACCTGAAATACGCCATATAGTAACAGTTTTTTTTTTTTTTTTGTTGTTGTTGTTGAACAAATTGGATGAGTGCTACTTATCCGAGCATGTCCAAGAGAGTACAACTGTACGGTTTTAGGCCTACATCTTACACTCCAAGAGAAAAACTACCGTGTACTGTATATTACTCAAATTTCAGGCAACTCTGTTTAATAAAGACAGAGGGGAAGGAATAGGAGAGGCTGTTTATGCTACTTGGCTCTCGGAAAGAGATCGAACACTGAAATTCAGTTTTAATCATTGGAAAGTCTTTTTAATTATGGAGATAAAAGGAAACGGTGTGGTATACTTTACCCGTATATTGAAAAGGCTTGCAAGTTAGAGATGCATAAACTGTGTACAGTATGCTGTACACGTGTAGGCTACAGTAAGTCCCGACCCATTTTATTTAAATTTCGTGTTGCATGACAAAAATTTTAGTTTCCGTTCTGAAACTGAAAGTGTATTTGATTTAAAAAGTTTTTGCGTAACGGTGTTTTGTCATCCTTTTATCTCAACTAGGTATTTTGCCATGGATTTGTTTCAGAAAATAACCTTATTAAACCCAGAAGTACTGTTCAGGGCTACAGTGAAAACACTATTTTCGGTCCTGTAGCTAAAAAACTGTTTAAATCTTGCGTCGTAGTGGTATAAAATATCTATTTGAACTTGTACAGATTTGTGCGTAACGCAATTCTTTGTTTTCACTTTTCCGTGTATTATTAGTATTGTGCAATATTAGGACTTAGTCGTCCAAAGTAACATTCAGTGACCTTATGAAAACTGCAGTGTCATTTTAGGTACTCTCGTTATGCCAGATTTTTCTATAAGGAAACATTTTCGCTTGGGAAACACGCGCGGTATTAAGTCGTGTTTACTGTCACGGTTATATTTATAACTTATAATTCATATTTAAAATTTACTACTTATAATTTTTATTAATTACGCAAGCCTTTTTTATTACCGACATAATTTTCGGACTTTACTATATTTCGACTCTCTTAAATGATAAATGAATTTGTGCGATCCCCCATCGTTTCATAAATAAAATTATATCATTTCGGTTAACGTTTTACAAGAAATAAATACTCCAGTTATTCTTAATAATTAAATTTAAATCTATATATCAAATAAAACAATATAGCCTTACAACTGTATAAAATAATTGTCATGTTCGAAAGAAACAACCACATTTAAAGTCTGCCAAAATTAAAACAAATTGACCTCCTCCCTTTAACTTTCTTTTGATTCCCCGGCGGACGCTGACGACTTTCAAACTGCGAATTCACAGTTTGAGAGCCCTTTGACATAAGTACGTACTCAATTTACTAAGTTTGAAGTTCAGTAGTAGTGGATTATTGGTAGTGTTGATCCCTCTTTTTTTGCAGTCTATTCGAAATTTATATACAGTTTGTTCTATAGCTAACTCTGACCTCATTCGCTCCAATGTGTGTCCGTTTAATGTGATTGAGAAATAATTTCAACGCTATGGAACACACAGCCATTTTCATGCTGTGCTCGTTATTTTTTAGTTTTTTTTTTTTTCCTGCAAGTACTGATAGAATAGTACGTTCGTTTTGATTTGGGTATTTATCTCCTCTTTTTCTTAAATTCTGTTCCCCATATTGCGTCCTCCGTAACAGTTTTGTCACGTGTCATTAATTTTAAGAGGTCTGGGTTCGATTTCATTTATGATTGGAAGAATTCTAAAGTCCTCTTCAATCGAGGTTGTAGTTAACCGATCTCAGGAGGTTTTCCAGGAGGATCTCAGTAGAGGTATTCCGGATTTTTCCCGCACAACCTGCAATTGGGCATGTGAACACACTTGAATGTGATACCTGTAATACCTTGTATAGACCTAATACACAGTGCCGCAGTATGATCTAAGTCGCCGATGCGTTTGACAACACCAACTTCCCCTAGAAATGTTGTTACATCTAAGCAGTTTAAAAAGGTTTGGTTTGATTTGATTTTGGGAGGATAAAACTTGCTCGAACTAGGTTAATTGATCATACATCCAGTGATGAATTATGACCACCCCATTCGTAATGGACTTGTATTAGCACGGTGCATAACATTCAAGAAAGCAAGCTTCTACAGCATCAGCAAAAAAAAAAAAAAAAAAAAAAAAACCCTTCCTATTTTACCTATCCATTCGCTCCAAAAGTTTGTCCAGTTATTTAAGCTAACAACTTCCACAACGACAGGTGGAAGTCTGTTCCAACAATCAACCGTTTGCTGGAACAAACATGGTGTCAAGTAGGCAAATTTCCGGACATCTATTCACAGCTTAAGTGTCTGCAATTCTGCCCAGACACGATATGAGGAAGTACGTATATGATGAGAGCCTTGTCAAGCAATTCAGCCCTAGAGAGATTGTGCAAGGCTCACGGGGTAGAATTTTTTTCAGCGTGGTCTGTGCTTGCTAACAAGAGAGACTGTTTCTACAGGGATGGGATACACTAAAATACAAAGGGTGCAAGAATATTTTCTGAGTTTATTTCTGACCCACCTAACACTGCCTCGAATATTTTCGAGGCAGTGTTAGATGGGTCAGAAAACTTCTACCTTTGGGGGATTCACAGACTAAAAGATGAACAGTAGCCGCAGGCAGAGACGAAAGTGATTCTTGCACTGCTTCTATTGGAATGAGCAGCAGCCTGGAAACCAAGTTGCTGGGGATTTCTAGGACTGCTGGGAGTCATAGTGATACAAGTAAATACATGGGCTGTGTTAGGGTAACTAATAGTAGGAACAGGTGCATGTATAGTTGCATGTGCACTAATGCTAGAAGTATAGTAAATGAATTTGAAGTGCTGATCAAAAAGGCGGATATTGTTGGGATATCAGAGACATGGTGTCGCACAGATATAAGCAGTGCAGAATTGGAATTTTGGGAGTACAATGTGTACAGAAAGGATAGACACGGTAGGAATGGATGAGGGGTTATGCTGTTAGTTAAGAAGCACATAATCTACTAAGGAGGTGCATCTAGTTGACATACACCTCAATCAGATTACCTGGCAGGTGCCTAGTCTCCAGACGCTACAATTTTCAGAACTTAAGCCTTTCTTGATAAGGCTTAAGTTCTACCCTTTGTTCCCCTCACCAATCTCGTTGCCCTTCTCCGTACTCGCTCCAGCAGCTCTGTATCCTTCCTAAACTATGCTGCCTGGCTATCTACAGAAGTGTAAAGGATTATGCATGGTGGATGTTCATGGTAAGCGAAGGGTGCAGCGCGTTGTATGTGCTGAACGGCTGGTCACTGTGAGACAGTGACACATCGCAATACAATATGGGGAATTCAAGAACAATACTCCAAATGACGTTGCGCCGCGCACTCTGACGTATGGGGTTCCACACACATACGACCCAAGCGACACTCCTCACCGCTGATCATTGTCGACGGCGAATGCTGTGGTGTCAACAGCATGTTGGTTGGACAGTGACGGACTGAAAAAGAGTATGCCGATCGGATTAGTCCAAATACCTGGTGAAATACGCCTACGGGCGCCTTCATGTGTGGCTCAAGCAACACGAGTCCATGTACCCATCGTTCACTGTCCATGCAGGTGGTGGTAATTGCTCAATATGGGGCATGTTTTACGGACAAAAACTAGGATTCCCAGTGCGTATGGACTAACGTTTCACTGCTGAGATGTGCATAGAGTCAGGCGTCACCTGTGGTTTCTCACATCCGCGCCATCTGTACGCTGTGAAGAAATACAGTACTACTGTAAATTCCAGATTCAACATAGGAAAGTGTTGAATGTGTAGTGTTGTGTTGGGTTCTGTTGTGTTCTGGCATTTGGTCGCAGAGCCCCTGGTGTGATCCCATGTTGCCTGCCCACACTGCTATGAGGTAGACAGGCAGCCCATTATTCTCTGGCTTTTCTCCGCCAGGGTCGCCCGAACTTCCTGGAAGGAGACAAAAAAACAGTAGTAAATTTATAGTGTGGGAAACAAAGCAGTCCAGCAAGGGAGGGAAAGTAAGAAGTAATGGGGGATGTAGAGGAAGGCATCTCCAAAGGAGATGGAGAAGACTCCATCAGGCGAGTTGAGTATAGGGATGGGGAAGCAGAGTGGACCAGGCTAGTTTGCTTGGTCCTGACCGCCAACTGGCAAACAGGCTAATGGCAGAACAAGCCTGTATGGGTTCTCCAAGACACATCAGGTCTTCTAAGCTTGTATCCTTCCCAGAAGGGTTTAAGTAAGGATTTCTAATTACAGCATTAGGTGAGAAGATGTTGTTGGTGGTCTTGAAAAAAGGATCTTTTCCTCTTGAATGCAAAGTGCGTGAAGACTTTATATTCTTCGTTGCTATCCAGAAGATGATGTTCCTGTTCCTTTGGGAGGAAGGTCAGTCTTGTAATCATTTGACTTTGTAGGTCTTCATAGAGAGGAGAGTCATGCACCAGATGTGACCAGCTCTCCAGAACCCCACCAAGGCAGTATAGATCCTCGGTGATTCCTAAGGATGTGAGGTTGGCTTTGATCGAGACATGTCCTTACAGAATGAATGTTGTATGCAGGCCGAGGGAAAACCATGTTGTTGATTTAGGGTAGACATTGTCTACGTGGGGAACAAATTTCTTTTGTTAAAGTTTCTCTTTGGTGGAATTCGTCCATCTGGTCTGCCAGACCTGCTTCAAGTGGGAGGTGAGCCCTCTCTTCTCTTCTTTTGGGTTATTGGCAAGGTCAGGTTTATGAAGATGACTGATGTATCCTTAGATAGATAGTAAAGGAGCCCCCTTCGGGCCACCTCCAGGTCCAGCGGGATGGTACAAGCCAGCACCTGCAGTGCATGTGTGTTCACTGTATAGGAGGCCCGCTTGATGGTGAGCAAGATGGATATCTGGATGTTATCTATCTTTATCCTGATAGTTACGAGAGCAGTTCTATGGTATCAAATGCCTGAGGCGTATGCTATTGCCGTTAGGAAGACTGTTCTGTAGAAGAGCAAGAACGTGCAGCAGTTGAAGCCCCAATTCCTGTGCGTAACTCTGCTACCAAGACGGTGTAGTTTCTAATTTTAGAGATCATTTATTTCAGATGTGGTAGGAAGTGAGACCAGAGTCCAGCACTATGCCAATATATTTTATCTCTAAGGTGAGCCTGATCGTGATTCCATCAATCTTGATCTGTGGGCGTCTTCTCAGATTGAGTGTTCCTTTTAGGAGAATGGAACTTGTCTTATCTAGGGAAATCCAGAGATTGTGGAGGTTAGTCCATTCCTGCAGGAGAAGTAGCGCTCTGATTGCTTCGATCTCCAGCTGAGCCCTGGAATCCACAACTATGACCAGTTCGTCCGGATGGGCCTTGGGAGGTGACGTCGCCAAGATCAGCATTAAAGAATTCATCGAGTACAATGTTCCACAGGAGTGGCCTCAGTACAGAGCCTTGGGGACAGCCTCTATGCACCAGACGGGTGACTCTATGGTATGGGATATTACAGTTGTGCTCCGGCCCGTGAGCTAGCATTGGATGGTTCTGTAGAGATTGCCGGGTAGATTGCTCTTATGTATGCGGCTGAGGACGCTTGGCCACCAAAGTGAGTCGAACGTCCCAGTAAAGTCTATGGAAATTTCAAGGAAATATTTACTGGTAGTAATTTGTAGCAGCTGTTATGAGGTTTTTCGCAGAATATCGACCGTGGAGCATCCCCGTTTGAAGCCGTACTGGTTGGCTGAACTAAGGTTTGCTGTGTTATAGTAGACCTTAGTTCAGGATTTAGTCTGGTGCAGATGAGGTATTCAAGAAGCTTGCTCAGGACGGATAACAGGGCAGTGGGTCAGTAGGGTGTGGGAGGTTTTGTAGAGTTCTTCAGGATTAGGCGCATGTTTGCTGTCTTCAAATCAGTAGGGACATTTCCATTCCGGAGACAATGGTTGAAGAGGTTTAGTATGAGGTCACAATTATGCTCCACAGTTTTCTTGACTATTTCTGGTTTGAGCAGACCCGGGCTTGAGCTTTTTTTGTCCCGAAGTCTGCAGGCGGCTGCATGTAGTACTTGAGTGGAGAAGGGAAGTTCTATTTGCTCTGAGTTATAATCATAATTATCTTGGCAGAGCTGTAGCTGTTCTTGGGTGTATAGATCTATGGGTGGTTGCAGAATTGAATTCAATATATTATCTATGGACTTTTCCAGGAGGTTGTAGTAGTGTCTTATGGGGTTGTCGTAGCCGTCATTACTTCCTCTCTGGGAGGTTTGTTAGTTCTGACCTTGTACACAACACTCCAGGGGTCAGCGAGATGTGCCGACAACGCTTAAGAGACTATGTTCACTCTGCCATGTTTTATTTTTTTCCGGATAGAATCCTCCAAGACAATAATGCGCAGTATCACCAGGCCGCATTGTGTACGAGTAGTTTGAGGAATACAGTGAAGTTATCACTCATCTTGATTGGCATCCAAATTCTCCCGACGTCAATCCAATTGAACATCTGTGGGATATTTTTTAACGGGAGGTGAGGCGTATGGACACGCAATCGTCATCTATTCCGACACTGGAAAGCCCTGCCGGCAACAAAACTGCAGATCTTAACAGATGTCTTCAGACATCTAGGGGAATCAATACTTAGGCGAATAGCAGCTGTTATCCGTGCGAACGGTAGCCCAACACTGTATAAGGTAGGTGGTCACAATCCAGTGATCACCAAGTGTACAATTTATTACGTGTGAACGCCTGCCGGAGCCGAAACTTGCCTTCACCTCGTACAATGATCCTTTTCACTTTGATCTATCTATTCCAGGCTCATAGGCCGGCTGAGCCTTAAAAAAAACAAAAAAAAAAAAACAGGTCATCCATAAATTCCTCATTATTTCAAAATGTATCTACAGAGCAGGCATTTTTAATAGAATTAATTCTTTTTTTTTTTTATTATTGTATCATTGAGTTAACGATCTCGCTCGAAATATGTTGTATCAACTTTTTTTTCTCCGACTGTTGCATCGAAAATGGTCGCAGTAACAAGAATGAACATCTAATCGACTCCAAGAGCTCACGTCTCTTTCCCAATATAATAAAAAAATTTATAATCTCGAAGATCATGTGAAATTCTCAAGGCACAATATAAATCATGAATCTATAGAATCAAACATCCTTCAGTATTATATAAATCTGAAGTTGGGGGTCTGTTTTTGGTAAACAATAAAAGGATTCACATAAATATTTGAAGATTTTTTTTAGTATCGTTAAAAGATCACATCACTATTGAAGATGCCAACTTGGACTAAATTACCATCAAGCAAATAAAAAAAATAATAATAATAACTACGTCAGATATTCCATGGCCCATAGTAAAAATACTAGTACACCGTGATACGTATATATATTTGTTCGTGAACTTAGGATCTTGGTGCACTTTCTTCGATTTACTTAAGACCACCGCCACAGAAAACCAATTTTAAAGAGCTGCAAATCTATTCTCTGCTTTCAAATAGTAATTGGTGCCTTTTCCAGTTTGAATTTTCTTCAGCAATCTACACCTAAAAATTGTCTTGTGATGATCTTTGAATTTAAAATTGATTTCAAAAACCCTGCGTGAAACCCTTACCTCGGCATTATTATAATTTGTACCTGAAATAACAGAAAATGGCCAAGGGATCTATCAGTTCAAACTGGCCACCATAAACTTGTGATCAAAACTGATAATACTTTAAAATTCAAATGTTGATATATTTGGTATGTACTGCTTGCTGAGGGATGTTTGTGAATTGACTCTGTGACTGTTCTCTAACTGCATTTTTAATGTTCTTCCAGTATTTCGATGGGAAAAGATGCATTCCAAGACTGTTTATAATTTGATGGCTCAGCCATTTTTGTTCCTTTGCTGGCAGTTAATGGATAGCTTCGTTATTCTGTTTCATATGTGGAAAATATGGGAATTTGTAATTACAGTTTTTTGAGAATCGTAATTAAGCTAACAAAACTATCATTGTTCAATGAATTTTAAAGAAACGTAGTGAGAGACTTCGGGTCTGCATTCAGTATGATATTGATCATATCATATTGAATTAAAAAACATGATATACCCATTAATTTTCAGAGTGTGACGTGAAAGAATATTAGGTAAAAAAAGAAATAAATTTCTGTGTATACTGTACTCTTTGCTTCCACAGCAATTTAGTTTTCATTGTTCCAGCTTGGCGTGCATTCTTTTGTCACAAAGTGCGGATTTGATCTCTGTGTGCGGGTTGAATGAGAATAACTTAAATATTGTTAGCATGGGTTTTATTAGTGTGATATCATAATAAAACAGTTTGTATTTATTCCTTATGTCACATTCAATTTTATACTTCCTACTTTATTATGTGAAAAAATGTATAGAAAGCATTTAGAAAAACTTTTTAAAACAGCATTAATGGATAGAGCTGAAAGAATTTACTTTGATTAGAACAAAATATAAATTGGAAAAAAAAAAAAAAACTTATAAAAATTATGCAAAGTTATTCAAATCCAAACCTCTTCAGTTTTATTTAAAAAAGAACTAATATTTTTATTTGGGTTTTTCCTTGTTCAGCCTTTATCATAAGCCGATTTTATTTACTTAATCGTATTTTACTTGGGAATTGCTCATCACAACTGGGGATTTGTACAGCCAATTGATTTATTATTTTTTTTTCTGTTCGTTAAGTGTTATTGATCATAATTCAATGAGAAAACCATAAATCAAATACTTTTTTTTCCTATTTTCAGGAGGGTTTCCAATAAAGAAAATGTAGCTCCTACTGCACCATCTCCAGTTCGTCAGACGACAGAAAAAATAATAAAAGAGGAGATCACTAAGCAGACGTTGAAAAAAGTAATCGGAAATTATAGCTAAATCTAGTTTTAATATTATTTAAATTTAAGACTTAAAATCTTAATTTTAAAGAAAAATTTATTTCTGTGATTAATAAAATTCTAAATAAACCTGATTTCTTTATGAACTTACTTTTTAATTACAGATAATACAAAATTTATAGATTGAACAGAATTTGTAAATGGAGGAAAAATATTGTGCTGGACAGGACAGTGTGCTTAATTAACCAAAATGATTACAGTAAGGGAGCACTGAAGATTTTTTTTCAAGTATGTAAAACCTCGATTTAACGGATTAGAGCCTGTTCGTTGAACTCTCGAAAGAAATGCACACAGCCTCCGATTGTGCTATAATGTTATGAAAACATGCTGTTCTGTGAAATACACTCACTAGCCAAAACCTTAGAAGCCTTTTGCAGTTGCCATCAACAGATAATTAAACACACTGTATGCAAATGCCAGTTGTCACATGGTACTATCAAAAATACCTTTGTGTTATATGAATAGTGTAAGATTTCCTGGAGTTTCTTAGTCGATCTTTCCAATTTTCAGAAAGGTGTTAGGGCATTTAGCAGGTGCCACAATGAATTTTAAAGAGAAAACAAAGGAAATCACGGGTGTGTCGAAAGCAACCATCTCAAAAGTATATAATGAGCAGAAGATGAAAAGAGGCTGCAGCTCTAAAAGGAAGAATTGCAGCAGAAAGTGGATACTCCAAAAATGAGGGCATTGGAATTTAAAGCGAATTGTGGGTCAGAATAGAAGCTCCAGTGATCAGCAGATGGTCTAAAAATTCAATTTAGGAGAAGAAATACTCATTTCCAACCGAAATATGTGGCGGGAGTTGAATAAAAACTTGGATTTGGTAGTCATGTGCTTATACGAGAGATTTTTTTTTCTGCGAAAAATTGAACGATTCCATTGGAATGGTGCAGCCAATTCCAAGAGTGGACTATGCAACAGTGGAAAAAGATCAGTTGGTCTGACGAGTCTAGATTTATACTTTTTTTTTTCATCAGTGGTAGGGTAAAAGTGTGGCTTTGAACCTCATTAAGCCATCCATCCAGACTATCTCGTGTTTACCACTCAAGCGGCTGTAGGGAATATCATGGTACTGGGTATTTTCTTTTGGTACGGACTAGGTTCACTCATACCGTTGGAAGGTCATGTTATCTCCAATGAATATCTTTCTATCGTATCAGACCAACTTCATCTTGCAATGTTTGGTTTTTACACGGATTATTGCGATGGATTCTTCAAGACGACAGCGCAACTGTCCACTCTGCAAAACTGCATCTGAATGGTTTGAGAAACAGTCCCAAGATTACTGGAATCCACTCTAACCGCCTGGTCCTCTAGGTCTTGAGCCAAATGTAAATTTGGCTCAAGTGAAAAAAAAAAAAAAAAACTGAACACGTTGAAATATTCAATTACCAGGTGAAAAAAATCTTAATATTCAGAGAAAGTAAATTCATCACTCAAAATGCGGAATCGTAAATTAGGTAAATAATTTATACATGTTAAGAATTTTAAAACCATTTTGAAACTTAGAAATCGCAGTATAATTAAATAGTTTGTACAGCAGTTACCTGTCGGCATCGAATGATTTTTGAAATATTTTTGTCTAACAATAAATTGGAACTTAAGAAGTAAAATATATTAGAAACATGCTTAAAGAACAACTATATTGTTATAAGTCCAGAATCGAATAAAAATCGCTGTTTGACTATTTAGTTAGCATTAGAAATATTCACTGTTTAAGGTGGAACGGCCATAGGGATACATAGGCCTATTCCATTCTCTACTTCTTTGTTAAAATTAGTCTTAACACCCCCCCCCCCCCCCTTTTTTTTTCCTTTAGGCCACTGGCTGAAGGAAGAATTTGATTTTTGATTCAATTTTTGAAAAAAACCGAATATTTTCAGTGCATAATTAAAAGTTAAAAATATCTAATGTGTAAAATCTGCCAACAGGGAAAATTAATTTACTTTAAATATGGTTTAGGAAATGATTAGGAGGAATGAACATTTAGTTTTTGTGGAAGCAACGGTCAATAACTGCCATAAAAACTAAATGCAGACTTGGCTTATAATTGGATGGATATGCCGCGTAAGGCCAAGCATGCCCACCGATTTGACACCAAATGTTTGGTGTCAAATTGGATGGGCATGCTTGGAACTCCATGAATTTTGTTCTTCACCTCCCGAGCGTCTTCATGCTTTATGAAATGTTTTTTTTTTTTTTAAATGCACCACGCTTAGTATTATTATAAAATAAAGTATTTTATGTTTTATTAATTTCATAATTTTCTTTTCGCTTCTCACGGTGCCCCCACCATTGAAATTAGGCGTATCAAGCAGACATTGTGTAGCTGTGTAATGCAAATAGTTTGACAGTTCCACATTAGCTGTTAGCAGTAATGACAAATTATAAGTCAGAGCTGCTGAACGAAGCTCCACTGATCATCTGGTAAAGTTCCACTAACGCTGAAGTGGTTTCTTTCCATATCCAGCAGTCAAAGGGGAAGCTTCCCACGCTTTGTTTATACACCAGCACCGCTACCATACGTCAAAGGAGCTTCCAACTGATTAATTACAAAATCATTTTGTAGTAAGCGTTTTTGTAATTAACCAAGAAAAAGTCATTTGACATTTTCTTGGTTTACCGGAAATGTGTTTATAGCCCAAGCTAACTTATAAACTACCAGATAAATACAATTCTATGACATGTTATGCATTATTATTTGTATAAAGTTAACTAAACTTGTCTCAAAACAAAACTGCAATTTTGTAGTTAACGTTGTCTGACACTAAGCCCTCGTAATGACAATTAATATTTTTATTAACGGTATTTTTAGCGGTTTTATGGATCCGAATCACGATAAACGTAAACGCACATTGCCTACTATTGTACTTTAGTGTTGACCACACAACTACGCCTGACGATTAAAGAGTTACTTTTGTGTGCAAGTTATATTTTTACAATACAGTACTGTATATTCATTGCAGATGTGAATGAAGAGCCATGCAGGCTAATGCCACTTAAGTAAATCTGAACTGCTAGAAATTTAAACATTTAATGGTATGTTTCTTCTTTGTTATTTCATCAGTGATTGAATTGATTGAATTCTGATTTTTAAAAAAATCTTTGTTCGATTTTAAGCTGCTTCCTGAATCAGTGATTTTCCTTCGAAAGTGTTGGCGAACAAGTGTTCGCCCTCACTTTCGAAGGAAAATGCGATTGTGGTAAGTTATCAAGGAAATTAGCTTTGAAAATATATACCTATTATAGAAACGTTAATAGAGAGGTAGGAGTTGTCCTAGTTTTTGAGTTGTAGTTAAATTAAAGAATTGTAACCTAAATAATTAAAACTATTCCATTCATCGATTATCCCATAGTTTTGAAAATGTAGTGAGATTTCTAAAATTTAAAACTGAAGTAGGCTTTTATTTATTTTATTTTTTTCAGGTATCTGAAGGAAGTGATGGTTTGCGAATAAAGTCCATCTCTCTTCAACCAGACGTGACGCAGGTACAGAAGATCTCAGATGACAAAGAAAGGATGCTTACTCCGAGTCTAAGCCCTAGCCTGACAAGATCGCCTACACCTAATGCTCCTGGTGATACGTCTGCCAAGTCTGTCACGCAGGAAGTGACGAAAGACGACAGGAAATTCGAAAAACACACAACCGAGACGATTCACGAAAAACAGGGTAACGTGGAAACAACTATAGTAAAGAAAGAACACGAAACGGTCATTAAAAATGGCGGCGAAATCCTTCCACCATCAGGCACTATGGTTAATGGTCATATTCCAAGCATTCCTTTCGGCTCTAAGATAGACACGACATTCGGAGAACCCGGTGACTCATTTACGTCTATGAATATCCAGTCTAGCTCTTCTCCTAATGTACTTAAAATTCAAAAAATCGAAAAAGAAACGAGCGAAATCAAAAAATCGTGGCAGTCCAGTTCATCTCCTATTCCTATGGATACCAAAGGCATTCTGGATGAACAAAATTTCACGAAGTCCACTTTGTCCTCATCTCTCGAATCAGTGAGTAGAAATATACTAATATTTTGTGTTCTTGATTATAAAATATCGTAGATAATCGGTACTTCTCAATTTTATTTGAAGCTAACTTTAAATATTTTATCTGAATCTTAAGGAAGACCCCCCCCAATTTATTATGTTAGATTAAAATGTGTCATTTCCATTAAACATAAAAACGAGCTTTCAAGAACTTGATTTGTATGGATAAGGATATATCCCCTTAATCATATAATACGCTTAATTTTACATCTTTGGTCACTGAACTGTTGGCCGAAATTGGAAAGTGATCAAATTAGATCCTGATGTTGTAGGGTGTTAAGACAGAATTACCCGGGAATGTGTCAAAAGTCCGAGAAATATCCTTTGAGCGTCTTTTGTGAGTGGTAGTTGGCAATAAATCAAGAAAATCTCACCACGTAAGACTGGATACGGAACTTGGTTTGCCCAGAGATGATTGAAATCTGGACCTATGCCATTAGATGCAAGAGATAGTAAACAAGAATCGTCTTCTCCTTTCATTACACCCGACTTCAGAAACACATGTTGGAAAATCTTATCTGAGGAATTTTTGGACACATTCCGAGACGAAACACGAGAAAAACCATGGAATTGACCTGAAGGTGTTTCACCATATATATATATATATATATATATATATTATACACACACATACATGAAATGTTTCTGCATAAATGTGGCTTTTGTGATTGGGTATACCTACTGGCCTATCTTGCGCTTTTATGAAAAGATGGTACTTAGTAATATTACGTGTATATACTCAATTTGTGTACGTGTCCTGGTCAGGCAATGGTATGGCAGTTTAGCTAACAGTAGGCGAAATTAGGATAGAAATAGATACTCCTGCCCTCGTATAAACCAATAGCCCACTCTGGTGGGCTATTGGTTTATACGAGGAAATTAAACAGTATATGATTGAAGAATATAAAGTTAGTGCTAGAGTTATCGGGGACAGAAGTTTCCCGTCCGTTCTAGTGACATACTGGAAAGTAATCAGAACTGACTTATTTTTTGGTTGGATAAATGGTTTCTGTGATATAAAAAAAGAAGTCTGCTATTCGTACTATCAGTAAACTTCCTAATACCCTTTACAGGTACAGAAAGTATATCAGTATTACTTTTTTTTTATCTTCTTTTGCTTATAATCTCAATGGCTGTCTGAGGTCCTCGTCTTGCTTATGCTGTTTGGTTACCTATTTTCGTAAATATCATATTTTTAATTTTTCTTTGCTTTGGTAATCGGAAAAAAAAAACTCGTATGCGTGTTGTTTTCCTATTGCTGGGTTGTAGTTTGCCAGCATTACCACAACCTACATGCGGCTATGTAAAATAGGTGAAAACAAACACTTGCTACAATAATAAATGGTTTTAATAAATAAATAAATATTTTTGACTAACGAAATGAAAAAATCAGGTGTGAATGGAAGTCGAACAATGCGTATCTTATCGCTAAAATTACGTGCAGCTTTCTCCTAATGGAAAAATCACAACTTTTCCTTTATACTTTTGTTTACTTTTATCACTCCACTGCCAAAAACTCAAACGCCAATACTCCTTAAATGCAATAGTCTAATTCCACTATATCCGCCCTCGTTGGTAGCAAGTTGGTAGGATCGCCGTCCTCCCCAAACCGGCCGGAAAAGACCTGAGTTCGAGTCGATGATGGGAGGAACTTTTATGGGCCTTTTTCACAACGTGGCTGAGTTTTTCCTCCCGGAAACTGGGTTTTTCCTCCAGCAAACAAAGTCGACCTCAGAATACACGCAATTTACAGACAATATACACGGATCACTACGGCCTTAGTCGCCGATGCTCCTGAAACCCTACTACAACAACCACCACTACCATATCCACGCCGATAGAACAGATGCTGCCACTCTTTGACTAACTGCTTCCGCATTGTTCCCAAAACCTCCCAACCGGCTCTAACCACTTGAAGTGTCCAAAGTTATTCTAACAAACTTGTGATACTACGACGAAATGACGGCCTTGTACGTTGACCTTGGTGTTGCCTTAAAAAAAGCATCAACGTGAAAGTCCTTTGATACTGAAAACCTATTTCTGGATCAGAGAGGACCTGCTGCATTTCCTTATCTCTTTACTACATGAATGCTTATCCTAACTGATTTCAATCGAGTAGCTATGCAGCTGTTGTGTGTGTAAGGTATTAACAATAACTCGATATTTTCCAACTGTCTGAGTTGCTGTTTTTCTTTCAAACTAGCTCCCTGTCCAACTCGTCTTTTTGAATTAGCTGGAACAACTTTAAGTGCCACAAAGTCAATTAGAACAAAGCCTAAAGAAATTGAAGAAATGGAAAGACGGCTAAGCATATGGATTGAAGGCCGAACCAAAAAAAAAAAAAAAAAAAAAAATCGAGAGCAAGCTTTCTCCTGGCTCATAAAATACATAAAGATCTCTGGGGCGTTTTACCAGCCGAAACTTTCGTTTCAGCTTGTACTGAGGCGTCACAGTCGAGATTAGATGACCTCGATAAAGAGAAAAGCAGCGTCGATACAGGATATTCAAAATTCTTACGACTTTCTGATTCTTAACTGAACAAGATTCTAGAGGTTTCGATTTCAATAACCTCTTCTATTTGAAATCTTCATTAAAAAGAAAGTAGGAAAAAACCCTCTCCTGAAAAAGCGCTAAGAAATACAAAGTGCTTGTTTTTTTTTTTTTTTTTTTTTTTTTGACAGAATCACATGCTTAGTTTGCCTTTTTGTTTTAATGTCACATAGAAACGTCCTTAACTCTTCATCACGCTTTCCTCTTCGTCCACTACCCATAATTCCATTCTGCTAACTCTTCTTAATACGCAAATCCTAAACACTACAACCCACTCAAATTCACGCCCAGTATTAGCAAGGTTTGAAAACTTGATAATCATCCTACGAGTAACCGAGAGTCAACTGGATTTCTGTTGTAATATTTCTTGCTTTAAACTGATTTTAGATGTTTACTTTCGTTCCATCATGTTTTCTTAAAACCTACTTAAACTACTTTTCTTAAAGTCCACTTAAGAATTCATATATTTTTGTATATGAATTCTTAAATCTGTTTTAATATTCTCTGAGAATGGGGGCGCCTCCGTAGCCAGGTGGGAAGGAGCAGCAGTGCGTAGCACACGCTTCTTGATTGGACCGGGGTTCGAGCCCGTCACCACCAAATACGGAGGATGTGGAAAGGTCAGGGAATGACCACCGCACCGGAGCAATATGGCCTTAGTTGCTAATGCTCCTAAAAACCAAATAACAACAACAACTGAGAATGGGCGACAATAAATTTATTGAAATCCCCCGAAAACCTAGAAGTTGCAAAGCGATGGAATGGCTAATGATTTCTTGAAATCACAATAGAATGGCTAAGGATTTCTTGAAATCATTAGCCATTCCATCGCTTTTCTTGATTAATAATCATTAATCAATAATAATAATAAGTAATGAACGGCTAACGATTTTTTAGGCCTGACGTAGCCCAGTGGTCAGGACCGAGAGTGCATAGCACGCGTTCCTTGAGTGGACCGGGGTTCAAGCCCGTGACTACTAAATACGATAAATATTTGTATTGACGATTTATTGTAAACTCTACTGACTTGGTTGTCGTGCCGGAGTATAAACAGAAAATTTATTTATTTTATTTATTCTTGAAATCGTTAGCCGTTCCATCGCTTTGCAGCTTAAGACTCCGATTTTTAAATAATTATCCACTTTTTCTGCATTAATTTATCTTGTCAGCGCTATGTTTATTACGAGCATTAAGCAGTTAAGATTGAAGTGTAGCTTGCGTAATTTAAGCTTCTACCATTATATATATCGAATAAACGCTGACTGTACAGTCTGTTCGACGTGCTGTGTATGTGTTTTTACGACACCCACGTGCCGATTCCTCCCTTGTCGGTAGCAATCGGAACGTGGTCTTATTCATCCCTCAGTTCTATTTATACCTAAAGATTTTTGCGTTGGAACGAAGATGCTTCTGTTTTGAATTTCATATGGCTCAGGACGTTGACAGTGCATATAATAATTAATTTAGGAACGTGTGGTTTTTTAGAAAACATATCCCAATTGTCGACATGAAATAATTTCCTTGCTTACGTGAAAGTGAGAAAGAATATTTGTTGTTATAAACAGCTCCCGGATCTGCCCATTTCGGAATTTACCGCCTTCAGCGTACGCATTGAATGTTAGCTCCTATAAAGTTATAAAGTATGTTGTCATTCTGAAATACTGCATGCGCTTGTTTTATCCTTTCTCAGTCAAAATTCAGTTAACTTCCGAATATTTATACAAAATACAATAGCACTTCAAAGAGACGCGTGCAAATAAAAAAAAAAAAAAATAATAATAAAATAATAGGTCTGGTGTTCGTATTAACAGACAAGCTAACTCTACACTATCAGGTTATCATTAACATGTCTAGCAAAATAAAATTTTTTTGATAAAATATAAAAGTTGGGATATTTTGATATTTAAAAAAATGTTGGGACATTTTTCTGCCTGAGGTCTCTGTGCTTACTAATTTTAATTGGCAATACACATTTGTATTGCGAATTCGTCCAGCTTAGCCAGGCTAAGCTGGACGAAGGTGTCCACGTCGATGTGATCTACATTGATCCGAATCGAGCGTTCCACTCGATCTTGCATAAAGGCTTATTATAAAGATTGCTTCACTCACAAGGTTCCACTTCCCCTCAGTTTATGCAGAAATTCTGTGTTCATGAAATTTGGGCCTCACGGCTCCTTCTAACATGAAGAGAATCTACGCCGGAGAGTTGTGGCTACTGAAATGGTCCATTACCAAACTCCATATGGATCCTGGGTCACTGTCACTGAAATGTCAGCTATCTTGCCAATCAGAAGGATGCCCTCCTTTATTAATGAAAGTAGAATCGTATTCACGGCCAAAATGTTAATAAGATCTATCTCCCACCCTAACATCTGGGAATAGTGCTCCTGGAGGATTCCACAACCTCAGCTTAGATTCCTTCCAATCCAAGTGCCTCACACTTTGGGATTGCCTGTATCCGTCTGCTTTGAAAGGTGAGGTATTTATGCATCTATAAGGGAGTCGACTCACTTGCATCTTCTGCTGCATATCATTCACTTATGGTGCCTTCTGTATGCTCGCATCGTCCTCTAATGAGCGCCGCTCTCTTCAAGGGGCCTTGAACAGCTTTCCATGTCCACCCATGATTTATTTGTATATTTACTTATGAGTAATGATTGCTATTCATATCTTTTATTACATCACTTAGACCGTAATCCCCTGGTGTTTCTTAGGCGTGAAGGAAGAAGCTGTGAGTATTTTTATCTGCCACAAATAAAGATTTTTCTGTTTATACTCCGGGACGACCAAACGGTCAGAGGAGTTCACAAGATAGACAGAATACAGGAAACAGGACCGTATTCAGCAGTCACGGGCTTGAACCCCGGTCACTCAAGGCACATGTATATAATGACAGGCACAGTAGTGCCTGTCAGTACGAAGCCCGTTCAACGGGGAAAGGGAAACCTGCCGGCTTTTTAAATTAGTTTAAATTTATTATATCAGGGTTGTTACCCATAACTGATTACATAAACCCGTATTTTGTGTCTGTAAATTGCATGTGTTCTCTGCGCGATTTTCTTGTTTTGCTGGACGAAAAACACGAGTTGCCGGGGGGAAAATCTTATAAACCGACTAAGTCAGCCACGGAGTGAAAAAGGCCCATTAAAGTTCCTCGCATCGACGGGATTCGAACCCGGGCCTTTTCCATCCCGTGTGGGGAGGACTGTGACGATACCACTGTGCTACACGTGCAGACCAACCTGGTCGGTTTCTACAAGGAATGATTTGCGGCACTAGGAAGCCGGGGGTATGCCAGAATCCCAGCAAACGCAAGCTTTGTTGGCTTTTCGAGGATCGCTGTAATGAAGGTGCGGCGGAAATGGTCCGAAGAAGTAACTATCCAACATGCCAGGATGGGGAGACCATCAATGGTTGACAGTCGAGGTGAACGATGGTTGGCACGTGCTGTCCCGGGAAACAGACTGCTCACAATCCCTCACTTAACGGCGGATTACAACTAGGGAGCACAGAGAAACGTTTCCGAGCACATCATCCAGAGGACGGTCTTGCGGATAGGCCCACGAAGTAGGCGATCTGTTCATGCGGCACAGTGAAAGATGACCCAAAATGCTACTAGGCTGGTGGGCATAATGTTTTGCTTGTGCATTTGATGTAACCACACACATTTTGAGACATTGTCCATTGAATTATTGACTAGGCAGATGACATTCAGCTCTACTTTGCCGTATTCTCTGGTCTACATTGCGCATTGTTCAACGAGGCATTCAAAAATTTTTTCATAATATGCTTGCGACAATAACTTGGCTCGAAACTCATTAAAACGTAGTTGTAACTTATGAGGACCCTAGAAAGAAAAAGATTTTCATCCTTATGAAATAATGAGTTCATTTCAAGCGAATCCCATCATAATAAAGACCTAGGCGCTTTGTTTTTATCCAGCACCTCTAGTTTTTTTTTTTTTTTTTTTCGTAGCGGAGTGGCGATCAGGCACGAAGGTGCATAAGTACACGTGCTTTGAGTAACCGGGGTTCAAGTCATGACTGCTAAATACGGTGCTGTTTCTTCTGTTTTCTCTATCTTGTGAACTCTTCTGACCGTGTGGTTGTCCCGTAGTATAAACAGAAAATTTATTTATTGGAAACTTTTAAGAAAGTTTACTAGGTATTGGAATTCGTCTAATAATGTAGTATTTACTGGACATTTATTGCGATAGGCCTGGCTAAAATTAAAAATTCTGCCGCTGATCTAGAAATTACAAGAGGAAAAGTTTTTTTTTTTTTTTTTTTAATATCTCTTCCAAACTTTATTCCACGTATTTACAATACATCTATATTATGATTAGTTGCTCAAGTACGGCATAGATGGCGCTGCATATATACGTTTGGTATTGTGTAATCACCACGTGGGCATTCCTATCAATGCGTACAATTGGCAGCGTCATTTTCTGCGCCGTCAGTTGTACCTTTTCATTTCTCCTGGCGTTTATGCACGTGCTCGGAGAAGCCACTATTTTAGGGTGGTGTGATTAACAGTTGCGTGTTAGTTGTTATGGTCGACTGGCAGACGACTCAGCAGGCGGCGTTAGTTGACATCATCACAGAAAAGTTATGTGCGGGCGAATGCAAAGGTGAAAAAAAAAAAAAAAATCGTTTTAGACTTAAAAAAAGGGAGATGCTGACAATTTTTAGTTATAAAGTACTTTAAATCAGAATTAAAATTGTGTACTGCAACTTATTCTGCAGTAATATTATGAATTACTTTATCCTATTTGGCATGAGATGGTATAGCTCTCAGTCGGTTTGAATTTACCAATCCGGTAAGCTTTACTTTATATTTTGATATGTATTACAAGCGAATCAGTAACAAATATTAAGCGTTTTTAAAGTCTGTTAAGTAAAGTCGATTGTCGTTTTAATTTACGGAGGCTTATTTCTGCATCTTCTTAGTCTGAGAATGATGGTTGGAAAAACTGAAATTTTAAGGCTGTTTTTAGTACAAACTACAAATGAGCTGTGGAAAAACGAAACCTAATCTGCCTTTTTGCGTTTTGTCAGTTATTGAAATTTGCATGAATTTTACTTCCTTTGTGAACAACAGTTTGAGATGATCTACTAACTCAAAACTGAGCTGAAACTTCTCTAGAAAAGTTTCATCAAGACGCTAACTGGATATGGCTGTTAAAAGACCAGATCATCATTCAAGATCGGTGTTACAAGCAGTGCCGGTATATTTATATATCTTGTTAACTCGCACATGACACCTTCAACCTGCATAGAATGTGCAGTGACTTTTTGTCATGACTGAGGACGGGCTCTGGATTTTCTAGATTAGCGGGGCGGGGGGGGATGCAGTGAAAATCCGGGAAATCGTTAAGTTTTTATAATGTAGCATAAAAAAAAAATCTAACTTTTGATCATTGGGGAGGCCAAAAACCCTTTAGCTCCCACCTGAGATTGCCTCTGTCATGACATATTAAAAATATAAATGTATTTACGTTTTCTTGAATTGAATGATAGAATATAAAATGAAATTTTAGGGAGTAAAACAAAAGTTAAACAATTATTATTAATCATCTTGTAAATAAATTTCAGACCTAGTCGTCGCCTTTTGTATAGTTTTACTTTATAAGTAGTTAAATTGGAATTATAATTAATTCTGGTTACCCTGTTTCATAAGATATTTGAGTATTTTTTGCTTGAATATTCTCCAATTTTTGAATACGAGTGGCACGACACGTGGGCCACACCGGACATAGAAACTGTAGAGATAAAATAGTAAATAACGTCTTGGTTAGTGTACGATGACAAGTATTTGAATAACGTTTTACAAAGAACAAGCGTCTCTAAGCTCCTTTTGTTATGTTTTCTGCGTGGTGTTAAACATTGTATTTCTGTGGTGTGCATTATTAATCGTGAATTGTAGTCTAATAGTAATGGCCATATAGTGTAAGGAAGCCACAGGCCTTTGCTGCACTGGCAGGAAAAAAAAAAAAAAGTAGATAAGAAAATTCAAATTATTTGCTTCCCTTCTCACATAGATAACTATCCAGTTGTGTCACTTTCACTTGTGTCAACCTCAACTACCGGCAGAGCAACTTGTTCCAGTACCCAACAGTTCTCTGGATAAAAGAAAACTACCTACAATCTAGTATTAGCATTAGTAGAGGCATATGATGCAAGAAAGCAAGCTTCTGCAGCATCAGCCAAAAAAAAAAAAAAAAAACCACTTCCACTTCACCCCTCTGTTCGTTCAAAATACCTGTCCAGCTGAGCCTTAAACTTATTTAGGCTATCAACTTCCACGACAAGGGATGGAAGTCTGTTCCACCAACCAACCACCCGCTGGCTAAAGGCAAATTTCCTCACATCTATCCTACATCTGTCTTTCCTCAATTTGAATTTATGCCCTCTCAGGTGATTATTCTGAGCAAGAGGAAGAATCCCATCAGCATTGAGCATGCTCAAACCGTTCAAGGCTTTATACACCTCTATCAGATCACCTCGCTGGTGTCTAGTCTCCAGACACTGTAATTTGCAAAACTTAAGCGTTTCTTCGTAAGAGCAACCCTTTGTTCCATTCACTAATCTTGTTGCCCTTCTCTGTACTCGTTCCAGCAGATCTACATCCTATTTGAAATGAGGTCCCCCATACCTGTATACAGTGCTCAAGGTGTAGCCTGACCATTGCCTTATACAAGAGGATAATCACCTCCTTATCCCTGCTAGAAAAATTCCTCTATATCCTTGACAAGACACCATGTGCTACTCTTGCAACCCGTCTGCACTGCTTAGAAAACTTCATATCTGCCTGCACAATTACCCCCAGGTCCTTTTCATTCTCTACCACTGTCAGTGTAGTACCACAGAGTTGATACGTTGCTCTGGGGTTGCTGTTTCCCATATGTAGTACTTCACATTTGTCAATGTTAAACTTCATTTGCCACCTCTCAGCCCATCTGCTCAACCTTTCCAGATCCTGTTGTGGTAGCATAGTGTCAGCAGTGTCCTTAACAACCCTGCCAACATTTGTATCGTCTGCAAACTTGATATAAGACATTAAGCTTGATATACCATCATCAATATCATTTATAAATACAGAAAACAACAATGGACCCAACACCGAACCGTGAGGGACTCCACTAATAACATTAGTCCACGATGAGCAGTGTCCATTGATTACCACTCTCTGTCTTCTCATCCTCAACCATCCCTTTATCCATAGCAGCAATTTGCCTCCAATGCCACACTGCTCCAATTTGTGCAGCAGTCTTCCATATGCAACAGTATCAAAAGCCTTTCTAAGATATAAATATATCTTAGAAAGGATTTTGATACTGTTTTGATGCAGGGAATAACTTTTGATAATATCAAAGTTATTCCCTTATCCAGTTCTTTTGTGACTGCATCATAGTATCCAATCAAATTGGTCAGGCAAGACTTTCCCTTAACAAAACCATGCTGTGTCCAAGCTATAACTGAAGTCTTGTCTAGATGATCCTGCAGCGCTTCTTTTTAATCAGTGCCTCCATTAATTTTCCTGGAACAGAAGTTAAACTAACAGGTCTATAATTACTTGTCAGCCTTTGATCCTCCTTTGTGAATTGAGGTCACATTTGCACATCTCCAGTCCATGGGTAATTCCCCTGAGTCCAAGGAAGCTCTCATAATTATGGCTAAGGGTTTGCTTACTTTCTTTGCTGCCTCCTTTAATATAACTGGATAGATCCCATCCACCCCGGGTGCCTTTTTTATGTTTATCCTCAACAATTTCTCCTCCACTTTCCTCTCAGTTATTACAAAATCATCTAGCTCACTGCCAGAGTTTCTTCACCTCTGGCATTCCCCTCCCTGAATAACTCCTCATGTGTGAATGTAGATACAAAATACTCGTTTAGTTTGTTAGCCACCTGAGCAGGATCATCAACAGTTGAACCATCAATATCCAGTGGACCAATCTGATATAGTCTAAATCTCTTCCCCTGTAATTTGGATTAATGTTCTGGAATTCTCTGTAATAGTGAAAAATTCCGCCTTCATTCATTTTGCTAACCCCTCTCAGTCTTATAAACCTCAATCAGGTCACCTCTGAGGTACTTGGTTACCAAGCTCTGAAGCCCACATAATCAGAGTCTTTCATCATAATGTTTTTTGCTGATCTCACCATGTGAGTTGCCGGTCTCTGGACTCTTTCAAGAAGCTCAATGTCTTTTTTCAGATGAGTTTTCCATACTTGAACACAGTATTCCAAATGTGGTCTCACAATTGCCTTATACAGTGGGACTATGACCTCCATATCTCTATAGGATAACGTTCTATAAATCATCGATAGGACACCATGGGCTTTCCGGGTTTCCTGTTTGCACTGCTCAGAAAACTTCATATCTACCCTTATTATAACTCCTAGATCCCTTCCTTCCTCTACTGGTTTTAGTTCAACGACCAAGTCTATAATTTATTTAGGGGTTGCTATTCCCCAAGAGTAAGACCTTTCATTTTGCTATATATATAGCTGCCACTTTTCTGACCATTCTTGCAGTCTGTTCAAGTCATCCTGAAGGAGCGCTGCTTGGCACTGATTATTAGCTACTCTACCAATCTTTATGTCGAATGCAAATTTTGCCATCAAGCCTATCAAATCGTTGATGTCTTTTATGAAAATTAGAAACTACAGTGGTCCAAGAACCGATCCCTGGGGGACCCAACATCTGACTTTACGCCGATCTGAAGAATATCCATTAATCACAAGTCTTCTGCCCTGCAGCCACCCAGCGATCCACCTTGCAATTTTTCCAGTAATCCCAATGTGTTCCAGCTTATACAATAACCTCTTATGAGGGAATGAGTCAAATTCCTTGCTAAAACCCAAATAAACTGTCTGAAAAACGTTCTCCTTTCTTATCTTCATTGGAACTATATGATTTTAAAAAAATTTAGATCGTTATACAGAAGTATTTTACCCCATATAGTCTTGGTATTTATGTTAAATCATTAGATGTTTAACAACAAAGGATCAAATGAGGAGCCTTGGGGAATATTTGTACAGAAAGTAATTATATACATAATATGAGGTGATCCATTATGTATTATTTGATATTTCCGTTCAGTAGCATAAAATAAGTTTAATAATGGTTCATGAATTCCCTGATTATATAGCTTATAAAAGTTAATGAAGAACATTTTCAGTTACCCTTGAATGATTCACATACTCAAATTAACCCAGTTAACCATGCCGATCTGTATAATAGTAAATTTTTGAAAAATACTTTGGTAGTAAAGAATCCTTCAGTACGAAAATCATCTATGTTTGAAGGTAACATTAAAAGGAAGAAGCTAGTTTGCCGTGTATTATAATGTCGAGTATTTTTTCAATGCTATTTAATTTTACAAAATTTAAAAAACAATTATTTAGAATCTACCAATTGTGAGACACTAGTATCTATCTCCGGTGGATAGTGCTACTCACTAATTTTAATTATACCTTAGATTGTTGAATCTGTATTTCGATACGTACTTGCTTTACTACAGTTGTTAATTTATAGGCGTATAAATTTTATTTCCATAATGCGTTAAATTCTTTGAAATGAAAAAAAAAAAAAAAAAAAAATTTAAGATCCGAAAGATGGATTGGCTATCATAAGAATATAAAGTACGAAGTCTATTTGGGATGAAATATAATGAAAGTTACTTAACTGTTTCTTTCACATATAAGGATAAAAAAGGATATTCTGACCGCATCATTTGTTGCAACATCTTTGCGGTAGACCATGGGTTTAGGTCAATTACTGAAGAACCATTTTCAGGGAAACTAAACAGGTGAAATATTTTTTATTTTTTTCTCCCTACACGACTGTTTTTAAAATGTGGGAGATAGAAAACTGGAAGATCCCTTCGAGAGTAGTATAATTTCTGAAATTATTTGAGGAGCTAGTATTTTACCCTGAAAAAAAGTTTACTACGAATGCATTATGACAGTGTGACCTCTCCTCTTCCCTGGGAAAGAATAAAAGATTAAAAAAAAAAAAAAACTTATATTTCCCATTTTGGCTATTTTACCAGAACTTTTGACAAAATGTATTTATGATGCGACCAATAAAAACAATAAGTTGAATTTTTCAACTTTTAATGAACACCAAATTCCTTTATTCTCCTCTAAGCCAATTTGGTTGACAATAGCTACATCCAGGAGTAAAATATAGAATTAGGCAACTGAGCAGCCTCATTTTATTCTCACTTCTTCGCAGGCTCACTAAATTCGTTAATGTTAGTGAATAACTGGATACCGAATCCGTTCATCATCCGTTGTCCTGTGGATTAATCTGCATCACAAACTGTTTGATGCAGAAAGTTTGCTGTTTTCTGATATTGTTGTTATTTTGGTTTTTAGGAGCATTAGCAACTAAGGCCATATTGCTCCGGGGATATGCTGTGGTCATTCCCTGACCTTTCCGCATCCTCCGTATTTGGTGGCTCACGGGCTCGAACCCCGGTCTAATCAAGAAGCACGTACTACGCACTGCTGTCTGATATTGTGCATGGAAGTGAAGTATTCTCTTCTAGAAGTATCTGAATTCTGATGTAACTTGAAGTTAATTCGTGGCACAGTTTCATGTCATGAATTTTCTTTATTCTGCTATGGGTTTAAAAAGGAAATATTTTTCAAGTTGGGTGGAACAGTAGTCCACGTTTATGAGGTGTCAAAAGAATTGACTTAAGATTTAAACTGTGATTTAAATGGAATAAAATCGAAAGCTGCAGGCCAGTTCAGATTCATGATTCACTAAGCCGCGCCAGTACACACAAGACGCGTTTTCTCTTTTTTCTCCACATGTTGCTTAACAATTACTTAAGAGAAATTTTTCATTTTGTGTGCCGCGTTTCATATTGATAAAATATGTATAGAACAATTTATTTTATTTTTTTTTTTTAACGTTAGAACTCGCCCCAGTTGGGTCTCGACTCCGACTACTTCGGACCAATGAAGACCGAAAACTATGGGAGTAGCATCTTCCAGTCATCGGAAACGGAAATAACCACAGTACCAAAGAAAAGTAAGAACATTGTATTGCTGTTGTAAAATACTATGAAAGCAGATATTGTTAATAATAAGTGAACCGATTTAATTGATTTGTAAACCGACTGTGCGATGTTAAATTTCTTAATACACACACACACACACACACACACACACACACTACAATTTTCAATTTTCGAAAAGTATGCATAATCAAGTTCTTGGGGGTGGGATGGAGGATTACGCTGTCTGGAAATATGTGATGGATGTGCTCACACAAATATTCAAAAAGGAAGAACTTGAATTAGGTTACATACAGCCCTCCATGGTAGAATACTGATTTTACCACTTGTCACTCGTTTAGAGAGGAATGGGTTGGAATCCCGTCTGAGAGAATCTATATCTCCAAGGTATATCAACCCATCGCTAAAAAGGCGCGAGATAACACCGAAGATCTGCATATCATTTTATCAACTATAAAATCAACCTAAGTAAAATGCAAACCTGTCAGGTGTACTACGTAAGTATTCTTTACGAACCTCCCTAGCCTACTGGCTGTGCAGGGATGAATTTTAAACACAAAATAAATTGATTCAATAATAAAAAAAAAAACTGTTTTCTCTTGATTTGCAATACTGTTCTGCGGCCACACATCATCCATCGTACTTACATAGAAAGTGATATCGATAAATATATATTTTTTTAATATAAGGTATCAAACCTTTACTTTACTACTAATATAGATTCATATAGTGTAGTCAGTGTACGTACGTATAAGATGGTATTATCAAGAGATCAGGAGTTTCATTGTTGATTATATTGAAGTAAAGCTTATGTATGGGAATATTTTAAATACGTTGCCTTTGTATCGGGGAAAAAAATTATAGTCAAAAAACGCATATTCAGCTACCAAAATTTATAATTATCATAGTTTCCGATATTTTAACAGCGAAATATGCGGAAGTTGTATAATTATATCTTTATCTAGTATAGTATAATTAATGTGAATGGTCCATATTAGCGCACTTTTGCCATAATTTTGCATAAATGCGCAAATCATGTCATTATTGTCAACCGATGCCTCTTAGAGCTTATGAAGTTTGTATATTAAAACGAAATCCGGAAATAATTCGTCTTTTGTAAAGTATTCGCTTAGTTTTTTTATATGCACATGAATAATGCTGTATTTCCCAAATGATTACATCTGTATTGATTCGGCCAGCTAATGGACGATTATTTCAGACGAATGATCCTCTTTTACTTTGTCAACAAAAATGTCACGTGCAGACCTATTGACTGAATACGTATATAACACGCTAACCAGCTTGTTTCAATAGTATGCTCAACGCTGGCATTTTCATGATTGAGAGCAAATTCACATTAGTTTTCTCTTTCGTTTGGTTAAAGGATGTTTCAAAAAAAATCTCAAGTTTTAGTAGCTATCTTTCCTGTATAAGCCACTTCCGGGAATGGCCATTATAGTATTTCCACAAAACTCTTATGAATGAAAAGCCACAGGTTGCCAAAAGTCCTTTCCGGTTGCGATGCAGTTAGAGAGTACGAAAAGTTTGTCTTCTGCATCGTAATCAAAAGACATTAAATGTTTCCGAAAGTATATTTCAGTTTCTTGTCGTTTGCTGTCTTTGTAGTTCGTTCAAATGTCTGAAATGTGAATTTTATTTTAAAAGAATTTTTCTGAATTCCTGTTTTTTTTTTTTTTTTTTTTTTGAATACATCATTTCCGTTTCCTTGTTCTGTAGAGAAGATGTTTTCTTCATCCAGCTTTTACGAGGAACCTTACGCGATTTATCCAACAGTCGAGGAACAGGTTGAACTATGCCGCAAGATTGCGGATTCTTTATCGGACGACACCAATCGGAAATCCCGAGGTGCAAACATGTTTAACAGGAGAGTAAAGAAATCCTGTAAGTGGATTCATGAAGGTAAGTGGATTTTTGTATTAATTATTTTGTACCAGTACGGCGAGTCCTTGATATAAATCGTGCATTTTTCTCATATTTCCTCGTTATTTCTTGTCATATTTTTTTCGTTATCGGATTATTTTATTTTCAATGGTGCCCAATTTTGCCTTCTCTTATTTGGAGAAAGCGTTAAAATCCGGATATCCTTCTTCAGCAGGAATGTTTAGCCTCATCCGGTACGAGTTCTGTACGTTTGCAGATTGAAATGAAATATTTTTCAAATAGTTTCATGAATAACCAACCACTCTCGTTCAGCGTAAAAAGTAACCTTGATTGTACATCATCTGGAATTTTCATTCCTTCCGTTCATTCTATCATCAACTACGCAGTTGCTAATGTATACAGGTTATAGCGATGGGTGAGTTGTATTTTGATATTAGACTTCCATTTTTATTGAACATGTTTATGGGGCGCCATCTTCCCTCCATAATCTAAGACTCTGTTATATTAAAGGAATGTTTAAGTTAGATTATGAGTCAGTGGTTAAATAATACTTTCCCCATGTAAAATGACTTTACGTTAGTTTAAGGGTAGCTTGCTATTTATTTTAATATTGCCCGTATACTCCCCTCTTGTTCTTTCTTGTAGCTTTATTACCGATGTCAGTTTATTTTTCAAACAAGGTTATTATGTATTTCGCTACTGAAGGAAGCGTTTTTATCAGGTTTTTAGTTTAAATTTTAGTGAATAACTTTTGAATTCAAACTTCATTTAAATTTTAATGAATGAATTAACATTTTCGTATTAGACCCATAAACTGTTACAGTATTAATGTTTATCCGAGTTTATATTGCTGTCTTATAGAATTATTGGATTTTTTTAAGAAGACGTATGATTTAAGCCTCACTGTTTTTATTTTTCTGTAATACATCTTGTTTTATTCGTAGCTCCTGACCAAAGTGATGAATCAGCCCCTGCAACGCCAGAAGTTCCAGGAAGTGAGACCACGGAGACTTCAACTCCCGAACCCACAGTTCCTTTCCTACATTCAAACAAGTGTTCCCCAAAATTGAAACTCATTCTGGATCCCCGTCACTTGCAGGATGCGAGCACCTTACGATCGGCAGGGCAGGTCATTAGCGAACATAATGTCGTTAGCCCGGACGTATGCCTGGATCTAGTTAAAGACCTCCAGTCTCCCATTGGCAAAGGAGCTGCTCTATTTGCCAAACGAAAGAAAAAGGCTGAGGAATGGATAATAGATGAGGAGAAAGTAAGGTCACACATGAAGACCCCAGAACCTATTCCAGAGCCTCCAGTTCCACCTCTCAGCAAACTTCAAGAGAAGATTCAGCATTCTCGTCTTAAGCTAGTTAAAAGCCCTTGGGATGCAGCTCTCGAATCTCCCATTGGAAGCTGCGATGCTGCCTTTTTTGAGGTTACCAGAAACCACATTACTGAAGGCATCATTCGAGCTGCAGAAAATAAAAGGGCAAGTTCTCTACCTCCATCTCCCGCACCAGAGTTTGAAACCTATTCAGGTTCGCCTACATTGACTCCAGCGACTCCTGCTGGAGCACAACATGAAATATATAGGCCTAAAGCCCCCCGAGGTTGGCTGGGAAATCCGTCAGGTAAGAATAGTTCAATATTCATTTAATCAGAAGCAGAATTGTCCCTTGGATTAACAGTTGATACTGTGCTCATACAGGGTTTCGGTGTACAGTATATGGTTATGCCTTTTGATGGAACTTTAATTTTTTTAAAATAAAATGAAGTACTGTATTAGTAAAACAAAATTAATCGTAGCAATATAAATATAACGATATAACCCTGTTTTTTTTTTGGTACTTTTTAATGATTTATGAATAAAACGGGTATTCTGAGAAAATTTTTTTTTTTTCCCTGTATTTCAGATTTGACTTTTTTTTTTTTTTTTTCCCTGAGAATTATGGTATAAGTAAATAGCATCCACTGCAGGCGGCAGACCTCTATCTCTAGCCTTTTTTTTTTTTTTTTTTTTTATGAAAACCCCAAACACGAAAAGTATCAAAACCTATAGTACTTGTGCATGGGTTGAAGGAGAAGTACGGGAGGGGAGGATTACGGAAACTTTGCTCTAGAGACTAAACATGGGTTTCACCACTTCAAGCCTCCAATAAGCAAAATGGTGGTATTTCACCGGTTGATGAGAGTCATGCTCTCGTATTTGTAAAATAGATAGAGTACTTAAATTTTTGAAAAGATTTGAATAGCAAACAATATTGATTTAGTTACAGCAAGATAAGTAGTATTTCTTAGTAAAATAAAATTACTTAAATATCAAATAGAATGATATTAGCATTAGTAGAGGCATTTGATGCAAGAAAGCAAGCTTATGCAGCATCAGCCAAAAAAAAAAAAAAAAAACCCACTTCCACTTCACCCCTCTGTTCGTTCAAAATACCTGTCCAGCTGAGCCTTAAATTTATTTAGGCTATCAACTTCCACCACAAGGGATGGAAGTCTGTTCCACCAACCAACCACCCGCTGGCTAAAGGCAAATTTCCGCACGTCTATCCTACATCTGTCTTTCCTCAATTTGAATTTATGCCCTCTCAGGTGATTTTTCTGAGCTAGAGGAAGAATCCCATCAGCATTGAGCATGCTTAAACCATTCAAGGCTTTATACACCTCTATCAGATCACCTCGCTGGTGCCTAGTCTCCAGACACTGTAATTTGCAAAACTTAAGCCTTTCTTCGTAAGAGCACCCCTTTGTTCCATTCACTAATCTTGTTGCCCTTCTCTGTACTCGTTCCAGCAGCTCTACATCCTTCTTGAAATGAGGCCTCCAGACCTGTATACAGTACTCTAGGTGTGGCCTGACCATCGCCTTATACAATGGAATAATCACCTCCTTATCCCTGCTGGAAAAATTCCTGTATATCATTGACAATACTCCATGAGCTACTCTTGCAGCCCATCTGCACTGCTTAGAGAACTTCATATCTGCCTGCACAACCACCCCCAAGTCCCTTTCATTCTCTACCACTGTCAGTGTAGTACCACAGAGTTGATACGTTGCTCTGGGCTTGCTGTTTCCCATGTGTAGTACTTTACATTTGTCAATGTTAAACTTCATTTGCCACCTCTCAGCCCATCTGCTCAACCTTTCCAGATCCTGTTGCAGCAGCATAGTGTCAGTAGTGTCCTTGACAACCCTGCCAACCTTTGTATCGTCTGCAAACTTGGACATTAAGCTTGATATACCATCATCAATATCATTTATAAATACAGAAAACAATAATGGACCCAACACTGAGCCCTGAGGGACTCCACTAATAACATCAGTCCACGATGAGCAGTGTCCATTGATTACACTCTCTGTCTTCTCCCCTTCAACCACCCCTTTATCCATAGCAGCAATTTGCCTCCAATGTCACACTGCTCCAATTTGTGTAGCAGTCTTCCATGTGCAACAGTATCAAAAGCCTTTCTAAGATCCAAGTATATAATATCAAAGTTATTCCCTGCATCCAGTTCTTTTGTGACTGCATCATAGTATCCAATCAAGTTGGTCAGGCAAGACTTCCCCTTAACAAAACCATGCTGTGTCTGAGCTATAACTGAAGTCTTGTCTAAATGATCCTGCAGTGCTTCTTTAACCAGTGCCTCCATTAATTTTCCTGGAACAGAAGTTAAGCTCACAGGTCTATAATTACTTGTGTCAGCCTTTGATCCTCCTTTGTGAATTGGGGTCACATTTGCACATTTCCAGTCTATGGGTACCTCCCCTGAGTCCAAGGAAGCTCTCATAATTATGGCTTAGGGTTTGCTTACTTCCTTTGCTGCCTCCTTTAATATAACTGGATAGATCCCATCCACCCCGGGTGCCTTTCTTGTGTTTATCTTCAACAGTTTCTCCTCCACTTTACTCCCAGTTATTTCAAGATTCTGTAGCTTACTGCTAGAGTTGAATACACCTCTGGCATTCCCCTCGCTGAATAACTCCTCATGTGTGAATGTCGATGCAAAATATTCATTTAGTTTGTTAGCTACCTGAGCAGGATCATCAACACTTGACCCATCCATATCAAGTGGACCAATCTGATTCATCCCCTTCCTTCTAGAGTTTACATAAGTAAAGAACTCTTTGCTGTTTTTCTTTGCATCCCTTGCCAAGGATTTCTCGTAATCTGCCTTCGCCTGCCTAACCTCCTTTGTAACTTGGTTGCATATCAACTTGTATCTATCATAGGCTTCTGTGTCATGTGTTAATTTGTAAGTATCCCATGCATTTTTCTTCTCTGCCATATGCCTCATTAGTTCATCGGACATCCATTTTGGCCTAAACCTTGAACAATATTTCTTAGTTGGTATGTAAAGCCTAGTAGCTTCCAAGATAAGTTCTTTGAATGCTTCCCATTTTGAATTTGCTGTTGGTAACATCATCAGTTGGTCCCACTGTATAGAATTTAAATACTGTCTCAGTCCATCGTAGTTGCCTTTACGGAAGCAATAACCCTTCCCTTTACCCCTAATGGTAGTTACCTCTTTCAGTAAATCCCACTTCAGCACACTGTGATCACTGCACTGCTACCTAGTGGTTCATTTATCTGCAGATTCTTAATGCATGAAGAATCACTGCTGATAATCAAATCAAGAGTATTACTCCCTCTAGTTGCCTCCCGAACATGCTGATGTAGAAAACAATCATCCAATAAATTCACAAAAGCCCTGCTAGAGTGTGAGTAACCAGCCCCCAAATTCCAGTCAATATCTGGGAAATTAAAATCTCCCATTATAAGACACTCTGATTTACTGGCCCACTCTATTTCCCTGTACAGTTTCTTATTATACTCATCAGAGTCATTAGGCCTATAGCACACTCCTACTCTCAATTTTGATCTCCCAATGTTTATGTCACACCAAACTGACTCCACACTGCACTGTCCAGCGATGTCGACTGGCTTCACTTCCTTGGTTTTTATGTGTTTCTTCACTAATAGCATAACCCCTCCCCCCTTCCTATCCTGTCTATCCTTTCTGTAGACGTTGTACTCCCCAAATTGCAGTTCTGCATCCCTTATATCTGTGTGACACCACGTCTCTGATATCCCAACAATATCTGCCTTCGATGTTTTGAGCAATACCTCAAATTCATCAAATTTATTTACTAAACTCCTAGCATTGGTGTACACGCAAGTATACCTGCACCTGTTTCTATTCTTAGCTACCCTAACACAACCCATGTGTTTACTTGTACCGCAATGGCTGCCAGCAGTCTCTGAAATACCATGCATCTTGTTTTTCAGGCTTCTGCTCATTCTAATAGAAGCAGTGCAAGAATCTCTTTCACCTCTGCCAGTGGCTACTGTCAATCTATTGGTCTTTGTCTCCCCCCAAGCTAGCAGTTTTCCGACCCACCTAACACTGCCTCGATAGCATCAGCAAATATTCTTGCACCCTTTCTATTTAAGTGTATCCCATCCCTGTAGAAGCAATCTCTCCTGTTAACAAGTACAGTCCAGGCTGAAAAAAATTCTACCCCTTGAGCCTTGCACAATCTTTCCAGGGCCGAATTGATCGACAAGGCTCTCATCATATACTCCCTCCTATCGTGTCTGGGCAGAATTGCAGACACTCAACTTCAACCCTAATTCTCGGCTTTTGTTCAACAGTGACCTGTACTTGCTAAGTAATTCCGCCGGTCTCCTACTCTTAATATTATTAGTGCCAACGTGTACAACTATATCACCTTTTGTGCCCTTATCAAGGTACATTAAAAAATGCGTTTACTAAAAGTTGTATTATTAAAAATATTTTTATTATGAAATAAGGTTTATGTTATGAAACTCGTAATAAAAGTGTAATATCTGTTTTATAAATTTCCAAAAGTTTAATTTCTTATTATTAAATTAGAGCCACAGGCTTTTGCCGCACCAGCAAAAAAAAAAAAAAAAACCCACGATGTGTTTCACTCCTTTCATAGATACCACCCAACTAAGCATTGAATCTATCTGAACTTAACCTAAAGGAATTAATGCGATGAACTCAACTGTTCAACTTATTTTCCTGTTTTAGCTGATTTGGTCATGCACAGAAAGGGTGCGGTGCCTGTTGGTAAGCAGATGAGCAATATCTGTCATTCTCCCTGTGGCGCTTTTATTTGATCCAATTAAATAAGGTTTATGTCATTCCTGACATGTCGAGCATAGTAGTAAATAGCGGACTGGAGAACGACTTGACTTTTCTAACCTCGACCAAGTAAGACTCCTTAATTTTGGAAGAGGCAGAAACCATAACCCCCTCCCCCTCCTACTGCCGGATTGCCAAATGGCACACATGAGCTTCAACAGCCAAGCTAAACCAGTCGTCAGGTCTCCTCATTCTTCGGTTCCCTTCGCGATGGCTGACTGGCGGTGTTGGTAGCTTCGCCACACCGTACAAAGTCTGAAAGGGTTCAAATCTTTGATATGAATGATAATCATAATAGTAGGGCAAGGAGGATGTGGGAGAAACTGGGTATAGCTGTCAGTCAGAATCTTTGACACGACACGATGGTAAGGCGCGCCGACCGGGCTATCCGGGTGGTTAAAGTGCTTGCCTGGCAACCCAGTGGTCGCGGGTTTGGATCAGAGAAGTGCAAAAACCTTGGGAGGTGCATTATGGCACAGAAGCCGATGCGTCAACAACTAACAAAAAAAAAAAAAAAAAAAAAAAATGGTAAGGCCATACAGAATGAATATCTTGGTAAGATTTAAGATGCATAATCTTAAATGCATATCTTGGTAAGATTTAAGGGGCGAGGTAAATTCACGTATATCCTACCAGTAACCGTGGTATCTTCAGGGAAGGAGCAGTAGTGCGTAGCACACGCTTCTTGATTAGACCGGGTTGGAGCCCGTCACCACTAAATACAGAGGATGCGGAAAGGTCAGGGAATGACCACCGCATATCCCAGAGCAATATGGTCTTAGTTGCTAATGCTCCTAAAAACCAAATAACAAAAAACAAACATCTTCAGGGAAAGAATGATAATAAGGATAATCATACGACTATCCCAGAACATTGCGTATATTATTTATTTATATTTTATTTTTTATTTTTTGGCAGAAGGCCTGCATCTTGAATTCCTTTGGTGATGGGCTTGTAAAATGCTTACCCTATTTTTGTTTTGGTTAAAACAGATAAAACCAATTTTATGTTTAGTGACAATTATGATCATGAATTGCTTACATTCTGCGTAATCGTGATAACTTGCTGGAACTGATAGAAACGTGACATTGCCATTCGATCAGTATTCAAGACCTTGAGCACCCATCTGATAGACACTGAACATCTTCAGATGGTCGCATAGAATTTCATGGATAGAAGAATCATGTGAAATACTGAAAACGCCTGAAAAGTCTAAATGCCTGTCCAGCGTTGCACCCAACCGAATTATTCGATGACCTTGGCCTTCTAGAGCGTGCTCATCATCGGAGCTCGTACAACCGATCTGAATTTATTCGCCCAGTGCCACTCAGCTCTCCCTAGTACATTTTCTGTACGCATGTTCACCAGACAGCTACGCGCAAGTGAATTTTTATTGCAGATTTGGACCGCGGTCTTGAAAAACGCCCTCCACCAGAAACATTCTGAAGAAAACGCAAGGGAAAAACTTAGAATTAACCGGAGCGGTTAAAACGGTGCGCGTCTGGACAAAACTCGTTGATTTGTTTATAGATTTGATCTGGTGCGTGGACTTCAGCTTTCCAAAAGTCTACTCGCCAGTTTTTTCAACCAGTATGGTATTTGGCTATGAGTGATAATCGTAATAAAAGACGTGCACGATTCCGTGCAGTGTCGTGTGTAATTTTAAACGGTAAAAATAAAAAGAAAATTCAGAGTGGTTTTAATCATGGTTAGTAGAACCCATATACCGTTTTTACAGGACTTGAAAGAGCCGGTCTTGGACTGAAAACTCAAAATGCCGAAAGTTTATGCGTTACTAGCATTCTTGGGTTATGTGAGATTTAACTTTAACTCAGGGTCATTTCCACCTGGTGAATGTCATTGAGTTGGAAACTGTTTCGGCAGACACAGAAAGCAAAGCGCCCGAGGAACATTCATTGCATCAAATATTTACAAATCTTTGGAAAATGGATCGCTAAAATTACCACCAAATGCTAACTTCCTTATAATCATTGTTCATATCAAATTGGCTTTTCATCTATACAGATAGCAATATGTGCAAGTTTTAATCGTATTAAACTAAAACACTCAATTGACGAAAATAATGCATTCTTGAAAATCGTACGCTACCCGAACATTAAATTTTCATATAAATGCATGTTACTTGCGTTCCCGAAAATTTTTTTATATTTACTTTTTTATATTTATATTTCATTGAAATAAATATGATTAAGTACAATTACAGACATGCCTGATGGACTAATCCTATTTTAAAAAATTATTCAAAGGAGATAACCAGTTGCTTGCTTTTCATCATAAAGAATATTATGGCAAACGGTGATATCATGAAAGCAATATTACTGCTTCTTTCAACATTGGAATTAACTGACACTTATTGTCTCTTCCAACTTCATGATTTCTTTTAAGCTTTTGAGGTTAAGGCTCTTTTCAAGAGGTACTAGAGACAGAGGCGTTCGTAGGGTGTAGAGAGAGTAGAGTGTGTTTAGTGTCAAACGGCACCAGGGGTTTCCCCCATCTCCGCGTGCTATACATTGTGGGTGTGAAACAGAACACTGTCAATGCCAGAGGTTTAAAAGTACATATGGATTTTGTATTTGTGTAGTGTCGTGTACCGTTGTTCATCTGGTCATTTAGCCGCTGGGCCCCTAATGGGACCCAACATTTCCCCACTCGTAGGGTATGCGGCGTCCGGGTACCAATCGCAATTTGGCGCCCCCTTTTAAAATTTTCTTCATATGTGTACGTAAGTTTCAGATTTTCAGGCGCCTCTTGAACGTTGGCTCACGGGTGCAATGCCCCTGCACCTTCGGGACGGCCCGCCCCTGACTGGAGATTTCATCATCTTGCTCGTCCCTTTCTTCAGTTTGAATTTGTCCCTGCAACTCAATCGTCGTTGGAATTTGCATAGTCGGGGACAAAGCTTTCTACAACAGCTGGTCACAGGAGATAGCTTTATCTTTCCAGCTTGCAGAAATGTTTTTCACTACCATAAGGACGTATCCCTTCCCAAACTGAGAATTGCGCTTTCTTTTAGTTGGTAGCAGCAGTATCCTGAGTCATGGTTCTTCTCAAATAATACTGCTTAACGGTGGAACAAACCTTTTGATCCATTGGCTGGAATAGGATTTGGGGAAAGGAACACTAAATTGAGGGTGAGAATCCACAATATGAGAAGGATACCATGAGCATTATCCAGGATTAACAATGCCTTCTATGACAGACATTTTTTTCCAACAAATATTTTTAATTTTAGTGGAAAAACAGTGCAGAAACCAGTCCTGTAAAAGCGTTGCAGTGACTTGTACACTTCTTATTCGATTTCCAAATCGTTGACAATGAAGACTTTGAATCATTTTTGAAAGTCCATGGATTCTCACTATGGCACGCTAACAGTTGCTTTAATTTTCCATATAAACGTGATATGAACTATAAAAACAGAGAACGCTTAACCATAAATGGTAACGGCTTGAGACTGCCGAAACGATACCGAAAGCGAAATTAAAACTTAGTTTCGCTCTCCAATTTATATTGCACATTAAGATTGTAATTTCAAATAAATAATTTTTTTGTTTAACGATCAGAGAGTTTAGAAGAGTGTACAAATACAGAAGTCGTTTACAAGGATAACATTATTGTGCGCTATGTACGCGAAACAGTAGATGAATGCGGATATTCCGTACGTATATCAGACAACCTGTATTAGAATGAAATGTATGTATCATCGAGTGTACATTAATCGGATGTTTCCAAATAAATGCTTATTTAATAAATTCTACTTATCGTTCTCCTTGTGACAACTTTTCATTTTTAACCGCACGATATACTTTCATTAAAAACAAGATTAATCAGTTTTTCTATATCCATAGTTCGCGCGATCAGAAAGAAGCAACTTTGAAAGATTAGCTGACGATGATGATGGTCCATTGGATAAGTATTACACTGTGACCAATTACACGTGTGATAAAAGATCACACGTGTAATTGGTCATGGTCTAGGGGACAAGCACCCTTTCCATCGACCAATAAAGCCTGACTAAATTGGAACAAATGCTGTGTGTTTTACGATGTTAAGTTGTATGGTAACGATTCGTCTTGTATATGTGCTACTTAAAGGCTGGTTAAAAATTGGGGTTAATTTTCAATCACATATAATCATCTTTATATCTTGCTACTAATTTTCAAATGGTTGGATGTCTGTCGCTGCTTCCTGTCTATATTTCGAGTGATACAAACGCTTCATAATCCTTGTCGATTTTTGTTTTAACGCTAATGAAAATTTGCTCAACCATCAGTTCCAGATTTCAGCTTTTAGTTCTAGTATATTCGAAAATTCAGTCGGCATTTTAGTAGTAGACGAGTTGCATCACCAGTCTAGATGAGAGTTTTATTGTTTGTCTGCAGCTTTGATTTACACGAAGTGTTGAATTGGAATGGGACGGAAATGTAAGTGAAGGTCAAAAAGAATAATGGTCTCTGTAGTGGTTTCGTTATAGCGTTCCACATGACTTATCATTAGTATTTCTACATGGAAACACATTTAGCCGCGATGCTTGCGAAATAAGTTGATAACGTCAGAAAAATTGCCAATTTTGGTAACCCAGTTGTTGAATTCTTTGTCAGTTATTAATGTTCCAATTAGATTTCAGTTTGCTGAAGGAATAAATTTCTTTATGTGTAAATAAATGTTTAAAAAATATATTTTATTGTGAAAGAGTATAATATTGAGTTCATTTTTTATTTTATGCAGGTAGTTTTCCTAGCCCTGCCACAGTGTCTCAGTCGGCAACTGTTTCCGCCACTCCACCCACTAGAGTTTCTCCATCACCCCGCAAAATGGAGTTCTGCAATTTTAACACGACACCCAGATCCTGGAAAACGGCCAAGATGGACCAAACAAGCAGTCATTTCAGATCTGTGAAACCCCCGGTGTGAGAACTTTGTAACCGTGTGCTTAAAAGTAAATCCGTCCTAGTCCTTTGAGCTGTGTGTATGTGCGCGTTTGAGTGAGTGGAAGTGACGTATGTGGTAGCTTAAATCACTAAGTACCATTCTGTTCTTATTACAGACGAAGGAATTACGATGATGACAATAATTCCCTCCTGAAAGAGCGCTTTTTTGCTGGTTATCCTGTAATAAAATTGTTCCCTGTTGGAGACATCTGTTTAGTTACCTTCATGTATAGAAATATAAAAGTCAATCATTTTAGGAATTATTTTCCATTTTGGAGACAGCTTATAAAAATCTGGAAGTAAAATTTTCTTTGACGTATTCCTATTGGACCAAATGCTGTTATACCAACTGTTTTGTTCTTTAAGCTTTCAGTCGCAACTTGACTCCGAAATACAATAATTTTAATATTGTACACGCTTTGAGTCTGTTGCTGCATATAATTTAGGGTGGTGAAACCGGCTATGAAGGATAAAAATAGTTTCTGGAGGGAGGGTCTCGTTTCAAGTTCTCTTATATAAAACCATAAATGATTAAAAATTAAGTGGTATTTTAAAATATTTTTAAATCTTTTAATTAAAAGTTCATGACTCAGTTACGAACGACGCACTCTTTTGGCGAGTTCGATAACTTATTGACTTGTTCGAAGTAAACTTCGGCCATTTTGTTTTTTTCATGTTATGCTGACTAGCATAAACGGTGACAATTTTATGTAATATCAGCGGATTATATAAAAATCTTATTTTAATATTTTACTTCTTCAGCAGATTTAATAGCACTCTCAGTTCCTTTGTATAAATTGCATAAGAAGTGTAATTTTATTTTGTTAATGCTATATAATATATTACGTTTTTAAGTTGACTAATATTTAAAAATTTTTTATCTCAAAATAAGTGAAGTTGAACTTGATGCACTTTCGAATTGACGTCTTGTAATACTGAATACTAGTTAAAAGAAAACGAAAGTTTTCTTATATACGCTGAGCTTTCGAAGGCATTTGTAAACCTCTCAACAGAATGATTGGTGAGTCTGAAATGCGGTAACTTTCAAAATAAAGATTTATAAGTTTGCATTCACAATTACTCACACTTATATTATAAAGATATACATACGTGTAAAGCTTAGAAAAGGGTAGAAATCATCTCAAAGTGTATGGGTTGCGTGGAAGTTTTGTGTACATAAGTGTAATTGGATGCTAATGTGAGATTGTTTCCTAAACCGATGAATCTAATACTGTTTTTGTTATGTAATTACAAGATGTCCACAAATGATTCGTATACTTTCAAAAAATCATTACATTTTTCAAGATCCACGAAGGTGCAGTGCATGTGTACACCTCTGTGATCTTTAACAATAATACTCCCCTTTTTTTTAAGAAAAATGACTTTTAAGATATGATGCTATGAGCATGCGCAATCATAATATTACAAGTAAGGTTTCCATAAACTTGTTATTTCGTCGATTCTTTGAAAGTACCGGTGTTTTGTGGTCAACCAGAATTTCATGTCATGTATACATTGTTATGGTTTTACAATAAATTTAAAAAAAATAGAAAAAAAAGTCACTTCGATACCATAATGTGAGTTAGCAAATTTTTGATTAGCTAGTTGGATAATATTTCTCTTATGTCTGTAGTTTTATTGCCTAATAAATGTTTTATGTATTTTGTTTCAGTGTATATTATTTGAAAGAGTAGAGAAATCAGCTATGGCAAAAATTTCCATTTCATCCAAGCTAAAATTAATAGTTTAATTCTTACATCCAGTATTCAAGAATTTGGACACTCCATGCAAAATGTGAGATGTTTCCTTTCTTCAAACAGGAAAAAAAGTGACCTTAATTTTTCATCTTACATAATTTGTTTTAATCTTTTTTTTTTTTTTTTTTTTTTTTTTGCATAGTTTCGTTCGACGGCTGCCCGGAGTTTATGTACTCTTGAGCTAGCTCGATGCAGTACATTTGTTCCCAATCGAGATGCTTGTAATAAGTGGGTTCATCATTTCCGATATTCATTAATGACTTATGGATATCGGAAATAATTTTAGATTCAGCTGCCAGCATAGTACAGGCTCCACCGGTGGTTTCCTCACATCTTCACCATGTGTACTCTGTGATGGAATGCAGTACTACTGCAAAAGCCAGAAAGTATAGTGTCTGGTTTGTCAGGATAGTGTTTTGTTCTGTTGTCTCTAGCCGCTTGGCCGCAGGATCCCTAGTGAGACCCTACGTTGCCTGCCGCCGCCGGGAGATGAGCCAGGCTGTTAATTTTTTTTTTTTTTTTTTTAGCTAGTCTCTGCCAGAGTCACCTGGGCTTCCTGAACAAGTATTAAAAAACCAAGTATTAAAAAAAAAAGGGGGGGGGGAGTGAGTGGGGAAAATAGTAAAAGTGAGGAGAATGAGGCATCATTCGGCGGAGCAAAGAGGTGGGAGAGAAGGAGGATTTGCCCTGACCTGGAAGCCCATTCAGACCAGGAAAGGAAAGAAAGAAAGATTGCGGGACAAGGATGCCCTGCAAGATGAGAGCCATTTTGGCTTGGGACGTCCGGGGATCGCTACTCCACCCTACATCAAGGTATTCGGGTAGTATCCTACCTTCTCAGCATAGTGGAAACTATCGGTTGGCTTACCAGGTAGTTTTTCGGCCTGGTTTTAATTCTGTCGAGAGAAGTTTATGAGCATTTTGCATACTGTTGCTGAGTTAATGGGTCTGAGTGAGTGAGTGCTTGGATCCCCAAGTCTTTCATCTACAAACTAAGCAAAATGACAATATGCGCAATTGGTAGATACAAATGGATGCTTCAACGCCTTACAAATTTGTTCTATGCAAACTATTAAACAAGGTATAATCGCAATGTTGAAGTATTCTCATAATATAAAGATGGGCAGAATTGTTCAAGAAACATTTTAAACTTTTATCAGAGTGGTAGCCAATACACTGTTGCGATTCCCCCCCCCCCCCTTGAATTGTTTGTACACCCTGATCGGATTGTCTATTTTGCGAGAAGAAAGAACCCAAGTCTCCAGCATGGGAAAAAAAAAAAAAAAAAAAAAAAATTGCTGATCTACTAACTCGGCCACCGTGTTAAAAAAAAATTAGCCCATGAATTTCTCATGTCATTAACTGGTATCGAAACTAGACCTTTTCCCACATAGTGTAGGAAAGCAGTGACTATAACTACTGTGGTGGCTTCAAGGGCAGAGTTGTTCACCAGCAGTTACCGTGACATACTGCTTAAAGAAGTCCTACAGAAGTTATTAGAAGAGTGAAATATTTTACACGTAAATTAATAAAAAAAAAGCCACGAATTTTTAACGATGATCAAATGTTAATTTATTACCTAAGAACCAGCCAATGAACATAGGTGGGGGGGATCAGCTGGAATTCTCACGGGTGAAAAAATGAATACAGTGTTACTGTATCCTTTCATATGGTTAGGAATATTTTAATGTTTGCTTCTAGGCGCTGTAGACTTATTGGTCATCAAACCTTTACGGGTAGAACAGTGATTACAATTATTTTCCTTTCCACACCCGGTGAAAATGTGCTTTAATTCTGATCCCCTCTTTGACATCTGCCACTGAAGAACAGAGGACCTATTGTCCCGAAAACTTCATAGTACGAGTATTTCTACTGGTTAGCTAGATTGTTTGTTTTTGTGCCAAAGCAACTAAGGCTATGCAGTATCAGTGTTTTATTGCAAATTGCTTGTTTGTCGTTTGCAGTCGGTTTGTTTGTTTTCCTGAATGAATAACCTGAGTTTCCGAGAGAGTGAGGGAGAGAGAAATATAGACTACTAAGTTGGCCACGTTTGTGAAATAATCAGTAAACAATTGTCGCTTTTTTGAGGGCAAAGAAGAAATGTTTATACCAACTGAACGTTGTTGTAAAAAGAAATAAAATTTAATGACTGCCTGAACATCAATTTTAATTTTTTTTTTTTTTTTTTTTGCTGAGGGTCGAGCGAATACATGCTTCTCCTGTGCAAGTTGTAATGCTTAATGCGTTTTCTTTTATTATTATTATTATTATTATAATAATAAAAGAAAACTTTTTTTAATGAAAATGCAATGCCTTTAACCGAAATTTGACTTATTGTTTCTTAAAGTAATTTAAGAATGCAAGCAATCATCACTGGCCAACTCAGTTTCTGAATCATTTATATGACATTTGATTTTTTTTTTTTTTTCGGGTTGAATATCAAGTCATATTCCGGAGATAGTTATTTCGTTTTTAATTTTTTAAACAAATAAGGTGAAATCCGGTTTAAATAAAAACAGTGACTACATTTTAAAATATTCTAGTTAAAATAAGTTTATTTAAAAATAAAACTAATTAAATACAGCATTCTTTGCCCCATAACGCAGTAAAAATATCTAACCAATCGATATAGAGCTTGAGACATCATTTTTGCACAATTCTTCCCTGGTAAACAGTGTTCCACCTCACTGTTACTTTTATTAAGCATGTATAACAATGCCAGGGTGGCCGAATGGTTAAGGTGCCAGACCCTGCCAAGATGGTGACCGTAAGGCAGTTAAAAGTTGATATTGTTGAAATAAGACAATCTTAGTAATGAATATCGAACTCAGCATAAACCAAAACGTTGGACTTTTTTTTTGTTAGTTATCTGTCGCACAAAGACCGTATAGTCGAATGTTGATATTATTATTATTAGCATATGGTGCAAGGAAGCCTAAGGCTTATGCTGCACCAGCCAAAAAAAAAAAAAAAAAAAAAAAATTCTGAATTACCCAGAGAGAGAGAGAGAGAACAAGAATCAGAAGGGTATCACCAAGAAGGAGAAGAATGATGATATCCAGCTCAGGACCCTGGGTGTGCCAAGCCCATACTCACCAGATGTGAGCCCCTGGGGTTAATTTTGTTCACGTTTGGGACATGATTTGTACAACACTGAATATGGAGCCCTCTTTCCCGTTCCTTTGTGTAAACATTTCTGCCTTGATATTAATCCATTTTGAAGAAATAACTTCAGAAATTTTCAAAAGTTTTAATAGATGTTGTAGATGTGGAAATATTTTCGTAACAGGAGTACAAACCCATTTCCACAGGTTTCCAGGTAAATTTGTTCTGTCAGTTCCCGATTTAATCTATGGTATTGTGATCTTCGGTCGACTTTATTGTGCCCAGACTCTCCTATTACTCTTTCTTAATTTAAATATCACATTTTGGTGGGTATTTAGCATCCTTGCTGTAGTTGATTTGTGCCCTTGCGCGATAAAACGTTACACAAATGTGGCATCCATGCACAAGCGAACAGGTTGATGTATGGGAAGCTAGCTATATTAAAAAAAAAAAAAAAACATCAGAATGATATATGCATATGTCCGATTTTCATCAGTTACTTCATCTACGATATGAACTTGGCACACCTCGTAGCTAAGTGACTGTTAATTTCGGAGGTTACATGAAAAGTTTATGGCAGTAAGAAAAGTACATTATCTTATTTATAATCTATTGTTTCTGCCATAGGCGTACACATTGAATGATGTTGTTGATTGGGTTTTAGGAGCATCAGCGATTAAGGCCATATTGCTCCGTGCAATACTGTCTGTAAATTGCGTATGATTTTGCGTAAAAAAAATCATGCTACACTCGGCTGAGACCGACTAACTCAGCCACGTTGTGAAAAGGACCATAAAATTTCATCCCGTCGGACTCGAACTCATCTTTTCCGCCCGGTGTGGGGAGGACGGATATCTTACCAACTGAGCTACCCACGCGGACACATTTTATAACAGGTAGAATGAACAGTATGGGACGAGAAAATTACCTATGTTCACAGGAAGCGTGACACTAGGGTGTCATATTTGGTATCATAACTAGAACATTAGTTAAATTTTTTTATAAACTTATTAAATTATAAAACTAATTATTAGCATATTATCGAATCTTATATTATAAACTAATATTACAATAACCGAAAATTTTTCAGTATTTCAGTTATTTCAGTATTTTTTCATGTTGAAACAAGATCCAATCCGATCCAATTATAGCCAGCGCGAAAAATTCTTAACAGGCAAGATTCCCCAATACAACAATTCAAGTACTGTATGTCTAGAATGTACAATTCAAGCCTAACAACTTAAACTCCCTACTTTGATTACGATTTGGGATCAGATGTGACGTATGCCTCATACTTATAACAGGCATGCATGAAGATGCCTACCAATCACTTATATTGACCAATACAAGTAATACTCATATTAATTATTTTCAGGTTTTTTTAGAGTTATTCAATAAACTCTTCTTTTAATGGTCAAAATGAAGAGAAAGCGCCAGTCTGTCTCCAAAAAGAAATAAGGAACTGCATAGTGATAAAAAAATATTTAAATTTATAGTGTAGCTGAGATAATATGTGTACGCGGTAACAACGTAGTAGTGAGTTTGCTGATTTATTTCTTTGTAAAATCTGGGGTCGGAAACCGGAGGAATCCGCTACTATTACATTGATGGATTTCAGAATAACTATATTCGAAACATTGTAAACAAATACAAATTTATTGTGCCAAATATAAAATAAAGATAAATTCATTTCAAAACATTGATCAAAGCCAGCCAATAATTCAGCCCATCTAATATGGAGTAGAACCTTCGTAGGCTTACAGAACTGCTTAGTTCTAAGAGCCAACGCATCATGGCATGGATGTGAAAAGGACTTGAACACATGTGGGAATATGGATTACCATGATATTTGAATAGCGTCCCATAATCGTTATATTGGATGGTGACGGACCTAAATATCTGACATCCCCAGATGTTTGACGGAGTTCACAAGACAAGGTAATAGTGGTAGTAGGGTTGTAGGAGCGTCAGCGACTAAGGCCATATTGCTCCGTATATATTGTCTGTAAATTGCGTGTGTTCTGAGGTCGATTTTCTGTTTGCTAGATGAAAAACCCGATTTTCCGGGAGGAAAAAAAAAAAAAACCATGCTACCTTCTCCTAAGACCGACTAACTCAGCTACGTTTTCCTCCCAGTGTGGGGGAGGATGGCAATTCTAGCAACTATGCTACTCATCTCAGGGAAATGGGAGCAGGAGGAGGGTGAACTCTTCAGTGTGTTCATAAAGCCATTTCTGCACGTCTTTGGCATGGTGTAATACTCTGCTTAAAGACGCCATTACCATCAGAGAACAGTTAGAACATCGAGGCATGTTGTGAGAAATGATGATGCGGTAAAGTCTTTTATCAAGCGTTCTTAAACATCTATTGCAGGACCTAAGGTATCCTAGCAAAATATTCCTGAGACCAGAACACTACTACAAATTTGTACCATGCAATAAGAATCAATTTACCTTCTACTTGTTGCCACATACATACTCTCACAAACATGAAACTAAAATAAATGCAATTTTCCCAACCACGTTTCTTGCCACAACAAGTGAGATGTGCAGGGTGGCCATAATTAAATTATCTCTATTCCGAGCCCTCTGTGGCGTTAAGTAATAAGCGGAATGCTGCCAAAATTAGTAAGTAAACTAGTCAAGGCATGGGGAAAGGATCCCGTGAAAGAAAAAATAGTTCAAAATTGTGCCGATAGGGGATAATATGGCGCTGTACAAGAGAAAATACATGACAAAATACCAACAAATAAATAACTAAGACAAACCTTAATGAAATTACAAATTTTTATTTGTGCTCTGCAAAAAAACAGAAAGAAACTAAATTGCACTAAAGTTTTAAATTCTAACTAAAAAATAAGATACCTAAGAGAGCAGAAAATTTGCATATGAGTTAATTTAATTTTACCAGCAGAGAGCTATAAAGGCACAACGCGAACATCGTAAGAGTATTCTGAAAGTTTACTGTTAACAATGCGTCTCACTCTGCCTGATCGCATTTTAATTGCAAAGTTCTTTTACGTTAATGGATGCAATGCAGCAGCTGCTCTGCGTGAATTTCGATGCTGTATGACCTTATGTCAAGGTCCTTTATCAGCTGCGGCAGTTAGAAGGATGATTAACAAATTTGAGGAAACTAGGTCCTTTGTTGTTAAGCCTGGAAGAGGAAGGAAACCTGTTTCACCTCAGGTAGCAGAAAAAGTTGCAACGGCTATCGTCAACCGACCCATAGATACAGCTGCTGGAACTAGTAACAACGCACGGGGAGTAGCAAGACAATTGGATGTCCCATATTCCACTGTGTGGAAAGGTTTTCAGAAACTAATCCACTATTTCCATACAAGACCAGTCGCCAGCATCAGCTGCAAAGAGATGATCCTGAAAAACGAATGGCATTTGTTTTAACGTTTTTGGCCAGAACGGAAGTGGACGATGGCTGGCCATGCAACATTCTTTGGGGAGATGAAGTCCATTTTTATCTCGATGGGACTGTCAACACTCAAAACTGCCGAATATGGACTGCAGAAGCACCGCATGCTATTCAGAAAATCCCATTGCACTCGCCAAAAATCACTGTCTGGTGTGGTGTGACTTCATTCATCCTAGGGCCATACTTTTTCGAGGAATTGCACCCAACAGGAGCAGCCACCTGTTCCGTTACAGCACAAAGATATCATCACATGCTGAGCAGTTACATTACTCTTCAACTGCGGCAAACAGGATTCTTGGATGAGACACTTTTTATGCAAGATGAGGTTCCTCCTCATATACAACGACCAGTACAGCAGCTTCTCCGGTATCACTTTACTGCAGAAAGTGTGATTGAGTGATTAGTCGTTTGTTTCCCATTGCATGGCCACCACATTCGCCTGACCATACACCGTGTGATTTTTGGCTGTGGGGTCACTTGAAGGCCAATGTCTATCGAGGAAGTGTCCCTAACCTGGCTGTCTTAAAGGACAACGTAACGCAGCATGTGCGGAACATTTCTCCAGAGATGTTGCATTCTGCAGTCGAGCACACTGCGCATCGAATGCAATTTCTGGTCCAGAACAATGGTAATCACATCGAAAACCAACTCCACCATCACCGACATCATCGACCATCGGGAGTAAACTGTGAGTGAGTTTGGAGCTGTGAAACCATTTCCTCTGGAAGTTTAGTTCAGTTTGTTTTTTTGCAAAGAGCACAAATAACAATTTGTAATTTCATTAAGATTTGTCTTTAGTTATTTATTTGTTGGTACTTTTCATGTCTTTCCTCTTGTACAGCTCTATATTATCCCCTATCGGCAGATTTTGGAACTTTTTTTTTTTTTTCACGGGATTCTTCTCCCCATGCCTTGAATAGTTTACTTACTAATTTTGGTGGCATTCCCCTTATTACTTAGAGCTACAGAGAGCTCTGAATAGGGATACTTTAATGTTGGTGATATGCAATCAGGAGAATTATGTCTGCTCTAATATCCCATCCGATGGAGAGCATATCGAATACTCCTGCTGAAAAGTGTTCTAGACTAAATGCATTGCAATCAATGATGCCATCGTGATTGTTTTCTTAGTGCGCAGGAACCGTGCAATTCTCTCTCATCTCTTTCATCCACTTTGGTTCTTTACCACAGGCTCTATGCATAGCAGACGAAAGAAACTGGTTGTTTCGTCTGTTATGCTTGGTATAGTCGCACAAAAGTCAGTTGGGAGCAGTTCACTAGACCCGCTATCTCGGTGATGGACACATCTCCTTGTACTACCTTGTAATGATACTGCAAACGTAAAGGTCAAAACAATCAGGTTTGCTAAAATAGCGATGACAGAGAACTCACACAGTGTTACAACCGCAAAGATGATTGGATAAAGTCCCGAGAAAGTAACAGGGCTGCCAAAACATTCGTAAAAAATATTAGTCCAAAGCGTGCCCTCAGGACTTGGTTTTAGGGCATACTTCTTGAAATATAGTTCTTGATGAGTGGTTACATCACTTTACTCCTGACTCCACCCAGTAGTTTATGCTGTTGACCTGGTTCTTGTAGTGTATGGTAATTCGCTAAGCGACTTTGAAACCAAATATAAGATACGATAACAGCTGACTAACTGTTGCTCCTACTATAAGCTTAGTTTCAAGATAGAAGAGTAAAAGGATGTTACTTAAAGGCCACATTGATAGACACTGCCCACCTGTCATACAAATTAGACCAATTCTTATATGCCACGACACGGAGATTCTCTTCCAGTAGTACCCTAGGAATACTACTGGAAGGGTACGAAAAGATATGAGAGTACCCCAGGAGTACTACTGGAAGACAATTTGCATTTTACCAAACGTAATATCCTTAACTCAACCAAAAAATACTTTGCAACCTCAGTGCATATTATCAGATGTGGCAGGGGCTTGAAACTGGAGTTTCATGACTTTATGTAAAGGGTGGTTATAAAGTCCTTTCCTACTTTAAAAAAAAACTCGAAACCTATTGCTCGATTTGTTTAACAAATCAACAAATTTCGGGGGAGGGCACTTCTCTGAACTGTGCAACCACAGAAAATTCTCTCCTCTCTCAAAAGATCAACGCTAAGGTTGGTCGTATGTCAAACTTAGAAGCAAATACTGTTATCTACTGCTCTGCATGAGTTGTTGTTATGTTTTTAAATAATTAGCATCACCTAACATGTAAATCCGCTATGTATTTAAAATTTCAGACGCTGCTGGGACAACCGTTTTGAAGCTTACTGGCTTTTCATCAGCTGCTAATGAAGGGTGACCTCCATTAACGAATGTGTGAATAACGTGTTTTGTCTAAACGAACAGCCAAGTGTGTGGAAGAAAAACTTCCATTAAAAGATTTCCTGCTCCTTTTCAATAGCATGTTCAAGGGGTTCACTACCTGGCCAATTTGTAACAGTGAGCAGCACCGCCAGGGATGACAGACATGGCCTGCTTGATAAGGGCCAGTCATACGACACACACAGGATGAATACACGGCGTGTTACCTAACACACATTTCACTGGTTTAGATAAGCAGAGTTTCTTCTCAGTAACACAAGTGCGGATATTATTATTATTAGCATATGGTCCAAGGATGCTTGAGGCTTATGCTGCACCAGCCATAAAATAAAATAAAATAAATAATTAAATTTCTGAATCGTTTCTAAGAGAGAGAAAACAAGAATCAGAAATAGAAGGGAATCACCAAGAAAGAGAATAATGATGATATCCAGCTCAGGATCCTGGGTGCACCAAGCTCATACTCACCAGATGTGAGCCCCTGGGGGTAAATGTGAGAAACAATCCGCAGCCCGCTCAGAGAGAAATATAATACACGTCTGTTTTATATTGCATGCTACGAACACTTGGTTCTGTTACTGGGAGAGCGCTTGATCTAATTAAAAGCATAGGTTTTGCTAATTAAGTGGACACTTAGTGTATATGGACCTTTCCAAAAGGTTACAGAAAAGAGCGACAAGATTGGCAAAGGGTACGAATTGACTTTATTATCAAAAGACACTTGAGTTATTTATGCTACCGCGTTTGCAAACAAGGAATCTATTAGGTAAAATGATCAGAGGTGTTTAAAGCTTTAAAACGTATGAACTGAATGCCGAAGGAATCTTTACACGAAATTTAAAATGAGAGGAGATAACTATAGAATTTCAAAAAATTTTCCTTTAGTCAACAAATGACTGAGTAATTAATAATTAACTTCCACCTACTCATTTATTTGAAGTTTAAATAAATTAAATTTTAAGTGGAATTGGATAAATATTTGAAATAAGTAAATGAAAGACATAAGAAAAGTGACACGACTATACATTTTTTTAAGCTGTTGTTAAATATCTTTACTTCTTATCATCATAACACCTTCCATAACCCTGCCAATAGTATAATCCTTATTCTTAACATTTATTATCAGCATGAAGGATGGGTGTCACACCAATATTGACAGGATGGTCGGGATGGTCGTTACTTGTTGCATATGCCACATCTCTTTGATCTCCTGTCTTAGGTTCGTGTACTTACTGATTTTTCCCCATGGGTTTTCTGCAGGTTGCCAGTGTTGGGTACCGCTATGTTAATCAGGTAGGTAGCCTTTTCCTTCTTGTCCACAAGGGTTATGTCCGGTCTGTTGTGCTGGAGAGAGAGAGAAAACAAGAGTCAGAAGTAGAAAGGAATCACCAAGAAAGAGAAGAATGATGATATTCAGTTCAGGACCCTGGGTCTGCCAAGTCCATACTCACCAAATGTGGGCCTTTTGGGAGCGAGAGCTGCTTGTCCATTCAAGATGATCACACACTAACTGCCCTTCAACTTCGAAAACCAATAATTCAATTGTTCGTGCTCGTGATCAGGCGTGATCGATGTTTAAATATCCGCGAAGTTGCTGGTGAATTTTGTATTTCTTATAGGATATATCAATCAAGTTTCACAGAATATTTAGGAAAGCGACGCATTTCAGCCAAATTTGTACCTTACATCCTCACTGATATCACAGAGAGCGACAAGTTCTCACATATCAAGATCTTCGTCAATATGCTGCTGTTGAGTAGAAATTAGTCAAAAATCGCGTATTTGTTATTTTGTCACTGACACTATAGAGTCGTTCTTCCCACACTGAGTGGAAAAGGCCCGGGTTCGAATCTCGTCGATGATGCGAGGAACTTTAATGAGCTTTTTTCACTCCGTGGCTGAGTTAGTCGGTCTCAGGAGTAGATAGCAAGGTTCCCCCCCCCCCAGAAACTGGAGTTTTTTCGTCCAGCAAACAAGCAAATCGACCAGAGAACCCAAGCAATTTACAGACAAAATAAATATATGGGTAGATGTAATCATTTACGAGGACCCTAATATCATAATTTTTTGACACTACAGTGTCCAGCAAAAGAAGAAAATCGACCATAGAACACACGCAATGAACAGACATAAGACACATAGCACGGCAGAAGAATTTAATTATTCGGGTAGCCTAAAAATAATATTACTGACACTATAGAGTCATTATCAGAGTTAACGATATCTGTGAATATTATCTGTTACTAAATCACCGTCTACTCGTAACGAATACCACGTGTCTCGTTATTCGTTAAGAGTACGAGTAAGCACTGACAGTTACCGGTTGTTGTAGTAGGTTTTTAAGAGCATCAGCGACTAAGGCTATATTGCTCCATGTGTATTGTCTGTAAATTGCGTGTGTTCTGTGATCGATTTTCTGGAAGAAAAACCCGAGTTTCCAGGAGAGAAAACTATGCTACTCTCGCCTGAGACCGACTACCTGAACCACGTTGTGAAAAAGACCCATAAAAATTCCTCCTGTCATCGACTGGGCTTGAACTCAGGTCTTTTCAGCCCAATATGGGGAGAACGACGATCCTACCAACGTGCTACCCATGAGTTGGTGAGCAGGCTTAATGTGTCACGCAGTGTGACATTAAGCTAAAGTGCCCTCTTCCGCCCTATAGATGTCCCTTATACCTTTCTGAAGTATCTCACTGTCCCCTCATTTCATCATTATTTTATGGTACACCACCATACCGAATTTTGTCCTGCTTCATCGCAAACTGCACAAGTTACACCACGTTTTCTGCGTGTTCTGTTAATTTTGTCAAGCAGTATATATCTACTGCTGATCCGTACTCCGTTTCTTTCATTACTATTAGTGATGAATCGTGGGTATATGGTTATTACTCGAAAAAAGTCCCCGTCTTCTCAATGGAAGACTTTGTCTTTCCCAAAAATTCAATTCTGTAGTGTTGTAAAGTTTTATCTCTCATATGATCAAGTTATGTCACCTTATTGGAAAATATACATTTTTAGAGACCTTCCTATTTAATTAGTAAAGGCCTATACAGCCACATAAGAGCGCCACCACTGTAGAAAGACTTGGCGATGATATTTTTCACCAGAAAACTTTATGAACGAGCTCAAGAATAAATCGATAATGCTAGGAAAGGTCAGTGGAACAAGGAGAAGAGGTCAGCAGAGAACATGCTGGGTTGACACCATCAAGAGTGACGTTGGCATAAGCATAAAGGACTTAGATCTGTTGAAGGCCGGATAGCATGGAGGCACTTGCCCATAAAGTCTCAGAAAGTCGGCTGCGACTGAACGGATGAAAACAACAACAACATACGATCAAGTTACAGACTTCTCCTATATCCAAATCCAGGTCCGAAGATGAATTTCAATAAAACTTAAAGCTAGACCATTTATTTAGTTATTGGGACTGTTTTGGTCCCAATAACTAAACCAAAATCTTCAATTTGCTCAATTTGAGTTTTTCATACCAATAAACTAATTAAATACTTCACGTGGTAAAGTGTCTTTTAATAAACTTTCTTATTTGGAAGTGCTTTGCCATCAGGGCCGGATTTTCCATTAGGCACTGGGCACAGTGCCTAGGGCCTACGAAGGAAGGGAAAACTAAAAAAAAACAAACGCTTCATTCTTTTCACTGTGACTAATGAAAAATGGGCTTAGAAAGCATGTGTGCAATCGACTTTAGGAGCTTCAATACACATATGCTATCTAGCGACTGTTCTCGAAATTAGAAGAATCTAAGTGATGGTCGCTCCATCATATTTGAAGTGATTTATCATTTATTATAGTTGAAACTTGAGTCACGTTAATTCACGTGATTTGCAGTCAAAGAATGAAAATAGAAGAAACATTTAACCCCCTCCTTCTTTTAGCACATTTCGGAATAAAAGTGCCTAGGGCCTACGAACACCAAAATCCAGCCCTGTTTGCCATAAATAAAATTGCTATAATTATTGTTGTTATAATCAGTTACCCTTCTGCTTGATCAACAATCTTCTGTTCCAAAAAAATTAAATAGTGGCAGAATGAAAAACATATCACACATTCAAAAATATACTCTCAAAAATATCAGCAGGCTCATAGGATCAAAAACCCAGGAAAATGTTGTGATATTATTATAAAATTAAATCCAAGGGATTACTAATTAGTTACTAATTAAGAAAATAATCGTACATTAAAAATGAAATAAAACTCAAGTTTTTTTGTAATTATGAAACTAAATATTTTCCGACCGTATGAATCTGGGAATTTTCCATGACTAAAAATTTAACTTCACTACTCATCTGAACTACCTGTCCAAAAAACTCACAAGAGCCATTTGGCTGGCAAAAAAAAAACCCTTCAACATATACACTCTGCCCTTATTATAACACAATTCATTTCCAAAATAATCAAGCGAAAAATTCTCTGTTTTACTTTCTTCAAGTCCATTTAATAGTCCATTTAATAGCACGGTCCTAATAGCCCAAAACAGAGCTCTCCTGTCACAAGCGGCTAAACTCATACTAACGAATCTACACAGAACTAAATATAACCACAATGTTACATCATTCCTCTCCTTTAATCCTGACTTTACAGTCTAGATATCTAGGGGAACACCTACCCACTCATCAGATAACTCCGGTATTTAATGTTTTTCTTGAATTGCAGTTGTCATGCATTAGCTGATCTCGATAATTTAGTGATAGCCAAGTCCTGCAGTTGTGTGCACTTTATGTCAACTACATGTGTAATATTATTTTGCCTTTCCTATTAATTGTACTCTATTCTAATTCTATGTGTCTTTACGCTTTACTGTACGCCCCTATAGCCCCTGTTGCATTAGTTGTCCCGGGGCAAGCTCAGCATTGTCAGCATGTTTATTATACTGTATTGATGGCACAACTCCAGACGGCCACGCTGGACTGACACTTTGTCCAGGATGCTTCTTGGACAAACCTGCAACCACTGGCTTGTCTGGAGCTGTTGTCTCTATGCATTGTAGAAACGAGTGACCGAGAGCTAATAAACGGAATTTATTATTCAGTAATCACCAAAATAGATTATTACAGTATTTTTAAAATTGTAATGACGAAAACTATGAGTATGAAGGTGTTACAGTAGCGCCCTCTTCAAACATCATACAGAAAGTGGTTGTATATATGAATTTGGCTTAAAGATACGCTTGCGCGATATGGGTAATTTGCACGATGAGTACTGAAATTTTCGATGATTTGGCATTCACTGTAATCGTCGTCATTTGTTGTGTGTAATTTTTTCCTTGACCATTTATTGAAAATATCGGTCAATCAAAAAATGGCATCCGTAGGTCAGTGTAGTTACTTAATTGCCGCTGTGTTCGGTTCCATAAGTTGTCTGCTTCGGATATATTGCTTGCCTCTTCCTGAAGTTAATTTAAGCGATAAGTGTGTTTTACCTCCTGGTTTAACTTTGCCCAAGTCAGAATTTATTTACCATGACACTACTACGGGTAATTATAAAAATAACTCAGCTTTGTGCCAGAGTTCTGGAACGAAGAATGAACTGTGCACGGCTGTTCTTTCCGGGTTTAATTATATTTGTAAGATTGGAGAAGAAGGGAAAAATATCTTTATTAAAGATGATGGAATGCCGACAGAAATGGATATTTGTGATACTTTCAGAAAATTGGAGAATCGTACAAAAGAATTCATTTTTAAGTTGGCCGACCCTGTCACACAAGATCTTTTGAGGTCTTCATATTTATGTTCCGTCTTATGCACCAAAAATTTTAAATCAGTATGCCAATTAGATTTGTGGATATATCAAGTCAGAGAAGCTTATGGTAAGCGTTTTATGGCTAATCAATTCTGCTTATCTAATTTCTACATATATAATAGTGAAGTAGGTCAACTTATGTGTACCCAGGGAACTACTGATATGATCAGGGATCATAATAATGCATATAATGCGTATACAGTTAATAGAATTGGATGACACTGCCGTCAACATAATTAAGCCTGCTGATCACTGTTGTCCATTTAAAAAAACTTCTTTTAACATTGAGCCAATACTAATATTTATATACATGCCTTTTTGTAAATATTGAAATGTTTTTTCCATATAAAGAGAAATCAAGAGTTGACACATGCAGATTATGATTATTGATTTCTTGAATAATTGTATAAATTGCGTTTGTCTTATTTGTACTGTTTCGGTATATTTTAATCATTCTAAATTAAGCATGTTGGCAGTCTAATTTTTTCACAGCTTCCCTAAGTCCAGGATTATCAATTAAATTTTACAATAGTTTAGAACACAGAGATTACAATTTGGTGTTGTATTCATGCATATCTGTGTAGGCTAAATCCTTATTTTTCATGCCACTGTGCTAAAATATTGATTTGACCCAGGAAACAATTTATTTGTATACCTGGAAAGTCTGCTTTTCAGTGACACATCCACAAGTAGCTGTTTTGGCTGGAAAATATTTTTCATATTGAAACTAGAAATAACATTAGTTATAGTTGATCAGGTGGCTTTAATACAAACCCCAGATGTGTAAATTTAGAATTGAAAATAATTGGGCAATATTGAAAGGAATGACATGGGGGGGGGAAACCAGGAAAAATTATGTATAGAAGAATTATGTAAATTATATATTGTCAGTGAAAGAACCATAAGAACAGTGGTCACAGAAGTTTGCAAGGGACTTGTATTGAAGGATTGTGCTTTGGTGATTTAAGGCCCTATTACCAAAGCAGTAAATTATGCAATGTGATAGAGAAGTTTGAGGAGATGAGTAATTTACCTATAATTATTAAGTTAAATGTTTGCAGGGGAGGAAGATACACCAAGGTGACTGGAATTGCTCATCATACAGGAAATAAAATAATTAAACTGGTAAGCTAAATAATTAAATTAAATCACACTCTCTGCATATAAAAAAGATGACTGAACACTAAACTATAAAATTATATTTAAATAAAGGTTAGGTTAATTTAAATCCTTCATGGTTTTGATTTTAATTAAGAACAGCTGATATTTTCTGTGGATCTAATGCCAGAACTCCTCATGGCACGGTGATTGGAATCGCATTTAGTAGAATGGGTGTTACTTGGAGTGGAACATAATCAGATGTTTTATTTATATAGTTCTAGCAAGATACACCCAACTTCTGTTATCTCAACAGCTCTGGAACTAGGGTGATGACATCATTCAATTTCAAACCTTGGTTGTTAATGGTACAAAGGAACTGAAACTGATTATTTTATGATATGGGTAAGGTTGCTTGGACTGTTGAGGCCTATGGAAAGGACATTCTTGTGGCTTGCTGTTCTGCTGTTCATTCTTTCTGTTCTGTTCATTCAGGGAACAGTGGGTTGCACACAAACAAAGGTTGTCAGGTGGATCTTCATAATGTTTTTACCTGTTTTTCCTTACAGCAAGTCAAAAATCTTAATTAAATCCTAATTAGTTTAAGTGGGATATTATTATCTGCTCACAAAGGAACTGGATGCCCAAAATAATTTTGATATCATATACTTGGATTTCAGAAAAGCTTTTGATATGGTTACGTATAAAAGACTGCTGTACAAATTGGAGTAGTTTGGCATAAAGGACGTTGCTGCTCTGTATAAAGGGATTGAGTAGAAGAAAGGTTAAGTGGAAGAAGACAGAGTGGTAATCAATAAGCACTGCTCTTCGTGAACTAAAGTTATTAGTTGAGTCCTCTAGGGTTTGGCCCTTAGTTGAGTCCTCCAGTTTTGGGCCCTTGTTGTTTTCTATATTTATCAGTGATATTGGTGAAGGCATATGAGGCCTAATTTCCAAGTTTGCAAATGATACAGAGGTTGGTGGTTAACTAACGATAGTATGCTACACTAGCGTAGCTACCGTTTTTCAGGCCTGGAGGCAAAGAACATGTTCGGGCACTTACTTAATTGATGAAAATTGCAAAAACAGGAGACAGCCAAAGACGCCGGACCCCTAAAGGGCTCGGGCCCGGAGGCAATTGCCTTGCCTGCCTACATGGTAGCTATGCCACTGGTGTGCTATTGCAACAGAATCTAGAAAAGTAAGGCAGAAGGGCTGAGAAATGGCAACTGAAGTTACCATTTTTCAGAGTTGCCCCAGAGTAACATACCAACTATGTGGTATTCCACTAAGGGTAGTAGTGGAAAATGAAAAAGACCTGGGGGTAATTGTGAAGTCGGATATGAAGTACTCTGAGCAGTGCAGAGGCTGCAGAACAGCTCATGGTGTTTTTTCAGTGATACACAGGAATTTTGTTAGCAGGGATAAGGAGGTGATTATTCCATTGTATAAGGTGATCTGATTGAGGTGTTTAAGACTTTGAATGGATTGAACAATTGCAACGATCCTTCCTCTGGTTCAGACTACACACGAGAGGGTATAAATTCAAATTAGCATCAGAATTAGTAGAGGCATATGATGCAAGAAAGCAAGCTTATGCAGCATCAGCCAAAAAAAAAAAAAAAAAACCACTTCCATTTTACCCCCCCCCCCCCATTTGTTCGAAATACCTGTCTAGCTGAGCCTTAAATTTATTTAGGCTATCAACTTCCACCACAAGGGATGGAAGTCTGTTCCACCAACCAACCACCCGCTGGCTAAAGGCAAATTTCCGCACATCTATCCTATATGTCTTTCCTCAATCTGAATTTGTGACCTCTCAGGTGATTATTCTGAGCAAGAGGAAGAATCCCCGCCATTGAGCATGCTCAAACCATTCAAGGCTTTATACACCTCTATCAGGTCACCTCGCTGGTGCCTAGTCTCCAGACACTGTAATTTGAAAAACTTAAGCCTTTCTTCGTAAGAGCAACCCTTTGTTCCATTCACTAATTTTGTTGCCCTTCTCTGTACTCGTTGCAGTAGCTCTACATCCTTCTTGAAATGAGGCCTCCAGACCTGTATACAGTATTCAAGGTGTGGCCTGACCATTGCCACACCTTGAATACTGTATACACAAGGGAATAATCACCTCCTTATCCCTGCTAGAAAAATTCCTGTATATCATTGACAAGACACCATGAGCTACTCTTGCAGCCCATCTGCACACTGCTCAGAGAACTTATGTGCCTGCACAATTACTCCCAGGTCCTTTTCATTCTCTGCCACTGTCAGTGTAGTACCACAGAGTTGATACGTTGTTCTGGGGTTGCTGTTTTCCATATGTAGTACTTTACATTTGTCAATGTTAAACTTCATTTGCCACCTCTCAGCCCATCTGCTCAACCTTTTCAGATCCTGTTGCAAATTGAGGAAAGATGGGTTTGCAAAATGGATGTGTGGAAGTTTGCCTTTAGCCAGCGAGTGGTTGATTGCTGGGATAAACTTCTCTATCTGTTATGGAAGTCGACGCTTAAATAAAATCAAAGGACAACTACTAGACAAACTATTGGACAGAATGTATAGGTGAAATAGGAAGGTTTTTTTTTTTTTTATTGTTTTCTTGCATCGTTTGTCACTACTAATGCTAAAAAAACTGTAAACTAACTAAGCTATCACATTTCTAGAGATGTGATGCACCACAAAAGAGACCACAGCATTAGGGATGCCATCTGCCATAAACCAGCAGACATGGGAAGCCCTTGATTTCAGTTGCAGTCACTCTCTCTATACTAAGTTGGGTATTATCAAGAGTGTTACCCTGTGGACCTACCGAATAATGACATCAGCTCAGAATTAGATTTCATCAAATGTACCTTAAAACAAAATGATTACCCTACTTCTCATCTGGTTGACAAAAAAAAATCAGGGATATCATATAATAGTTTTAAGCCTCTCATCCCATGCAATTTCTTCTAGCCTCACTAACTGGCTATCTGTTCCTTATATTTCCAGACTAGCATAATCTAACATCTCAGTGTATTTCACCAGTGGGTAAAAAATAAAAAATTACTTCCCTCTGTCCCTTCCTTCCCCCACCCATCAAGGGAAAATGCAAATTTGCATAAACAGGGTAATTGTACATGAAAGCAATTCGTTTCTTTCAAAAGTGCACAAAACACACCAGGTTATGGTGTATTAATGTTTTAATTTGTTTACCCTTTAATTCTATCATAAACAAATGCTTGTGATTACCAAACTTATTAATTATTCATTTGCTGAAATGTGCAATTTACTTCAACAACTGACTATCAACAGCATGTATTAGCCACTTTTAATTGTTTATCAGGATTAAAGAACAGACTGGAGTGAAATTGTTAAGCATAATGTCTGAATGTCATGGGCTCAGCTATAACCTCAAGGTGTTCTCCACAAATCACTTTCAGAATATATGAGCATAAAGAGTTTTAATTATATGCTGTTCTCCTGCCAGCTATTTAATTAATTGCAGTCTTAACCATGTTTAATCCAGATATTCTACACTGTCTTTTCCCTGAATATGCATAGACCGTTTTGTCTAGTTCTGCATTCAGAGATACACAGCCTTACCCACAAGTTGCGACCATCAAGCATTTATGAAAAACAGCCTGACAGCCCTTCTACACTGCAGCTACAAGAAACACTACAAGTACACTGACCTTCTATGCTACAAGAGCAGCCAAGAGGAAGAGGATACCCTACCTATTATTTCAGATGGTCAGTTTTGATTCCTTTTTACTAGTGAAAATCATTCTGCCATTATGAATCATTGTGTCTGAGTAATTCTGGTAGTAGGTCCAGAGAAAATATCAGTTCCTAGCATTTTAAAATTATGTGAATTATTTTAACCTTTCTGTTTAAATATAAATTTTTAATTTAAAGTCTTAAGTTGTTCTTTTTGCATGTAACCAGTTTCTGAGGCTGTTGTTGATGAGATTATTGTTGTGATGATTGAGACTGCATTACACAATTTATATTTGTCTCCTGTTACTCATTTTTTATCCAGTTGCATTTGTTTGCTAGTGGTAGAGAAGTTGAGCACGAACCCTTTCGTGGTCATTTGTTTTCAAGTGCTGTGACACATATTACACTGACACTCGTATAAACTGCTTGTGGTGTAGTAGCACACTCCAAGTGATTCTGAGAAGCCTTTGGATTTTTTCCTTCAGTTCCTAGCTAGGCTGGTAACTGTCCTTGAACATTCTATAGATTGACAAGGCACACCTTCAGCTAAACAGTAATGTCAACGCTCAGAATTGTCAGATATGAGGAATTTCACGTCAACATGTCATTGACAAATTTTCCACATTACTGTGATGTGGTTACCACTATGTTTTTTATAGGCTCCTTCTTTGAAGTGGTTCAGCCACATGGTTTTCTATGTTGACTTCTACATAATACTGTGAATTTCTCACTTGTGTTATTTCCAAATTTCAAGTTAGAGGCTACTTGGGTACATGATTTTTATGCAGGATGGAATACCATATTTATTGCTTGCCCACTGATAATAGTAGGTTTCTTGCACATTTTCCAAAAACTTAAATAATTTCTAGTCTGTTCCCCACTGCTTAGCCATCTCAGTCATCCAACCTCAATCTGTGCAAATGTTTGTTGTAAGGTTATTTGAAAGACTAATTCTAGTACATATTGAAACACTGGCATACATAAAAGGCAACATAAAAATGCATATGGAAACATTTGGAATGAAATATTACATGCAACAGTTGAGAGTGTAGTTCTTTGGTTCCAGCATGTTGTTGAGATCCGCAGACATTGTATTGAACAGTTTGATCATTATGATATCTGCTATGGGCACTGTTTGCAATCTGAATAAACTGTTGCACTCCTACAGTGTATAGTATATTTTCCCTGTTGGCACTTTACAAAATTAATTTTACTTTTCTGTTTATACATATTTTATGTAGTATTGCTTTATGTAGGTGGTTAATATTAGTTTGTTTCTCAGTTCTTTTCTCCAAGACTAATTTATAATAGTCTGCAGCAGTGTTAGTAAGAATCATCCATGCTATGAAAAGTCATCCCACAAGCTTCTGTAACATGTAAGGTAGGTGCCCCAGTCCCACGAGATATGCACCTAGGAGTTTTGTTTTGGAAGTGGGAAGGGGAATAACTGGAATATAGAAAAAAAATAGAGAAAATTGATTACTCTTCCCCTTAGTCTCTTTGTAGGCGGGACTGAAGCCAACAGTCACATTCATTCTTTGAGTGCTAGGCATTCCTAGCACCCACTGAATGTGATGACTTGTAATATGATAGTGATCAGACATTGAAAGGAGTATGAAAATAATGCTCACCAAAATGGCGCATAATAGTCTTAGATGCTAATGCACCAATAAAATCATAATCAAAGCTCACCAAAATGATCGAATGATTGCTCACATTATTTCTCACTAGCCTGAACTGGAAACTCAGCATTTGCATTGATAAATAAGAGAAGCAAGGCCTGGCCTTACGGTTACAGGAGAATCTTGTAAATACAATATAAAGCACATATCATTCTCATGATAAAGGCTAAGAAATTATATTTCTTGTAATACTATAACTAATTTAAAACTTTTTGAATGTAACTGTATAGTGGTGTATGAGGTGCAGCAGTAAAGTTCCCGGGCTGGGGCTTTTGCAGTTATGTTTGATGAATTTGAAAATAAACAGAAGTGGTATGTTGTAGATCAAACGTCCTCCAACAGATTGCCCAGTAGGCTGACAGGTTACAATTAACAACCAGTTTTGTTAGTAGTGTTAATATCCTGTGCTATGATTTTGCAGTGGAGCAGTGAATGAATATCAAATTTTGCTTTAAACTGGAAAAATATGCAACAGAAATGTATGAAATGTTAAAAATTGTTACATGGTGACAAAATGTTTTGAGTGATATAAGCGGTTAAAAGATGGACGTGAGGATCTTCACGATCACCCAAGAAGTGGGCATCTGTTAGCCTCTTGAAATGAGTTGCACAAGTTTGGGAAATTGTGGCAAGAGATCATCATTTGCCCTTAGAATGATGGCTGCTGTGTTGGATATAAATAAGGAGACGATTTGTCAAATTCTGCATGAAGATTAAAGGAAACGGAAGATCTGTGCAAAATTTGTCTCACAGATGAGCAGATGCAACGAAGAGTGTCATCATATGAAGGCATCATCCAGACTTGTCAAGACAATCCTAATTTTCTGAACTGTGTTGTCACTGGAGATGAGTTAGATGTTTTGGTATGATCCAGAGATTATTATTATTAGCCATATGGTGCAAGGAAGCCTGAGGCTTATGCTGCACCAGCCAAAAAAAAAAAAAAAAAAAATTCTGCATTACCCTGAGAGAGAGGGTTGGGGGGAGAGAGAAAAGTAGAAGGGAATCACCAAGAAAGAGAAGAATGATGATATCCAGCTGAGGACCCTGGGTTTGCCAAGCCCATACTCACCAGATATGAGTGCCAGAACATGCAGTGGACTTCAAAATCATCACAATGTCCAAAAAAGTTTTGTTTACAGAAGTTCAGGATCAAGATAATGCCGATCATGTTTTTCAACGATTAGTTTGTGATTCACAAGGAATTTGTATCCGAAGGGGAGAGAGTGCTGCATTCTATGTATAGGTACTTCTTCAAAGATTATTGAAGTGCATTTTGCAAGTGAGACTACAATTTTGAAAGAAAGACAGCTGGTTCTTGATGCATGACAATGCCCCCACCATTCTACAATTGTTATGAAGACATCTGACAAAACATGGTATTGTACAGATCAACCATCCACCCTACTCTGACATCTGAGTATGGGCTTGGCACACCCAGGATCCTGAGCTGGATACATCATTCTTCTCTTTCTTGATGATTCCCTTCTGACTCTTGTTCTCTCTCTCTCTCTCTCTCTCTCTCTCTCTCTCTCTCTCTCTCTCTCTCACTCTCTCTCTCACTCAGGGTAATTCAGAAATTTTTTTTTTTTGGCTGGTGCAGCATAAACCTCAGGCTTCCTTGCACCATATAGCTAATAATAAATCTAGCACCAGCAGACTTCTTCCTTTTCCCAAGGTGAACTCGTACTGTCCTCGATACAGCGAATACATGCGGAGATAGGAGAAATCCCAGGTGCTGTCTGATACAAATATACCTTATACCTGAGTGTAGTACCACCCAGTTGATATGTTACTCTGGGGTTACTGCTACCCATATGTAGCACTTTACATTTGTCGATCTTAAACTTCAGTTGCCACCTCTTGGCCCATCTACTCAACTTTTCTAGATCTGGTTACAGTAGTGTACTGTCATTAGTGTAATTAACAACCCTACCAACCTTTGTATCATCTGAAAATTTGGACATTAAGCCTGATATACCTTCATCGATATCATTGATAAATACAGAAAACAATGGACCCAACACTGAATGCTGGGGCACTCCACTAATAACATTAGTCAATGAAGAGCAATGTCCATTGATTACCACTCTGTGTCTTCTCCCACTCAACCATCCCTTTATCCATAGCAGCAATTTGCCCCCAATGTCATACTGCTCCAATTGTATAGTAGTCTTCAATGTGCAACAGTATCAAAAGCTTTCCAAAAATTCAAGTATATGATATCAAAATTGTTTTTTGCATCCAGTTCCTCTGTGACTACATCATATCATAATATCCAGTCAAATTGGTGAGACAAGACTTCCCTTTAACAAACCCATATTGTGTCTGAACTGTAACTTCAGTCTTGTCTAGATGATCCTGCAGTGCTTCTTTAACCAGTGTGTCCATTAATTTCCCTGGAACAGAAGTTAAACTAACAGGTCTGTAATTACTTGTATCACCTTTTGATCCTCCTTTGTGAATTGCGGTTATATTTGCCCATCTACAGTCCAAGGGGACCAATCTGATTCATCCCCTTCCTTCTAGAGTTTATGCAAGTAAAGAACTCTTTGCTGTTTTTCTTTGCATCCTTTTACCAAAGATTTTCTGTTTCTTAACTAACAGCATAACCCCCCCCTCCAATCCTTCCTGTACCCATTGTACTTCCCAAATTCCAGTTCTGCATTCCTTATCTCTGTGTGACACCACGTCTCTGATATTCCAAGAATATCTGCCTTTGATGTTTTGACCAGCACCTCAAATTCATCAGATTTATTTACAAAACTCTTAGCATCGGTGCACACATGCAAGTATACATGCACCTGTTCTTATTCTTAGCTGCCCTAACACAGCCCATGTATTTACTGGTTCTGCGATGACTGCCATTCAGCCACATTCGCCATAGTCAACCATTCTAATCAGTCATGTTTACTCCAGAAGAAAAGGCATGTTGTGTTTTGTTGCTAGCCAAGTAGAAATCAATTATTACTGTGCAACGTATGTTTTTTAGATGTGAATTTAATAAAGATCCTTCACATGAGAATAATATCAGAAGATGGTTTCGTCAATTTGAAGACACAGATAGTGTTTTAAAATAGAAAAGCACAGGAAGACCAAGTACATCAGATAAAGTTGTGGAAAGAATTACACAATCTTGCATTCACAGCCCAGCAAAGTCAGTTAGTCAATGCATGACGTGTTACATAAACGACTTAGACTGCACAGTAAAATCTAATTTTTGCATCAGATTCAGTCTGACAAACCACAGCATGTTGAATATGCAAATTTTCTGTTAAATCGTATTGATGATGAACCAAATTTCTTAAACACAATCATGTTTGTCAGTGAAGCTATGTTTAATGTCAGTAGATGCCTCCATCATCATAACTGCCGGATATGGGGAGCAGAAAATCCTTGTGTGGTTAAAGAACATATTTGTGATAGCCCAAGGGGGAATGTTTGGTGTGGATTAATGTGTGATCGTATCTTCAGGCCATATTTCTTTGTGGAGAACACAATTAATGGAGAAATTTACCTGGACATGCTAGAAAATTTTATTTTCCCTCAATTAAAAGAAAGTGGCCTCTCAAACATGGGGCACCACCACACTTCTCAGCAATTGTTATGTATGTTCTTAATGTAAAATTTCCTGGAGGGTGGATTGGCACCTAGGAGCCCTGAATTGCCACCTCTTCATTTTTTTCTTTTGGGGCTATGCAAATAATTATGTTTACATGTGGAGCATTTGTGACTTGGACCAGTTGAAACAAAGAATCCAAGAAGCTGCTGATCAGGTACCAAGATATATGCTGCAGTGTGTATGGAATGAAGTAGAATATAGATTAGATATATGTAGAGCAACAAATGTTGTGTAACAAGTTTGTAACAAGCCTAGTAGAAATTTACTAAGCTTGTTACAAATTATGTGATATACTGTTTAAAATTAAATTTCATTTCTTTAATATCTTTATCAGTTTCCCAATTAATGGCTATTGAAACCCCACTATTCTTTTTCGGACACCCTCTATATTGTGCAAAAAGGAAAGGTGGAATAGGACCGGAATTGTTGAAGCCAAACAAAAAAGGTGCCTGTGGTGAATGGGCTCTATCCAATTATATTAAGTTAGGCAGCAAAGGAGGTGAGTAAACCCTTAGTCATAATTATGAGCATATCTGTGGATTCACTAGGGGTCCCTGTGGACTTGAGATGTGAGAATGTATCCCCAATTCACAAAGGAGGATCAAAGGGTGACACAAGTAATTACAGACCAGTTGGCATAATATCTGTTCCCGCAAAAATAATGGAGTTGTTGGTTAAAGTAATAATGCAGACCATTTAGACAAGAATGCAGTTAAACTGCAGTCCCTGGGTTCATTTCTGGGCCCATTGGTATTTTCAGTTTTTATTTCTGATATTGAAGGTATATCAAGCTTAATGTTTAAGTTTGCAGATGATACAAAGGTTGTCCGGGTGGTTAACAAGAATAATTAAGGTAAGCTACTGCAACAAGATCTAGAAAAATTAGGTCGATAGGCTGAGAAATGGTAGTTGAAGTTTAACATTGACAAATGCAAGGTACTGGATATGGTTAGCAGTTATCCCAGATTAACCTACCAACTGTATGGTACTATACTCAGTGTAGCAGAAAATGAAAAAAAAAACTGGGGGTAATTGTGCAGTCAGATATGAAGTTCTCTGAGCAGTGTAGACAGGCTGCCAGGACAGCTTGTGTTTCTGTCAGTGATATACAGGAATTTTGCCAATAGTGGCATAGCCACGGCCATTGTACAATGCCATGGCTAGGCCACATCTTGAGTACTGCATACAGGTCTGGAGGCCTCAATTTCGGAAGAATGTAGATCACCTGGAATGGGTACAGAGAAGGGCAGTGCGATTGGTGAAAGGAACAAAAGGGTGCTCTTACCAAGAAAGGCTTCAGTTCTGCAAATTGCAGCATCTGGAGATTAGGTCCATGCTTGGAGATCTGATTGAGGTGTTTAAGGCTTTGAATGGGTTGAGTAAGCTAAATGTTGATGCCGTTCTTTCTCTTGCTGAGACTGCAGACATGAGTGGGCATAAATTCAAATTGAGGAAGAAGGATGGTGCATGATAGGTGTGCAGAAATTTGCCTTTAGCCAGTAGTGGTTGATTGTCGGAATAAACTCCCATCAGCTATGGAAGTGGGTAGTTTGAATAAATTAAAGGAAGAACTAAACAAATTCTTGGAGGGGATGGGTGGATGAAGTTTTTTTTTTTTTTTTGTTGTTGATGCTCTATAAGCTTGCTTTCTTGTATTGTTTGCCACTGCTAATACTAATACTAATAACAGTAAATTTTAAACGGGAAGCATTCAGGGAAGTAATCATAGCAGCTACTGGGGTTTTCATACCAGCTATGAATACTGTTAAGACTAAATAGATATCAGATGAACTAATGAGACTTTTGGCAGAGAAGAAAAATGCATGGGATGATTATAAATTAACAGGTGACACAGAAGCCTGTAGATATAAACTATTCTGCAATCAAGTCACAGAGGAGTTTAGGCAAGCTAAGGCAGATTATGAGAAGTCTGGCAAAGAATGCAAAGAAAAACAGCAAAGACTTCTTTACATATGTTAACAGTGAACAAAGTGATTGAATCATGTTGTTTCACTCAATATCGATGGCTTAACTGTTGATGATGCTGCTCAGGTTGCTGACAAAGTGAATAGGTATTTTGCATATACATCCACACATGAGGAATTCTTTAGGGAAGGTGATGCTAAAAGTTTATCGCATTCTAACAGTGAACTAAATGATTTTGTGATAACTGAAAGCAAAGTGGAAGAGAAATTATTGAAGCTAAACATAAAAGTGCCCCCATATTGGTGGGATCTATTCAATTATATTAAGGGAGACAGCAAAGGAGGTAAGCCCCTTAGCCATAATTATGAGAGCAACTTGGGATTCAGCAGAGGACTCTATGGACTGGAGATGTTCAACTGAATCACCAATTCACAGAAGGTGACATGAGTTAGCTTAACTTCTGTTCCAGGGAAAATAATGGAGTCTGTTTAAAGAAATAATATAGTACCATCTAGACAATAATGTAATTATACAACAGTGAAGTGCATGGATATGTTAAGAAGCGATTTTGTTTGACCAATCGAATTGAATACTGTGATGCAGTAACAAAGGGATGCAAAAAAATAAGTTTGAAATCATATACAGTCAACTTGGTTATAACGAGCACAGAAATAACGAGATTATGGCTATAACAAGCAAAAAGCCAAAATGATTTTAATTTACGTGAATTCCCATACAATTGCTCACTGTTATAATGAGCATACTACATGGATATACTATACAAATTTTGATAATTATGCAAACATTCTTAATTGCTCGGGTAGTCGAAAAAACCCAATTCTTGGAATAGACAAAAATGAAAATAGCAACTTAGCTTTTATGACCACCTGCATTGGATTAGTGGCCGGTTTATGATCTTGTCCTTTCAGGGACAGGGACTATACAATAGTGAGTTGGCGTTCTGCTTGTCACATTACTCTGTTTACAGATTGTCTTTTATTCACTGAACCATAAATTTATTTTTGGACTTCTAAGAATGTTGGAAATGGGACTTCTAAGAACTTTGTATGCAGATCACTTTACTGTCATTTTAAAGTAAAATCAGAAACGAACCCTTCCATCGGAAATATGTCTACTAACGAAAGAAAGTCTCTTGATTCGTGAAAAAATCAAAATTATTCGTGAGTTAGAATGTGGTGCAAAAAATGTTGAAGTGTGTAAAGAGTTTTCTTTATTCTCTTCAACAGTATCGATGTTGTGGAAGAATAAACACGTTTACATATCGGCACTGAAAAAGAACATAACCAAAAAAAAAAAAAAAAAAAAAATTTAGAAAGTGCAAAGTTACAAACATTGACAAAGCATTAAGGTAAAGAAAGCCAACATGAGAACCACGGCAAACTTCGGGAAACTTACCGGGCAAATTTGTTTCCCGTTACCACAGTTTCTCCTTGCATTCTCAGTAAATAGACTGCATGTTATCACTAGTGGCAGTATAAGTTGATAATGATGTATTGATTAGTTTTTTCTTGTTATTAAAAGCAGATTATTGGAGTTCATGACTGTTTTTGCTGCTGAAATTTACTTACAGTATATCCTCCAGACTGCCTCAGTCTTAGGGTGTTTATTCCCCCTTTCCCACTGTTTTAAAATAGGAAAATTATTTCTGCTGCTACTACCAATAATATGCACCTTCTGTAGAAGTTGTTTGCTTATTTTAAAACAGCAGGAAGGGGGGATAAACACCCTAAGACTGAAGCAGTCTGGAGGATGTACTCGTTTGTCCTGTAGATTTCCCCAAGTTTGCCGTGATTTTTGTGTTGGCTTTCTTTACCTTAGCTGGCATTGCTTCAATGGTTCCCTACACAAAGAAGTGCTGGACTTTTAATAGACGGTCTGATTTTGAAGGCTCAAGCGAAAAAATTTACTGAATAATTTGGATGCAATGATTTTGTGTGTAACAACAGTTGGCTGGATCGATTTAAAAACTGAATACAAGCATATTAATACAAATAATATGTAGGTATATACTAATATTATTTTTTTCTCTAATATTTCTTTTGTTTTTGGAATCTATCTTTTTATCAAGTTCTTTATAACTCATCACTGATATAGTGAGTAATGGTTATAACGAGGAAATTTTGTCGGTCCTTTGATGTGCATTATAACCAAGTTCAACTGTACTTGGATTTCAGGAAAGATTTTGATACTGTTCCATATAAGACTGCTGTATAAATTGGAGTAGTGTGACTTCAAGTCACTGCTATTGATAAAGGGATGGTTGAGTGTGAGAAGATAGTGGTCATTAATGGACACTACTTTTCATGGACTGGTGTTATTAGTGTAGTCCTTCAGGGTTCAGTGCTGAGTCCATTGTTGTTTTTAATATTTATTAATGATATTGATGAAGGTATATCAGGCTTAATGTCTAAGTTTGGAGATGACACAAAGGTTGGCAGGATGATTAATAACTAATCAAGGTAAGCTACTGCAGCAATATCTAGAAAAATTGTGCTATGGTCTGAGAAATGGCAGTTTGGAGTTTAACATGGACAGATGCAAAGTACTGTATATGGGTAGCAGTAACCCTAGAGTAATGTACCAACTGTGTGGCACTCCAATCAGAGTAGAGGAAAATGAAAAGGACCTGGGGATAATTGTGCAGCTAGATATGAATTTCTCTGACCAGTGGTGCCTCCGTAGCCAGGTTGGCAGGAGCAGCAATGCGTACCACACGCTTCTTGATTAGACCAGGGTTCGAGCCCGTGACCACCAATGGAGGATGTGGAAAGGTCAGGGAATGACCACTGCATATCCCGGAGCAATATTTTTATTAGTTGCTAATGCTCCTAAAAACCAAATAACAAACAACAAACAAACTCTGACCAGTGCAAACAGGATGCTAGCACAACTCGTGATTTTAGTATTAGTAATGGCAAATGATGCAAGAAAGTAAGCTTATACAGTATCGACAAAAAAAAAAAAAAAAAAATTTCTATTTCACTCAGTTTTATGGAGCAACTGGATCAAGGATTTATTTATAACCTAAAGAGAGCATATAAAGCCTGCCTGATAAGATACTTGATCCTCAATATAGGAGAAAACAATTTCAACCAAAATGGGATGTCTTGGGTGATATTCATAATGTTATTTTTTGGGGGATGGTGTGGCATCAAGTATAATAATCATTGGCTTTAGAAAGAGTGGCTTTAGTAAGAATATCATTGAAAAACATGGTCCAACAAATGAATGATATGGTGGGATGTGACTTTAAAGGTGCTTATGGTTTTATTGGCTAATTTAGGGAGTTTTTTTTTTGTGGCTGATAATTAGAAGGGCTACTGACCCAACAAAAGGAAGTCTTTTTTCACCAGTGATGAAAATGATAGTTAAAATAATGTCTGTGCTGTACTTAAGAACATATATAACTTAAACCATATAAATGAAATTGGATTGTTTCTTTAAATTGATTTATTAAGAGGTTAATTGGTTTTTGTTTCATTTAATATTAAACTGTCTTCTGTTTTTACTGCTTTATATGATACTAATTATATATTTTCATTTTTCTAATATTCTTCCTTTTTTCGTGATTTCCCTTATAAATAGGATAAAATTTACGTAAAATATCTTTCTTGTTATTGTTAGACAAAGTTTAAGTTACCATTAATAGATTTGTATCATAGAAAATGGGAAGTTTGACATTTTTGGGAGCCATTACAAAACCTGAATATTTAGGTCCCTTAAACTTTATATTAATGAGATTGTACTGTAGTTGGCTAGCATAGTGTTCTGCACCCGCTTGTTGAGCTGTGTGCTTCTCAGGAGGTCAGTTGTGTTTGTTCCAAACTGTGTTTGCACCAGTAAAATTATTTATTATTGTAATTACAGTGCATAATTTAATGAAATATTACATAAATTAATGAGATATAGGTGAGAAAAGAAAGTTGTTGTTTCTAAGTTGGATACTCATTAAATTGATGAAGGGAAATCTTTAAAACAAAATTGTTCTTGAATTTGGTGTAGGTGAAAAAACTGTAAAAGATCGTAAAAAAAAAAAAAAAAAAAATATATACTGTATTTATAAAACCAAACACATCATTCTGCTGCTCAAAAAATTTACAGAAGATTTAGGGTAATTTATTAACAGTGAAAAATTGATTGGAGAACAACTCTACAATGTGCATGAAACTAATATAAGATTTTACCCACAAAAATTATGGGCGCCTCCGTAGCCAGGTGGGAAGGAGCAGCAGTGCGTAGCACACGCTTCTTGATTAGACCGGGGTTCGAGCCCGTCACCACCAAATACGGAGGATGCGGAAAGGTCAGGGAATGACCACCGCATATCCCGGAGCAATATGGCCTTAGTTGCTAATGCTCCTAAAAAAAAAAACCAAAATAACAAAAATTATAGGGGGGGGGGGGAATTTGGAGCTTGCAGCACCAGGTATACAAACAAACAAAAAAAAACAATCCAAAAAAGAGAATTGCTGACTGCGGCAATACATCCAGAACTAACAAATTGCCACTTTTCTGTTGTTGGTAAATAAACTAATCCTGGATCTCTTAATAAATTGTTCATCCTTACCAGTTTATTATCTTTCACACAAATCAATATGGATGGATTCTGCATTATTCAGAGAATGTTATTTTTTATTTTTTTTTTATGAATTTGTACCTTCATAAAGAAATTGAAAAAAAAATAAACTTACCTGAAAGGGCTGCTCTTTTTCTGGAAAATGCTCCCTCAGATCCCAATTATGCAGAACTTAAAGGGACATAAAGACCATGCTTTTACCACTAAATGTAACACCTTTGATCCATCCTATGGGGTGCCTCCATAGCCAGGTGGGAAGGAGCAGCAGTGTGTAGCACACGCTTCTTGATTAGACCGGTGTTTGAGCCCGTCACCACCAAATACGGAGGATGCAGAAAGGTCAGGGAATGACCACCGCATATTCCCAGAGCAATATGGCCTTAGTTGCTAATGCTCCAAAAAAAAAAAACAAATAACCATCCTATGGATCAAGGATGCTGCATTTTAGAGCCTACCCTTGGAACCTGGAGGACTTTATCAGGATTCACTTTGCTCCAATAACCAGAAGGTAAACACATGTAGTTTATTCTCGCCAGCAGAAATAAGTTATAATGGTTTATCAATCATATCATTTTAACATTTAATCAATTTGGTTTAATGACTAAATTTTATTAATTTTTTTTCCCCCTTGTAATCGAGAAGAACAAGAGAATGATCCAAATGCTGTTACTATCGGTACTATCATTCCTAGTGGTAAAGATGGTGAAGAACAAAAGCAGAGATTGTCAAGTGAGAGTTTTACTAATAAATTTTCATTCATTAGTCTTTATTTTATAATATTTCTCAATAAATATATTTTAGAGGAAAGTTTGTGATGTTCAGAAAGTAGCTATGAAGGGAATTTAACAATTAAGAAAAATCATGTACATTTAATATCTTTTTGCAAAAAAATTAAGTTTATAACATGAAACTGATCTCCAAACAACCACTACAAGAGTTCAGTGACTGCACTGATGATACTAGTGATAAAGAAGAAAAATACATGGGATGCGTAAGATTATCAGGAGCACAGAAACTTACTGTAAGTATAAACTAGTATATGATCAAGTGACAGAGGGGAGGTTAGGCAAGCAAAGGCAGATGATGAGAAGTTTCTGACTAAGAATGCAAAGAAAAGTAGCCAAGGCTTCTCTGCTTATGTTAAAATCACAAGAAAAGGGTGGAATCACATTTGTCCACTAAATATGGATGGTTCTGTTCAGGTTGCTGACAAACTGAATAAATATTGGAAATTTTGCATCTACATTCACACATGCAGAAGTTAAGGATGCAGAAGTGTATCAAATCCTAATAGGGGTCCGAGTGATTTTTCTGATAACTGAGTGGAAGAGAAATTGTTAAAAGCATAAAAGTAAATAATGCATTCAAAGCTGATGGGATCTCTCCAATTATATTAAAAGAAGTAACAAAAGAGGTAAACAAATCTTTTGCCAAAATTATGAGTATGTGGACATGTGTATATGTAAAGGGTGGCTCCCAGAACATCAGTTCATCCCCTCCTTGTATCTCTGTGAAGAATAGTAGCACTATAAAAGGGCCAGAAACGTGATTGGTGTAGGTTTGTGTTGTTTGTTATTTGGTTTTTTAGGAGCATTAGCACTAAGGCCATATTGCTCTGGGAATATGCGGTGGTCATTCCCTGACCTTTCTGCATCCTCCGTATTTGTTGGTGATGGGCTTGAACCCCAGTCTAATCAATAAGTGTGTGCTACGCATTGCTGCTCCTTCCCACCTGGCTACGAAGGCGCCTATAGGTTTGTGTGTGTTCTGTTGTTCTATTCTGGCCACTTGGCTATCCAGAAGCATCAGTCACCTGGACAGATGTTTCTGGGTACTCGTCAACACCACAGGAAGGTTGGCCAGTCCATGTAAAGCATGTACTGTCTCAAAAGAGACTCTGACCCACCTGGTGTTGCCAGAAGGTAGATCAGGATCCTCTGGAAATCCATTCCATGGGGGGGGGGAGGAAATACCACCCATGATGCTGGATATGGAAAAGAAATAAATAAAATAATAAATGAAGTAGAAGAAAATAAAATAAAATATGTATAATAAAAATAAGATAAAAAAATAAAAGAAAAGAAAGAAGGTATTGGTGCTGCTAAAATAAAAAAATAATAAATAAATAAATAAAAGAAAGTAGTGGTGCTACTAAAAAAAAAATAAATAAAACTTTTAAAAAAATAATAAAAAAATGAAAGAAAGTGGTGCTGCTAAAAAAAATAAAGGAAAAAAAGCGATTAATTATTTTGTCTGCAGGCCTAATCCAGAGGAAAAATTACACTTCTTGAGGATTTCACTTTACATATTCAACAATTATTAAAAGTGATCTAACCAGCTATGCATCAACAGGACCATTGTGCTGTATCCTGTTGAGATCTGTCGCCACTGAATGCCTTTGCAGGTATACACCTTGAGTGAAAGCCTGAAGAATCAGATATGACTTTGAGCTTTGAAGCAGAGACAATTCCTGTCCTGGTTGAAAATTAGTAAGTGCATGAAGAGGAAGTCTGAGATCATCATACAGGGAGCAATGAAAGATGTGATCCTAACTTTCAGAAATTTTGAAATGGTTCAATGAACCAGTCTTTGGCGAAGGTAAAGAAAGCCTGCACGAGAACGACGAGAAACGTCGGATAACTTACGCGGAAAATTAGTTTGCCGATACGGCACTCTAGCGCAGCTCACTCGGTAAACAGACGGTAGGTGTTAACGGTCTGGAGCAAAGTCGAGAACGATATACTGATTGACAGGTAGGCGTGGCAAACGACGTGCTGATTGGTGCGCGAACACAACACACGATAACATCGGTTTTAGTATCACTGTAGCAGCACTAATGGTAACTTGTCCTAATCGTACATGCCCTAACATTTACTGTAACGGTGAAAAAAGATCAGGTTACCTCGACTTGAATCCCATGGGAGCTTGAACCCCTCCCGAAGTGGAGGGGGTAACCTAACCTTTTTTCTTTAGAATCAGTCATATTTAGAAATACATTCATAAAAAAATAAATTTTTTTATGACCGTATTTTTATTTTCTTGTTCAATAATATGCCCTAATGGTGAAAATAGGTCAGGTTACCTCCACTTGAATCCCATGGGAGCTTGAACCTCTCCCGAAATGGAGGGGGTAACCTAACCTTTTTTCTTTAGAATCATGAGTGGACTAGCACATAAATTGTTTATTAATAAATCATTTCATTGTTTGCCACGCCTACCTGTCAATCAGTATATCGTTCTCGACTTTGCTCCAGTCCGATAACACCTACCGTCTGTTTACCGAGTGAGCAGCGCTAGAGTGCCGTATCGGCAAACTAATTTACCGCGTAAGTTATCCGACGTTTGTCGTCGTTCTCGTGCAGGCTTTCTTTACCCAAGCCCAGTCTTTCAGAAAAGACTGGTTCATTGATCCATGGCCTACCAACAAGTAAGACTTGAATATATCCATGCAGAACCACAATCGAAGAAGTTTATCCAGGAGAAATGAAACTTGTGGTATAAATTTTTTTTGTTGTTGCACCAATGGGAGCTGTATCCCATCGAGACTGCCAGATATTAACTAACTAGTTCCACAATCTCCTTCTTTCTCATTTAGAATCATCTTGAAGGTTGATGGTTATTCCCAGAAATTCAGTTTCAATCTGGTTTTTCAGTTTGTATAAAAATCCTCTATAAGCGACCTGCAAGTCTAAAGGTAATGTTCCAGCCAGTACCTGCAGAGCTTGCCTCGAGACTGTCCTGATTGCCTTAACTATACATCGCAAGATGGTTTTCTGCAAAGAGGCGAGTTTAGATTTGAAGTGATTGAGCCATGCCCTTTGAAACCATGTACCAGCAGCATATGTGACCAGAGGGAGGAAAACTGCATTGTAATAGATCCTTAAAAGTTTTCTAGAGAGACCCCATTCAACACAGGACACGGCACCATTAATCTATGTATGTTTGTCAAGTGAGGAATAAAATTGAGACTGGAATCAATTACCACTCCCTAGAACCTTGTTCTCTTTAACTATGGGGAGACGAATATTGTTGATCTTGACCAACGGAGGACGAGAGATATCCAACTTTGAGCCAAGAATCATCATCTTTGTTTTTTTACAAGCTGATTTTAAGCTTATTGGTAAGTCCAATCGTAGAGATCCAGAGAACAAAATTTGCAGTAGTTTCAAGACTGGCCCTAGGGTTACCATTGAATAAAATGGTGAGATCGTCTGTGTACTCTATTATTTTTATGCTGTCGAAAGATCGGGAGATCTACCACTGCTATGAGTATCCTTGGATTCAGTAAAGGTCCTTATAGATTGGAGATATGCAAAGGGATCAAAAGGTGAAGTGATTACAAGTATCAAAATAAATGGCTGCAAAAAATAATTGTGATATCTTATACTTAGATTTCAAAAAACCTTTTGATGCTGTTACATCTGTTATACAAGTTAGAACAGTGTAGCATTAGGGGCAACGCTATGGATAAAGCGATAGTTGAGTGGCTGAAAACACACACACACACACACACACACAGAGAGAGAGAGAGAGAGAGAGAGAGAGAGAGAGAGAGAGAGAGAGAGAGAGAGAGAGAGAGAGAGAGAGAGAGAGAGAGAGAGAGAGAGAGAGAGAGAGAGAGAGAGAGAGAGAGAGAGAGAGTTTTTAATGGACGTGTGCTGTTCTTGAATTAATTAACAGTGGAGTTTCTTGGGGTTCAGTGCTGAGCCCCTTACTACTTTCAGTATTTATTAATGATATTGATGAAGGCATATCAAGCTGAATGTGTAAGTTTGCACATGATACAAAGTTCAGCCGGGTGGTTAATGACAAGAGTCAGAATATGATACTGCAACAAAATCTGGAAAAATTAGGTAGATGGTCTGAGAAGTGGCAGTTTAAGTTTAATGTGGACAAGTGCAAGCCACTGCTAGCTTGGGGGCCATTCACAGACAAATAGATTAACAGTAGCTACAGGCAGAGGTAGGTTTGATTTTTGCACTGCTTCTATTGGAATCAGCAGCAGCAGTCCAGAAAGCCAGTTGCTGGGGATTTCAGGAACTGCTGGGAGTCATGAAACAAGTAAATACATGAGCTGTGTTAGAGTAACTAAGAGTAAGAACAAATGCTAGGAGTATAGTAAATAAATTTGATGAGTTTGAAGTGCTGGTTAAGATATCCAAGGCAGATATTGTTGGGATATCAGAGACATGGTGTCACTCAGATATAAGAGATGTAGAATTGGGATTTGGGGAGTACAATGTGTACAGAAAGGATAGACAGGACAGGAAGGGAGGAGGGGTTATGCTGTTAGTTAAGAAACACATAAAATCTAAGGAAGTGCATCCAGTTAATGTTGGTGGACAATGTAATGTTGAGTCTGTTTAGTGTAACATAATGTTATAGGCCTAATGAATCTGATGAGTATAATGAGCAGTTGTGCAGAGAAATAGTGGGCCAGTAAATCAGAGTGTCTTATAATTGGGGATTTTAACTTCCCAGATATAGACTGGAACTTGTGTGTTGGTCAATCGCACACTAGCAAGGCTTTTGTGGATTTATTGGATGATTGTTTTCTACAGCAGCATGTTAGAGAGGCAACAAGAGGGAGTAACACTCTTGATCTGATTATCAGCAATGATTATTCATACATTAAGAATTTACTATATAATATAGGTGTAGATACATGCAGATTAAGAATTTACAAATAAAGGAACCACTAGGAGGCAGTGATCACAGTGTACTGATGGGGGATTTATTTAGAGATGTAACTACCATCAGAGGTAGAGGGAAGGGTTTTTGCTTTTGTAAAGGCGACTACAGTGTCTCAGAGATTTTTTAGGTTCTATACAGTGGAACCAACTGATGATGTTACCAACAGCAAATTCTAAATTGGAAGCATCCAAGGAAGTAATTTTGGAAGCTGCTAGGCTTTTTGTTCCAACTAAGAAATACTGCTCTACGCTTAGGCCCAAATGGATGTCAGATTGAACTAATGAGACTCGTGGCAGAAAAGAAAAATGCATGGGATGCACATAAATTATCAGACGACACAGATGCCTATGGTAGATACAAGCTAGTCTATAATCAAGTCACAAAGGAGTTTAGGCAAGCGAAGGCAGATTATGTACTCTTTGGCAAAGGATGCAAAGAAAAATAGCAAAGACTTCTTTACTTATATAAACTCTAAAAGAAAGGGGGATGAATCAGATTGGTCCACGTGATATCAATGGTTTGACTGTAGATGATCATTCTCAGATAGCCGCCAAACTAAATTAGTATTTTACATCTACATTCACACATGAGGAGTTATTCAAGGAGAGGGCCAGATGTTTATCAAACTCTAACAGGAAGTTAATGATTTTGTAATAACTGAGAGAAAAGTGGAGGAAAAATTGTTGAAGTTAAACATAAGAAAGAAACCTGGGGTAGATGAGATCTATACAGTTATATTAAAGGAGGTAGCAAAGGAAATAAGCAAAACCTTAGCCAAAATTATGAGAGCATCCTTGTACTCCGGGGAAGTCCCATGGACTGGAGATGTGCAAATTTATCTCCAATTCGCAGAGGGGGATCATAGGGTGACATGAGTAATTACAGATCTGTTAGTTTGGCTTCTTTTCCAGGGAAAATAATGGAGTCACTGGTTAAAGAAGCATTGCAGGATCATCTAGACAAGACAGCAGTAATAATTCAGACATAGCATGGGTTTGTCAAGGGGAATTCTTGTCTGACCAATTTGATTGGATTTTATGATGTGGTCCAACTAAGGACCACATCATAGTATCCAATAGAACTGGATTCAAAAAATAATTTTGATATCATATACTTGGATTTCAGGAAAGCTTTTGATACTGTTGCACATTAGCATTAGTAGAGACATATGATGCAAGAAAGCAAACTTATGCAGCATCAGCCAAAAAAAAAACAAAAAACACTTCCATTTCACCCCTCCATTTGTTTGAAATACCTGTCCAGCTGAGCCTTAAATTTATTTAGGCTATCAACTTCCACCACAAGGGATGGAAGTCTGTTCCACCAACCAACTACCCGCTGGCTAAAGGCAAATTTCCACTCATCTATCCTACATCTGTCTTTCCTCAATCTGAATTTATGCCCTCTCATGTCATTATCCTGAGCAAGAGGAAGAATCCCATCGGCATTGAGCATGCTCAAACCATTCAAAGCTTTATACACTTCAATCAGATCACCTTGCAGGTGCCTAGTCTCTTTCTTTGTAAGAGCAACCCTTTGTTCCAATCACTAATCTTGTTGCCCTACTCTGTACTCGTTCCAACAGCTCTACATCCTTCTTAAAATAAGGTCTCCAGACCTGTATACAGTACTCAAGGTGTGACCTTACCATTGCCTTATACAGAGGGATAATCACCTCCTTATCCCTGCTAGAAAAATTCCTGTATATCATTGACAAGACACCATGAGCTACTCTTGCAAACCGTCTGTACTGCTCAGAACACTTTATATCTGCCTGCACAATTAACCCCAGGTCCTTTTCATTCTCTACCACTGTCAGTGTAGTACCACAGAGTTGATATGTTGCTCTGGGGTTGCTGTTTACCATATGTAGTACTTTACATTTGTCAATGTTAAACTTCATTTGCCACCTCTCAGCCCATCTGCTCAACCTTTCCAGATCCTGTTGCAGCAGCATAGCGTCAGTAGTGTCCTTAACAACCCTGCCAACCTTTGTATCGTCTGCAAACTTGGACATTAAACTTGATATACCATCATCAATATTATTTATAAATACAGAAAACAGTAATGGACCCAACACTGAACCCTGAGAGACTCCACTTACATTAGTCCACAATGAGCAGTGTCCATTGATTACCACTCTCTGTCTTCTCCCACTCAGCCACCCCTTTATCCATAGCAGCAATTTGCCTCCAATGCTACACTGCTCCAATCTGTGCAGCAGTCTTCCATGTGCAACAGTATCAAAAGCCTTTCTAAGATCCAAGTATATACAGTGAAACTTCCCTTTAACGGACAGCCATGGGGAACGAAAATGTGTCCGCTAACAAGAAGTCTGAGGGAGAAAAAAAAAAAAGAAAGAAAAATCGTTAAACGTTTAATGTAAAATTAAATTAAAATATATACAGATTTTGAACAATATTTTTCTAAATAATATACAATTACATACACAAGAGCTAAAGAAAAATCGTTAAGCGTTTAATGTAAAATTAAATTATATACAGATTTTGCACAATATTTTTGTAAATAATATGCATACAATTGTGCTATGCATATTATGACTTTATCTTAAGAAAAATACATACAGTAATCACTTATTTTCTTCTGCACCTTCTTCCGGCTGATAATTTTGTTTTCAACATTTGTTTGGAGTAAAGAAACCATCGAAAGTCCTTCAGTATCTTCTTCAGCGGCGAAAAACATTTTTAAAAGATTGATTTGTATGAGCGCTTCTTCCATTTTCATCGGTGGTTCGTCATTAATATGTTCTTCGACAGAATGACCTCCTTCCATTTCTTCATCCTCATGAGGAACTTCTTGAAAAATATCGATGATAATGTCGTTGATATCTATAGCACCATCTTCTGTAGTGAGGTTCGAGTCTATACCTTTGTAGCCAGGGTCACTTTGTAGTGGAAGTATCGTAAATTATCAATAGATGTTAAGTTCTTGTTCTTTTTTGGTGCTCCACATTGCTGTTCACAACTTCAATTTTTGCGTTTGAGAAGACAGACTTTACAAAACAGTTCACGACAGTTTGTTTTCTAATTGCGTTTACTGAAGAGGAAATCCATTGAATCGCATCTAGGATGCTGAGTTTATTTGCAAAGGCACTCGCACATGTTACATCGTTCATGTTTGCAATGAGATGTCGTAAAACACATTTTCTGTAGTGAAGTTTAAAATTTTTTATTATCCCTTGATCCAAGGGCTGACACTTTGGAGATGTGTTTTGTGGCAGAAAAACGATTTGAATGTTGGACAATTCAATGTGCGGGTGAGATCCAGCATTATCCATGAAAAGAATAATTTTTCTGTTTTGACGAATCATGTTTTGGTTAAAGTGACTTATCCATTCGTTCGTGATATCTCATGTCATCCACGCTTTTTTATTAGACTTCCAGTCAACATTCAAAAGATTCAACTTTATGCCCTTGAAACAACGAGGATTTTGTGGTTTTCCTATAATAAGAGGTTGTTCAAAGTCTCCCAGCATATTTGTACACAATAGTACAGTCAAGCGTTCCTTAGAAATTTTTCCGCACTGGCACTTTTCGTTTTTTAGACTCATTGTTTTTTCAGGAAGAGCTTTAAAAAACAGCCCTGTGATATCATCACAGTTGTAAATATCCTTAGCTTCAAAATCACAACATAAATCTTCCAATTTGATGGTCCACTCTGTTACAATCCCAGTATCAACAGATTCACCACTTAAGGTTTTCCAAGAAATTTAATGCCGAGTTTTGAACTTTTCTAGCCATCCCACAGAAGCTTTGAACTCATTTACTCCCATAGATTTTGCAACCTCCAAAGCCTTTTCCCTAATAATCGGCCCATTAATGGGAATTTTTTTTAGCACGTGCGTGACAAAACCACTCGTACGTAGCATTGTCAATTTGAAGTCCAACAGTTTTCGGGAATGATTTTTGAACCTGATCATTTCCGTGTTGCCAAAATTGTTTAAGCAGTTCATTTTTTTTTCTTTAGGATGTCGCTTACCTGCGTCTTCCCGATTTTGAATTTTTCAGCGAGATTGCGAACACTATTTTTTTGCCGATCATACGCATTAATGAGTTTGACATTTATCTTTTAAAGTTAAATGTTTACGAGAAGACATTGTGCACTTCACATGACACTGAACAAAACTGAAACTGAAAAGACGAAAGGCCGACCATATTCCCCACCCCTGCACACACCGAATTCATCAGAAGTTTTACACGTGCCTTAAAATTCTTGAAAAAGGGTTTAGAACTGCGACGTAAACCTTGATAAAATTCAGAGAATCGGAAATAGAATATAAACACACGATTGAGGCAATACGTGGAAGAAACGTTCCTAGAAAAAGGGCCGTGAGCTCTCCCGCTGTCCGTTATGGGGAGATCAAATTAAGTGCTAATCTAAACGAAACAGTGCAGATTGCCTGTTCGTGTCCGTTACAGAGAATGTCCGCTAGACAGAAGCTGCAAACACGTTAAAACCAATAGAGGTGAGTTGTGAAATTTGAAAATGTCCGTTGTAGAGAGATGTCCGTTAACGGGAGGTGTCCGTTAGGAGACGTTTCACTGTAATATCAAAATTATTCCCTGCATCCAGTTCTTTTGTGACTGCATCATAGTATCCAATCAAATTGGTCAGGCAAGACTTCCCGTTAACAAAACTATGCTGTGTCCGAGCTATAACTGAAGTCTTGTCTAGATGATCCTGCAGTACTTCTTTAACCAGTGCCTCCATTAATTTTCCTGGAACAGAAGTTAAATTCACAGGTCTATAATTACTTGTGTCAGCCTTTGATGGAAGACTACTGTTCAAATTGGAGCATTATGGCATTAAGGGCAAGTTACTACAATGATAAAAGGATGGTTGAGTGGGAGAAGACAGAGCGGTAATCAATGGATACTGCTCTATGTGGACTAATGTTATTAGTGGTGTCCCTCAGGTTTCGGTGTTGGGCCCATTGTTTTGTATATTTATCAGTGATATTGATGAAAGTATATCAAGTTTAATGTCAATTTGCATATGATACAAAGGTTGGCAGGGTGTTAACAGTAATGACAGTATGCTGCTGCAACAGGATCTGGATAGATGGGCTGAGAAGTAGTAACTGAAGTGTAACATTGACAAATGCAAAGTAGTTCATATAGGTAACCCCAGAGAAATGTGCCAACTGGGTGGTGTTACACTCGGGTTAGTGGAGAATGAGAGACCTGGGGGTAATTGTTCACTCAGATCAGAAGTTTTCTGAGCAGTGCAGACTCGCTGCCAGACCAGGTCATGGGGTCTTATCAATGTTATACAGGAACTTTGCGAGCAGGGATAAGGAGGTGATTATCCCCTTGTATAAGGCACTGGTTAGGCCATACCTTGAGTACTGCATTCAGGTCTGGAAGCCTCATTTTAGGAAGTATGTAGAATTGCTAGAATGAGTAGAGAGAAGGGCAACAAGATTGGTGAAGGGAACAAAGGGGGTGCTCTTTTGAAGAAAGGCTTAAGTTCTGAAAATTGCAGCTTCTGAAGATTAGGCACCTGCGAGGCGATCCGATTGAGGTGTATAAGATCTCGAATGGATTGAGCTGGCTCAATGTTGATGGGATTCTTCCTCTTGCTCAGATTACAAACCTGAGGAGGCATAGATTGAAACTGAGGAAAGACAGTTGTAGAATAAATGTGTGGAAGTTTGCCTTTAGCCTACAGGTAGTTGATTGCTGAAACAGACTTCCATCTGTTGTTGTGGAAGTTGATAGCTTGAATAAATTCAAAGCAGAACTAGACAAATATTTGGAATGAATGGATCAGTGAAATGGGAAGGGTTTTTTTTTGGCTGATGCTGTCTTGCTTTGTTGCATCATATGCCTCTACTATTGCTAATGCTAATATGGGGGTGCCTCCGTAGCCAGGTGGACAGAGCAGCAGTGCAGAGCACACGCTTCTTGATTAGACTGGGGTTCGAGCCCGTGACCACCAAATACGGAGGATGTGGAAAGGTCAGGGAATAACCACCGCATATCCCCGCAGCAATATGACCTTAGTTGTTAATGCTCCTAAAAACCAAACAACAACAGCTAATATGGGTAGCAGTAATCCCAGAATTGCATACTAACTGGGTAGTACCCTGAGAGTAAAGAAAAATCTGGAGGTAATTTTACTGTCAGACATAAAGTTCTCTGAACAGTGCAGGCAGCCTCCTAGGAGAGGTCATGGGATAATGTTGATAAAAAGCAATTTTGTCAGAAGAAATAAGGTAAATTGGTCCTTGAGGTTGTCACAGACATTCTCTCAGATATGCCAGACAAGCCGTACTTGCTACCTGGGAGTCTAAAATGCTGATGGAACTGATATTCGGGTGACACTCAAGTCAAGTGGACCCAATTTCGGCGAAGTCCGGATGGTCTGTGACAGCCAAATCCTCTGCTTGCACCTTCAAGATGGTGGGACTGTTATTATTCTGGGTGTAACCTCCATGCACAAGTACATGGTGGGTGACCACCTAGGTGTGAACCAATGTAAGCAGGGGTTGAGGTGTGGTGCCCACACCACATGGAGGAATGCCGGCCCTCTATGTTTACCAGGCAGTACTTGGTGGTAGATGACTCTCATCAACCGGTGCGATACCACCACCACTTTGCTTATTGGAGGCTTGAAGTGGTGGAACCCATGTTTAGTCTCTAGAGCTAAGTTCTGGTCAACCTCTCCCTCATCTCTTCCATCATGCAGTGTGATTGATGACTTTTGAGGTTATGATGAACCTCGTGGCGAGATCCAATATTCCTTACATTTCGAGGGTACAACTGTAAAACGGTGTTCGCAGGCCGATCGCTAGTTAGTACACCGGACCGAACCTATTGGTAACTCTCTAGGAGGCTCCCGGATCAGCTAGTCGTTGTTGTTGTATGTTTTACGGCGCAAAGGCAGCTAAAGGCCATTATGTGCCAGGATCAGCTAGTGTATAATCTTGCTACCTCTACTCTGCCAGATAGTGACTGGAGGGAGTCCGAGTAGTGTGTATGCGGGGAGCATTGTCGATGCCATGTTATGTCAAGGATTTGGGTATATTCTTACCATGTGTACGCCATATCCAAAAATTTCATTACTTCATACAGCATGTCCCACTCACTTTTTCTTATTATTGAATACACCATGAATAAAATGAAGTCAAACTAATAGAGCAAGCTTATCTGCAAAAAGATCTAAATCTCCCAGACACTTCCTAATTCATTTCACAAATATACGTGGTTTCAATGCTAATCTCAACGATGTCCATTTCCACTTGCAGTCTGCCAAACCCCATGTACTCTTTCTGACAGAATCTCAGTTATCAGTTGATTCAACTACTGCTCATCTCAGATGCCCAAATTATTCGCTGTATGATTCCTTTCACCTCAAAGGTGGTACTTGTGCATATGTCCATTCTGATATTTCCTGTCAGAGACTTGGCAATTTGGAATCTCCTCCTCTCTTTGATCTTCTCTGGCTTAAAATCTCTCTACCTCATTGTGTCAAATTCATCTGTTGTGTCTACTGTTCTTTCAACTCCACTAATCACTTGGAGCTCTTTGACTTCCTCTCTTGGACACCTCCATAGCCAGGTGGGAAGGAGCAGCAATGCATGACAAAAGCTTCTTGATTAGACTGGGGTTCAAGCCCGTCACCACCAAATACGGAGGATGTGGAAAGGTCAGGGAATGACCACTCAATATTCCCGGAGCAATATGGCCTTAGTTGCTAATGTTCCTAAAAACCAAATAACAACAACTTCCTCTCTTTGCAACTTGACTTTCTCCAGTCCAACTTTCCTAACAGCGAGGTAATTTTCCTTGGTGATTTTAATGTTCACAACTCCAGCTAGCTTCCGTTTTCTAGTCACACCGACCCAGCTGGTCGAGATGCTGAGGCTTTTGCAATTACTAATGACCTTGCACAGATTGTTCATTTACCTACAAGAATACCGGACAATCCTAATCATACAGCTAACACGCTTGATCTTTTTGTCACAAACAACCTTTCCAAGTACACGGTCAAAGTGAGAGGTCCTTTAGGCACTTCAGATCACAACTTGGCGATTGTTTCTTCTCCAATGGAGCCTTTATCTCGTGGCTATTCCCAACCTCGTATTGTCTGGCATTACAAGAATGAAAAATGGGATGACCTGCGAGATTTCTTTTCCTTGGTCGGATTACTGTTTCAAAACTTCTGATGCCAACGTTTGCTCGGATCGTGTCAGTGAAATTATTCTTGCAGGAATGGAATCCTTTATCCCACACTCCACTTTAAAATCTCGTCCTTTATCTAAACCTTGGTTTTTCAATAAATGTACTAAGGCTGTTCAAGAGAAGAATGTTGCATATCGTAATTGGCTTGTTTCTAATTCTTCAGTTTCATTTTCTGCCTACACCAAAGCTTGCAACAATTGTAAAGCAGTTATTAATCAGTCCAAGCTAGAGTTTGAACAGGCTAAGTGTAGAAAACTTGCTTCTTGCCCTAATGGTAGCTGAGCATTCTGCCCTCTTACCAAAGCTATTTGGCCTCATCTCTGCTTCCATCTCTGTCTGAACGAGATGGTTCTGTTGTCACTTCAGCCAAGGATAAAGCTGACCTGCAAGCATCCCATTTTTCTTCCAACTCATGTATTAATGATCTTGGTAAAACACCTCCCACCATTCCCAACACACCATTCAATGCCTCCTGTGGTCTTCTGTCAAAAAGGATTCAGAAGGATTTTGACGAATCTTGATGCTAAGAAAGCTCCTGGTCCCGATGGTATTTCTCCACTTGTTCTGAAAACCTGTGCTCCTGAACTTACTCCTGTTCTTTGCTGCCTTTTTTCACTTTCTTATTCCAAAGGTGTTTTTTTCTTCTGCTTGGAAATTTGCTCATATCCAGCCAGTTCCTAAAAAGGGTGACAAATTTCTTCCATCCAATTATTGTCCCATTGCAATTACTTCTACTCTTTCTAAAATAATGGAGAAATCAATTAACTGCCAACTCTTAAACTACCTAGAAACCTTCCATCAGTGTTGTTCCACTGGTGATATTCTGGCTTATGTTACCCATTTATGGACTAATTCAATGGAAAGGTTCAGTGAAACACAAGTAGTTGCTCTTGACATCTGAAAGGCTTTCAATCGTGTTTGGCATAAAGGTCTCCTAAAAAAACTTCCATCTTATGGTTTGCCAAATGTTTTTAGTAATTGGTTATCCAGTTTTCTCCCTGATTGCTCACTGACGGTGATTGTAGATGGCTCTCTGTCTTCTTATTTCTCCACTAATGTCTGTGTCCCCCAATCTTTTCCTCTTGTATATTAACGACCTTCCATTGACTGGAAATCCTATTCATAGTTTTGCCGATGATAGCACATTGCATTCCGCTTTCCATTTTGAGAAACCTTTCCCTGCTCAATCAGCTTCAACTTCTTGAAAATCTGATACCAATTCCTTAAATGCTGATCTTCAGGTATTTCTCCAGTGGGGCAAAGACAACGTAGTTGATTTCAACTCTTCTAAAACTCAGTCTTGTCTTATATCTCACAAAAAGGATTCTTCTGCTCCTATGCTTATCTTTAGTGGCACTCCGGTTTCTAGGCAAAATGATATATCTCTTTTGGGGATTACCCTGACTTCTCTGGTGCCTCCATAGCCAGGCAGGCAGGAGCAGTAGTGCATAGCACACGCTTCTTGATTAGACCTGAGTTCGAGCCTGTGACCTCCACCAAATACGGAGGATATGGAAAGGTCAGGAAATGACCACCTCATATCTCGGGAGCAATATGGCCTTAGTTGCTAATGCTCCAAACAATAAACATCCAACATCCCTGACTTCTAATCTCTCTTGGCACAAGCACATTACAAATATTGCTTCCTCTGCATCTAAAAAATCTGGTTTTCTCTTTCGCTCCTGGCGTTACTTTTCTTCCAAACAGCTGCACACTCTGTATAAATTACAAATCCGCCCTACCATGAAATATTGTTCCCACATCTGGGGTGGTGCCCCAAAAACCTCTCTCAGGCTTCTTGATTCCATTCAGAAGAGGGCAGTTAGGTTAATTAATGATTCATCTCTAACAGAGTCTCTCCACTCGCTGTCTCATAGACGTACTGTTTCTGATGCATGCCTCTTCTACAGATTCTTCCATGGGTAGTGTTCTTCTGAATTGGCTTCTATAATTCCCGCTCTCTCTTTCAAAACAGTCCGAACACCTATAGCCACCAGCCAACATCCATTTACTGTTCAAACTCACAGAACTAACTTTTCATCTTCCTCGTTTATTCATTCAACTGCTGTTTTCTGGAATAACCTTCCTTTGTACGTGTTTCCTGAAAATTACAGTCTACAGAAGTTCAAGTCCAATGTCAACAGATATTTTCTTTCATCTTCTCAACCTCCAACCCAAGCACGGTACTAAGTACTATAGGTTCTAATACCTCTCGTGTTTGGGGTTTACATAAAATATATATATATATATATATATATATAAATATTTTGTTTTATAAGGTATTGGTTAAGCCACATCTACAGATGTGCCTTGACCACATACACATCTTCAGAATGGGTTCAGAGAAGAGCAACCAGATTATTCAGGGGCACAAAAAGTTACTCTTACTAAGAAAGACTTTCTGCTCGTTTCAGCATTTGGATGCTAGGCAAATGTGATGATATTGATAAATGTTTTTAAGGCTTTGAATGGTTTGAATAAAGTAAATGCTGTTGGCATTTTTACCCTTGCTCAGACAAGACACACTCACATGATGGGGCATAAATTTAAATTGAGGAAGAATAGTTGCAGGATGCATGTAAAAAAAAAATTGCTTTCGGTGAGTGAGTAAATTGTTTTCCATCTAGTGTTATGGAAGTAAGTAGTTTGAATAGATTTAAGGAAGAATTAGACTAATTATTACTGGGATGAACAGATAATTTGGGGATTTTTATATATATAACTAATATTGAATATAATATCAAAACTAATGCCAGTAGCATGGCAAAACTGTTGAGTGAAAATAATAAATTAAACTTAATAATTAAATCAACAGGGAGGGAGAAGAAAAGGTAACAAGACTAAAAATTATAGCAGAAATTCTCCAAATAATTTAGAAAAACCAATTAAGAATCATAAAAATCCATTTAAATTTAGTACCGATTACATAAAAATTTAACAGCACTCCCCTTGTAAAGTGCCAGTTCCAAATTGCCTGAAATATCACAAATATAAACTATACTGACTACAATAAAATAAAACCAAATTAACAAAAATATACTGACCATTATGCCCCATATCGACAGAGGACCACAAGGTCAATAATGGTCAGGGAATCACTGCATTTCGATCGTTAGACAAATTGCCGCAACGGCAAACTGATTGAAGGATCAGTCCACTATCCAATCCCACAATCGAACCGCTTATGCAGAGGATTTGAATAATGGTGGTCCTTATGCAGAGAAAAATAAAAATATAGAACAGACTAGCACTCAAGAGCAGAGCCATACCACTGGCATAATGTAAGTTTAACTAGCTTATATAGATAAATAAAGTACTATAGATGACGGTATGGGCACAATGTTAGCACCTCAAACCCACTACTACCATTTCATTTTCATATATTAGAATAATGAAATAGTTAAATTAAATTTTTATGTAATTAGCACTAAATTGATTTAATTTATATTCACTCAACGGTTTTGCCATGCTACTGGCATTAGTTTTCATTTTATATTTAATATTAGTTATTTTTCAGGCATCATGTAGAGGAATGTGCATTTTGCTGCCTCTGATGATTGCTTCATTTCTTAATTTTCTTACTACCGTTTTCAACTATTTCATTATTCTAACACACACACACACACACACACACACACACACACACACACACACACACACACACACACACACACACACACACAGGCGTAGCTAGGTTTTTGGCACCCTTGGCAAATTCGTGGCTATGCGCCATTTTTCGATAAATGGTAACATCATAATAAATAATAAGTACAGTCGGACCTCTGTTTAATGAAATTCTTTATAGCAAATTTTTCTATTTAGCAAATTTTTTTGAATTTCCCTTGGTAATTACATTTTAAATAGTTTCCATTGAATGAAAAAAAAAATTCCATATAATGAATGGATTATGACAGACAGCTGGGTATGCATTGTTCACACTTCTGGCCTTCAAGAAATTTAGGCAATAGTTATTGTATAGTAACATAAAATTATTAAATTGCAACAAAGCTTAATTTTTCTTGCTTTAGTGTTATCAAAGTTTGTAATAATTTCATCAAAGTCTATTTTGCTAGCAAGTTCATGTTCAGTTAAAAGGAAACATAGATGTGATATGCATTCTTGTCCTGATGCTGGTCCCAAATAATTCTTAACAAATTTTAACCTGCTGAAACTTCTTTCAGCAGTGGCTACTGTTGTTGGCATTGTGAGGAATATTTTAAGAACTTTTTCAATATTTGGATAGGATTTTTGCTACTCCCAAATAGCCAATATATTTAGAATATCTAAGTGATATATTGTATGGGAATTTTTTTTTTCCTAGTATTTCAATTACTTGGTATTAAAAGTATTTGATTTCAAGTTTAAATTGGTCTTGATTAATTTCAGAGTTTTTTTGGGCAGTAAAATAGCTTTAATTTCCAAATCCTGACTTGTCATTGAATGGAATGCTTCACCAGTCAAAAAATTCTCCCAATCTACCTCCGCTAGCAACGTACTGCTTTCTTATTTTTCTGATTGCTTGGTCACTGGTTGGCAGGGCCGGTAACCTGGGAGAAGGAAGTCTCTCTCTCAGGGGGCTAAAAAGAGCAACAATGTATTAGAATGGTTATCCACCACTAGAGCCAACAGGCTCTCATCATACTGACACCTGTAAAAGAGAACACGATATAGGTCTTTCAAAAAGAATGAGAACGGATTCTAACAAATCAGAACCACCAACTTTTCTGATAATGCATTCATTATCAACTCAGCTGGTAAGCAGACTCTCACCCTTTGTTATCCAGTGATGTCTCGAAAATGTGGTGGGTATACTAAAAACGGTAAAACGACTTCAGCCAGGAGACCTATTAATTGAAACTACACAAGCAAGGCATTCAGAATTATTATTAAAAATGTCCTCTATAAGTGGAATTCCAATCAAAGTGATGCCACATAACACATTGAACTCCTCAAAAGGAGTGATAAGTGAGTGGGATCTATTGAATGTCACTGAAGAGGAGATAGTTCTGGAATTACACAAACAGAAAGTAACACAAGCAAGGCGAATTATGATCTGGGAGGACGATAAACTTGTTCCAACATGAAATATTATTTTAACTTTTAGTACACCTAATTTGCCGACTTCAGTTAAGGCAGGGTATCTGCACTGCCTAGTCTGTTCATATATTCCAAATCCCTTAAGATGTGTCAAGTGCCAAAAATTTGGTCATTCTCAAACAACGTGCAGAGGCGAAATTACATGTCCTAATTGTGGGTGAAAAAAACATGCTCAAGCAGAGTGTACAGAAAAGTCTCCTGAATTGCAAGAGGGATCACCCAGCTTATTGGAAATCCTGTGAAAAATGGAAAAAAAGATAAAGTATAAGATTAAAAATAAAGTATCATACCAAAAAGCAAGAAGGCAAGTTAAGGTAACTATGCCAAAATGGAACTATGCTTCTGCAATCCAAAATTGTCAAACTGTTGTGACCCAAACAGAGGTATCAATCCACATCCATTGCAGAATGGGCAAGATCTGTACTGTTTGTAAATCAGCCTACTAATAAACCTGTTTCAGTTAATGAAACAAACAATACCCCAATCTCACTTTCATCTAATACATCATGTGATAAAGTACAAAAGAAACTGCAAACGCAATGTGTCACTGAATCGCCACAATCAAATTCAAGGAACATGGACAATTAAGATGTAAATGCACAAGAAGAAACAATCCTTGATCTTCATGCAGATGACATGGAGACCAGATGTTTACCTATTGGAACCAGTGATGTAGAAGAGTACAGATTATGGACCCCCTTCCTTCTTTTCCTAGAAAGAAAAAGATTAAATATGATTGTTAAAGGCAAACTGCTCCCTCTCACAAGAAAACAGGGTGCCTCCGTAGCCAGGTGGGAAGGAGCAGCAGTGCATAGCACATCTTCTTGATTAGACTGGGGTTCGAGTCCGTCACCACCAAATACGGAGGATGCAGAAAGGTCAGGGAATGACCACCGCATATCCCGGAGCAATATGGCCTTAGTTGCTAATGCTCCTAAAAACCAAATAACAACAACAAGAAAACAGATAGACTCATCTTCCCTCTCTAAAACCAAATAATGCAGCACATTGTACAATAGAATTACAGAGGTTTGCGCAGTAATACTGATGATATCTATGATTTGATCTCACAAAATAACCCTGTAGCCATTTGCTTACAAGAGACTAACTTAAATCCACATGTAGCTTATATGATTAAAAATTATACAGCCTACAGAAAAGATAAATTCTTCAAGCTGTGCACACGGAGACATTGAAATTCAGTGGATTGTAAAATACCAGCTAGAAACATTCCACTTCAGACCCACTTAGAAGCTGCTGCAGTACGTGTAGCAGTGGACAAACAATACTCATTATACCTTCTACCTAACAATATCTACAGGTTTAAAGAATTGGAAGGTCTTATAAAACAAATACCATCTCCTTTTTGTCTTCTTGTTGACTTCAATGCACATCATCCACTATGGGGATCTGCCACATGGATAATAGAGGACGCTTGATAGAAAAGCTCATAGACCAACTGAACCTAATGCTGAACACTGGTGATAACACGTACATGTGCCTCACCATGGGATATATGTCACCAATTGACCTATCTATTTGTTCTCCTCAGTTATTTCCCATTATAGATTGGGTTGTTTTAAATGATCTGCACAACAGTGATCATTTCCCAATTATATACAGAATTCAAACAATGCAGATACCTTGCCCTGATCATCAGATAATATGGAAGTTCTCTAAAGCAGATTGGGAAAAGTATTCTGCCTCTATCTCCTTTGATAGCCATTTGATATGACTAGCATCCATTCATGATGTATCTGAGCACATTACTAAGCAAACACTGGCAGCAGCTTCTGAAGTAATACCACAGTCTTCTGCTTTCAAATGCAGAAACCTTAAAAACTGGTGGAATGAAGCTTGTACCATAGCAAAAAGGAAAGAAATAATGCCTAGAATCTTTTCTGAGTTTCCAATCACCAGCAACCTAATTCAATTTAAAAGGCTTAAGGCAAAAGCATGAAAAATCAAAGAAAAAAACTAAAAAAGATTCATGAATACAGTTTGCCTCCTCTATCAGAAAGGATGCTAGTAGCAGGGGTACGCCAGGAGTGTGCAGCACCTGTGTGCAAAAATTTATATGGCGCCCCATTAATTACCAGTGGTCCATTAATAATATTCTAAAATTTAACATAATTTCTCTCTAAATCAACCCAAAATTATCACTATTAATTTTATAACACATATCAACACCACATTAGAAAAAGTAAAAATAAAAGACACACAAAGAGTTAAATAGCCAATATCTCTTTTATTTGAGATGCTGGCTATTTAAAAAAATAACCTACCTTAGTTGCTGTTCCTGATATTCTTATGATTGGCCTCCTGCTGCCTGTGTGCATTGCACACATTGCACATGTGGATGGTGCACCCCTGAATAGCAGTCTAATTGTTTGGAAAAAGATACACAGACGACTTACCTGGGTTCTTGAAACTGACAAGCTGCTAAACAACAATCAGTTTGGATTCCGACAAAATAGAACCACTTTGGTTCTCATGGTGAAAGCAGAGACTAATATCCGTAATGCTTATGTGAAAAATGAACATATTGTAATGGTAAGTTTGGATATTGAAAAGGCTTTTGGTACAACCTTGAGGTATGGCATATTGTGAAAACTTTACTCCCTAGGATTATGAGGAAATTTACCGAACTTAATTCAAAACTTTCTTCAACACAGAACCTTTCAAGTACGTTACCAAACAGTGCTTTCTCGTATCTTTACTCAGGAAGAAGGGGTCCCACAAGGATCAGTACTTAGTGCTATTGTTTTTTCACTTAGGTTGAACTCAGAACTCACCATAACTCAGAACATTCACAGTACTGTAGAGCTATATATGTACGCCAATTATCTCACTATACCTTGCAGGTAAAAAAATATTCATACCATTGAAAAGCAACTTCAACTATCCCTAAATAAGCTAGAAATATGGACAATGCAAAATGGGTATTGTATGTATGAACAAAAAAACAGTTGTAATTCACTTCTGCAAAAAATGCAAGCTGCACCCAGAACTACTCTGTAGAATTTCGGCTAAAGAATCACCTGATCCCTCTCACTAGTAATCTTCGTTTCCTAGGTTTAATGCTTGACACCAAACTTAACTTTGTTTCTCACATAACATATCTCCAAACTTCTACCTGAAAAAACTTAACTTGCTTAGATCCATTTCTGCCACGAATTGGGTGCTGATAGATACTCTCTTCTACATCTGTATCGTGCCCTTATCAGATATCATCTAGATTATAGTGCTGTTGTCTATGACTCGGTTAGGAAAAGTGCACTGATTAGACTGAATTCCATACAACACAGTGCCTTCCGAACTGCTCTAGGAGCGTTTAGAACATCCCATGTCCAAAGTATTTATGTAGAGGCACATGAACCTCCACTTCACCTTAGAAGGAAAATGCTGCTCCTCAATCATGGAGCCAAAATTCAAAGTCTTCCAGCCCGTCCTCTTTGACCAATGCTTTTCAACTCCGATTGGACCGCATTCTACAACAGCAAACCTGTAGAAAATAGACCCGCTGGTATTCGTCTAAAAGATTTATTGCATACTTGAACTTTCAATTTGACAACGTACATCAAGAGACCGATGTACCTGATCCACCTTGGTCTTTTTTTATTTTTTAAATTAATTTAAATACCTAATACTTCATAGGTCCTCCTTTTGCCCTCAGTACATTTACAATCATTTAAAATTCCATCAATCCTAAGGCCACTCCCTAGGCTGCAGCCTATCTGTGGCTATCAGCTGCAATGCTGTGCTGTTAACTGAATCGAAGTTGTTTATTTACAGTGGATTGATATAGGCAATGAAAAGAGCCCAATACGTAATTTCCTTTCTTGTTTTTGAACTTTCAATTTGGCCACTAGGCCCCAAATGAGGAAAACTGATTTTATACTTCCAATTTGTAAATCTTAATCAGGTGGGTTCCCCTCCCTTCTGTAAGGAGTTGGGCCACCGCTATCTCGCATTAGTGTTTTCAGTTCTTCTAAATACTTCGCTTATGAAGTCATTAAAATATGCAAATAGGTGACAATCTGTGAACAGAACCCAGAGTTGTTCTTTCTCTAAAATACCAACTGATCTTTCCAATTTAGATCTGATATCCAAATAACAGTGACAATCCAGCATAACATGTTCAGATGTTTCCGGTTCATCACAGATGCATGACCCCCTGCTCACGTAACCTGCTCATTAACCACCCGCTGGCTAAATTTGCCTTTAGCCAGTGGGTGGTTAATTGCTGGAACAAACTTTCATCTGTCGTGGAAGTTGATAGGTTGAATAAATTTAAGGAGGAACTGGACAGGCATTTGGAGGGAATGGTGTGATTTTTTTTTTTTGGCTGATGCTGCATAAGCTCATACACATGCTTTCTTGCATCACATGCCACTACTACTTAGTCTTAACCAGTGACAATTTATATGCCATTCGATGTCCAGTAATGAGGCTTGTGGAATGAAAACCGAATTGAAGCCATGGGTTTAACTTTGGATCGATAATTTTATTATCGAGGAAAAAGATAAAGGTCTGACAGCCTTTTTCTGCATTTTCCCAATCATCTTGGCACATGTCCATTATTTGCAAGATGATTCTTTTTTTCTCAGATTTCAAATCAGGTTTAGAATAGTTCCTATTTTCCTTTGGGCAAGATGTTATACCCAGAATAGTCCTTCTAATATTACATTTTGTATAATATAATAATCCAGCCAGCAAAACCCCGTACTGAATAGGAAGCCTTCCAGAAATAATCTGCAAAGCTTCAGAGGAGACAGTCCGGCATGCAAGTGTGAACCCGAGAAGAGCGAACATCTGAACTTGAATCAAATATTTCTGTATTATAACATTATTAATTCTGTGAACCCAAGCTCCAGAGGCATAGATCACGATCGGGAGGAACAAATAGTCATATAATAAATTTAAATATTTAAAGATTGTCCTTTGATTCCCCAATCGGTCCTAACAATCCTCCGAAGTTTGGCATATAATGTTCTAATTTTAGTTTTAAAAAACTTGACATGCTCATTAAAAAAGAGACACTCCTCAAGATATAAACCTAAATACCTCGTGATTCTAACATACTGAATGGCATCCCCATAAAGCCTAACAGTAGGGGCTTGATTTTGATTCCAATTTTCTAACATACCTAAAACCTCTACTGCTCTGTTTTCAATCAAAGAACGAGAGTTTCCTTGTGCTAATACTGCTAAATCATCAACGTACACTATAAATGTTATGCTGGAAATCTGTTTCTTTAAAAATTCATCTAATACAATGTTCCACGCAAAGGGGCCAATCACAGAGCCTTTTGGGCATCCACATGAAACCTTCTTAATAATTTGAGTATAGCTTGTCTTAACTATTTCTCTAGAACAAAAATAACTCTTAAACACAGAATATAAATTCTGTGAACAATTAGAAATCCTTATTCTACTCAAGGTACCCTCCCACCATAGCTAGTCGAATGCTCCCCTGAAATCCACAAATATAGCAAGGACGTACCTAGTATCACTCTGCACGACCATGTGTCAATTGATACACAGCATCCTCTGTGGATAATCCTTTTCTGAAACTAAATTGATTTCTAGAGGACAAATTTTCTGCATGATTAAGCGGCTCATACACTTTGCTTATAACAGGGAGCAGAGCAATAGGTTGGTACGACCATGTCTCATTAAGCATTCTTCCAGCATTGGGGGAAGACTCCTTCTTCTAAACACTTATTAAATAACTCAATATACAATTCAGGATTCAATTCATATGACTTTTTCGTAACAGCAACTTCAATTTTATCTAGGCTCGGCGACTTGCTATCCTTTGTGCGGCCCATGGCTTTACTAACTTCTTCAATCGAGAACTTTTGCTCCACATTCATTGATTGATACTGAGCATTTTCAATAATCATTTGTTGTTGTTCCAGGCTTTCATTCCAAATTCCAATATCAGGAATGAGGTCTTCTAGAATTCTGCCCACAGAATCGGATATCAGCATTCTTCTCATTCTTGGTGATTCCCTTCTACTTCTGACTTGTGCTATCTCTCTCTCAGGATAATTCAGAAATTTTTTTTTTGAATGGTGCAGCATAAGCCTCAGGCTTCCTTGTACCATATGACTAATAATAATACTAATAATCTTAGCCCTGGTGACAGCTTTAACATATTGTTTCCTTTGCTCTCTATATAACTCAAAATAAATACTACATATATCTATATTCCTATACCTTCATTGCCCCTGATATTGCCTTCTCAGTTTCAAAGTTTGAGACCTGAGTTGAGTAAGTTCTTGACTCCACCAAAAAACTGGGTTTGTAAACATCTTTTTCATACGTGAATTACAAATTTTCACTAAAATTTCAGTGAATTTTCCAGAATACTGTTCAGATGTTAACATTTGCCAATCTACTTCATTAACATACCTTATATATAAACTTTGGAACTTTGGCCACACTGCATTTTTAATCAAATATCTCTCAGTATCATAACATTCTCTTATTTCATCTCTATTAACAATACTGAAGGGATATGCTGCTATGGTCACTGGTTGTGTAATCTTCCAACACCTGCCAATTTTTAACTTTATTCTTAATAGCATAAGTTGCCATGGCAAAGTCAATATATGACTGCCATGGACAGTTGAATATGTCGGAGCATGTTCTTGTGTATTTAATATTTCCATTCCTGAGGCAGCTATGAACTGTTCAAGAACTAGTCCTCTTTCATTAGTGTCTTCGCTGCCCCAGAGGCGCCTCCGTAGCCAGGTGGGAAGGAGCAGCAGCAGTGCGTATCACACGCTTCTTGATTAGTCCAGGGTTCGAGCCCGTCACCACCAAATACAGAGGATGCGGAAAGGTCAGGGAATGACCACCGCATATCCCGGAGCAATATGGCCTTAGTTGCTAATGCTCCTAAATACCAAACAACAACAAACAATCGCTGCCCCAGAGTGGATAATTTGTGTTGGCGTCAATAGCAACTATTATCCCACAGGAGCCAACCATCTCGTAAACACGTTCCAGATATTCCACATTAAGGCTCAATATAATCAGAATACTGACACAAAGTAGACCCTGCTGGTGCAGCAGATAACCTCACAACATACAGTATTTTCACTACATAAGGCTGAAACCTTAGTAACAGCAAAATCATTGGCTCTAATAATGATCACGGCACCTGGCAAGTTGCCGTCAGATATAAGCTTATACCTTAGGGTATCCTCTTACCTGTTTACATGCTACATATGGCTCCTGCAGGAGGACTTTTCCATCAAATAACTAATTTGAGCGGCAACACTTTTAGATCTCTGGGCATTCAATTGTAAAACACTTACTTTTCTACCATAATTAATCTTCTTTTTAAATATCTCCAAAGCCTTAATATACTCTGGACATTTTTTATCAACAGCCACATGTGCAGCATTAAATTTTTTCCCTCTTACAGTTACAACACCCATCATAAAACAAATCTTATCCTGTTTAAATCATCTATGAAGTAAAAAGAACTCAGTGAAATTTTGCTGGATCTCAGGGCATTCTGGTATCACATGTATTGAGAGAGCAGATCAGACAGCCCAACAACCGAACAGTACAACACCAGCAAATTACCATGTGCCATATATAGATTATTTAAAGCATATTAAAAAAATATGTACAATTCAGTGGACCAAAATCTTGGAGGTCACAAATAAACAATAAATTGCTCCAAATCAAAGAGAAACCAGAATTATGGAATTCTATCAACAGGCAAAGCAGACAGGAAGAGATTGTACTAGTGAGATTACATATAGGGCATATGTACCTGCTCATGGGGGATGACCCACTGTTCATCACCACTTGCTGTCAAACATATACTCTTAGATTGCATGCATTATGGTCATATCAGAAAACGTGCTTTCCTTTCACTGTCAAGACTGCAAGAATCTGTATCATCACTTGTCTATATTATTGGAAATAATCCGAATCTAAATGAACTGTTTAGCTTTCTTAAGCAAATACGAATATATGAGTTCATATGATGCAAAAGTCATAATATCGGTGTAGATACACCATAGATAACTCTTAAGAAAAACTACGATGGTAGTGTGGGAGGCATCATTTCCTCGTACCTCATATTGTGCTCTTCTTTCACAACCAATGATAGGCTAATAGCTTTGAAACAGTGCCGTCTGGGTGGTGGTACTCACTGAGAATAAGTAACAATAGTCTTCTCTGATAGTGAAGCATTACTTATTTGAGGTAGTGCAATATCATGGCAATTTGTTGTGAAGGAACAGCACAATATGAGATAAAGAGGAAATGTCTCCCACACTACCAACGTAGTTTTTCTTAAGAGTTTTCAATGTGTATCTACACCGATATTATATAGATATTAAACTCTTACTCTTAACATATTATGCCTTGTAGCATTTAGTTATTTTAAATAAAATTATAACATAAGAATAGGCACATTTTGGCCCCAAAACATGTTATAACAATACACAATGTGTGAACTGATAACTGCTCTGCATTCCAGCATGTGATGATGTAGCGGTCGCCTGATTGGTCCCTTCAAAGTTACTTTTTGAACGGCTAATAGACCTATGCTGCTATGCGATATGTATTGCTTAGCAGCATAGATCTGTTTAAGGATGATGCATGCAGGCTTGCATCACCCTCTGAAAACACGTCATTTGGCGAAAATTAATTTTCACCCTGCCTTCTGCTCTCATCCTGATGCGACATCATTTAGGGACGCCATTTTGTCAACTAACCTCTGATGTTGAAACAGTTTGGCACGAAACTGATGTGGCCTGTAAGTGACACCCTTCTGATACTGGCACTCTTGGCACCTGCCCCAATGCCAAGGCATTCCTACACTACTGTATATACATTGTGCTGCCACTTTATTAGGTACACCTGCCTAGTAGCATGTTGAGCCTCCTTTAGTCTTCAAAACAGCCTGAATTCATCTAGGCATGGATTGAACAAGATGCTGAAAATGTTGTGCACGAATGGAGTACCATGCAGACATGAGTGTGTCACGTAGTTCCTTGAGATTCGACGGAGGAGTAGGCCTGCAGCGAACAGCCCTTTCCAGCTCATCCCAAAGATGTTCAATAGGATTGAGATCTGCGGACTGAGTGGGCCACTGCAGCAAAAAAATCATTATCATGTTCCTGGAATCATTCCATAGTGATTCGTGCTTTGTGCACCGGCACATTATCCTTTTGGAAGAAACCATCTGACTGAGGATAAACTGTCAACATGAACAGATGTACTTGGTAAGCAACAATGTTTAGGTACGATGTGGCATTTAGACGTGAGTCTATGGGTATCAATGGACCCAACGTGTTCCAAGAAAACATTCCCCACACCATAACACTGTCCCCCCATCACTTTGCACAGTAGTCGTCAGACATGACGGGTCCATGGATTCATGTTGTTTTTGCCAAATTCTGAGCCTTTCATCAACATAATGCACCAGGAACTTTGACTCGTCAGACCAAGCAACTGTTTCCCAATCCTCGATAGTCCAGTGCTGGTGTTGCTGTGCCCACAGGCGTCTTGCTGTCTTGTTCTTCATTGATAACAAAGGTACGTGATGTGGCAGTGGGCTGTTGTAGCCCACTCGCGACTAAGTGCAACTAGTTGTCTGTTGCAAAATTTTGTTCTGTGCACCAAGGTTGTATTCTGACACGAGGTGCGACATTGTGGCCCGTCTGTTTGCTTGCACAATTATAGCCATCCTCCTAGGATCTCTCTCTTCATCAACAAGCGATTTTCTTCCACAAGAGTGCCTTTGAGAGGATGTTTTCTGTTCGTTGCATCATTCTCGATACACCCTTGAAACTGTGGTGCGTGAAAAGTTCGGGAGAACTGCCGTTTCAGAGATGCTTTGTCCAACACATCTTGCACCTACTAGCATGCCACATTCGAAGTCTGTTAGATCACTCCCCATTCTTGCTACGGTTGGTACGCTTAACTGATACTAGAAAGGTTGTTCTGCTACATTTATATCCACAACTGTGGTCATGTGACTTGAAACATAGTGGGACAAACCATTTGTGTGCAAGGTGGGAAGGAGCAGCAGTGTGTAGCACACGCTTCTTGATTAGACCGGGGTTCGAGCCTGTCACCACTAAATACGGAGGATGCGGAAAGGTCAAGGGAATGACCACCGCATATTCCTGGAGCAATATGGCCTTAGTTGCTAATGCTCCTAAAAACCAAATAACGAACATTTGTGTGCACAGCAGGGTGTACCTAATAAAGTGGCAGCGCAGTGTATATAAATTCTTAACTTTTTATAAGAATTTAATGGTATAAAATATTAATTAATTAATGGTTTATGGACCAGGGACACTGCTAAATTTAAGCACAAAGCTTAAATTTAGCAGTGTCCCTTTGTGCTTAAATTTAAGCTAAATTTAAACACCGACGACATAATGGATACATAAGTGGAGGATATAAAGATAGGCAGCTATCTGCTGCTTTGCACAATGCTATTCTTTAAATTACAGCCACTTTTGTTTTCTATCTCTAGATAGTCTTATTGGTTACACCTTTAGCCATTTGCTTTCTGTCCTTTTCCTTCTGGCATTTTATGTCTGTTTCTGCATTAACTTTCATAGTTATTATATATATATATATATATATATATATATATATGCATCCTCTGCTGCTGCTTTGCACACTATGGTGCATTTGTTATATTAGCATTAGCATAAGCAAAAACCCTTCCCTTTACTCCCGATGGTACTTATATCTTTAAGTAAATCCCACATATGTATACTGTGATCACTGCCACCTAGTGGTTTCTTTTTCTGCAAATTTTTAATGCACAAATAAGCACTGCTAATAATCAGATCAAGAGTACAGCCACTCTCCAACTTAGCATTAGTAGAAGCATATGATGTAAGGAAGCAAGCTTATGCAGCATCAGCCAAAAAAAAACCCTCTGATTTCACTCCTCTATTCGTTCCAAATGCCTGTCCAGCTCAGCCTTAAATTTATTTAGGCTATCAACTTCCACAACAAAAGATGGAAGTCTGTTCCACCAATCAATTACCTGCTGGCTAAAGGCAAATTTCCGCACATCTATACTACAATTATCTTTCCTCAATTTGAAACTGTCCCCCCCTCAGGTTCTTAATCTGAGCAAGAGGAATAATCCCATCAGCATTCAGCTTGCTCAACCCATTCAAGGCCTTATACACCTCAATCAAATCATCTCACAGTTGCCTACTATCCAGGCACTGCAATTTGTAGAACTTACACCTTTCTTGGTAAGAGCACTCCTTTTTCCCCTCACCAATCTTGTTGCCCTTCTTTGTACTCGTTCTAGAAACTCTACATCCTTCCTAAAATGAGGCCTCCAGACCTGTACATAGTACTCTAGGTGTGGCCTGACCATTGTCTTGTACAATGGGATAATCACCTCCCTGTCCCTGCTAGCAAAATTCCTATATATCATTGACAAGACTCCATGACCTGCCCTGGCAGCCTGTCTGCACATATTCAATATATATGTACTCAATCTTTATTCTATATGAATTAACTTTCATAGTTATTATATATATATATATATATAAATATATACGCATCTGCTTCCTATGCTGCTGCTTTGTGCACTATGGGACATTTGTTATATTCAATTTGGAAAATTAAATGCACTAGGCATAATCCTTATGGGTTTTGATAATTAACTATATAATATCGGTGTAAATACACCGATATTATATAGTTAACCCATATATTTGTTAACCCATATATTTGAGCTACGATTGTAGCGTAGAAGGCATCGTTTTAAATGTATCTCATAATGTGGTTGCCTTCACAACAAGATAGCTACTATTGAATTACTTCATTATGAGGCAACCACATTATGAGATACATTTAAAACGATGCCTTCTACGCTACAATCGTAGCTCAAATATATGGGTTAACTATGGTGTATTTACACCGATATTATATAGTTAATTATCAAAACCCATAAGGATTATGCCTAGTGCATTTAATTTTCCAAATACATTACCACCACACCCTTCTGGCATCTCTCATAATGTGGATATAACTTCGCAACTGAGATGGCTTGTTGTATTACCTGGGTACCTACCCGCTCACTGATGACGAAGCCAAAAAGCTGAAAATAAATAACAGTAGCCTTCTCTACTAGAGAAGCGTTATTTATTTGAAGTAATTCAATAGTAGCTATCTTGTTGTGAAGGCAACCACATTATGAGATACATTTAAAACGATGCCTTCTACGCTACAATCGTAGCTCAAATATATGGGTTAACTATGGTGTATTTACACCGATATTATATAGTTATATTCAATCTATATTTTATGTATGTTTATCTATCCTCAATTTAAGTCTTAGCCTTCTGCTGCTTTATGCGCAGCTGGTCTTAAAATACAACCACTTCTGCTTAATTTCTTTATTGCTTTAGATAGTCATGTTCATTATACTTCTTGCCACATTTCTTTCTGTCTGTAGTTTAGGGTAAAATGCATTATAGAGGTCACTATTTATTTTACAGCTCTCTCTCAGATTAGTTTTATGACTATAAATTACGTATGGTCTCTGTTAGCACTTTGATTGGAGCTGTCAAATTGACTGTGTTTTTGTACTGTCATTTCCTGCCCATTTGGTTTTCTATTTCAGGTATAGATTTTAAGTTTTTGACTTATTGGTATTTATTTTCTTTATTATTTATTTTGCAGGTCACTCACTTTAAAATATTTTTAATGTTTCGGCTATTATTCCTTTTTGGCTTTCCATGTAACTCATACTTACATCTTTATATTTATTATAATATGCATATATATATATATATATATATACAGTGAAACTTCTCCTAACGGACATCTCTCTACAACGGACATTTTCAAATTCCCCAACTCACCTCCATTGGTTTTAACGTGTTTGCAGCTTCTGTCTAGCGGACATTCTTTGTAACGGACACGGACAGGCAATCTGCACTGTTTCGTTTAGATTAGCACTTAATTTGGTCTCCCCATAACGGACAGCGGGCAAACTCACGGCCCTTTTTCTAGGAACGTTTCTTCCACGTTGCCTCAATCATGTGTTTATTTTCTATTTCCGATTCTCTGAATTTTATCAAGGTTTACGTCGCGGTTCTAAACCCTTTTCAAGAATTTTAAGGCACGTGTAAAACTTCTGATGAATTCGGTATGTGCAGGGGGGGAGAATATGTTCGGCCTTTCGTCTTTTCAGTTTTAGTTTTGTTCAGTGTCGTGTGAAGTGCACAATGTCTTCTCGTAAACATTTAACTTTAAAAGACAAAGTTGAACTGATTAATGTGTATGATCGGCAAAAAAATAGTGTTCGCAACCTCGCTGCAAAATTCAAAATCGGGAAGACGCAGGTAAGCGACATCCTAAAGAAAAAAAATGAACTGCTCAAACAATTTTGGCAACACGGAAATGATCAGGTTCAAAAATCATTCCCGAAAACTGTTGGACTTCAAATTTGTCGCGCGCGTGCTAAAAAAATTCCCATTAATGGGCGTATTATTAGGGAAAAGGCTTTGGAGGTTGCGAAATCTATGGGAGTAAATGAGTTCAAAGCTTCTGTGGGATGGCTAGACAAGTTCAAAACCCGGCATAAAATTTCTTGGAAAACCGTAAGTGGTGAAGGTGGATCTGTTGATACTGGGGTTGTAACAGAGTGGACCGTCAAATTGGAAGATTTATGTCGTGATTTTGAAGCTAAGGATATTTACAACTGTGATGAAACAGGGTTGTTTTTTTAAAGCTCTTCCTGAAAAAACAATGAGTCTAAAAAACGAAAAGTGCCAGGGCGGAAAAATTTCTAAGGAACGCTGGACTGTACTATTGTGTACAAATATGCTGGGAGACACTTTGAACAACCTCTTGTTATAGGAAACCCACAAAATCCTCGTTGTTTCAAGGGCATAAAGTTGAATCTTTTGGATGTTGACTGGAAGTCTAATAAAAAAGCGTGGATGACACGAGATATCATGAGCGAATGGATAAGTCACTTTAACCAAAACATGATTCGTCAAAACAGAAAAATTATTCTTTTCATGGATAATGCTGGATCTCACCCACACATTGAATTGTCCAACATTCAAATCATTTTTCTGCCACCACACACATCTGCAGAGTGTCAGCCCTTGGATCAAGGGATAATAAAAAATTTTAAACTTCACTACAGAAAACGTGTTTTCAGACATCTCATTGCAAACATGAACGATGTAACATGTGCGAGTGACCTTGCAAAGAAAATCAGCATCCTAGATGCGATTCAATGGATTTCCTCTTCAGTAAATGCAATTAGAAAACAAACTGTCGTGAACTGTTTTGTAAAGTCTGGCTTCTCAAACGCAAAAATTGAAGTTGTGAACAGCAATGTGGAGCACCAAGAAGAACAAGAACTTCAACATCTATTGATAATGTATGACGCTCCGCTACAAGTGACCCTGGCTACAAAGATATAGACGCAAACCTCACTACAGAAGATGATGCTCTAGATATCAATGACATTATCATTGATATTTTTCAAGAAGTTCCTCATGAGGATGAAGAAATGGAAGGAGGTCATTCTGCCGAAGAACATATTAACGACGAACCACCGATGAAAATGGAAGAAGCGCTCATACAAATCAATCGTTTAAAAATGTTTTTTGCCGCTGAAGAAGATACTGAAGGACTTTCGATGGTTTCTTCGCTCCAAACAAATGTTGAAAACAAAATTATCAGCCGGAAGAAGGTGCAGAAGAAAATAAGTGATTACTGTATGTATTTTTCTTAAGATAAAGTCATAATATGCATAGCACAATTGTATGTATATTATTTACAAAAATATTGTGCAAAATCTGTATTTAATTTAATTTTACATTAAACGTTTAATGATTTTTCTTTATATCTTGTGTATGTAATTGTATATTATTTACAAAAATATTGTTCAAAATCTGTATATATTTTAATTTAATTTTACATTAAACGTTTAACGATTTTTCTTTCTTTCTTTTTTTTTTTTTTTCTCCCTCAGACTTCTTGTTAGCGGACACTTCTCTCTAACGGACACATTTTCGTTCCCCATGGCTGTCCGTTAAAGGGAAGTTTCACTGTATATATATATATATATATATATATATATACACACACACCTGCATCCATTGCACGCTTTGGTGCATTTGACATATTCAGTCTATTTTTATTTTCCCTTTATTTCCACTGTTTTTAACTTATTAGCAATATATTTAATATTGCATATGGAGTAAGAGAGATACCATTTACTTATTTATACCATGTGAAAAAGAAAACATGAAAGTTTCCCAGTTGTCACTACCGAGACTTGTAGTTCTATCATTCACTGCCAGTTGGCGTTACCTGTCATACCTCTACCACACGCATAACCTTGTTGAAAGATGGTGGCTTCCTATCCTGAGAAGGCATTTTATGTGCTACTGTTTGATAAGAACAAATGTGCAACAGACGTTCAAAGGAAATTTTGAAGTGCATACTGTAAAGAGCCACCAACCAGGAAGGCTATTTACAAGTGGCATAAGCAATATGTGAACACAGGTTGCTTGTGTTCAGTAAAGAGCAGTGGCTGGCCTAGTGTTGCTATTGATAATGTGGAACGAGTGAGAGAGATATTCACAAGGAGCCCCAATAAATCAGTGCGGAGAGCATCACGTGAGCTGCAAATGCCAGCCCTGACACTATGGAAGGTTCTTAGTAAAAAAACTTTCTATGAAGCTGTATAAATTGCAGTTGGTGCACATGTTAAAGGAACACGCCAAAGAGAAGTATTTCCAGTTTTGTTGTGAACTACAAGGACTGATAAAAGAATATGGCGACTTCTTTAATTGTGTAGTGTTTAGCAATGAGGCCACATTTCACACCAATGTGAAGATTAACCAACACAGTTGTCGAATCTGGAGCACCCAGAAACCTGAAAAGATAACTGAATATGAGCGTGATTTGCTGAAGGTGAATGTTTTCTGGGCCTTGTCACGTTGAAAACTGTACGGACCTTTCTTCTTTGCCGAGGCCACTGTAACTGGGCAATCCTACCTCGATATGCTGCAGCAATGGTTGATGCCTCAAGTTCAAGAAGATAGTAATGACTTTATTTACTAGCAAGACTGGGCCCCTCCCCACTTCCATAATGACGTTCAGGCCTACCTTAACACCAAGCTACACAAGCACTGGATCAGATGTGCTGGAGAAAGGGACAAATGTTTCTTGAAATGGCCGCCGAGATCACCGGATTTAACTCTGTGATTTCTTCTTGTGGGGCATAAAGGATCGTGTTTATGTACCACCTTTGCCACATGATGTCCAGGAACAAAAGCAGAGAATTGAAGAAGCTACCACCACAGTCACACAGGATATGCTGGACAGGGTATGTCAAGGGTTCAGTTACTGTGTGGACATTTGCCGTGTCACATGTGGTTCCCACATTGAATCGTTGTGAAGTGATAAGGTATAAAAAAAAATTTGAAATTTTTTTCTTTCACAAGGTATGTATATGACACTGATATCTGTCCTAGTCTTTGCAATAAATCGCTGAAAGTGTTCCCACCATTTATAAACACCTTGTGTGTGTGTGTGTGTGTACGTACATACACATTAAAAGCGTTTTCCTCCTAGTGATATTTATTCGAGCCAATGGGAGAAGAGAGCGAGACAATTACATCACGACAAATGCAATTAATTATTAACAATTGTGAACATAACGTTCACCAACTTGGTGCAATTGCTTCGCTGTCTAACATTTGATGTTCCATTGTAATGTTTTTTTGTGTATTAATGAATATTATATATTTGTACAAATAGTTCAGTAATTTGTAAATATTTTAAATATTTGTATAGTTTGTAGTTTAGTTAGTTAATCAAATCCCATAGTTTGTAGTTTAGTTAAATGTTTTAGCGCTGCTCTTTCGGAAGCAACAATATTCCTCATTCATTATGGGAACCCGAAGCAAAAGGCCTTTTTCTAAATGACCTATGTCAATGCAGGTAAATAATTACAGTGATATTTATTCGACTTTGAAAGTGCCACACAGGTAAATAATTACATCGGTCATTTACTGATTAGATGTGTGGGCGCCTCCGTAGCCAGGTGGGCAGGAGCAGCAGTGCGTAGCACACACTTCTTGATTAGACCGGGGTTCGAGCCCGTGACCACCAAATACGGAGGATGCGGAAAGGTCAGGGAATGACCACCGCATATCCCAGGAGCAATATGGCCTTAGTTGCTAATGCTCCTAAAAAACCAAAATAACTGATTAGATGTCAATCACAGTGACAGTGTTTTTTTTTTTTTTTTTGTGTGTGGCAGCAGCGGGGGTCTCCCTCAACTCTGCGTTTTTACTCTGTGTAGAATACGATACTCTGCGTAAGGCCAGGGGGTGCGCTAGTGTGTGTGCTTTGGGAAGTATTATATTTGTGAAATGTGGGTTGTGTTGTTCCTCTGGCTAGTTAGCCCGGCAGGAGCTGTGGAGAGCAACTAACAACCCCAGTTTCCATCACTGCTACGAGGAGGCGGGCCAGGACACATTAGGAGAGAAGAAAGCTCTGGCAGCATGAACCTTGCGGTAGCCTAGGCATCCAAGGAGAGCCCAAAAAAAAAAATTTATTGGAAAAGGAGATAATGGGGAGATAGGAAGAGGGTGGGATAAAATGGATAGAGAACAGAGGGGCCAGTGTTGAGGCACCTGATTGAAAAGGGGGGACAGTAAGGGGATCCTTCATCTCTATCCAGGATGCCCATCTTGGTCAGGGGATGGGAGTTGAAATTGGGTGGTGGAGTGAGCCACCAAGCAAAAGGGGGTGGGGGAAGGGGATTGGGGGAAAGAGACTACCACCCCAGGTGGTAGGAATAACATAGGGAAAGAGATTCCTATGGTGGAGCATGCTTTTTGCAGTTCTGTCCCACACTGGCCTGGAGGTTATCCTAATAGCCAGTGTCAGCATCCCACATCATGCCAGCTAGGAAAAGCTATGCATGGTGTCAGCTTGGTTAACCATGAGGCCCCTGAAGGCCTGCATAGCCATCAGTCTGTATGGTGAAGAGGCTAAGATAGAATATGCAATTAATAATAACTTTCATTCACACAATTTTGCTTTTTATGGTTTTTTTCTTACACTTTCTATTTTATTTTATATATTATATTAGATATTGATCAGTGCATTTCGACAAGTGTCTTTTACGTAGAAAATATTTGACTTACTCCATCATGTCTCTACATATTATGTAGAAAAGCGTGCACGGAGGTTGGCGAACATGGGGCAGAGCCCCCTAGTGTAATATTAAAAAAATATGTTATATCAGTTATTATAATAATATAATTATAAAACAAAATTACAATTCGTAATACAAATTATATATACTTATATGATAATTTTTTTTCTTTATTTAGATGTACTAAATAAACATCGATTATAGAGCACCACAAAATTAAATAGATACCATACAATGGAAGGTATTTAAACACTTGGTTTACATAACTTTTCAATTAGATATTTGTGCCTGGTGTGATTTGCAGATTATTTTGAAATTAGGTGGAAATTTGGAGAGATATACTCATTTCTTCCTCAGTCGTTTGTGGTCTTTCTCCTCTTGTTAGTTTTTATATTGGTAAGCACTGAAAATCCAAACTTACATAGGTAAGATGTAGAAAATTGCAATCTAATTACCACAGCTTTTTTTTTGCAATACGAGGATACTCATTCTTCATCTCTATCCAGAATTCGTCGATAGATACTTTGTTTTAATTTCAAGCTGCCATCATTACGTATTTCAATTAACTCCTGATCTATGACACTGAGCTTAGAATGGCTTGAAATTGATGCAGTTAATGGGTTCCACAACCAGTCATAGTCTTCAGTACGTAAGTTTGGAAAATAGTACTGAATGTTTTTTTTTTTTTTTTTTTTCAGTGTTATTATTTCTTTATTCTTAGTTATAGCAACCTGTGGAAATATATCCACATTTCCTCCCTTCACCATGGTTGATCTATAAGCTTAACTTATCTCTCAGAGCTTTGATTCTCAGTTGAAGATAGGATATTTTCAACTTTGCCTTGCATACTGGAATTAAATTTGTTTAAAGTTTCAAAGATATCAACTAAATATGACAATTTGCCATACCAATTATCATCTGCAAGTAACATACAAAATCTTCTTGCTTTTCAGTGGCAAAGAAAGAATGAATCTCATCCTTCAGTTCAAGTACTCGTGACAATACTTTGCCTTTAGGAAGCCATCTTGCTTCTGTGAAGGAGAGGATTAACGCATTTTGTCCCAAGTTCTTCACAAAGCTTGGCAAAAAGACATGATGTAAGAGGCCTAGTTTTTATATAGTTAACTAACCATTTTTGCAACTGTCTGGCACATTTTTCAGATCATTACTTAAGTGTTTTACCATCCAACACTTCATGATGAAGAAAGCAATGTGCTGTTATGATATCGCTATTAACTTTCTTCACTAAAGATACAAACCCTTTCACTGAGCCAACCATTGATGGAGCACCATCTGTAAAAATTCCTGCACAAGGTTCCCAGCATAAACCACGAGTTTTCAAGTAGGTACTTAGGTACTTAATGTATTGAAAATATCTTGGCCTGCTGTTGTTTCTTTTAGCATTTTCTGTTTCCCATGATCTTTAGCATTTTATCTGTTTCACCCTTTCTATGTCATAGGTTTCTTCAAAGTGAGTTTTCATAGACCCCTAGGGATTCATGGATCCCAGTTTGGAATTGTAATAGCCAACAAGGACATATTCCACAAAAAAACTGATTTGCATTTACATTATGATTTAAATAGTGTGCACTATTTTTTTATTTTTATTATTATTTTTTTTAATCCATAGATGTCTGTTACAAGGTTAGCTTTAAAACTGTTCCCTGCTGTCATGGATTATTATTTTAGAGAAACTTAATAATACTTATAACTTTCTATGTAATATTATTTTCTTTTTGTTTTCTCTGGTTTATATTTATTATTATTTTTTTAATGTTTTTATCTCTTTAGGCAGTGAAGTAACAATATATAATCAGATTGGTAATGAACAGGGATCAGAAAATGAGGAAACAAAATCAGATACCAGTAACAGAGAAAAAAGTAATAACTCTATACTGCCTGAAAGTAAAGATAAGTCACAAGCCACCACAAATAAAAACTCTGGGCCGTCAACAAATCACGAAGAAAAAGACATGAAAGATAAGAACTCTGAGCAGTCAACAAATCACGAAGAAAAAGACATGAAAGATAAGAACCCTGAGCCATCAACAAATCAAGAAGAAAAAGACATGAAAGATAAGAACCCGGAGCCGTCAACAAATCACGAAGAAAAAGACATGAAAGATAAGAACCCTGAGCAGTCAACAAATCACGAAGAAAAAGACATGAAAGATAAGAGCTCTGAGCTGTCAACAAATCACAAAGAAAAAGACATGAAAGATAAGAACCCTGAGCCGTCAATAAATCACCAAGAAAAAGACACAAAAGATCAGAACCCTGAGCAGTCAACAAATCACGAAGAAAAAGACAGGAAAGATAAGAGCTCTGAGCCGTCAACAAATCACGAAGAAAAAGACATGAAAGATAAGAACCCTGAGCTGTCAATAAATCACGAAGAAAAAGACATGAAAGATGAGAACCCTGAGCCGTCAATAAATCACGAAGAAAAAGACATGAAAGATGAGAACCCTGAGCCGTCAATAAATCATGAAGAAAAAGACATGAAAGATGAGAACCCTGAGCCGTCAACAAATCATGAAGAAAAAGACATGAAAGATGAGAACCCTGAGCCGTCAACAAATCAAGAAGAAAAAGACATAAAAGATGAGAACCCTGAGCCATCAACAAATCACGAAGAAAAAGACATGAAAGGTAAAAATGCTGAGAATAAGTCAACAACAAATAATAATGCAGAATTAGATATAAACAGTAAAATCCCTGGGTCATTGATAAGTGATCATTCAGAATCAGATATAAACAGTAAAATCCCTGGGTCATTGATAAATGATCGTCCAGAATCAGATATAAAAGATAAAAAGGTAATACAAAAGTCTGATGAAAACTTTATCAATACACAGAAAACTACCATGGACAACCTGAGTGAAAGTGATAAACCCGAATCAGGTGCACCTGATAAAGATTCTGACACCAATGAAAAAATTGTACCAAAAAATCCGGAACAGTCTTTCAAAGGATTGGATATAAAGGAAAATTCTGATGCTGAAAGTGAGGATCAGGGTGAGTACTTTTGACAGGAATTTTTTAGTTTTTTTTTTCCTAATTTGTAATAGATTAATACTGAAATAATTCTTATATGATACCTTGTGTTTCAGTTCTTCTATATTGTAGTTTGTTAGCTTGATTTTGAGACAGGTATGATTTATTTTACAATATAGATGTGTTGTTGACTCTCAGTTGCTCTTGAGGTTGATGTTCGTTTTCTACTTCTTATCCCAAATTGTGTGCTATAATTACATGCGTGCTATTTTTCATTTTTTGTCATTGCTTTGGTAGTTTTTTTTTTGTAGTGCTTATGAAAAAATGGTTTATATGTAATCTGAAAACCTGCACACTTTAATATACTATGCTTGGTCATTTTGGCACTTTCAACCTTTCTTTGCATGCCATTAAAAACAATGAAAATTTTAAAGAGATTTTATTAAATTAAGCTAACCATATCTTGGCTAAAGTGAAGGAAGTCAGCACAAGAACCATAGCAAACTACGGGAAACATACCGGACAAACCGGTTTGCTGCTATTGTAGTTTCTCCCCGCATTCTTGGTAAACAGACTGTGCGTATTATTGGTAGTGACAGCAGAAGTCAAAAACAATATATTGATTGACACATTGGCGTGACAGATGATATAATGATTAGTTTTTTTCTCATTATTAAAGCAGATTATTGGAGTTCACGAGTTTTGCTATTTAAAAAAATTGCATTACTGTTTTCTTTGTACGTTTTTAAGGTTAGGTTTCCTAACCTAATCTTAAAGTTTAATTTAAGAAATCTTATATCTTTACCTAACCTTAAAGGTTAGGAAAAGAGGAAAAGGTTTCTTTGTTTTTCATTATATTTTCTAACCTGATCTTAAATGTTAGGTTAGGAAGTAATAGGAAAAGGTTTCTTTATTTAACTTTAAAGGTTAGGAAATAATAGAAAAAAAAAAAGAAAGATTTTTATATGTATATACATATCATTTTTTTTTTTTTTTATGAAAACCCCAAACACAAAAGGTATCAAAACCTCATAATGTCAATCAATCACTTAATGCTACGATGTTATTGTGTGTTGTGTTCAAGCACCAATCAGTACATCGTTCATTAATACATTCATTGAATGTGTAACATAACAGTTCAGTTTTGCTAAAGGAAATTTACAGAATTGGCAGTTGTAGCATTTTGTTCATAATGCCAAATTCAAAGCTGCTACAGATGTGGAATTATGGATCACCAAGTGCTGAAAAGATTTTACTGTGGGTAACTCTGTAGTTTTTTGTGAAAAGAATGTACCATACAGAAAAATATTCCAGATAGACCAACATGTGAAAGCAGAAATAAGATAAAAAAATAAGTAGAAAATTGCCAGATCAGTCACTTTTAACTAAGCCATGTACCTCAAGAGAAGAAAAAATTTACTTTTCAAAGTGTGTGTGAGCTTTTTTTTTTTATTGTCTTATCAAAAATTAAAGGCTCCTTACTTTGGTAGGCAGTTATATTAGTATTAGTAGAGGCATATGATGTAAGAAAGCAAGCAGCATCAGCCAAAAAAAAAAAAAAAAAAAAAAACTTCCACTTCACCCCTCCATTTGTTCGAAATACCTGTCCAGCTGAGCCTTAAATTTATTTAGGCTATCAACTTCCACAACAAGGGATGGAAGTCTGTTCCACCAACCAACTACCCGCTGGCTAAAGGCAAATTTCCGCACATCTATCCTACATCTGTCTTTCCTCAATTTGAATTTATGCCCTCTCAGGTGATTATTCTGAGCAAGAGGCAGAATCCCATCGGCATTGAGCATGCTCAAACCATTCAAGGCTTTATACACCTCTATCAGATCACCTCGCCGATGCCTAGTCTCCAGACACTGTAATTTGCAAAACTTAAATCTTTCTTCGTAAGAGCAACCCTTTGTTCCGTTCACTAATCTTGTGCTCTTCTCTGTACTCGTTCCAGCAGCTCTACATCCTATTTGAAATGAGGTCCCCATACCTGTATACAGTACTCAAGGTGTGGCCTGACCATTGTACCTCAATGGTCAGGCCACAAGGAAATAATCACCTCCTTATCCCTGCTAGAAAAATTCCTGTATATCATTGATAAGACACCATGAGCTACTCTTGCAACCCATCTGCACTGCTCAGAGAACTTCATATGTGCCTGCACAATTATCCTCCAGGTCCTTTTCATTCTCTACCACTGTCAGTGTAGTACCACAGAGTTGATATGTTGCTCTGGGGTTGCTGTTTCTCATATGTAGTACTTTACATTTGTCAATGTTAAACTTCATTTGCCACCTCTCAGCCCATCTGCTCAACCTTTCCAGATCCTGTTGCAGTAGCATAGCATCAGTAGTGTCCTTAACAACCCTGCCAACTTTTGTATCGTCTGCAAACTTGGACATTAACTTGATATACCATCATCAATATTATTTATAAATACAGAAAACAATAATGGACCCAACACTGAACCCAGAGGGACTCCACTAATAACATTAGTCCACGATGAGCAGTGTCCATTGATTACCACTCTGTATTCTCCCCCTCAACCACCCCTTTATCCATAGCAGCAATTTACCTCCAATGCCACACTACTCCAATTTGTGCAGCAGTCTTCCATGTGCAACAGTATCAAAAGCCTTTCTCAGATCCAAGTATATAATATCAAAGTTATTCCCTGCATCCAGTTCTTTTGTGACTGCATCATAGTATCCAATCAAATTGGTCAGGCAAGACTTCCCCTTAACAAAACCATGCTGTGTCTGAGCTATAACTGAAGTCTTATCTAGATGATCCTGCAGTGCTTCTTTAACCAGTGCCTCCATTAATTTTCCTGGAACAGTAGTTAAACTCACAGGTCTGTAATTACTTGTGTCAGCCTTTGATCCTCCTTTGTGAATTGGGGTCACATTTGCACATCTCCAGTCTATGGGTACCTCCCCTGAGTCCAATGAAGCTCTCATAATTATGGCTAAGGGTTTGCTTACTTCCTTTGCTGCCTCCTTTAATATAACTGGATAGATCCCATCCACCCCAGGTGCCTTTCTTGTGTTTATCTTCAACAATTTCTCCTCCTTTCAATAAGTTAAGTAATTCATTTTTCAAATGATATTTGAAAAAATATTCTATAAATTATAGTATCCCTGTTGAATCTACCTAGAGGAAGGAATTATCTTAAATGTTATTTATGATGTCATTATTCCTAACATTCGTCAAGATATTGGAGAAGAGTACATCTGGATGTCTACTGATGAAACAGCAGATGTCCATGGCGATTATATTATATTGGTTTGAAAATTAGATGTAGAACCTCATCCATATTTGCTTTCTTGCAAGGTTCTTAAAAATTCCCAATTGCAAGATTTCTGAATGATTCTTTGCTGTTATTATGGGCAGACTAACAATCGACCATGACAAAAAAGTTGATTTTTGTTAATGATGCGAGTCTGTACGTGATGAAAACAACGTATGTCTTAGAGGTCTTCTATCCAAACTGAATCTACATTACTTTGCTTGTACCGTGGCTTATATATATAAGGCAGTGGTCAAGACACACCTTGAGTACTGTATACAGGTCTGGAGGCCTCATTTTAAGAAGGATGTAGAGCTGTTGGAATGCGTACAGAGAAGGGCTACAAGATTAGTGAATGGAACAAAGGGTTGCTCTTGCAAAGAAAGGCTTCAGTTTTGCAGATTACAGTGTGTGGAGACTAGGAACCTGCGAGGTGATCTGATTGAGGTGTATAAAGGCTTGAATGGTTTGAGCATGCTTAATGCTGATGGGATTCTTCCTCTTGCTCAGAATAATCACCTGAGAGGGCATAAATTCAAATTTTGGGCAAAGACAGTTGTAGGATAGATGTGCGGAAGCCTTTAGCCATCGGGTAGTTGATTGGTGGAACAGACTTCCGTCTTTTGTTGTGGAAGTTGATACTAAATAAATTTAAGGCTGAGCTGTAGAGGTATTTTTGAACGAATGGAGGGGTGAAATGGGACGTTTTTTTTTTTTTTTTTTTTTTTTTTGGCTGATGGTTCATAAGCTTGCTTTTTTGTATCATATGCCTAATGCTAATATGCTTGTAGAAACAATTCGAGGAAATTTTTGTAAATAAATAAAGTAAATAAGCTATTTCTCATGTAAAAAGGACCACCTTCATAGACACTTCTGCATGCATAGCTATTTATAGGAATGTGGACACAAAATAGGCTTTTCTATCAGAGCCTATTCTGACAAGGTTTGCAATGTGGTTATGTCCAGTTTTGTTTTATGCTAAAAAAAAATTCTATTATTTTTTTAGTTCTATTGGTTATGTGCCACTCTGGAATACAGTGTTTTTCAACCTTCTTTTGAGTAACAGAACACTTTAGAATTGGTTACAAATAAATAGAATGCCATATATTATAACTTTGTACGCAATATTATTGTTGAAATGTTGAAATCTGTATAAACTGTGTTTTGTTCATTCACTTTCAATATTAAAAAAAATAAAATAAAACTTGTCTTCATGACTAGAAACAAATTAATACAAGTTTAATACATCACAAGAATTTTTTATTAGTATTTTATTGAATATTTTAATTTTAAAACGCATTTAAATAGAAGTAGACAAGTGCTAATTTTTTTCGAAATATTGGTTGAAAAAACATTTCTATAACACAAAAAAGAGTTTTGAGATGGTTGATAGTGAGGAAGAGGAAGAAATGGACATAGGCTGGCATCCATTTTTTTCCCCAAGGATAAATCCAGGATTGATAAAAAAAAAAAAAAAAAAAAGCTAAACCTTCACTTCTCAAAAGCAAATTGATAGATTCACAGAACTTGTTTGGTGGAATTTCTGCATGCTTTTCCAGAACTTTAATGCCAAGGCTCTCCTATTTATGAAACAACTTGCTTCTTTCTGCAACAGACTTATTTAAAAGTAATGGAGGATCTGATTATGAAAACCTGCACTGTCGTCTCTAAAGACAGAATTGAAGATGGCTGTGTACACTGAGATCTCCATTACTGTGAGTAAACACATCCTCATTTAGTGAGCCTTGCTTTATTAGACTCTGGAAGTAAGCTTTTCTATCTGTTTGTCATTTGGAACTGACATCTTCCAGGGATGTTTTGATTTTGCATCAAGGTGTCTCTGGGTGAACTTATCTCATAGTTGGCATCCCTTTTTCTCTTATTGAGTGACTTTAGTGGGCACAGCATGCTGTAGGGCAGTGCTGATTTTAATGGATCTGATTAAATCATAGTATATACTTAATTGAGCTTATATGTTAATTGGTCATAAATTAACATAATCTCATAACTTCTGCACATTTTCTGCATTTTCCAAAGCCATTGTGAGCCTCTGGCTGCATGGTAACTAGAAGTGTAAAGGGAAAAGAAAATTAAAAAATATGGGAATGCTAATTCTGCACTGCAGAAAGTATTATAGCCTTCAAAAGTACATATGCTCAAGCTTATATTAAATTTATGTGTCAGAAGAATTCTTAGATTCATTTTGCATCATCTGCAATCCATTTAACTGTTTGTAAAGTTCTCTAGAATGAAATTAAAAAAAAAAAAAAATGAGTGGCAAATAACCTTTCTACCCCTCACCAGTCCTTTACTGTAATAGAGGTGTAATTATAGGTCCTTTGCTAATGCACTAGGGAAAACATTTGCACATAATTCAGCAAAAACCCCCACCCCCACAGCAATTTCTGAATCTTAAAAAACAGGGAATCAGTTTCTCTTGGGAGATGTGAGCCCTATAAGCAAGAAATAAGGATAGCACTTTCTCTTTCCAAGGCAGTTGCAATGGAACTAGACAAAATCATTTACAATCTGTGAACAACAGTTGTGGATCATTTGCTGCTTTCATACAACCAAATATTTCTTTGGGGGGGTGTCTGAAATCCTGGCATGAGACAATTGTCCTAGCCTCCTGAAATCAGGAAAAGATTCACAGATCCATACTGGCTATCATCCCATTTTAATTAGCTGTTTATGTAAAATAAAATAAAAGTAATATTAGAAACAGTTGAACTTTTCTCAAAAAGACAGTATGGTTCTCAGCCACTTGTTCAACATGAGGGTAATAGAAAGACAATTGCAATGTTGCTAGTAATTACCTTAGTACGTAGGCATTACCTAATGTATTTTAGATTCTCAATCACAAAAAGACTATCTACTTCTGTCATAAATGGAACCTTTACTCTGATCCGGAACTCAGCTGGATTGGAAACATTATTCCAATTAAATTCCCCTTGATGTGGGCACCAGTACGTGTTCCAAACCTGTTAAGGTGCTTCAAGTGCCAGAAATATGGACTTTCACAAATGCCCTGCCATTTTGCCCTTGCATTCACTTGATGTGGTGCAAAGGACCATGAAATTACATCATGGAAAGCTACAAAACCCACCTGCATTAATTGCTAAAGAGAGCATCCTGCATGCTAGAGGTGGAAGGAAGAGAAATAAATACAGACTTAAGGCAGAGCTGAATATTTCATACCGTTAGGCCAGAAAAGCAATTAAACCAATAAATAGCAGTAAGGCAACATATGCTGAAAAGATTGCCGAGAAATGTTCGGCTGGGACTCGAAAGTAATTTACACCTATTGCCTGCCATTTACTAAACTCTGAAAAACCTGCACAGAAAACTCAGTCAGCTGCCACTCGTTCGAGCCCGTCACCACCAAATACAGAGGATGCGGAAAGGTCAGGGAATGACCACCACATATTCCCGGAGCAATATGGCCTTAGTTGCTAATGCTCCTAAAAACCAAATAACAACAACAACAGCTGCCACTCCGATATTGGTACCTCCTTATGCTCTAGCATTACAAAAATCAAGCAGTAAAGTAACAGTACAGAAAATCCAACTGCCAATGGTGGTAAATAAAAATGGATGTCAAAACCATGGAAGTACCTGACAAATGAGGCTTGGAACTCTTTGTGGAGGCAAAAATGCACACAGGACAGCATCCATACTTTCCCAAAAAAGAAACTGAGAAAGATGAGAAAACCGACAAAAATGAAGGGAAAATACGCAGCACACCCCCTCATCAGTCCCAGAATATAATGGATGCACTATTGCAGACTCAACTACCATAACCTTAGAGAAACATTTTCTAACATCTCAGTGACATCTTACTCTCCAGAGTTTCTTGTCCTTAAACACAAAACTGAGAAACAGGCTCTTAATTTTGTATCAATTAGTATTTACCCATATAATTGGCTATTTACCATACATGAGTTGAAAACAGCTCTCAGTCTTATGAAGGCAAATACTGTTGGACCAGATGACATCCACTATGAAATGATTAAACACCTTTCACCAAAATCTGTGGACCACCTTCTCTTTCTCCCCAGAGTTTCTGGTCCCTAAATATAGAACTGAAAACCACTTGCCTGTACAAAGGCTACTGCTGTTGAAGCAGACAACATCCATTATGAAATGATCAAACACCTTTCACTAAAATCCATGGACCTTCTGCTCTTCCTGTACAACAGAATCTTTCTTGAAAAGCAATTTCCAGCTACCTGGCGCAAGGCAACCATTCTTGCTTTTGCAAACCCAGAAAAGGATCCTAAATCTCTGAAAAAATATTGTCCTATTGCTCTGACTAGCTGTCTGTGCAAAATATTAGAGAAAATGGTCAGCGCTCATCTCTTATGGTACTTAGAGTCGAATGACCTCTCCTGCTTTCAGTGCGGCTTCCGAAGAAACAAGTCCACATTGGACCACTTAATTAGACTGGAAACATCTATCCGATCTACTTTTCTTAGACCGAATAACCTCGGTCTAAGAGGTCACCTTCCCGTCTTTATTAAAAAATTTTTATTCCACCGTCATTTCCAAGTTCATCCACCTTTTCCCAGCCCTTTTGCCAAGAAGAGGGGGGGGGGGTACCACAAGGATCTGTCTTAAGTGTCACACTTTTTTTTGCAATTAAAGTAAACTCTGTTTCCAAACAACTTCCTCCAACTGTAAACAGTGCACTCTACATCGACTTCAGCATATTTTCTCAATCAATGCAATATGAGGGTTATTGAGAGAAAACTGCAACAAGCCATTGACTGTCTTAACTCCTGGGCCACGGCAAATGGTTTCTGGTTCTAAATTGTGGAGTTGCGTTGTCGTGCAACAAAATCATGCTGCTTGTCAGGAGTCCTCGTCGTTTGTGTCAAACGTTGGCTTTCAGTTTTTCCAAAGTTGCACAGTAAAGCTGTGCATTGATTGTTCCTCCCTTCAGCAAGAAATCCATCAACAGAGAACGCCTTTGCAATCCCAGAACACTGGCCATAACTTTTCAGACACTAGGAACAGTTTTGAATTTTTTGTGCACAGGAGATTATGGATGTTTCCAGGTCATGGAGCCTTGTTTGCTTTAAAGTGATGAACCCACGTTTCGTCTGCTATGACTATACGGGTGAGAGAATCCTCTCCTTTGTCGCTGTATTGCAAGGGGCACCTCCATAGCCAGGTGGGAAGGAGCAGCAGTGCATAGCACACACTTCTTGATTAGACCGGGGTTCGAGCCCATCACCACCAAATATGGAGGATGCGGAAAGGTCAGGGAATGACCACTGCATATCCCGGAGCAATATGGCCTTAGTTGCTAATGCTTTAAAAACCAAATAACAAACAAACAGCTGTATCGCAACAGGTTGTCCAAACACATCCCCATGCGCTTTGCTTTGTCCTCCCCTGACAATTGTTGCGGCACCCAGCGGCAGCACACCTTTCGAAAGCCAAGGACATCGTGAATAGTCTACTTACTCATGTTCACTATTTGTGCAATTTCATGCAGTTTCACTTGCCTGTGTTCAAGAACGATGCCCTTAATGCGTGAAATGTCTTCTGTCTTACTCGATGAAGGCCTGCCTGCCTGCCCGATGTCAATTTTCAATGTCAACATGGCCTGCTTTAAATTTATTCCACCAAAAACACACCTGCTTCTTTGTCATCACCTTTTCACCATACACAGCAACTAGTTCACTGTGAATGTCACTTGGTGAAGACCCTTTTACTTGCAAAAAGCAAATAACTTCATGAACACCTGTTTTGAACAACACTCGAGTGGTAGTTGCCATTTTGCAACTGGAATCTGTTGTGAGGTGACAGTACCACAACACTGTACTGGCAGTCTTTTTGAACGTTATTAACGGGTCTATCTGTCCACCGCATTTCATCTCATTCCCGTTCACCATTATTAAGAAAAAAATGTTACCTTACTTTTTGGAAATCCCTTGTAATAACATGGAGATTGATAGTCTGTGATATTTTGAATATCTTGTTGCCGCATTCATAGAAATATAATGAAATGGGTAGTCAAATCCCCAGTTGTTTTCTCTTTTTTTCCATCTATCAACCTATTAGAGTTATCGAGGAATTTGGTTGGTGTGCTTTATTTCTATACTTCTCCCTGTTATTTTCTCTCACGCTCATTTTTTAATTTTTTTTTTATTTTTGTCCAATATCTTTTAACACATTCACTTCCATCTCTATTTGAGAGTTCATTCAATGTGCTGAAATATTTGGAACATTGAGAAATAACATTCCAAAAATTTGTAAATAATGGTTGAAAAGTAAAGTGAAACCAGAACAAAACTCAGTTTTATTGAGTTTATTTCAGATATGTAAACTGACCTCCACAAAAAAAAAAAAAACTGTGTATCAAGGTGTAAACAAAAATGAAGCATTGCTGCTAAGAGCTCAGAGTTCAGTCAGTGTGCTGATAGTATTGTGCAGTTAATTTCATGTGCCTTTACTTTTACACCACTCATATATTGACCACTTATGAATGACTGCCTATATGCGGTACGGTAGTGCACTTGGGTGCATTTTGAAGTCAGAAGTAGTCAACTTGTTAACCTCTCTTATTCCTGTAGACCAGGGGTCAAAGTTTTATAAAAGTTAATGTTTCATTTTTCAGTAATGTTTTCAGGTTATCATTACTTTGAAGATTTATGATTTCTAATTGTAGATCTTTATCTATTTGTGAAACATTTACATCAAATGGATTCTGAAATAATGTAAATAATTTTCTATTGTTTTCGAAATCAACAAATCAACAAATGCTTCCATCAATAATTCAAGATTTCAGACAAAATTGTCGGTAGAAAAATCACAATTGGTCATATTATTATATAAACTTTCACAAAACAAAAAATGGGGAAAGTTATTTTGTCAATTTGATTTTTAAATAATTCTAATTTTGTCTGAAATGCTTTAATATTGTAAAACAAGTCATTTACAAGTAGATCCCTACTTTGGAGTTTTTATTCAGTGTATTCAAATGTTCACAAATGTCTGTTAAAAATGCAAGTTCCCATAACCATTTAGTCTGTTAATTCTGGGACTGGTTTTAATTTTTCGTTCATGAATGTCTATTTCAGTTCTGAGTTTCAGTAAAAAATCTTTTTAACACATTACCGCGACTCAACCACTGTACCTCCATATGGTACAACAAATTGCCATATTTGCTTTCAATAACCTCCAAGAAAATTTTAAACTGATGATGATTCAGGCCATTTTTGCATATAAAATTCACAATACTAATTATAGTCAACATGATTGAGTTCGAAGACAACGATTGCTGGTGAATAACATAGAATGAAATTGCATAGGTCTTTCGATGTTTTTGGAATCAAAATATTTATTAACACGGCCGATGAAACCAATATTTTTTTCCAACCATATTCTTTGCACCATCAGTCGTAATTGTTGTCAACAATTCTCAATCAAGCTGCAGGTCTTCAAACACTTTTGATACACTATAAAATATGTTTTCACCAGAGGTTCTATTCTTCAAGCTTTCAAGTGCAGCCAGTTCTTCTGTGACTTCAAAATTTTGATTTATACCAGGTATCTAAATGAGTAACTGTGCTGTGTTGGTAATATCTTCACTTTCATCAATTGCAATCGAAAAATTTATAAAATCTAACTTTTTGTTTTAGCTGATCTTTAACATTAGCAGACAAGTCTTCGATTCTTCTTGCTAAAGTTGATGCTGATAAACTTATAGCAGCGAAGTGCTTAACTTGATCAGGGCATATTTCTTCTGCAATTGATAGGCACTCTCTTTTCACAAACTCGCCATCAGTAAAAGCCCTCCCTTCTTCAGCAATGATTTGAGATGCTCGAAAACTAGCTCTAATTAAATTTAAATTCTGATTATTGAAACATGTCATCTGTTGTTGTTGCCTCTTGAAATCAAAGCTCAGCTCTTGTAATTTCTTGTTTTGCAACTCTCCTTGAAGTTTATCATAAGTTGAGGCATGTTTTGTCATATAAGGCAGGTACATCAGTTATTGACCCTTACAAAAAAATAATTAATCGACTAAAGTTCATTGAAGACACGACATTCAGAATCAATTTTTTTCCCCTTGACACCTTGATTTGCTAAAATGAAAATTAAAAATTCAGAGTTAAATAAAATTAAAAATAATATGCATTTATACAAATAGCACTAATAAATTGTTGTGCATGATAATCGGTGCAACGGCCCGACGACTACAGTCTGAATGAGAACAGCTGACTAGGAGAAAGATTAATATGAGTACTTGTCTTTACATTGCAAACTGCAAAGAACGCATTGCATACAATTCTTTCACTAATACTTACTTGATTAATATTTAGATTGGTGTGTAGCAGTTGTTTTAAGAGTCGCTTATTTTAACTTTACTATTTCACTTTTTGACACAACACTCATGTTCGCTGGAAATCTCGAGGCTATAAACTTATAGCCTTGGGCACTCACGCTGTTGGGATTTCCGACATCACAAGAAACACTGCTGCCAAGTGGAAGTGCACAGAGTTGCAACAATGTTGCAAAATTATATTTGGATGCATTTACATTATATTTTGATTAAAAATATCCTTATATACAATATGTAGCAACCAAAAAAGATTTCTATAGAATAAATTTTGACGAGGTGGATGAAATAGTCTTTCGGGTCAAATGAAATCATCTGGCGGGCCGTGGGTTGGGGACTCCTACTATAGACCACACTTATACATTGTTATATCATTACTTGGTTTTTCTGCTTATCATAATCTTTTGCCATGGCTTTCAATTCAGAGGTTGGGATTTTGTTCCCAGCATTAGCAGGTGACAGCCTGCTGTCTTCACTATTGTGCTGTGATAAAGATTATTTGAAAAATAGATGTTGTTTTACATTCTATTTTTCACCTACCTCCACCACTTCTATTTTAATTTCAAGACATATATTTAAATAACCAATTTAATCATTTTATAGTCATTTACATTCCGTTTGGGCTACTCTTCATATTAATGCTGATACAAATTTTACTAGACGTATTGTGTTTTTTATCACCTAATTTTTGGCCCTTTTTCAATGTTAGCCTGGAGGTTTATAATGTCTATGGTCCCATATTATTCATATTATCAAATAGCCTAAGTCAGACATTTTTTTAACATATTAACATTTATCAATTGGTCAACGGGGCCAGCATTAGCATTTGTGATGCCTGAGGCAAAACCTTGTAACGGTGCCTAATTCATATCGTATCTTAACACAAACATATATATATATGCAGTAGTGCATTTAGCAGCGCCTATTTTAGGTGGTGCCTATGGCAAGTGCTTCACTTGTTCAACCCTAGTGCTGGGCCAAGCACCCGTAGCCAGGTGAGCAGGAGCAGCAGTGCGTAGCACATGCTTCTTGATTAGACCGGGGTTCGAGCCCGTGACCACCAAATACGGAGGATGCGGAAAGGGCAGGGAATGACCATCGCATATCCCCGGAGCAATATGGCCTTAGTTGCTAATGCTCCTAAAAACCAAATAACAAACAAACAGTGCTAGGCCTGTTGGTCAGTATCTGTATTTCATCAAGTCAGTATGTCACTTAGCCAACAGGCTACAGTAAAGTTATATAAAACAGGTTGGGAGGAAGAAATCTTACGTAAGTTATATGTTATAAAGGAGAGATGCATTTCTGTGGTCCAGTTATTTTTGAATATCTCCCACCCTTAAATTAATTTAAACTTCACTTGGAATTATTCATTAAAAACAAAAATAAACAAATCAGTATTAAAACATTGGATGTGAAAAATAATTTTGACATCATATATTTAGATTTTGGTAAAACTTTTGACAGCATTTCACGCAACACTGCTGTTGCATGAAATATTGTCAAAAGTTGGAGCAGTGGGCAAGTTACTACTATGGATAAAGGGGAAGTTTGGGTGGCAGAAGACAGTGTGGTAACAAATGGGCACTGCCCTTCTTGGACTAACGTTATTATTGGAATCCCTCAGGGTTCGGTGCTGGTTCCTTACCATTTTCATTATTTATTAATAATATAGAGTGGCCTTTATTTATTAATGATATAGAGTGATATAGTTTCATTATTTATTAATGATATAATGATATTCAGAGAAATAGTGGGCTAGTAAATCAGAATGTCTTATAATGGGGGATTTTAACTTTCCAGATATTGACTGGAACTTGTCGGTTGGTCACTCGCACACTAGCAAGGATTTTGTGGATTTATTGGATGACTGTTTTCTACAGCAACATGTTCGAGAGGCAACCAGAGGGAGTAATATTCTTGATCTGATTATCAGCAGTGATTATTCATGTATTAAGAATTTGCAGATAAAGGAACCACTGGGTGATAGTGATCACAATGTACTGATGTGGGAATTGCTTAAAGATGTAACTACCATCAAGGCTAAAGGGAAGGGCTTTTGCCTTCAGAAAGGTGACTACAGGGGTCTCAGGCAGACAGTTTTTAAATTTTGTACAGTGGGATCAGCTGATGATGTTACTAATGTTGAATTCTAAATGGGAAACCTTCAGAGACTTAATTTTGGAGGCTACTAGGCTTTTCATTCCAACTAAGAAATACTATATAAGGTTTAGGCCTAAATGGATGTCGGATGAATTAATGAGGCTCGTGACAGAGAAGAAAAATGTATGGGATGCATATAAAGTATCAGGCGACACAGAAGCCTATGGCAGTTATAAACTAGTCTGTAATCAAGTCACAAAGGAGGTTAAACAGGCGAAGGCAGATTACAAGAAATCTTTGGCAAAGGATGCTAAGAAAACCAGCAAAGAATTCTTTACTTATGTAAACCCTAGAAGGAAAGGGATGAATCAGATTGGACCAGTTAACATAGATGGGTTGACTATTGATGATCATGCTCAGGTAGCTGATAAACTGAATGAGTATTTTGCATTTACATTCACACATGAGGAGTTATTCAGTGAGGGGAATGCCAGAGGTGTATTCAACTCTGGCAGTAAGTTTGATAATCTTGTAATAACTGAGAGTAAAGTGGAGGAGTAATTGTTGAAGTTAAACATAAAAAGGCACCTGGGGTGGACAGGATCTATCCAATTATATTAAAGGAGACAGCAAAGGAAGTAAGCAAACCCTTAGCCATAATTATTAGAGCTTCCTTGGACTCAGGGGGTTCAAAAGGTGACATTCACAAAGGGGGTTCAAAAGGTGACACAAGTAACTATAGACCTGTTAGTTTAACTTGTGTTCCCGGAAAAATAATGGAATCAGTGGTTAAAGAAGCATTGCAGGATTATCTAGACAAGACTGCAGTAATAGTAAAGAAACAGCATTGGTTTGTTAAAGGGGGGTCTTGTCTAACCAATCTAGACAAGACTGCAGTAATAGTAAAGAAACAGCATTGGTTTGTTAAAGGGAGGTCTTGTCTAACCAATTTGATTGGATACTATGATGTGGTTACAAAGGAACTGAATGATAAAAATAATTTTGATATCATATACTTGGATTTCAGGAAAGCTTTTTATACCGTTGCACATGGCAGATTGGAGAGGTATGCCATTAAGGGTAAGTTGCTACAATGGATAAAGAGATGGTTGAGTGGGAGATGATAGAGAGTGGTAATCAAAGGACACTGCTCTTCGTGGACAAATGTTATTAGTAGAATTCACCAGAGTTTGGTGTTGTGCCCATTGTTGTTTTGTATATTTATCAATGATATTGATGAAGGTATATCTGGTTTAATGCCCAAGTTTACAGATGATACAAAGGCTGGCAGGGTTGTTAAAGACAGTATGTTACTCCAACTGGATCTAGATATGTTGGGCAAATGGGCTGAGAAGTGGCAACTGAAGCTTAACATTGACAAATGCAAAGTACTGCATATGGGTAGCAATAACCCAAGAGAAACATACGAACTGTGTGGTACAATAGTCAGGGAAGTGGAAAGTGAAAAAGACCTGGGGGTAATTGTGCAGTCAAATATGAATTTTTGCTGAGCAGTTGCATACGGGCACTGCACTGCTTACCGAATAGTGCAGACAGGCCTGCCAGAACAGGTCATAGAGTCTTGTCAATGATATATATTGGAATTTTTCTAGCAAGGACAGGGAGGTGATTATCTCATTATATAAGGCAATGGCTAGGCCACACATAGAGTACTGTGTACGGACTGGATGCCTCATTTTAGGAAGGATGTAGAGCTGCTGGAACAAGTCAAGAGAAGGGCAACAAGATTAGTGAGGGGAACATAGTTTGCTCTTACCAAAAAAGGTTCAAGTTCTGCAAATTGCAGTGCCTGGAGAATAGGCACCTGCAAGGTTATCTGATTGAGGTGTATAAGGCCTTGAATGGGTTGAGCAAGCTGAATGCTGATAGGATTCTTCTTCTTCTTGCTCAAATTAAGAACCTGAGGGAGCACAGTTTCAAATTGAGGGAAGACAGTTATAGAATAATGTGCAGAAATTTGCATTTAGCCAATGGGTAGTTATTGGTGGAACAGACTTCTGAGCTTCGGAGATTGCCAACCTGTTATACCTTGAGCCCCCCATAAAATTTTTCATAAATTTCATGTGCCCACAAGTTCCCAAACAAGTGCAAATAAACAGATTTGACATAAAATTTAGCCATGAATGTACATACTTTTATAAATTAATATGTACTTCAATAGAATTAATCTCAAAGAAAAAAAAGATGAATAAAATGCGAATAATAGAAATGAATGAGAAAAGCTTTGTACTTGGTTTAATAGGATGATTTGTCTATATTTCATTAAAAAAGTGCATCAGGAAAACAAGCCCCCCCCCCACCAAAAATAACCCATGTGTGCCCCACATTTTTTGGGAACCTCTGATATTGGTGAATGAATGTCAAATCTTATTATCTACGTTTGCAGTTTATACAGAGGTTGGCAGGATGTTTAATTAGCATTAGTAGAGGCATATGATGCAAGAAAGCAAGCTTATGAAGCATCAGCCAAAAAAAAAAAAAAAAAAAACACTTCCACTTCACCCCTCTGTTTGTTTGAAATACCTGTCCAGTTGAGCCTTAAATTTATTTAGGCTATCAACTTCCACAACAAGGGATGGAAGTCTGTTCCACCAACCAACTACAAGCTGGCTAAAGGCAAATTTCCGCACATCTAACCTACATCTGTCTTTCCTCAATTTGAATTTATGCCCTCTCAGGTGATTATTCTGAGCAAGAGGCAGAATCCCGTCAGCATTGAGCATGCTCAAACCATTCAAGGCTTTATACACACCTCTATCAGATCACCTCGCCGATGCCTAGTCTCCAGACACTGTAATTTGCAAAACATAAGCCTTTCTTCGTAAGAGCAACCCTTTGTTCCATTCACTAATCTTGTTGCCCTTCTCTGTACTTGTTCCAGCAGCTCTAAATCCTTCTTGAAATGAAGCCTCCAGACCTGTATACAGTATTCAAGGTGTGGCCTGATCATTGCCTTATACAAGGGAATAATCACATCCTTATCCCTGCTATAAAAATTCCTGTATATCATTGATAAGACACCATGAGCTATTCTTGCAGCCTGTCTGCACTCCTCAGAGAACTTCATATCTGCCTGCACAACCACCCCCAGGTCCCTTTCATTCTCTACCACTGTCAGTATAGTACCACAGAGTTGATACGTTGCTCTGGGGTTGCTGTTTCCCATGTGTAGTACTTTACATTTGTCAATGTTAAACTTCATTTGCCACCTCTCAACCCATCTGCTCAACCTTTCCAGATCCTGTTGCAGCAGCATAGCGTCAGTAGTGTCCTTAACAACCCTGCCAACTTTTGTATCGTCTGCAAACTTGGACATTAAGCTTGATATACCATCATCAATATTATTTATAAATACAGAAAACAGTAGTGGACTGTTTTCTGTATTTATTTATTTATTCTGTACATTGTACCCTGAGGGACTCCAGTAATAACATTAGTCCACGATGAGCAGTGTCCATTGATTACCACTCTGTGGTGTTCTCCCCCTCAACCATCCCTTTATCCATAGCAGCAATTTACCTCCAATGCCACACAGCTCCAATTTGTGCAGCAGTCTTCCATGTGCAACAGTATCAAAAGCCTTTCTAAGATCCAAGTATATAATATCAAAGTTATTCCCTGCATTCAGTTCTTTTGTGACTACATCATAGAATTCAATCGAATTGGTCAGGCAAGACTTCCCCTTAACAAAACCATACTGTGTCTGAGCTATAACTGAAGTCTTGTCTAGATGATCCTGCAGTGCTTCTTTAACCAGTACCTCCATTAATTTTCCTGGAACAGAAGTTAAACTCACAGGTCTATAATTACTTTTGTCAGCCTTTGATCCTCCTTTGTGAATTTGGGTCACATTTGCACATCTCTAGTCTATGGGTATCTCCCCTGAGTCCAAGGAAGCTCTCATAATTATGGCTAAGGGCTTGCTTACTTCCTTTACTGGCTCCATTGATATAACTGGATAGATCCCATCCACCCCAGGTGCCTTTCTTGTGTTTATCTTCAACAATTTCTCCTCCACTTTACTCTCAGTTATTACAAGATTATCTAGTTTACTGCCAGAGTTGAATACACCTCTGGCATTCCCCTTCCTGAATAACTCCTCATGCATGAATGTAGATGCAAAATACTCGTTTAGATTGTTAGCCACCTGATCAGGATCCTCAACTGTTGAACCATCAATATCCACTGGACCAATCTGATTCATCCCTTTCCTTCTTGAGTTTAAATAGGTAAAGAACTCTTTTCTGTTTTTCTTTGCATCCTTTGCCAAGGATTTTTCGTAGTCTGCCTTTGCCTGCCTAATCTCCTTTGTGACTTCGTTACAGATCAACTTATATCTGTCATTGGCTTCTGTGTCACGTGTTAATTTATATGTATCCCATGCATTTTTCTTCTCTGCCATATGTCTCATTAGTTATTTTGACATCCATTTAGGCCTAAACCTTGAACAATATTTCTTAGTTGGTATGTAAAGCCTAGGTAGCTTCCAAGATAAGTTCTTTGAATGCTTCCCATTTTGAATTTGCTGTCGGTAACATCATCAGTTGGTCCCACTGTATAGAATTTAAATACTGTCTCAGACCATTGTAGTTGCCTTTACGAAAGCAATAATCCTTCCCTTTAACCCTGATGGTACTTACCTCTTTGAGTAAATCCCACTTCAGCACACTGTGATCACTGCCACCTAGTGGTTCCTCTATCTGCAGATTCTTAATGCATGAAGAATCACTACTGATAATCAAATCAAGAGTATTACTCCCTCTAGTTGCCTCCCGAACATGCTGATGTAGAAAACAATCATCCAATAAATCCACAAAAGCCTTGCTAGTGTGTGAGTGACCAACCCACAAATTCCAGTCAATATAGTCCTATAGCACACTCCTACTCTCAATTTTGATCTCTAAATGCTCATGTCACACCAAACGGACTCGACACTGCACTGTCCAGCGATGTCGACTGGCGTCACTTCCTTAGATTTTATGTTTCTTAACTAATAGCATAACCCCTCCTCCCTTCCTATCCTGTCTATCCTTTCTGTAGACGTTGTCCCCAAATTCCAGTTCTGCATTCCTTATATCTGTGTGACACCATGTCTATGATATCCCAACAATATCTGCCTTTGATGCTTTGAGCAATACCTCAAATTCATCAAATTTATTTACCAAACTCCTAGCATTGGTGTACACGCAAGTGTACATGCTCCTGTCCTTTTTCTTAGCTACCCTAACACAACCCATGTGTTTACTTGTACCACAATGACTCCCAGCAGTCGCTGGAATATCCTGCATTTTGTTTTCCAGGCTTCTGCTCATTCCAATAGAAGCAGTGCAAGAATCACTTTCATCTCTGCCAGTGGCTACTGTTAATCCTTGTATCCCCCCCCCCAAGCTAGCAGTTTTCCAACCCACCTAACACTGCCTTGATAGCATCAGCAAATATTCTTGCACCCTTTCTATTTAAGTGTATCCCATCCCTGTAGAAGCAGTCCCTTCTGTTAACAAGTACAGACCTGGCTGAAAAAAATTCTACCCCTTAAGCCTTGCACAATCTTTCCAGGGCGAATTGATCGACATTGCTCTCATCATATATTCCCTTCTATCGTGTCTGGGCAGAATTGCAGACACTTTGAAATTCAACCCTAATTCACGGCTTTTTTCAACAGTGACCTGTATTGGTTAAGTAATTCTGCCGGTTCCCTACTCTTAATATCATTAGTGCCAACGTGTACAACTATATCACCTTTTGTGCCCTTAAAAGATGATATCTGCTTTACAACGTCATCAATCTTTGCCTCTGCAGACATACCCTGGTCCTGCTCCACCTATCCTTTTTACAAAGCATGTTCCCTGTTTCCCTGATAATAGCCACCAACAGCTACTAGTTCCTGTGGGACCAGAGCATTCTGCCTTGGTTGTTGCCACTGTGTTGTGTGATGATCAAGTGCAAGCTCTGATGTTGATGTGGGCATCTGAGAGCTTGAATGGCCCCTCACTTTAGATCCATCAAGAGCATCCACCCTGTCCTTCAAGCTCTCATATAGGCCCATAACAACGCTGAGTTGTCGCCTGATTTCGTTACACTACTTGCATCGCACACACACAAAGACATCCTCCATGGTAATATCATGTCCTGTACCCGATTGCTCCACAATCATCGTGCAAGCAGTGAATTTTAAAAGGCTGTGATTCAGAGGGCAACTGCTCCCCTCAGTTCTCCTCTGAGCCACAGCACTCCCATTAGCTTGAGCCTTTTGCTTTGCTGCTCTTGTCTGAGTCATGATTTTGATTTAATTTCAATAAAATTTCAATTTCAGTTCAAATTTATAACCCTAAATTTGTATCCCAACACAGTTATATATTTTTCAGTATCAAATATTATCTACGAGTTCCTTTTATATAACTTCCGTATCAAGTTATGTTTTAATTAATTATGTTATGTTTGTAATCAAAGTCGTTATATGTATTTAGTTAAAAGTACAATTTAATTGACAACTAAGTTTAACAAAATTAGTAGATTTTGCTGATTAATTGACAATATTATATGATATACTATACTATATATACTATACTAACGCTATCTAGTTCGGGATATAACGTTGTGTCATATAACAATGGCGCAAGTTACGAATGGTAAATCTACAGACACTTAAGTATTAATTAACTTCCAAATCTCGATGTCTCAATTCAGAATAAACTAACGATCCTGACTAGGTCTATAAGCTACTTACAGAAAATAATTTGATGTATCAATTGGTCAATAAAGCAGCTAAATAAAGCGTTCAAAAAACTTCTCGTTCAGCGGAGCTGCAACTTGTAACACGTGGATATGATACCCTTACCGATACTTTTATGCAATTACAAGGCCGAGTAAAGAATAAATACACCAGATTAATCACAAAATAATGCTATACTACTAAATTTAAATCAAACATTTTAGAAAAACAATTTCAATCAATAAATAAGAAAATGCACTTAGCGGCTTTGAACACGTCTGGCTCCCACTACTTGTCAGCAGACTCTTAATGACGGGAATCGAAGCTGCCTAACTTTTCTAAGCAACACTTAGAAAAGTTAGGCAGCTGGGCTCTGAAGTGGCAGATGAGGTTTAATATTGATAAATGCAAGGTACTGCACATGGGTTCCAATAATCCCAGGATAACATGGTGAAATATGAAAGGTAATTGTACATTTCAACATGAACTTCTCTCAGCAGTGCAGGCATGCTGGTAGGGCAGCCCATTAGATTCTGTCAATGACATACACGAATTTTGCTAGAGGGACAAGGAGGTGATTATCTCATTGATTCAGGAAATGGTTAGGCTGCTTCTTGAGTAAGGAGGATATCGGTCTCTTGCAACAAGTGCAGTGAAGAGCAATCAAATTAGTCAAGGACACCAAGGGACATTCTTACCATGAAAGAAAAGACTTCAGTTTTGTAAAATTGCAGTGCTTGGAAACTAGCACATGCTAGTAATCATGTGAGAAAGCAAATCTGGAACATCTTCAAATGCTTTCCAACATCTGAAAATGTCACAACCGAATTTCTTTCTGCTCATGAAAAAGGTTTTTCGGTACCAGCTTTGCACACACTTTCCTCATCAGCAAATTTTCGGTCAAAATTAATCTAACACTTTCCTGATTAATGTTTAGTTTTTCTGCAGTCATTCTTGTGGTTAACCGCCTATCACTTCAAACAAGATCATGCACATGAACAATGTTTTCGTCATGTCAGGTCGTGAAAGGACGCCCTGAATGCTCCGCATCTTTGACAGATTCGTGTCCTTCTCGAAGCTGTTTTGCCCAATTGAAAATGTGTGGTTTTGACATGGTATCATTTCCATAAACTCTGGTCAACTTTTCATAAATATCCATTGACAATTCGCCACTTTTCACCAAAAATTTTATCAACTCTTTGCTCTAAATTGATTCCATTTTTCACCTAACACAGAACTGAAACAACTTACGACATTTACCCTTTGCATGCAGGTAGGGGGGGTTACACAGTGGGAGGACGTAATGGTTTACAGTGTGGCAACTTTGACGGAAACAAAATTATTCTCGAAACTTTATTGTCACACCTTGTAAAACGGATATTATAAATAGAATTAGAAAAGGTGAAAATATAGAAAATCTCTCCAAAGAGTTTAATGTGGGGACTTCAACAATTTAAGACATCAAGAAAATTTTCAATTCTATAACAGAATTTGTGTAGATTATTGTGTTAATTATGGAAAGTGAAGGAGGATCTGGCAGGAAAAAGACTGTCGAAACCTGAAAATGCCACTGTAGAGAGTGCACTTTATTGGTAGTTTCTTCAGAAACGAATTTTAGGTGAGCCAGTGTCTAGCCCAATGTTGTGTGATGAAAACCCTTGGATTTTAATCAAATTAAAAGGTAATGAAGATTTTAAGGCAAGCACAGGTTGACTGAAAAACTTTAAACTGAGACACAGTATATGTGAACTAGATATTCAAGGTGAGAAACTTTCTGTAAATGAATCGGCAGTGGTGTCCTTGTAAGTTTGCTTCAGTTATAGCAAATTACGAGAAAGAAAATTTTTATAATGTTGATGAGATGGGCTTATTATGAAAGCATTATCGAGAAAAACCCTAGCCACTAAAAGAGAAATTCTTGCTTCATGGTTTCAGATGAGAAAAGAGAGTTTCAATTGCTATATGTGCAAATGCTACTGGGATGCACATTGTCTGTGCTCATTATCGGTAAGTCAAAAAAAAAAAAAAAAAAAAAAACCGAAAGCATTTAAAAATCTTTCTAATTTTCCTGTTTTGTATAAAAATCATAAAAATGCCTGGATGGATGTTTCTGTTTTCTGAGATTGGTTTATAATTTTTTTTTATTTAATTAAGCTTAATTATTTAATTTAATTTTACCTTACATTCGATTATTTGAAAAATTTGGCTATCCAGAAGACTTTTGACATCAGTTATTCCGGATAACTGATGCTCTACTGTACTAAAATAGGAAAGCAATATAACATATGAGATGTGGTAATAAAGTTCCTGGAGGTGCAATAAAAAGAATACAAAGTGAAGGAACTGAAGCTTATACCATTCTAAAAGAGTCGGTGAAGGTGTCCAAAACGGATGATGTCAGTTCAGCAGTTGCATTTTTCTTTGTGCTCAACATCCTAAAATCTCTTTCCTTTGAGGAAGTCTACTGATGCTAGTTCAGGAGAGTAAGTTGGATGGTTGATCTGTACAGTGCCATGTTTCTTCAGATATGTCTTCAACAAGTGCAGAATGAGCGGGGGCACTGTCGTACAACAATAATCAGTTATTTTTCTCTCAAAATGGCAGTCTCACCTGAAAAATGCTCTTCAGTAGTCTTTGAAGCACCTGTACATAGAATGCAGCATTGACTTTCTCCTCTTCAAGTACACATTCCCTGTTTGTCAGAAAACATTATCAGCATCGTCTTATCCTGAACTTCTCTAAGCAACTTTTTTGGGCCTTGGTGATGATTTTGAAGTCTAATGCATGCTCTGATGCTTTGTCTCTAGGTTGTACTGAAACATCCAACACTCATATCCATTGACAACACAGTCAGGGAAATTAGGATTGTCTTGACAAGTCTTTACAATATCTTTGTATGATGACACTCTTCATTGCTTCTGCTCATTCCATGAGGCTGTGCAGCACAAATTTTGCACAAAGCTTAATTTTCCTATGTCTTCGTGCAGAATTTGATGAATAATTTCCTTATTCATATAAAACTCATCGGCCATCATTCTGAATGTCAAATTACCTCTTACCGCAATTTCCCAAACTTTTTCAATTATGTCCTCATTTTTTGAGTGATTAATGGATGCCTACTTCTTGAGTTCCATTTTTGAACACCTGCTTATACCATTCAAACACTCTTGTATGACTTAATGTTTCATTGTCATAAACAGTTTTTAACATTTCGTACATTTCTGTTGCAATTTTTCCTAGTTTAAAGCAAAATTTGATATTCGTTCATTGCTCCATTGCAAAAGTGTTGTATGTAACGTTAATATTACTAACAAAACTGGTTGTTACTTGCAACCTGTCAGCCTACTGGACAATCTCTGTATCACCATCTGTTGGAGGAAGTTTGAACTACAACATATCACTTCTGTTTATTTTAAAACTTATCAAACAAGACCAGAATAGCACCGGTCTAGGAACTTTATTGCCACACCTTGTACGTATTATATTGTATATTATTATTTGCATGCTGTATTAGTCATATCAAGTTATTCGTATTTTAAGAAACCAAGTGCTAAGTCTGAACAGAATTTTGCTGCTGCTACTTCTTTTAATACAGTTCATTATAGCAACATGAAAGATCACTTGATTCTCTGATGAATGTGCCACTCCATTCATGTTTGGTTCATCTAAACAAGAATGGCCATCCCTTTCTCAAACAAACTCAAGGCATCAGTCATCCTTTTTGTGTAGTGAACTGTTGTTGTACTTGCAGTGCTGGCTGCATTTTCTCTTCTGTTCTCTTACTCCTTATTTGCTCCAACTCGATCAAATTCTCATTAGGTCAGTTGAGTGTATTCAAATCCAGCATTTCCGCCACGTTACTTATAACCACTTCATTGATGGCAATCTCATTTTCTAGTTCCATAATGTGTAAATTAGTTTTGAAGACACTGGCAAGTTACCAGTGAATAAATTCCACTATATATTTCTCCACACATCATTCATTGTGGCCCAAGTGATTTTCATCCATGAAGCTGCAATGTTGCCTTTGTTGTTGCTGCTACCTCTTAAGGTCTCCTGCTTGGAACAAAGAGTTTGTGTATATTGTCATTGGATCTTGTATGTTTTTATGTTATTAATAGGATCCCAGACATGTTAAAAATAGCCGTGCCCTGTTATGGAGATTTTTCTTTTTTGATGAGGGAAGAGAAGCAGCAAAAGTTTTTTTTTTTTTTTTTTTTTTAATTTAGAATTCACAATTTTAAAACTAAAAATGTTGTATTGACATAGTGTAAATTGGCCTGTATTATTAAAAAACACTGCCTATTCAAAGTGAATTAAATTAAATGAGTGTTTAATTTTACTGAATGAAAATTTAATATTCTATGTAGTTGTAATGCAGATAATAATAATAAATTGGTTTTCACAATTTTTTGTTAGTTTTTCCAATAGATTCAGGTGAAGAAGGTTGTTCTACAGCAGACTGTGGTAGGTATATTTAAAAACAAGCATTACTTAGCATGGTAATGCATGATTAGTTGTGGCAGTATATTGCTGTTACTGAATGATTTTTGCAGCAATTTCAATGTTTGTTATAATAGCCTTGCCTAGCATTATATATTACTAACGTAGTTTGCTAATCAGTCTTTCTTCAACTGTTAACAACAAAAGTTTTTTCATTTCTACTTTCACTTCAACAGTTTTCGTTTCTAATTTCATTTCTGTTTGCAAACTGATGCAAAAAAGTATTGCTTTGAGAAGTAATAATGTTCAAGTTGGTTTTAATGGGGGTTTTCTGGAAAATTGTGCCTTTCATATTAATTATCTAAAAGAAGTAATTTTTTTCTGGTAATGTGTTAGAGATGTTCATATAAATGAATCTGCTTTAGGAAACTAAATAAGTCAGACAGATTTGTTTTATCACTGAGAATATGATTCAGCTATAATGAATTATGCTGGGTTAGTAGAGATCTAAATTTTGTTACTTGAGCAGCTTGATTATGGGGACAGTAAATGAGGATATGTTTCACTGTTAGTAGATAGGGACAGTGAGAACAGTGAGGTGGATTCTTACCTGTCAAGAGGTGAAGGTGGGTGAGATGAGTACACCCACTGCATGTCCCTGTAAGGACAACCTCTTTTTGTTTGTTTAATCATGAACTAGATTTCAGTGTTTTGTAGCATTTTCTTTATTTGAAAGAGCTGCTTATGAGTTTATTGCTGCCATGCTGATACCCATTGGTCAATACATGCATGTTGTATAATGGGTTTTGTAGTCCATATAAGGGACTAAGGTAGGTGAACACACAGGGTTGAGTGGATTTTTTAGCTGCTCAATCTGCCTTCTTGTTTCCCTTAATTTCAGAATGCCCAGGAATTCAGCAGAACCCTTACTGCTGTTTTCTGTCTGTGAGATTTATCAAGTGTGTTCTGATTTCTTTCAAAATTGGGTGAGAGTAGGGATAGTTGTTTTGTAAAATAGTTACTTCACTCAGTGAATCAGTATATATTATTATCTCATGATTAGGCATGTTGCAGATAAGTTCAATAGCTGTTTTGATTGCATAAAGTTCAGCAGTGTAAATACTGCAACTAGATGAAAGAGATTTGTAGATTACACAGGTTGGTAGAACCACTGCAGCACCTACACATGTATCAAATTTCAATCCATTGGTATATATTTGGAGAAAATGTCAATTTTCTGATGCATGAGCTTAGTATAGCTGCTGTGTAGTTTGGTTGTCTGGCACCTGTTTTTCTCATTGCCGAAAAAAGTCGTATAATGGTTTGAATTTAGACCACGGTGGCTCCATTTTTCCAATATCTGGGTGTATATTGTCTAGTGGGACACTCCAATTGAGCATTAGGTTTTTCAGTCTGATTCCAGCAGGTTTATTTTGATTTGGTTTATTCTTGATAGATTATGAAGGATGGGTTAAAGAGGCAAGGTCAGATAAAATGAGAGGGGAAACACCAAAGTTTGGCTGCATAAGTAAGCTTGTTTGTTTGTTATTTGGTTTTTAGGAGCATTAGCAACTAAGGCCATATTGCTCTGGGGTTATGCGGTGGTCATTCCCTGACCTTTCCGCATCCTCCGTATTTGGTGGTCACGGGCCATAAGTAAGCAGAAGCATCTGTCCCCGAAAGGATAATGGAGGTGTGTGCATCACTGTAATGCTGATTTTCTAGCTGAGTCACATACAGGCACACCATAATCTAGTTCAGATTGGATAATGATTCGGTGCAGGTGAAGAAGGAAGAAGGGGGAATCAGTCAGGTCCCTGCAATGTCGCAGTGAGCATTCTTAAGAATATTCATTTTCTTCAGACAAACAGTTTGTACGTGATGTATGGGTTTTAGAAAGTTGAGTTTCTTGTATAATATTAAACTGAGCAATCTGATGTCTTTTAGTGGTATAACATGATTCAACAAATGCAGTTCTGGGTCAGGGTGCATTCTGTGCTTCTTGGAGAAGTGTATAGCAAAGGTTTTCTGTGGAGACAGGCAGTAGCTATTTTATAACATCCATAATTGTATTTTATTTATTGACAGTTGGAGTTTTTCCTATCAGTGGAATACATATTTTGAGAGTGATTGGATATGGTGAGGTCATCGGCATAAAGATAAGTTTCTACAGAATTTGGGATGGTTGTTATTAGAGTGTATATTCTAGCTGAGAAGAGTGTGGTACTCCTTCACAGAGATTTTAGAACTGTTTTATTTGCTGACCCCTTTAAAAAACTAATTTTTTCCTCCAACTCTCATCCAAAAAATATACACAATTTAATTTTAATAAGAAAAATCTGTTAATAACCACAGGAGCTCACATCTAGTAAGTATGGGCTTGGCACATCCAAGGGTCCTGGGCTGAATATCATCATTCTTCTTTTTTCTTGGTGATTTTTTTCAGATTTTTTTTTTTTTTTTGGCTGGTGCAGCATAAGGGCCTCAGGCTTCCTTGCACCATATGGCTAATAATAATTAATTATAAAAATTAAGAAGGCAAACATTCATAGTTATATTTTTAAATCATATATTATTATGTTTATTATTATTATTATCTTATTATATAATTTGCCCATCAACTGCCATTCAACCTCTCTTTAAAAATGATTGACCCCAAGGGGTGGGGGGGGGGTCAATATAGGTCCTGTTGGGAGTTCCTGTTCTAGAGAGTGAACTTTGATAACAAATCCGAAAGGTTCGATCTGAGAAAGCTCTGAATTAATGATGGTAAATGTCCTCAAAGTCATAGGGCATGTAGGTCGTGAAGGATGCCAAGATTTCACATGACTTCAGAGGCTTTCTTTATATCTATGCTCACCACGACCAAATTTTCATTCTTTATGAATGCATTTTGCATATTGGACTGAGATTTGACCATGAGATCTATTTTTAAACCAAACTGATCTTTCTTTATAATAGTTTGAGTAACAAACTATAATAACAAACCTGAAAGGTTCAATCTGAGAAAGCTATGAATTAATGATGGTAAATGTCCTCAGAGTCATAGGTCATGGTTTCAGAGGCTTTCTTTAGATCTAGGCTCACCATGACCATATTTGACTGAGATTTGACCATATTTTGTTGATTTATTTGTTTTGATCTATTTTTAAACCAAACTGATCTTTGTTTATAATAGTTTGAGTTTCCAGATACACGTGAGGTGACTGTATCATTTTTTTTCCCGTGTTTTTTCCAAGCAGCTAGTAAGTGAGATTGGTCTATAATTATCCAGATTTGATTGGTTTTTTTCTGGCTTTGGAATGGATAGAACTAGAATGACCAAGAGATAGGAAAGTAATGTGGAACAAAAATTCAGTCGAAAAGGTTTAGAGAAGAGTATAGGGCTTTCTCTCATTAAGATGCTTTAAGATTAGGTAATATATGCCATCTGGGCCAGGTGCACTGTTGGCTGATTTTTTTAAAGATTCTTCTAATTCATACATTGTTAGGGAGTCATTATAATAGAAGGCTGACTTCGTTCCGAAATTTATTTTGTATTTTTCAGATACTGCTTTGTCTTTCAGGAAAAATAGGTCATATGCAGTTGATGCAGAATGATGTTTTTTTTTTTTTTTTTTTTTTTTTTTTTATGAGAACCCCAAACACGAGAGGTATTATAACCTATAGTACTTAGTACCGTGCTTGGGTTGGAGGTTGAGAAGACGAAAGAAGATATTTGTTGATATTGGACTTGAACTTCTGTAGATTGTAATTTTCAGGAAATACGTATGAAGGAAGGTTGTTCCAGAAAACGGCAGTTGAATGGATAAATGAGGAAGATGAAAAGTTGGTTCTGTGGGTTTGAAGTTGGACAGTAAATGGATGTTGGCTGGTGGCGGCACGTGTTCGGACTGTTTTGAAAGAGAGAGCGGGAATTATAGAAGCCAATTCAGAAGAACAGTGCCCATGGAAGTATCTGTAGAAGAGGCATGCAGCAGAAACAGTGTGTCTATGAGAAAGCGAGTGGAGAGACTCTGTTAGAGATGAATCATTAATTAACCTAACTGCCCTCTTCTGAATGGAATCAAGAAGCCTGAGAGAGGTTTTGGGGGCACCACCCCAGATGTGGGAACAATATTCCATGGCAGGGCGGATTTGCGATTTATACAGAGTGAGCAGCTGTTTGGGAGAAAAGTAAAGGCAAGAGCGAAAGAGAAAACCAAGTTTTTTAGATGCAGAGGAAGCAATATTTGTAATGTGCTTGTGCCAAGAGAGATTAGAGGTCAGGGTAATCCCCAAAAGAGATATAGCATTTTGCCTAGAAATCGGAGTGTCACTAAAGATGAGCATAGGAGCAGAAGAATCCTTTTTGCGAGATATAAGACAAGATTGAGTTTTAGAAGCGTTGAAATCAACTAAGTTGTCTTTGCCCCACTGGAGAATTACCTGAAGATCGGCATTTAAGGAATTGGCAGCAGATTTTCGAGAACTTGAAGCTGATTGAGCTGGACAAGGTTTCTCAAAATGGAAAGTTGAATGCAATGTGCTATCATCGGCAAAACTATGGATAGGATTTCCAGTCAATGGAAGAAGGTCATTGATATACAAGAGGAAAAGAGTGGGGGAAAGAACTGAACCTTGGGGGACACCGGCATTAGTGGAGAAGTTAGAAGACAGAGAGCCATCTACCATCACCCTCAGTGAGCGATCAGAGAGAAAACTGGATAACCAATTACTAAAAACAGTTGTCAAACCATAAGATGGAAGCTTGTTTAGAAGACCTTTATGCCAAACATGATCAAAAGCCTTTGAGATGTCAAGAGCAACTACTTGTGTTTCACCGAACCTTTCCATTGAATTAGTCCATAAATGGGTAACACAAGCCAGAATATCACCAGTGGATAGACACTGACGGAATCCACACTGGTGATCGTTGATCAGACGGAAGGTTTCTAGGTAGTTTAAGAGTTGGCGGTTAATTGATTTCTCCATTACTTTAGAAAGAGTAGAAGTAATTGCAATGGGACGATAATTGGATGGGAGGGATTTGTCACCCTTTTTAGGAACTGGCTGGATATGAGCAAATTTCCAAGCAGAAGGAAAAACACCTTTGGAATAAGAAAGTGAAAAAAGGCGGCAAAGAATAGGAGTAAGTTCAGGAGCACAGGTTTTGAGAACAAGTGGAGAAATACCATCAGGACCTGGAGCTTTCTTAGCATCAAGATTCATCAAAATCCTTCTGATATCCTTTTGACGGAAGACCACAGGAGGCATTGAATGGAGCGTGTTAGGAATGGTGGGAGGTGTTTTACCAAGATCATTAATACATGAGCTCCAAGAAAAATGGGATGCTAGCAGGTCAGCTTTATCCTTGGCTGAAGTGACAACAGAACCATCTGGTTCGGACAGAGGTGGGAGCAGAGATGGGCAAAAGTTGCAGCCAATAGCTTTGGCAAGAGACCAGAATGCTCGGCTACCATTAGGACAAGAAGCAAGTTTTCTACTCTTAGCCTGTTCAAACTCTAGTTTGGACTGATTAATAACTGCTTTACAATTGTTGCGAGCTTTGGTGTAGGCAGAAAATGAAACAGAAGAATTAGAAACAAGCCAATTACGATATGCAACGTTCTTCTCTTGGACAGCCTTAGCACATTTATTGGAAAACCAAGGTTTAGATAAAGGACGAGATTTTAAAGTGGAGTGTGGTATAAAGGATTCCATTCCTGCAAGAATAATTTCACTGACACGATCTGAGTAAACACGTTGACATCAGAAGTTTTGAAACAGTAATCAGACCAAGGAAAGGAAGAAAAGAAGTCTCGCAGGTCATCCCATTTTGCATTCTTGTAATGCCAAACAATACGAGGTTGGGAATAGCCATGAGATAAAATTTCCATTGGAGAAGAGACAATCACCAAGTTGTGATCTGAAGTGCCTAAAGGACCTCTCACTTCAACCTTGTACTTAGAAGGGTTGTTTGTGAGAAAAAGATCAAGCGTATTGGCTGTATGATTAGGATTGTCCGGTATTCTTGTAGGTAAATGAACAATCTGTGCTAGGTCATTAGTAATTGCAAAAGCTTCAGCATCTCGACCTGCTGGGTCGGTGTGACTAGAAAACGGAAGCCAGCTGGAGTTGTGAACGTTAAAATCACCAAGGAAAATTACCTCACTGTTAGGAAAGTTGGACTGGAGAAAGTCAAGTTGCAAAGAGAGGAAGTCAAAGAGCTCCAAATGATTAGTGGAGTTGGGAGAACGGTAGAGACAACAGATGAATTTTACACAATGAGGTAGAGAGATTTTAAGCCAGAGAAGATCAAAGAGAGGAGATTCCAAATTGCCAAGTCTCTGACAGGGAATATCAGAATGGACATATGCACAAGTACCACCTTTGAGGCGAAAGGAATCATACAGCAAATAATTTGGACATCTGAGATGAGCAGTAGTTGAATCAACTGATAACTGAGATTCAGTCAGAAAAAGTACATGGGGTTTGGAAGACTGCAAGTGGAAATGGACAACGTTGAGATTAGAATTGAGACCACGTATATTTGTGAAATGAATTAGGAAGTCCTTGGGAGGTTTAGATCTTTTCGCAGATAAGCTTGCTCTATTATTTTGACAATTCATGGTGTATTCAATATTAAGAAAAAGTGGGTGGGACATGCTGTATGAAGTAATGAAATTTTTGGATATGGCGTACATGTGGTAAGAATATACCCAGATCCTTGACATAACGTGGCCTCGACAATGCTCCCCGCATACAAACTACTCGGACTCCCTCCAGTCACTATCTGGCAGAGTAGAGGTAGCAAGATTATACACTAGCTGATCCGGTAGCTTCCTAGAGAGTTACCAATAGGTTCAGTCCGGTGTACTAACTAGCGGCCGGCCTGCGAACACCGTTTTAGAGCTGTACCCTCGAAATGTAAGGAATATTGGATCTCGCCATGACATTCATCATAACCTCAAAAATCATCAATCATACTGCATGATGGAAGAGATAGGGAAGGGCTGGCCGGAACTTAGCTCTAGAGACTAAACATGGGTTCCACCACTTCAAGCCTCCAATAAGCAAAGTGGTGGTATTTCACCGGTTGATGAGAGTCATCTACCACCTAGTACTGCCTGGTAACATAGAGGAGCGGCGTTGCTCCATGTGGTGTGGGCGCCACACCTCGACCCCTGCTTACGTTGGTTCACACCTGGGTGGTCACCCACCATGTACTTGTGCATGAAGGTTATACCCAGGATTACTAACAGTCCCACCATCGTGAAGGTGCAAGCAGAGGATTTGGCTGTCATAGACCGTCCAGACTTCGCCGAAATTGGGTCCACTTTGACTTGAGTGTCACCCGAATATCAGTTCCATCAGCGTTTTAGACTCCCAGGATGTGCAAAAGGTTCTGCAAAGTTGTTGCTCTATCCTCAGGAAGAGTTACTCCTGTCCATTACAGATGATGATTGAGGAAGTGGTTGATGGAAACTTTCCAGTAAAGCATCTGATTTTTCACGAGATTAATCCTGCATCTGTGTCTTTAGTGACAAATGAGGCAGACCGAATCCAGGATTCTTTCTTAGCTTTCTGCCTGATGTAACGGGCACGTGCTTTAAGGTTCTTGTACTTTATGAGATTGGCAGTGGTGGATTCTTTTGAAACATTTTACACCCTGTTCTTTTCTCTCTTAGCAGTATTATGTGTGGAATTCCACCAGCAGTTGACATGTTTATGTATTTTATTTGAAGTTTGTGGTAGGGCAGTATTAGCAGTTGCTAATATCTGTTTTGCAATGTATTGAATGGCATCATCTATTGATTAATGCTGGATGCATATTTTTTCCAGTCAGCTTTAGAGAATTTCCATTTTGCTTGACTGCTTACTGGTAAGTGTCTGTGTGCAGAGTTTGCAGATTGGGAAATAGTCACTATTTAATGGATTGTCTAAAACTCTCCAATCAAAGCACAGATATAATGTAGGAGAGGATAATTGGCAAGTCTACAGCAGAAGTTGAGCCTGTCAGAAAATGGGCATAGGTGTGGAGAACCTGTGTTAAGCAGCATGAGGTTATGCTTTTCAAGAAAGGGCTCTATTAGGCATCCCCAGTTATCTCTCTGTAATGATCCCCATAACTGGTGATGCACATTAAAATCACCGAACACACAGAAAGGAGTTGGTAGTTGTAGGATAAGATCATCTAGTTCAGTCAGTGAGCATGTCTGATTTGGTGAGATATATATATATATATAGAAACAAGAGTAAGAGTTATTCCAAGACCCTATCATGCCTGTACAGTGTATGGTGTCTAACTGAAAGAGTCAGACCAGATACACTGTACAGTATCTAACTGAAAAGTCACTTGTGGAGAGCAGTTTGTTTCTTGTAAATAGATGCTCACTGGACGATACTGATATCAAGTTGTGAGTATTGTCAATATTGCTACATAGACCTCTACAGTTCCATTGAATCAGCTGGTTTTGGAAAAACCAAGTGTTTCTGACTGCTTTTTAGATCTGATCTGTTTATGGCATTCCAATTTTAGTTTGTCCTTTCTCTGGAATATGGGACATGGAGTATCCATATTCTCCTCTGCATGTAATTTTAAATTTTTGTCAATAATTTGACATTTTTGACATTTTAAATTTTTGTCAATGTTGGTGGTGCTGTTAATTTCCATATTTGTGTTAGTCTTTCAAGAGTTGGAGTTTTTTCATCTCTAAGTATCTGAAAGGGATGGAGTAGTAGTTGGTAGTACTGAGACTGGGGTATTATTTGCTTGATCTCTGATGTGTTCTTTAGGAGACTGCTGCAGAATCACCACAGCTTGAGTCCATTAAGAAATGGATGTGGCTGATGGTATAGATACTTCAGTTTGAGTTCCTTCTTATTTGTAGTTTTGTGTTGCAATTGCATGTGTATTTGGGTACAGTGAGTGAAAATTGTTTCCTTGCTTCTTGGTAAGTCATTTTATGTTCTGTTTTATACTTTAGTATTTTCTCTTCCAGGTTTTGCAAACTTTTGAGTAAGCTGGATGGTTACTCTTTCAATTTGGACATAAAGGTGTTTCCACTGTGCAGTCTGTCTGTGTGTTCCTTGGATCCACAGTTGGGGCACACTGAGCATGGCCAAAGTTTTGGCACTTGAAACACCAAACAGGATTAGGGATATAGGGTCATATATGGAAATTCAGTTATCCAACCCTAACTGTAGTTAGAAGAGCTGATGTAGAAAAGGTCAGTATAACACTGCATGTAGGTACAAGTTCACTGTCTTTCTTGATTTTAATTCTTTGTCTGTACAACTGTACAATGTGCATCACCAGTTCTGATCTTGTTGTTCTTGGGCTAATTTTTCTAGAAATGTTTTAGTCCCATTCAGACAACATTTTCAGAGGTGTTTAGGGTGGCATGTTGAATGATTGTGACAGGAATACCTGCAAAGTTTGATATTTTGAGTAAAGCTTCAGAGTGTCTACAGTACATGGTCTTTAAGTAAATCTTCAGAGTGGAGTCTTTTCACCATTTATAGATTATCCATTTTTCACCATTTTAGTGAAGTGATAAAGAGAGGGCCTGAGAGCACTCATACCTTGAGAGATGCCAACAGTTATTGTTCTTCTGTAGGTTCAGTGCCCTATCTTGAAAAGGATTGTTCTATTAGGGAGCAGTGGTTTCAAAAACTATGACCCCATCAGTAGTAATGTGCCTCAAAGTATTGTAGCAGTGCTCTGCACTGAATTGAAGTCGAGTTTATATTGGTATTCAGCAGTGGCGGCTTGTGACTGATGTATGGGGGTGCTGCTTCTTAAAGTTATATTGCCTTGGTTATAAGACATGTAGACATAGATGATAATAATAATAAGCAAGTATAAAGTTATAGAATTCTTATAGTACCGTGATAATAGACTAAATATAAAAATAGCGAAATGCTTCAAGTGTGGTACTCACCTTGAATATAATCTGCAATAGTTTTATGAAAAGACTGATGGCTAAATATAAGGTGGAATGCTTAAGTTAATGCATTAAGGTGGGATGAGATTTAATTTAATGGAATTTTAAAATAAGTGCAAGGAAGCAGAAGTGCACTACTCCGTCCCTGGTTGTCGTAAAGTAGAAAATAGTTAATCTGGAACATAAAAGAATTGATATTGCCAACTTATGATCAATTATTAATTGATAATAAGCAAGTTAAAAATACTACAGAACATTAACTGGACACTTACCATTAACACTTGGGTAATCTTGAAATAATTTTATTTAAAAATAAAATCCATTTGGTTTTTTTGTTGAAAATAGTTTAAAAAGGTTATTAATAACTTTCTCATTCAAGTTTGGTGCACTATTCAAATCGGCACTGCTTGCTCCGCAATTCCTTTGACTTGTTAAGTCTCCTCTAAAAATGTGTATTGGCAACCTGCCAAATAGGCATTGACTCAATCACCGAGAGCAAAATGTGGAATTGTCTAGTGCACAGTTCTGTCTACGGTTAAACTTCGAAGTTGAAAATAGTTTCGTGTTTTTATTTGTCTATTACTGAAATGATTATTGGAAATAGTTGCTTTCGAATGAACCAAAGGCTATGGTTGGGCCTGGTTGGACCAGGCTCTGTTTAATACTTATATTAAATAAAGCAATTATTTATTTATTTTTATTTCTTATTGTTTGATTATTGGAAATAGAGGATGAGTATACTATATGAGGGACCTGTTAATAAAAATATTCATTGCATTGCATTGTTCTTCACAAAACTTCATATAACTCCGTTGACTCTATATTTAGATTTAAAAAGCTTGGGTGTGCTGCAGTTCTGCAGTGCCTACCAAAGAGCAGCCCCTGGTATTCAGTGACTACAATGTCAATTTCAGTCCAGTAGTATATGGTTTTTTTGGCCTGAAAGTGATTATCTTAATGCTTATATCCGGTATTGTTAGATGGTACATGGTTATAAGCCATTCACTAGACGAAGCACAACAAATTTCTAGATAATGTTTGAAAAGAAGCATGATAACATAAAGTGCGTATGTGTGTGCTAGTTTTTTTCATAGACTTGGATGTTTATTGTTATTGTTTATAATTAATGAGATATTGATGTGATTATTTTACCTTCTCTGAGGTACCTAACCTGTTTTAAATTTAGGTTATGATGAGGAGCATCTGATTTCCTTTATGGTCACTATACACAAAGAAAGTGCATCACCCCTTAAAATTGTAATTGTTGTTTGAATAACATAAGTATATGGCAATATTTCTTACAGATTGCATCAGATAAGATTGACACGCATATGTGATGACGTAATATTGTATCAGCCGTTACGTTCAGCTATATAAGTATGCTCTGCAAGAGTTGCAATCATTCCTTGCTTGTGTGAGGATGGCAAGTTACGTGCAGAAAGAAAGAGTGCTATTGTTGCTTTATGTGAGGAAGAACGTTCTTCCTGTCATATTGCTTATAGAGTGTCTTGTAATCAGTCAACAGTGAGTAGATTTCTTTCCAAACTCAAGAATACTGGTTCTGCTGATAGGAAAAAAGGAATTGGTTGCAAACAAATCTCTACGCCAAAACAGGACTGTGTTTTGAAGCACTTATGCCTTAAAAACCATAAAGCTTCTTTGTCTGAGCTGAAAAGAGAATTGGAAGTACACATGGGAGTGGTAGCAAGTGCAATAACAGTCAGAAGAAGCCCCTCCTCACACAAAAAATGAAAAAGGCCTGGTTAATTTGGTGTAAGGAGTATGTCAAATGGACCCCCGAGCAGTGGCAGTCAGTTATTTTCTCGGATGAGAAAAAATTCAACCTGCATGGCTCTGATGGAAGACAAATGATTCGCCGTAGATGTCGTGAAGAATACCATCTGGATTGTATGGTGTCTACAATGAAATTCCCTACCAGCCAAATGATATGGAGGTGCATTTCGTATCACGGAGTAAGTTACCTGCAGTTTATAAAAGGTTCGTAAATGCCAACAGATACCATCTGGCTATATTGGAAGACAATTTGCTGCCAACCATTAGAGACCATTTCACCCTGCCAAGTAACTGCATCTTTCAGGACAACTCTGCTCCTTGTCATCGGGCAAAAAGTGTAAGTAGGCGCTTCTGTAGTTACTTTAGCTTCATTTCTGCATTAGAGGTTTGACAGTAATGTGTTTACATTTGTTACAGGAGAAAAAATGGTTGGAAGAACTGTCCATTACCGCTCTTAGCTGGTCAGGAAACAGCCTGGACCTGAATCCTATAGAGAACTGTTGGCATTGTGCAATTGCTTTAGTACTGCTCACTGTGCAGTACTAAAGCAAGTACTGTGTATCAGAAGTGTTTTTTTTTTATGATAATACAACTGCTATTTCTAATATTTGTTTCCTGTTATTAAGTATAGTATCAGAATTAAGGGTATAATTTTTAGTATACCACTTGAAACTATTTGTCCTTATTCCTAAAAATGAAATGTTGTATGCCCGCTCATGAAACTTTTTTGTGATTTCTGTTGCAAGGGTTTAATTTTTATAATTTTAGCATGTTTATAATTTTTCCTGTGTAATTGTAATTAAAATGATAGTTTTTTTATTTTTTCTGATTTAGTAATAAAAAATGTTTTTTTCCTTCTTTGTTGTAATGTATCAGCATGCAAATTGGGGTACTATTTCCTCTATAGCTTTGGTCTTAAAAATATTTACCCGATGTTACATTCCTTATCTATTTCTTCAAAGTTATTTTTCTGTTAGTGGGTTATTTATTATGATTGATTTGTTTACCTTCAGATTTGATTGATGATGGAACAAATAAAGCCAAGGAGAGTCTAGATTCAGAAAATCCAGATCAAGCAAAGGCGGAAGAAAAACCATCTGAAAATAAGCCCTCTGCAAAGCATGTTGAAAATGTTTCCATAGCTCAGAATATATATCCTGAAGAAGAAGATAGCCATTTCTTTTTTTATCTTCTAAGTGCAATAATTATATGTGCAGTAGGATATCTGGTATTTCACAATAAACAAAAGGTTAGTAACTGGGCAGTTATCAAGCATATTTACATGTATCCTAAAACAATTATAGAATTTATATGGATTTGTTTCTTGAAAATGAACTAATAATTTTTGACATCTTTTATACAGGTTGTTTCAAAAGTATATGGCACAAATTCTAAGATTTTATTCTAGGATCCAAAATAAGAAAAACAAAAGTAGTCCTATTTTGTCCAAAAATGACATTCAAACATACAATAACCCTTAATTTTTAAACTTCGCATATTATTTTGCAATAATTGTTCAGAGTGACATCCTTGAACTTGAATGCAGACCTTGGCTAGCCACATTAGTGACTAGCCAACCACACTCAAACCACTCTCACTGTGGTGGGGATTGTATCACAGCCACATTCTATTTGTTGCTACAGTTCTGCAATGTCTGAAATTTTTGTATCAATGGCTCCACAGGAAGTAGTTTAGGAATCCATGCTGGTGACTGTGGTATCCAAGCAATAGGATTTTCATAACCTACCCATCTGAATGAACAGATAGCATTGAGGTGAATTCTTGATTTTTGGATAAAATGGATGAGGGCAACTTCATGTAGAAACCATGTTGCATCTTATTCGCAGGAGAGAATCTTAAAGTAAACCCAAGAAAATGTCTTTCAAAAGTGTCAGTAAGCTTGGAAAGTCATTTCTTGCAGTAGAACATCCTATTATCTGAGCACTACCAATGCTGCACCAGATATTAATAAAGAATTCTCTTCCACCTACTCATGTGGATATTCTTCATCAGAATCTTGGATATGATAATGGAGGAAACATTAACAGAACTGTTTTTACTGAGGTTAGCCTGCTTGATTGCACTTTAGCAGATAAAAGGGGTACAATTGCTACTGCCAAAAAATGCACAAAAGAGTCATGTAGGAGGACCTGTAAAGCAGCACTGATTTCTTGGATAGTTGTCCACAGATATTGTAATTTCTAGAATTTCATCTTCACTGTTTTGATGGTAGGCTTTCAGTTGTCCTGGCAGGGCTATGTAGCACAGTAGATGTATTGTTTTTACCTTAAATGCCTATTTATGGCTTCAAATGTTTGATGATTTGGAAATCTATTAGGAAAATTAGCCTTGCTTCAGCTGAACTTCCTTTAGTATTACCATCTCTAAGGTGCATATCTGCATACAGTGTTAGAAAATCAAGCCACTAGCATTGAAAAACAATACTTTTATTGTACAAGACCATTGAATGAATGATTGAACAAGTTCCATGGAATGATTAGTATGTAGGGCAGATTTACTAATGAGAAATATACTGGTTTTTAGAAGGGGTGGGGGGGACAGCAGAAGCAAAGGTAACCTTTCCATTTTGAGTTACCATTCTTTTGATATCTTATTACTTTTGTTTTGGCATATATACAAATATATGGCATAAATACAAATAAACAAAAGGTTAGTGACTGTGCAATTATCAAGCACATTTGCATGTAGTATCCTAAAACAATTAAAAGAATTTATATGAATTTGTTTATTGCAAATCAACCAATAATTTTTGACATCCTTTATACAGGTTGTTTCAAAAGTGTATGGAACAAATTCTAGAGTACAAAGTAAGAAAAAACAAAAGTCCTATAAAAATGTGTCCAAAAATGCTTTATCTTTCAAAAAAAGACATACAAACATATAATAATCCTTAATTTTTAAACTTCATATATGATTTTGCAATAATTATTCAGAATGATATCCTTTGAACTTAAATGCAGACCTCAGCTAGTCACATTAGTGATGGCCAATCATACTTGAACATTCTCACAGTGGGTGGGAATTTATCCCAGATTAAAGACGACTTCAAATGATTGTTGTAAATTATTTGATGCATTATAAACTCTGAAATAAAGCATTTTGAGACAATATTTATGTTTTTTTTTTTTTTTCCTTCTTTCTTTCTTATTCTGGACCCTAAAATATTTCTAAAAGTTGTGCCTACATAATTTTTAAATAGTCTGTATGTAGATATTTATGTATCTTTAAATACATACATATTTCATTCAGCTTTATTAATATTGTGTAATGTTAGATTCAGATGCATGTCTCTACTCTTTTTTTTATTTCTTATAGAATTCACGTTACATAATAAATGTTTTAGCAAGATTTTTCTTAGCTTAAAATTTTTAGATAAATTGAGACAGAAATGAAGTTACTTTCGACTCCAAGGTTATTTTTTGCTTTACTCTTTTTAAAATGTGATGACACACTCCTTGTAAGGTTGCTTAAGATTTGTTTTTATAGATCTCATTTTCTGGTTGACCACTCTCATTGAATGTCTTGATGAAGTATTCAAGTGATTGTACAAGGTGTGCAGTAAAGTTTCTGGGCTCATGCTGTTGCAGTTATGTTCATTGAGTTTGAAAACATATGGAAGTGATAGGCTGCAGTTCAAGTTTCCTCTTGCAGTTGGTGGCACAGCTGACATGTTGCAAGAAAAATCAGTTTCCCAAGTAGTGTTAATGTTCCGAGTCACAATTTTGCAGTAGAGTAACACACGAATATCAAGTTTTGCTTTAAACTGGGAAAGCTTGCAATAGAAACATGAAATGTTAAAAATTGTTCATGGTGATGAAATTTTAAATTAAAAAAATTTTCTGTTTATACTCCGGCATGACAACTAAGTCAGTAGAGTTTACAATAAATTGTCAATACAAATATTTGTCATATTTAGTAGTCACGGGGCTTGAACCCCGGTCCACTCAAGGAACGCATGCTATGCACTCTCAGTCCTGACCACTCAGCTATGTCAGGCCTGAAAAAGTTGTACCAGTGTGTCTGAATAGTATATGTGGTTCAAAGATGGACATCAGGATGTTTGTGGTGACCCAAGGAGTGAATGCATTCGTGAACCTCTTGAAATGAGGACAGTATTGCAAAAATTCAAAAAATTGTAGCAAGAGATTGCCACTTGACCCTAAGAATGATGACTTGTCAAGACAATCCTAATTTTTTTGGCTGTGTTGTCACTGTATATGAGCTGGGTATTTTGGTACAACTGAGAATCGAAGCATCAGAACATGCATTTGACTTCAAAATTATCATCAAGCCGAAAAAGTTTTGTTTACAGAAGTCCAGGATCAAGATAATGCTGATCATGTTTTTTTGACAAACATGGTGTGACTTGCAAGGAATTTGTACCTGAATGGGTGAGAGTGGATGCTGTGTTCTATATACAGGTGCTTCAATGACTAGTGAAGTGCATTTCCCAAGGTGAGGTTACAATGTTGAGAGAAATCAATTTAAACTTTCTCCCAGCTCCCATCCATGCTGTACATCACATTTCTGGTGAAACATGTCATTGTACAGATCAACCATCCACCCTCTTCTCCTGATATAGCACCTGCAGGCTTCTTCCTCTTTCCCAAGCTGAAAACTGACCTCAGAGGAAGGAGATTTCAGGATGTTGGGGACATAAAGAAAAACGTAACCACTGAATGTAATTGCTGAACATCATCTCTTTTGATGCCTTCACTGACTGTTATCAAAACTTTTAGAATTGACTCTGTCCCCTTCAGGTGCAAATTCCTTGTAAATCAAACCCTGTGTGTCAAAAAACACGATCAGCATTGTCTTTTAGCATTAGCATTAGTAGAGGCATTTGATGCAAGAAAGCAAGCTTATGCAGCATCAGCCAAAAAAAAAAAAAAAAAACCACTTCCACTTCACCCCTCTGTTCGTTCAAAATACCTGTCCAGCTGAGCCTTAAACTTATTTAGGCTATCAACCTCCACCACAAGGGATGGAAGTCTGTTCCACCAACCAACCACCCGCTGGCTAAAGGCAAATTTCCGCACGTCTATCCTACATCTGTCTTTCCTCAATTTGAATTTATGCCCTCTCAGGTGATTTTTCTGAGCTAGAGGAAGAATCCCATCAGCATTGAGCATGCTTAAACCATTCAAGGCTTTATACACCTCTATCAGATCACCTTGCTGGTGCCTAGTCTCCAGACACTGTAATTTGCAAAACTTAAGCCTTTCTTCGTAAGAGCACCCCTTTGTTCCATTCACTAATCTTGTTGCCCTTCTCTGTACTCGTTCCAGCAGCTCTACATCCTTCTTGAAATGAGGCCTCCAGACCTGTATACAGTACTCTTGTCTTGATTCTGGACTTCTGTAAATGAAACTTTTTTGTCCTTGGTGATGATTTTAAATGGTATAACAAGTGCATTCAATCAGGTGGTGGTTATTTTGAATAAAAATAAAATAATTTTTGAGCTCCTTTGTTTTGTGTTCTTTTTATTGCACCAGTCTGGAAACTTTATTGCCACACCTTGTATATATAATACTAAATCATGCACCTAAAGCCACAATGGAATTTATTTTATTTAAATGCCACTCTCTGTGATCATGAATGACTTATAACATTACATGTTATGTCAGTTCATTGTGATGAGTATATTGAACTTTCATAAAGCAAATAGTGTGCCAGTAAATAAGAACTTTTGCTGTGGAGAATTTTAATTTAGTATTAGCAGTGGTAAATGATGTAAGGAAGCAAGATCATACATCAGTTCCCCCCCCCCCCAAAAATCCACATCATCTGTCCATCCCCTGAATGATTTGACAAAGTAATTTGCTAATCCTTCCTTAAATTTATTCTAATTACCCACTCCAACAATACCAGATGGAAGTTTGTTTCAACAATCAGTTACTCTGGTTTAAAACAAATTTTTGTACTTCAATCCTGCAATCATCCTTTTTAAATTTATATGTATCTTCCAAGAAAGAGTAATGAAGCCATCAGCATTTAGTTTACTGAATCCATTTAAAACTTTAAATACATTAATCAAGTTCTCACAGGTGCTAGTTTTCAGATGCTACAATTTAGAAAATTTAGGTATTTTGTGGACTGTACCCTTTTGTGCCTAATCTTTGACTGATCTTGTTGCTCTTTTTTGTACTTGTTCTAATAGAAGGATATCATTCTTAAAAAGAGGTTTCCAGACCTGTATGCAGTACTCAAGATACAGCCTGACCATTGTCTTATGCAACACAATTGCTGCTGCTGCTACTACTAATACTACTTCCTAATTGAAATACAATAATCATCTCCTGTACTCCTTCTGACAGATTTCTTGTATGTCATTGACAGAATCCCATGAGCTGTCCTAGAAGTCTGTCTGCACTTTTCAAGTGTGTGGGGGTGATTCAACTGATGTTAACAAATGCTAACTGGAAAGTGTTCAGATAGTTAATTTATGATTACCTATTTGAATATTAAGCTTTCTATACAATAACCACTAAGCAAACTAGGAGATGTTGTTTAAGGTTTAGACATAAAGGGATGTTAGATGAACAGATGAGACTAATTGCAGAGAAGAAAAATGCATGAGATGTTTATGAATTATCAGGAGCACAGATGACAACAGTAAGTATAAATTAGTCTGCAATCAAGTTACTAAGAGGAGTCAGCATCCTAAGACACCTTACAAAGAAGCCTTTGGCCAAGAACACTGAATTATTTTCATCTGTTAACATTAGAAGGAAAGGAATGAAATAGTTATGCCATTCATGTCCTGTGGACCAAAGTGGCCCAATAAATGACATATCTATTGACCTGTACAGGTTGCTAACAAACTGAATATATATTTTGTATCTACATTCACACATGAAGCTTTTTAGGGATGAAGATACCAGAAATATACCTAATTCTAACTGGGGTTAAATGATTTCATGATTACTGAAAGGAAGCTGGAAGAGAAATTGTTAAATCCAAAAGTAAATAAGGTACCCGGGGTTGATGGAATCTATCAATTAGATTTAAATAAGCCATGGAATGATTATGAAGGAAGATGCCTTCATAATCAGGGAATGATTATGAAGGCATCTTGCATTCAGGGGATGACCCTGTAATCTGGAGAAGTGCAAATACAGGGGTGGGGGGAAATCAATGAGTGAAATGAGTAATTACAGACCTTCTGTGCCAGAGAAAATAATGGAGTCAGTGTTTCTAGAAGTAGTGCAGAATCATCTTGTAAAACACAGGTTGTGAAATGTGTATAGATAGCACAGTATGGATTTGTTTATGTGGAGACCTTGTCTGATGGCGCCTCTGTAGCCAGGTGGGCAGGAACAGCAGTGCATAGCACACGCTTCTTGATTAGATTGGAGTTTGAGCCAGTGACCACCAAATACGGAGGATGTGGAAAGGTCAGGGAATGACCACCGCATATCCCCGGAGCAATATGGCCGTAGTTACTAATGCTCCTAAAAAAAACAAAAAAAAAAAACCCTTGTCTGATCAGTCTGAATAGCTAGATGGTTACAAAGGAAATAGATGCAAAATATAATTTTGGCATCTTATAATTAGATATCAGTAAAGCTATTCCTAGTGTTCCACATGAGCAGCTGTGGAACAGTGTGGCATTGGGAGAAAGTTACTGCTATGAGCAAAGGGATGGCTGTGTCAGAAGAGACAGTGGTTATTAATGGTCAATACTCTTCATGGACTAATGATATGAGTGGGGTTCCTTAGGAGTTTATTGTTGGGCTCTTTATTGTTTTTAATATTTGTTAATGATATTGATTGAAAAATATGCATTCTTGACATGTAGGTATATCAAGTTTAATGTCTGAGTTCGCTGACAATACAATGGTGGTTAATGGTATTAATCAGGGTAGTATTGTACTCCAACAAGACCTGGGTGAATTAGACAGATAGGCCAAAAAAAAAAATTTGGCAATTAAAGTTTAACATTGATAAATTACCCAAATGCAGTGACTTGCATTTGGGTAACCTAAAATACCCAGAATAATTTATCATTTGTGTGGTACCAAACTTAATGGAGTTGAAAATGAAGAAGACCTAGGGGTAATTGTAGTTTGTGATGAAATTCTTTGACCAGTGCAGGTAGACTGCTAGGATAGCTCACAGGGTTCTGTTAATGCCATACAAGAAATCTGGCAGAAGGGGCAAAGGAGATAATTATCCCATGCAGGTTTGTAAGCCTCATGATGTAGATCTTGTTGGGGTAGATGCAGAGAAGAGCAACAAGGCTAGTTAGGGTTAGAGAAGAGCACTCTTACCAAGAAAGAATTGAGTTCTGTAAATTTCAGTGTCTAGAAATTAGACATCTGTGAGTAGACCTGATTCAAGTGTTTAAGGCTTTAACCAGCAGCATTCATGTAGGACCTGACCTTTGAAAATATCTTGCAAATTAATCATTAATTAATGATTAAAAATCTGAATTATTTTTCTAACTTCATAAAATATACTCAAATTTTTATTGGAGATATTTTGGAAGTGAAAAAATTATTGAAATTATAAATGCAGAGAACCTGCCACGTGCCATGCGACTATTTATTATAATAATTTTTTTCATTATGCATAAAATATTAGTGTCATTTTCAGCATCTTTTAAACAACACATGTGAACATATATTTTGAAATTTGTGTATTGGCTGATGTATAGCAGAGGCATCTGGTACAGAAAGTGGTTCCTCTTAGGTTTAATTGTGCTACAGAATGTGTTTTTTGTCTCAGTTATTATTTATGTTGAATAGTTTCTTGCTTCAATTAATATAGGAAAATTCATTTAAGGTGTTTTAACAGTTCTCTGAATGTGAAAATGGAAGAATCTGTTAGTTTCATGAGGCGCCTCTGTAGCCAGGTGGGAAGGAGCAGCAGTGCGTAGCACACGCTTCTTGATTTAGACCGGGATTCGAGGCCGTCACCACCAAATACGGAGGATGCGGAAAGGTCAGGGAATGACCACCGCATATCCCCGGAGCAATACGGCCTTAGTTGCTAATGCTCCTAAAAAAAAACAAATAACAATAATAATAGCACACACTTCTTGATTAGACCGGGGTTCGAGCCCGTCACCACCAAATACGGAAGATGCAGAAAAGTCAGGAAATGACCACCGCATATCCCGGAGCAATATGGCCTTAGTTGCTAATGCTCCTTTAAAAAAAAAAAAAAAAATCCCAAAAGAGTTAGTTTCATGTTTATATTATATGAATGTTGTAACTTTTTTTTTTATTTTTAGGAGAATAATTTAAAAATAAATTTTTTGCAAAATAACATTAAAAACTGCAGTATATTTTAATTTAAAATTTGTATTAAAAATTAGAAAATTACACACTATATATTAAGAAAAGAAGAAATATAAGAAATTTGGGTACCCTTTGGGTGCCCAAATTTCTGCCAGGTTAAATGGATTGAGCAAGCTAAATAAATGTTGTTCTTACTCTTGGAGAAGGATGGATATGCAGAATCAAATAAAGTTTGGATGTATTACTGCATGAGATGTGTGATGATGAGGATGCTGACTATGAGGGTGGCGCACTATGGCCATAGTTGCCGATGCGCCTAATAAATCCTGAAACAAACAAACAAGACTATGAGGCATTGATCTTCAGTGAGGACAAAATGTGAATGCAATAATGAATACCAACTTTGATTTAAACTCCTGCCTTAAAAAATCCTTTGCCATCCTATAACAGATTAGTGAAAATTTGCTTCCAGAGTGTAATTGATTGATGGAATAAACTTCCACCTGATGTTGTGGAAGTGGGTAGTTTAAATAAATTTAAAGAAATGATGGGAAAATGAAGTTTTAATTATTTTATTTATTATTAATATTTTTTGTATTATACATACATACTTCATTTTGCATCTGCAAATTACCATATCTAGCACTTCATAGTGCACTGTTTGGCCTTTCTCTTGCTGAATTATGCTCACACATACTTCTTGGTATCTGGCTATCTGCTGTATATATATAGCCCGGTATGGATATGACTGTATCTGTTGAGGTAGTCAGTTCTTTAGATGATGGGAGTGTATCTAAAGAACTAGCTAATCAGTATGTATGCATGCATGAACACACACAAACACAGCCTTTTGAAAACTGCTTGTTTTGAAACCCTTCTTGTGTTACACACCTACAGTGTAAGCTTTGGTTAATTGGCTTTAGTAATTGTTAATTTCTCATTTTCCATTTGGTTATTCCATTGGTGTATTCACACCTTCATTATGGGACAGTTGGAGTTTTGTAAGCTAATAATTTTTAAGGCAGAATTGGATTGTTACTTTTTAAAATTAGGCAAATTGTGATGATTGATTCATTTGTTGGGGGGGGACAAGTGTAGAATACCTCAGAAGCCTATGGCAGATATAAGTTAATCTGTAATCAGGTCACAAAGGAGGTTCGGCAGGCGAAGGCAGATTACGAGAAATCCTTGGCAAAAGATGCTAAGAGAAACATCAAGGATTTCTTTACTTATATAAACTCTAAAAGGAAGGGGATGAATCTGATTGGTCCACTTGACATCGATGGTTCGACTGTTGATGATCCTGCTCAGATAGCAAACAAACTGAATGAGTATTTTGCATCTACATTCGCACATGTGGAATTATTAAGGTTTGAAAATGGCAGAAGGTTATCAAATTGTAGCAGGATACTTAATGATTTTGTAATAACTGAGAGCAAAGTGGAAGAGAAATTGTTGAAGTTAAACGTAAGAAAAGCACCTGGGGTGGATGGGATCTATCCAGTTATATTAAAGGAGGCGGCAAAGCAACTAAGCAAACCCTTAGCCATAATTATGAGAGTGTCCTTGGACTCAGGGGAGGTTCCCACAGACTGGAGGTGTGCAAATGTATCCCCAATTCACAAAGGGGGATCGAAGGGTGACGAGTAATTACAGACCAGTTAGTTTAACTTCTGTTCTGGGTAAAATAATGGAGTCACTGGTTAAAGATGCATTGCAGGATCATCTAGACAAGACTGCAGCAATAATTCAGACACAGCATGGGTTTGTTAAGGGAAAGTCTTGTCTGACAAATTTGATAGGATAATATGTGGTTACAAAGGAACTGGATGCAAAAAATAATTTTGATATCATATATTTGGATTTCAGGAAAGCTTTTGACACTGTTGCGCATGGAAGACTATTGTACAAATTGGAGCAGAATGGTATTAAGGGTAAGTTGCTACAATGTATAAAAGGATGGTTAAGTGCGAGAAGACAGAGGGTGGTAATCAATGGGTGCTGCTCTTCTTGGACTAATGTTATTAGTGGAGTCCCACAGGGTTCGGTGTTAGGTCCACTGTTGTTTTGTATATTTATCAATGATATTGATGAAGGTATATCAGGCTTAATGTCGAAGTTTGCAGATGATAAAAAGGTTGGCAGGGTTGTTAATGACAGTAATGGCAGTGTGCTACTGCAACAGGATCTAGATAATTTGGGCAGATGGGCTAAGAAGTGGCAACTGAAGTTTAACCTTGACAAATGCAAAGTACTGCATATGGGTAGAAGTAACCCCAGAGAAACGTAACAACTGTGTGGTACTACACTTAAGGTGGTAGAAAATGAAAAAGACCTGGGAATAATTGTGCAGGTAGATATGAAGTTTTCTGAGCAATGCAGACAGGCTGCCAAGGCAGGTCATGGGGTTTTGTCAATGATATATAGAAATTTTGCTAGCAGGGAAAAGGAGGTGATTATCCCTCTGTATAAGGCAATGGTCAGGCCATGCCTTGAGTACTGTGTACAGGTCTGGAGGCCTCATTTTAGGAAGGATGTAGATTTACTTGAGCGTGTACAGAGAAGGGCAACAAGATTAGTGAGGGGAATGAAGAGATCCTCTTATCAAGAGAGGCTTAAGTTCTGCAAATTGCAGTGGCTGGAGACTAGGCACCTGCGCGGTGATCTGATTGAGGTGTATAAGGCCTTGAATGGGTTCAGCACGCTGAATTCTGATGGGATCCTTCCACTTGTTCAGATTACGAACCTAAGGGGCCATAAATTCAAATTACGGAAGGACAGATGTAGAATAGATGTGCGGAAATTTGCCTTTAGCCAGCGGGTGGTTAATTGCTGGAACAAACTTCCATCTGTCGTTGTGGAAGTTGATAGGTTGAATAAATTTAAGGAGGAACTGGACAGGCATTTGGAGGGAATGGTGTGTGTTGTTTTTTTTTTTTTTTTTTTTTTTTGGCTGATGCTGCATAAGCTTATACATTTGCTTTCTTGCATCACATGCTACTACCACCACCTTCACTTTCTTATATTATTGCATCATTTGGCCTGATTATTACTGAAACTAGCTATTGGGGTGAATGCTTTAAACCACATTTAAAATATCAGATGAGAGTCATAATTGTAGTGTTACAGTTTAAGTGAATTATCCAGAATATTTTGTGTATTAATCAAAAAAAAAGAACCGATTATTATTTTTTCTTTCTTAGATTATTGCATTAATTATTGAAGGAAGACATGAAAGACGAAGGCGCCCACATAGTGGAAGCTATAAAAGATTAGACAGTAAAGAAGGAGGCAAAGGTGGAACTCATGCCATTTTCTGAATGCAAAGGTTTTTGTAAATGATAGTAAATAAACAGTGCTGTCTATATATGTGTATCAAGAGAGTATCGTGCATGTGTACATATATGCAGCATACATGAATATACATTCGTATATATGTACAAACATGGCATACAATGCATAGAAGTGATAATTACAGTTAATTAAAATCAGGCCTACTTTGTAGTTCCTAACTTGTACTTTTTTACAATTTACAGTCCTTCCCTTCCACACACTGTGCTATAATACATTGGTCCTACAGAGCAGACAAAAGACAATGTTCTGCAGTATTAATCATAAGATTTAGTATACAGGTTGTGATTTTGTATATGTGATGATGTATATGCTTTTTTTTTCTGTAAATTAGCTAGTTTAATGTTGAATGAATTATTATTATTATATTTGGTTTTTGTGGGTACATTTAGGTTGGTGGATTTACATATATATATATATCTGTAAAACATTGGTGTATTTAAAAATTAATTAGTGTAGTATTTTTGGAAAATATTTTTGGAAATGGGAATCTTCTGTGAAGTAGATACCTGAAATAGCTAGTTAAAATAACCCTTCAAAACTGTATTAGTCTGCTTGGTTCTGAAGTGCGATAGATATACCATTTCAGCATGAGTTTGCTTCTCTCCATGTGCTTCCCCCACTGTTATTATTTTATATATAATAGTAGCATATACATACAAAAAAGTTAAACTTTAATGTGTTTAGGCATAGATATGGTGAAAACATGCTGTTATTGAGTAAAGATGTTTTGATGAAACAAACAAGTGTTGTGTGAATTTCAAACTGTGTTCCAGTAAAGCCATTTCTGGCATGTCCAGGTCTTTCTTGGCCACAATTTTTCTTGCAGTAAATAGTATTACCATCCATCCTCTCCATGTACCTTGGGGAGGAAGATAATTTTTTTAAAAAAAAATTTTTTATTGGAGTAATTAGTACAAATTGTAGTTGGTATGCACTTTGTTCATGTTTTGCAAAAAAAATTTCACTTCATTATTAATTTTTAAACAATCTTATAACTTTATTCTATTGGGAAATAGATTAAAAAAGTTCTCATATAATAAAAATTAAGCTGAGTGTTGGAAATGAAAAGTAAATAAGAGCTGTCCCAACTTTGCATGTCCCAATTTTTATGTCAGTGATTTGTGCAGTGAAAGAGACTTTAAAGTTGCAGAATAGCCATACTGGCATCTTTTTTTTAAATTTTTTTTTGTCATTTATTAATTTTGACTTAATAGAAATATAAACAACTGAAATCTATGAAAACAGCTGTGACCAGAAAAATCCATCTGATTATAGTAATCTTATTAATCCTTCAACAGGCATATGGAGTGAAAAAATTACTCATGTTTTTGCACCTTTTCTTAAATATTTGACCTCAATGAGACCTTGTCTACCATTTATTGATATTAAGAAATATGCAAATACAGTAAAAGTTTGTGCTAAGTTGCTGTCAATTAAAGTTAAATCATAAATTAAAGGTTATAACATTTTTATTGTTTCTAGCACTTTTCACATTTTGGAGATGCTGTATTGTAGTACTGGTCATACAAAAGCCTTCCAGGGAAAGTATTCACTCCTTCATTTGTATATTCTGAAGGCCACTAGTACAGTGATGTCATATATTTTGGATTCGCTTCACAAAGTTCTAATTACTTCGTAGAGTGGGAAAAGTGTGTCGTAAGCTATTTTACATTTCTCATGGGAAAATAATAATGCAAGTTCTTTCATAATGAATGCTACCCTTGTTAATAAGGTTGGGATTCCACAACATTTTACAAGAGTTTTGATTTGCTTCGTGGTTTATTATTAACAAATTTTTCTTCCATTGTAAACAGCAGGCAAAATTTATATACAGGTATCTCTTGGTGACTGCAAGGATTAAGGACTGGTGGTGCCTCATGATTGGCTGAAAGGAATGGGAAGCGGGGGAATTTACATTCCTGGTGAGTTGTAAAATATAAAAACATAATTTTAGAACAGTAGGGTTAGAAAATATTAGTATTATAAGTTAACATGCTTATAAGTACCGTAAGTAGTTTATCTTATTAATAATTCAAAGGAAATGTCACACACCCTTCAATATGACCTGCCTGCTGGAAAAAAATTGAAGATTAATTGTTGGAAAAAGATGTAAGTAAAGTAGATGTAGTGGAGAGGCTTCAAGAATTGAGGCCTCTACTTTTTTTTTTTTTTATAATGCAATATTCTTTAAAGTGTAATAAAGACAGTTCAGCTTGTCTTTTTTGTGGGTAGACTTTATTCCACAAGAGGATTAACCTCACTAGTTTTGCCATTGATTTTGCTGATCAATTTTAAAATACTTTGCTATTTACTTAGCTATTAATTTTTTTTTTTTTTGCTTCTTCATAGTCTCTCTTTTCCTTGACGTGTTGACAAAATTCAGTTAGATTTTCAATAGCTGGTTCAGTTTTCCAGAGGTGCTGTCAGTAGTTCTTTTGCTTCTTCCTACTCTACATAGTTTTATAACATTACGTCTCTCAAATATTTATTGTCCACTTGCCAGCTGAAAGGATAACCATAGATAAACAAACGTTTTCAAAGTTATGTACACTTGCTGGAGACCATGGTTCATGATTTATTGTTGAGTAGTTAAACTTTTCCATGTTACGATAGCCACATTCTACATGCTCATCCTTTTCACGACACCACTTATTGGCTTATGTCTACTGTGGATTCCAAACGTGCATCTTTGTGGAGTATATATATCAGTTCAACTACTTTAAAACAAGTTATCATTTTTGTGATATTCCTGTATTGTAATTACATATTTCTCTGTGTAAATTTGCATCTTAATGATGAATAATAAGGGACAAAGGCCATGTAGAAAAAAGCAAGAAGAATTTGAATTAGAAGAACAATTTTATCTATTTTAATGGAGTGTTTGTTTATTGTGCAGTACCACTTGTGCTTCTGGGGGAAAAAAAGTGTTGAAAGACACTTTGGATTAACGTTTCATGGAAATTTTAATAGTAGTTTCCATTAAATTGAGATAAGAGAAGATTCTGATTCCAAGATTTTAAAATTAAAAATGAAATCATCTCAGCGATTAAAAAAAAAAATGATTCAGTTATCATTGAGAACAATTTGAAGAATTGAGGTTATCGTACCCAGTGTAGAGGGAGTTGACAAAAGAATAAGAAAAGATATTTTCTTTTCATTGTAATTAGCTGAACTGATAGGATGCTGCTCAGTTAGCTGTTGTTTTGAAGATGGTATGTAAAGATTTTTCTAACCAGGAAAAATTACTTAAAATTCTCAAATTAAAAGATTGAATGGGGGTAAAGATATTTATGAAGTACTTTATATTTTTGAATGATACATAGCTTGGTTTCAAAAAATGTGTCCAAGAAAGTAACATTTCCTTACAGAATTTGACTGCAGTTACTATTAATCATGCATGTAATGACAAGTTATAAAAAATGGATTAACTGCATTATGTAAAGATTTTGTATTCTTGAAATTTGTTTCCCTCTACTATTCTATACATCAGGAAATGTTCTGCACAAAAGCTAATTTTGAACGCATTATGAAAATTTTAACTAAAATAATAAATTCTATAAGAGCAACAGCCATTCAACACTTTTTTTTAAATTACTTTTTGCATGATGAAGCTGAATATGGCAATTTCCTTTTACATACTTGTGAGGTTTCTGGGTGTTCATAAAGGGGTGAAAGAATTTCTGAATGTCAAGAGATGAATATTATGCAGAATTGGACAAGCTCGGTTGATGAATTTCATCTTTCTTACTGTTGTAATTCAACAAAATTGAATTTAGACATACAAGGAAAAAATCATATTGTTAAAATGAGAAGTGCAATAAATTCATTCATAGGTAAATTTGTTGTAACATTCTTGGCTAACCTGTTCAATTTTATGAATAGTGGTATATAAGATTTTGCATGCATTTGCTTCAGGGAAAAACACATTCACACCTGTAATTATTATAAAGTTAAAATAAAAAATAGCATTAAGACAACCTAAAACAGGCTCACTGAGTGCTACTGTAGGGTTTTTTTTTTCTCTTTTGTGAATAACTATTGAAAAATAAGTAATAGATGGTTGATAATTACTGATAATATGCCCATTGTTGGGGTTAGCTAATTGCAAAAATTATTCATTTTGTCCCAGTGATGAAAAACACTTTAGTTTTAAACAGCAAAATATAAAATCGAAATTTTTACTCAATATGATGCCAAAATGGTTTTTTAAGCAATTGAGTAATACATTTCTTTATCCTGTGAATTATCCTTGGTTTTTCAATCTGGACAGTATACACCTTGGTTGGTTAACCTACACTTGTACAGACACTATATGTAACCTACACTTGTACAAACTATATGAATTGGAGTTTCATACAAACTGGCACACTTCATTGGTTTTACTATCATAGTTATTAATGTATTCACTAATATTAATATTAAATAATAATATTATTTAATATTAAATTAATTATAATTATAATTAATATAATTATAATTAATATAATTAATATAATTAATTTAATAATAATATTAAAGTATTCACTTTCATGATCCTTTACTTTTTTTAACACCTAAATTCCAAACAAGCAACCTAAAAATACATTGTTTAAAAAAGTATAAGGATTATGAAAGTGAAGTAAACAAAACTATCATGATAATAAAACTGCTGCCCTCTGGCATTGTGTTACAAAAGCATGTTTCTACATTGGAACAATAAATTTTAAAAAAATTTGAAATTTCCCTGTGACTTGTCTTCCGTGACATGCATTACTAAAAGGTGGCTATTGGCATTACTGTTTCCTAATGAATATGGCAGGTAAAAAAAAAAAAAAAAAAAAAGAAAGTAAACTGCAGCCATTATCAATCCACTGCAGGATGGAAGCCTCCTCAATGATTCATGTTGAGGGGAATATACCATAATCTGCCACGTTGGTCCAGCGTGGGTTGGTAGATCAACCGTATTTAGCAGTCAGGAGCTTGAATCCCGGTCTGCTCGGAGCATGTGCTACTGCACTCCAGCTCCTGACCACCTGGCTACAGAGGCCTATAGCAGGTAAAATGCTTAAATCCTGTGTTGTACCTAAACAACCTAAAGCAAGCACTAAGAATATTTTCAAAAGGATTATCTTTGGGATTAATGAAAGCATGTTTTACCCATGTCTTTACAATATTTCTAAGTTTTAAACAGAACTTTAAGAGGAGAAGAAACTACCAAAGAAGAATGTCTTTTGGTTTGCCAAGAAGTATGAATGCCACCAAGTGTGATAAATGTAAAAAAAAAAAAAAAATTTATGCAAAGCTAAAATCCTGTGTTATACCAACCAAGACAACCTAAAACAAGCAGTGAGAATGTTTTTAAAAGAATTATTTTTGCGATTAATGAAAGCACGTTTTATTCATGTCTACAATATTTCTAAGTTTTAAGCAGAGTTTTAAGAGGAGTTCTGCTTAAAACTTTTGGTAGTTTCTCCTTCTCCTCTTGAGGAGAAGGAGAAACTACCAAAGAAAAATGTGCTTTGATTTGGCTAAAAATATAAATGCTACAATGTCAAAAACCATATTTGTCTTTGCCATATGTGAAAATTGTACTTCCACTTCATAAATTTTGTAAAAGCTGTTTAAAAATGCTTGTACTACTGGTTTTATAATTTTGAAAATATTAAATGATATAAATCACATAATGCTTGCTTGTAAGATATTTTTAGGGCACCTGCTCGAGGGCTAAAGAAAAAAAGAATTACTTAGAAGAAGAGGTCTATGTGAATATTATTTTTTAATGAATAGACACTACACTAGTATATCACATGCTAGATTAAACGATTTGTTATTGAAATGATACAATTTTAAAGGAATTGAATCACCTCGATGCTGAGCACAAACTATAAATTATGGCTACATTTTGGAAATTCACTGTTTCCAACTCCAGGCCTGTCAGGGGGCCCAGATATAACGTTGTTTTTGAGGAGTGGTCCTACAAGTTTTCAATATGATAATACTGTATTTGATTATTTACAATACAGCGTGTTCTAATTATGCTATAGTCCTTTACATGTATAATTTAACTCATAAATTAAATAAATATAGTTTACAAAAATCCCTAGTTACTCTCAGAATTAGTTGGAAGGGCTTACCCGTTAATGTGATCCAGGCATGGAGCCTCTTGATCTGATTGGGGAAGACTGAGGTGGATGTGGGTTGGCTTGGTGTAGCCAGTGGGAGGTTGTTGCATGGCAGACCTGGTGAATTTTGGGTACAGGGATATATTATGGTGGAAGATTAGGATGATTCTGAGGTTACTGGTTTTTGAGAGTATATCTATGCATATTTCTAAACTTCTTAATCTATTATGGATTATTAGATCAAATATTAAGTATTTAATAATTGACTTTATTGTGCTACTATTAAAATTAGGTTAAATTAAATTACAATGTCCATATAAAATTATTATTGTTGATTAATTGCTTATTAAATTTAAGGCTTTAAAATTATGATTATCAAACTGAAAACTTGTAAGACCATTCCTCAAACAGTGATAGGCCTGACGATGGGAAACAGTGAGTTCCTGAAACATTGCCATGAATAGCTTGTTTGATATTAAGATGATTCAATTCCTTTAAAATTGTCTCATTTCAATAATAAATTACTTAATCTGCCACACGATATGATATAATCCGTGTAGTCAACTCATTACCATAATAAAAAAAAGTATTTGTTTTATGAATCCTAGTATTAAGTGTCAAACACCATAAGATGTAGCTAAGCCTAATTACAAATACTTCTATGACAATAGGGACATGGAGATAATTCCATATATCTCTGCTTCATTTTTATGTGTGTATATATATATATATATATATATATATATTTTTTTTTTTTTTTTTTTCCAGCAGTCACTGATTAATTTTTCATGTTTATTATCATTATTTGTGTGTGTATAGTATTTTATGGTACTGGATATGGAAAATCATTCTTAGGTAGAAATTCAGGTGTAAAAAGTAAGCCAGCTCAACCACAAATGCTTTATAAAGTATATGATATTTTATTGAGCTAAAGGTGTTATTGACTGGCAGAGGGGAGGTTATTAATGAGAAATATTCATAAGCAGCCATACTATAAGCATTTTAGTTTTAATTAAAAAAAAAAAAACCTCATGAGGTAATTCGTAAAAAGTTATCAGTTTTATCTAGAGAAGTTCTCCATGCTTTGGCTTTTCTTTTGATTGCGTACTTTTCTCCCTTCTGGATGCAAAATGTTCGTAGAACTGAGAGTATAATTATTTTGCTGTTTGTATCTATCAGAACCTGCAATAGATAAAAAATGTTTCCCTCTCCTCCTAGGGTATAAATCCAGGTTGAATAATGAATCAATGACAGTTGATAACAATCAGTGACTGCTGAAAAAAAATTGTGTATAGTTCTGGGCAGTGTTCTTTATTTATAGGAGGCCACCGTTGTTGGCTGTGATGTTTTTACATAAGCTGGCAAGCCACTTGGTGCTGTTTCTGTGTGAGCAGCTATAATACTCATCACACAGAACCAAACTTAGTTTAATGAGGTGGTAGTACACAAAATTGCTAACATGTCAAGTTTGAATATCTAAAAAATTTAATTCCAAACTTTACCTGGAGTATAAGCTAAAGCAATTAGATAAGATAAATTTGTATTCATTTTCCATTGTATGATTTATTATACATTTTATCATTTACTTTGTATCAGAGGTCTGCAAATACACTATGAAGACCACATTCTAAGTTAGTTTGTGAAAAGTCTATCACAGAGAAATGTAATTTAGTGTCACCTTAATTTAAAAAAATAAGTTTAGAACCTAATACATCTTTTGCAACTACACATCTTGGTAAACAGTGTTATATTTCTGTTATAGAATTCCAAGAATATGTTAATAATTTCACATTTTTGGGCTTAATCATTTGTTTTAGTAATAAAAATTAATTTTGTATGAATGCAACAGCAAAAAATAAATTTTCATCCTGCTCAACAGATAATAATCTATTGCCGATTTAATTTCCTAAATACTGTATTATCAAGGGATTAAAATTAGATAGTAAATGCGGAAGGACTGTCAGCAAAAAAGGAAATGGCATATAGTGAAAACAAGAAGTAGAAAAAGAAAACCATTTTTTAAAGTGATATTAGTTTAAGCCACATTATGTTGATGAAGGCAGGATGTACTAATTGAATATGCACAACTTATTTTGAATATATACAATACTCTGCACTTTTCTTATGGTAGTCAGTTTCTCTTAGGAATATGGATTCCTCCAGAGTTGGGAGGCATATGTGTTAGCTGTGGTCAAACAAGGAAGGAAGACAAATTTTTAACTGATTGTTAAAAAATGTCTTTTGGAAAAAAAAAAAAAAAAATTCTAGATAGATTAAGATAAATTTCTTGAAGTTGCAGTCTGTTAACTTCTGTGAATTAGTTGAAATTATTGGCTACATTAAAATGTTTAGTCCTTAATTGTCTTTTTTTAATGTTTAACAAAGTATTATTACCTTTGTGTTTTCAATAGAATCAAAGTAAGCATACCATGTCAGTGCAATATGATAATTATTGCAATTGAATGCCACAAATTCAACCAAAAGGGGCTGATGAGTATTGTAAATATGGGATTGCATCTGGTTTGTTTTATAACGTTGAAAAGCAAACCAGGATATCTAGTCCATGTGTTATAATTCTAACAGGGTATGTATTTGGGGCTGTTATATTATACAGTAAACATGCTTTTGTGAAAAGGAAGCAAAGCTCATTAAGTTATAATTTATACGAGTTGGTCTGTGTTTGTAAATTTTTTTTTAAATGAGTACATTGGCTTGGGCCTCTTTTAAACCTTGAAGTTGAGCATATTACCTGCCAATATGTTTTCCTGTGTAAGGAAAAGCCAACATTTTTCTCTCTACAATGTCCATTTTATTGTGATATGTACTCATTTGAACTATGAAGTTAGGTTCAAAGGTATTGAATAATGTTTATTATTGAATTAAATTTTTTAGGAAACTTAGTTTTTAATACTTAGGATGTGGTTTTACATGCAAAATAAGACTGATATGAAAGATTGTATCATGTAGTGTAAGTCCAAATAAAAGATATTCTGCAGGTACCTGCTTTTTATTTATTTATTCTTTTTTTCTTACATGTCTCTTACACACTAAGAAGACAAAAGACTCACTGGACTTTTCCCGTTTTGAACAAATCAAATCTGTTTTCTGGGTGATCTCTGGTCTGCAATTTAAAAAAATAAGTTTAGAACCTAATACATCTTTTGCAACTACACATCTTGGTAAACAGCTGCTGAACCTCATCTGTAATGCTCTTCAGTGCATTTCAAGTTATCCTTTGCAATATGGTCATTTGACTGATTGCAGCTTGGCTGTTAGACTGCATGATTTTTTTTTGCTTTCTACTGGCTCTTATATCAGTCTGTCTCTCACAACAAGAATGGCCCAACCAGCTAATGTTTTTTTTTTTTTTTTTTGAAGTTGGACCATTCTTCGTGCACTAAAGTTCTGAGTGTTATGCCTCCACTTGTCCTGAGTTCAAAACAAGTGTCATAAAATAGTTTTAAATTGACATTTAGTACTATATTTTTAGTAACTTATTTTCGTGTATTGCTTTCTAATATTCCTTGATATTTAACCTATCACAGTAATGTAATAATGTTAATTAGTAAATGTAAAAAATGTAACTATAAATATAAACATTGATTAAAGGAAATCAAATCTTATTTTGAAAAATACATAATCAGTGGTAAGTTACTGTATGTACTGCACTCAGTCACTTAAGTTGTGTTGGCCCATTTTTCACAGAAATACGTATGCAATACCTTGGTATCTGACTGCCTGCTTTATAGTCTAGTACAGATGTTATACTGGCACTGATGAAGTGGTCAATTCTTTGGTTGATGGGGTGTATCAAATAAAATGGCTACTCAGTATACATTTGTTACAGTTAATTAGTTAAAAAAATACTGAAATAATGCCAAGACAAATGTTTAAAAGTTCTTTATTGAAATTCAAATATTTTGAAAAGAATGTGTTACAAGGAAATCAAAATCTGGTTTTATCATTATGCTCAGGGTTACTTACCAAAAAGAATAGTTCAGTTTTTATAAGAGGACATTACAATCCTTCTTTAAAATAAAAATAACTATTTATCATCAATTCCTACAAATTAAGTCACAATTTCCTAAAATGTTCTTTTAAGCAAAATCAATGCAACTTCTCTACTATTACAGTGCCCTTCCACAAAATATTAGACAAGTATCACAAAAATTGAAAAAAATTAAGTTAAATTTTTTTTTCACTATAGCTGATTCAGGAAGGATTGAAACCTGAATCTGGCTCGTGGCATATACAGGTAACCCTCGTATAACACGGTAGTTGGTTTCTATAAAATCTTGTGTAGTGTAAAAACGTGTTATATGGAACTAATAATCAGGACAAAGCTAACAAAAATACAATAAAAAAAAAAAAAAAAAATACAGCAGGACCACTTAAGGGTTAACTATTGGAAACTTAATTTTTATTAAAAATAGTAATATTCAAATCTGTCAATCCAAATATTGAGTGCTTTTTCTATTTTCTCAATTATTAGTGCTCTGGGACGAACTGCATTAGCAGTTCTAATTTACTGTTCATTTTTCTTTATGTTCCAGATTGTTGCTTCATTCAAATTTAAACCTTTTGTAACGTACGATACGTTTTCCAAGATGATCCAAAATTTGTATCTTTGATTCTAGAGAAATAGTTTCTTTTGAGCGGTGCTTTTTTACTTTCGTTAGGCATAATTTAGGGCTGGAATTTATTTCACAACAAAAAAATTATTCCAATAGAACAAAGTTTAGTAGTACATACTCAGAAAAATTAATAAATGATGATCAAATAAAAACCAAAATAACCGTACAAAAACTTTAAGTCACAAACTGCACACTTCGTTTTTTCCCCCGCAGTAATGACTAGTGAGTCAACAGTGGGGATTCACAAAAAGATGGAAATATTTAAAAATTACATCCGACATAACAGCAGAGTTTACCCTGCTGTTACATTGGAAAAGCCCACAAAATCTCAAAAATACTATTATGCGTGGTTTGCTGCAATTCTCTAGCTAGAACAAAACAGTATTGTGCTAGAATTTCTGCAATCTATCAGTCATGTCAGAGTTAAACCGTGTTATATGGGAGTTGCCTGTACTTTTAATAAAAAGCAACGTTGAAGCAGTGCAATAACTAGCAAAGTGCTTTCGGCTGTGTACAGAAATAAGCCATGCCTGACATGAACAATTAAATCAAGTTGCTTATTAATTGAGGTGGTCTGGATCCAAATACTGTCAGAGACCTTTTAGCTGACATTACAGTTAGCTTACCTAGGCAAAGGAAACTGGCTTGTGAACACATTTATATGAACATAATACAAATGAACAGTTTAGTAAAGCATATGAACTGGTGCACTATGACTGAAAATTATCAAGTAACAACAGCCTATTAATTTTAAGTAGTAAATTGAAATAAGTTTTTATGAAATGGCCAGGAATGTTTTTTTTTTTTTTTAAGTTAAATATATATACTTGAGCCTTAGATGTGAATTCTTAGTTAAGTAGATTTTGACTGTTTACCCATTCATTACATTGCTTCTAATACATACAGGTTATTCTTAAATATGCTATTAATGAACTATTGCTGGCCAACAAACCTTTTGCATCACTACATTGCTGAATTTTTTAGACAAACCAAAGTTTGTAGTTTAGGCACAATTATTTTAAAATAATGTGATTTGATATTGTGAAATCCTTCACAATGAGTTGCCCTCCTTATACTTCAAACAAGTAATGCTCCCATTTACAGAGAAGACTGCTGTTACTTATTTTCAGTTGAGTACCACCACTGAAATAACTGATGGTATTTCAGTTGAGAACCGCCAAACTGGCAGTTCTCAACTGAAAATAAGTAATGGTAATCTTCTGTGATGGGGAAGCATTACTCATTTGAAGTATAAGGAGGGCAATTCAATTTGAAGGATTTCACAATAAGAGATATTAAAATAATTGTGCCTAAAATGCAAATTTCGGTTTGTCTAAAAAATTCACCTCTGTAGTAATGATGCAAATGCGATAACTAATGTCATAGTTTGAGACTTTCTGCCCTAAAATATTAAATAAGCATTACAAGGTAGGAAAGTAATGTCAACTTACATACATCTATCTTCCACCAGTTTTTGCTTCTCAAGGTCTGTATTATTAGTGGCTGAAGAATAATTCAAGAACATGTTCTGAAAACATTTATAGATATGGGCTATCAAAGAATAATAATGCTGAGCACTGTATGAGAAGTAGCTAAGTGATATTTAATTTAACACCGAATGACTGTTTGCTTATACTAATTATTCACAAATATAAGCCAGTAAGAAATTACTAAAATATCACATTACAGGACACATTTTGGCCAATGATACTGTTGGCCATCCATAGGGGAAGACCAGTTGATAAATAAACAAAATGCTGTGTTGAGTTTTATTTTAGCAAGACAGGTTTTACAAAAAAAAAAAAAAAAAAAAAAAAGGTCGTGTATTCCTGTATTGTTAGAATAATTTAAATCGCAAAGTTTTTTTCTAATCAGACCTCATCTCTAAGTCAATTAGAAACATTTCAGTACAGTGTTGGACCACACTCATAACTACAGTTTACATCCCATATATTTATTACTGGATGACTACCACTAAGTTTGAGCCAATGGTTATCTGCTAAGGTTGAATGTGTAAATAATTATTATACTATTTTCAAATTCTTTCATTCAAGAACATGTTTCTCTAAATATGACTTCAAAACGAGAATTAAATGTACATTTAGTAAAAATGCCACCTTTCGATCACTTGTCAGAATGCAATATTTGTAAGTAGATATATCTTCAATTATTAAAACTCTTAATGGTTAATACTTCCAAAATTTATAACAGTTAAGTTCCATGGTTCAATTGAGATATGGTACAACATACAATAAAAATCCAATAATCCATTTAACCAACAACATAACTAAATATATTAGACAATACTGTTACAACATTAGTAATTAAAATAAAATTTGATAAGAAATATAAATATTACACAGCTTTTTATTTTCCTCAAATGGTGATTTGTGAGAGAGATTTCACTGCAGAGGTATAAAAAATTTTACCACACTTGGACTTTGCAATGATATACATACAGCACCTCCTGCTGCTTAAAATTAAGTAAGGCACGTTTGCATTGCATAATTAATTTATGGTCTAGGGAAGTTTGTTAGGTCAGAGGATGATCACAGCAATGGGAATTCAAGAGATTCTAAGTTACAGCTGATACAAGGGTATATCCAAGTATTCATCATCTGAGTCCCTGCAGTTACGAGGTTGCAAATAATATATGAAAATGTGAAAAATATAATAGTATCTATGTACTTTGTTTTAACTTATGTTGAAGCACCCCACTACACACTTGACTATTTCTGTCCCACTCTTGCTGCGAGTGTCCTGTTGACTCTACCTACCGCCAGTTTCTTGTTTACCGTTGCTTGCAGTAGACATGTCTAATATTTTCGATAATTTTTACATTAAGCGAATTCTTATTTTTATTAACCATGTATAAAAGCAAAGTGCTGATGATAAAACACGAAAAAAAAAAGAATGCAAAAGTTATGGTTTAGATGTTAAATTAGAAGTTATACATCGTAAAACAAGTGGAGAACGAGTAATTGATGTAGCGCATTCCCTTGAGATCCCAGAAACAATAATTCACATTATCCTAAATAATGCATATCAAAAGCAGAGCAAAGAATATGTGGCATTCTGAGGTTAAATTGACAAGAAAAAGGAGTGATGTATGTACTACAAAAATTTGGTCCATGTTTTAAGTCGAATTTTCTGGAACCAGTTATCCTCATAACGAGGATCCCCCCCCCCCCCTGTATATCAAATTTCAATTGTCATGTTCTTAAATGACAGCAAGTTTCATTCATTTGTATTTGGGGGGGGGGGGATAAAGTTATTCATTCATGATGCATTATACTGTGCATCTTTGTTCATATGTATGATGTTTGTAACTCGTGGAGTGACCTGATATATCAAAGCAAATATATATCAAACCAATATATCAAAGCAAATTGAAAAATACAGCTGATGACATCGTCAGCTGTATTTTTCAATTTGCTTTGATATATTGGTGTTTTATAATTAATTTAATATAGAGGAATAAAAGTTAATTTTTTAATTTCTTTCACATCATTGGACAGTATCTGTATACTGTCCAATCATATTCTAGATTGTTCAATTGGTATCAGTTAAACATTCTGCTCCTGGAAGCTACAGCAATTTTCTAATATGAGCAGAGTACTGTATATACATGCTGAAAATCAATATTATCATGATTGAGTTTATTGTTGATTCTCTTATTGTGTATGACATCAGATTATACTACATCTGCACGTTTTTCAGGATTTTGCTATATGAATATAACAATGCACTAAAACTAGTTTAGGTAATTTTAAAAAATACCTTCCAAATATCATTTTCCTCCTAATTAAACAATCTCAAATTGTTTCTAGTTTACCACTTCATCCATCCATTTTAATTAAATTCATTTTCTTCTCTTCAAAATCATGGTGTACTCAAAAATACAATACTTGCTTCTTCAGGTAAAAATTTTTCAAAACACAAAAAAAAAAAAAAGTTGGTAGTTACAGAAATTAAATTATTAACATAAATAATTTTATAGTGTAGAAAAACTGCAATATCATATAAAGTGTCCAAGTGAATATTAAATACTATTCACTTTAATAAAAGTGACATTTTTGTTGTCACAGTGATAAAGATTGTTTACATAGTATTAAGATTCATTATTCTTTCATTAATGTCATGCATTTTAATATCCTAAAATTTTTTCCTCCTTTTGCAGTAAAACTAAGTATGCATAAATAAAAAATAAGATATAAATATAATTTCTTTACTTTTATATTGATATTTCAGTAAGGTTACAAAATACAACTTCTGAGTATCAAATATTCTTCATAATAATTCTGTACAGATAAACCATTAACTTAAAAATGTGCTGGGCTGAAAGAACATATGTGTGTATATATATAATATATATCACAAATTTACAATGTTCACAATTATGAAATGAAGCAATGTTCTTTAAATAGCCAAGAAAATCTTTTTATGATACAACCATACGGATATAATAACCCACAAAGAAGCTCCCCACAAATTCATTGCAAGAAGCCTTCCGTGAAAAGGAGTCGTGGCCCATGCCCAAGGAAACATTCCTCCAGTTAATTCATGTCCGACATATAAAAGGATTGAATTCATACCTAAATAAACAAATAAAAAATATTATATATATGCATAACATTGCCAAAAATGTTACACATTAATGAACTTAAATAATTATATAAAGATTGCTTTTGAACTAATATGTTTAGGAAAACTAAAAATAAAGTTACTCTACTCTGAGAAAAACTTAGTGTATCCTTTTTCAAAGTATCCTCTAGTTCCTATAAATCACATATCTTATCATTTCTCCCATTGCTTTCTATATAAATGTTTTGTGATATATCTTCAGTGCATAGTCATTTACACAAGGCCTGACATTGTGCTGCTGCTAACTAGTTAGCATCCTTAGAATGAAATAGTATGTGCATTGTTTATCTTTTGATTTAATGGTAATTTTAGCTTAATTTATGAATCTATATTTAAACATTTTTAACAAACTACTAAATTGAAGTAAATATTAAATGCACACAAACTTTATTGTTAATTCTTAAATCAAGTCCCCATTATGACTGCATGCTAATGCTCTTTGATGTTTGGTCACTTCCTTGTTCATTTTGTAATCCTTATTAAACATCATCTCTTGACAGAAATAGTGATGCCTACCATTGACTTTAAGGTATACATTGTATGGGTGTTATTATGAATCCTAATTCGCTTTCTATGTCTAACATACCTTGACTATAGTTTAACCAAATCTGAATTTTAATGATACAAATTACTCAACCATTTTTGAATGTCATGGATTCTGTAAATAAACAAGTAATATGGAATGTTGCAATGTCATTCAATATGGATACTGTAAACACTCATGTTTCTTAGATTTTGAATATACACTGTGCTGCCACTTTATTAGGTACACCCCTGCTGTGCACACAAATGGTTTGTCCCACAACATTGCAAGTCATATGACCACAGTTGTGGATATAAATGCAGCAGGACAACCTTTCTAGTATCAGTTAAGCATACAAACGGTAGCAAGATTGGGGGAAATGGAGTGATCTAATGGACTTTGAATGTGGCATGGTAGTAGGTGCAAGGCATGCTGGACAGTGCATCTCTGAAACGGCAGTTCTGAACTTTTCACGCACCACAGTTTCAAAGGTGTACAGTTTAACCGTTTTTCAGCAATGAACAGAAAACATCCTCTCAATGGCACTCCTCTGGAAGAAATTTGCTTGTTCATGAGAATAAATTTAAAGCTGAGCTGGACAAGCATTTGGAGTGAAATGGGAGTGGGGTTTTTTTTTTTTTTTTTTTGCTGATGCTGCATGAGCTTGCTTTCTTGCATTGTATGCCTCTACTACTTGTTTTTCGTGGTTTGGGGTGTTCCTTGGGTAAAGGATAAAAATGGTGAATCCAGGTTACTAACTGGGAAAAAAAAAAACATTCTGGTGATTGTTATACACAGCATTAAGTTATTCAGCACAATTCTGCCTTTGCATGATGTTTTCTACAGAATCATTTTTTGTGTTTTCCTTAAACACCATTTTTTGTGTTTTCTTTAGAAAAACAAAATTGATAATGAAACTGTACTTTGCTTCGTCAATGGTTATACTACCTGCTGGGCAGGATAAAACTACAAAGAAATGTAGTTAGTAAAATTTCCAAAAGCTTATGTTTGAGAAATTACATAAAAATATTTAAAAGCCCAGTTTGTCACTTTAAAATTTTGTCACAATTACTGTGATGACCCTTCAGACAACAAAAAAGAAAGAAAAAAATTCTACAGTTATTCTTTCTAGTAAACCATCATATGTTTTTGAAGTCCATTACTACCAAAATTTGAATCCCGCCTAGGGCTTGGATCAGAGTACTGCAAAAACCTTTGGAGGTGCATCATGGCCACAGAAGCCGATGCACTAACAAAGAAGAAAGAAAAAAAAACTACCAAAAAATTATGTAATTTTCCCTGAACATTCTTTGTGTGCCTCATTTGTCATCTGCACACCTCCATAGTTAATTGCAGATCTGTAAAGTACCATATTTTTTCTGAAAGTGAAGCTAAATGCCTTTGAACCACCAGCAACCATACATTACTGTGCTATAAAGAGAATGCCTGTGTTTTTCATTTTCTTAAAATCCACTATATTATCCTACTGTCACGGTGCAGCTTTAGATGTACCACAACACTAGAGTGGGAGGACCATCCTCATTTATTTTGGGCCACCCTTCTATGATAATTATGTTTATGTTTGAGAAATGATACAAAAATATTTAAAAGCCCAGTTTGTCACTTTAAAAAATAACCTGAAAGTTTCGATTATGAATATTATTATTTCAGATATGACTATAATTTAGAAAACACATTCCAGCTTACCTGGAATAAAGAATGGTGCCCCAGTCCACCATGCTTTCACATCAATTATCAAATAGCAAATGGTTAAAAGAATAAAAGCCATTCCCCCTGTGGCAAAAATAAATGACACAGACCTACAAAATATAAATATTATTTAATGATTAACAAGATATACACCATCTGCTTATAATTACTAAAGTGCTTATAAATTTGTTGTAAGACTGAAGCAATGATTTCTCAAACTGCCACACTATCATTCAAAGTTGCCCCAGTTTTGCATTACACTTAAACACTATCCTTTTAAGAAGTATAATTGTTTATTTGTAATGTGGTATACCATCATATGCGTGACCCGATGACCGACCCAGAGAGCTAAGTCGGCGGTAACTTAGCTACTAGTAGGGCCTCTCAAGCTGGACAGGTCAAAGGGTAGGGGCCAGACTAAGAGAGATACTCCGGCCCTCCAGGTTGGGGGTTGCTGCGACGGGCTAGCTTCTCGTTCAGTGTAAAAAATACACAAATGCTAAACGACCTACAAGTGAAAATGGATTGCACTTTCGGAAACAACTCGGCAAACGGAAAAGGACTATGATTTTGGGATGCTGGAATATTCAAGGCCTTTCAACTAAAAGAAACTTTCTTTCGGATGAACTGCAAAAATTCAAGTTAGACATCGTCGTGTTATCAGAGATAAAGAAAAAGATGTGGAGAGGAAATAATGGGAGAATACTACCATTTTTGGAGTGGAGTTGATAAGAGTGAAAGAGCAAGAGCAGGAGTTTCTATTGCTGTTAAAAAGAAATTGAGACACAACATCAAAAACTGGCAATTTATTAATGAAAGAATGATCTCATTGGAACTGAAAATGTACGGGAGAGAAATATGTATTTTGGGAATATATGCCCCGACTAATGACACCGCCGATACCTTGAAGGATGAATTTTGGGAGGATCTGAGAGAACTAATAGAAAAAATTCTTAAGAACAAAGAGATATTTCTAATGGGAGATTTCAATGCAAGAGTAGGAACTGAACAAAATAGCAAAGTTATTGGAAGATTTGGAGAGAAAGAGAGGAATGACAACGGAGATAGACTATGCAATCTTTGTGAACAGTTCGACTTGCGAATAAACAACACATTTTTCCCAACACAAGGATATCCATAAATATACTTGGTCACAGGAGACAAGACAAATTAGATCAGTTATAGATTACATTATTTCAAAACATTCAGGGACATATTGAAAGATGTCAGAGTTTATAGAGGAGCTGAATGTGGATCTGACCATTTTCTTGTTAAAACAACACTGAAGTGGAACTGAATTAAGAAAATATGTGTGGACAACCAACAATACAGGGAAGGAGAAATGCTACAAGTGGATCAATTTAACATTGACCTACTCCAGGACGAAAGCATTAGAAACAACTTCACCCACAGACCGGATGCTGCACTTAACATAGAGATAAAAGGTAATACTGAAGAAATTACGAATATTTAAAAAATACTGTTAAAAAAATAGCTCATGAAATCCTAGGCAAAACGAAGAGCCAAGGACCAAAAAAGACCTGGATTACAGAGAAAGTAAGAGCTGCTGTAGAGGAAAACAAACTTGCATATCAGAAATGGCTGGATGATAGGAATGATGCATATAGGAACATTTATGTTGAAAAAAAAAAAAAAGAAAATAGCCAATCAGTTGGTAGTAGAAGTGAAGAATGGGAAAGGAAATGCATAACTATTAATAACAAATTGGGCTTCAAGCAATCAGCGGAATCATGGAAGGTCCTTAAAGACTTGAGAAAACAGAATAAACACAATGCTGGTTTGCAATTAATACCTTTGAAAGACTGGACGGTGTACTATGAAGGGCTTTTAAAAGAAGACTGGGAAGAGTTCAAGATGATGGAGGATTTTGGTGTAGAAGACTTTCTGTTAGGGAAGTGGAACTCCTGCTAAAGGAAGGAAGGAATGACAAATCATCTGGACCTGGAGGAGTTTACATGGAACTTCTGAAATATGGAGGAAGAGGAGTGGCTGTTCTGATACAAAAACTGTTAAATAGTATACTGAGAGGAGAAGAAATACCGAAAGAAATAACAACAGGATATATTACATCAATTTATAAGAAGGGTGATCGGAAAAGCTGTTCAAATTACACAGGAATATGCGTTCTGAACCTGCTGTTAAAGATCCTTGGAAAATGGATCGGGAACCGTCTAGAAGCCCGAATCGAGGTATCAGAAGAACAAAGTGGTTTTTCAGCTGGGAGGTCATGTATAGATCATATCTCAGCAGTACGAGAGATCCTTGGAAAATGCCAATCAAAAGGAAAAAAAATCTTTATGATTTTCATTGACCTTGAAAAGGCATATGACAGTGTTCCAAGAAAACTCTTATGGGAAGCACTGAAAGAGGCAAATATTGATGGACAACTGATTAACATTATTAAGGCAATTTACAGGAATAATAGATGCAAAATTAAAGTGGGATTAGCTTTGTCACCTGAATTCCATACTTCAAAAGGCTTATTACAAGGTTGTTGCATGTCACCAACACTTTTCAAAATTTATATCGACATCTGCCTAAGATCCTGGTCAAAAAAATGTAATAAAATGGGATTGCCGATTAATAAGAACACCTATATTCACAATTTACTTTTTGCAGATGATCAGGTAGGGATAGCACAAGACTTAGAAGATGCAAAGTATGCATGTCGTCAATTGTTTGAGGAATATAAACAATGGGGTCTAAAAATCAATTTTAGCAAGACTGAATTGCAGGTTTTAAAATCAAACAAGTCGATAAATTCAGATATTTGGGATCAATCTTACAAAGTGATGGATTATCCCAAGCAGAGATCAATAAGAGAATTACAGATGGCAGAAAGGCTATCGGCATGTTAAACTCTGTTCTCTGTAGTAAAAATATCCTAAATAAAACAAAGAAACTTATATTTCAAACAATTATACCAAGTCTTCTATTGTATGGAGCGGAAACCTGGACATTGAATAGGCGAGCGGAAAACAAATTGCTCTCCACAGAAATGGATTTTTGGAGACGCTCAACAGGAACTTCTAAAAGTGACAGAAAACGGAATGAAGACATAAGGGAAAAAATGGAAGTGAAAATGACTATTATTGACACTATCAAAGAAAAGCGTCTAACATGGTATGGACATGTAAAACGGATGCAAGAAAACAGATATCCAAAGGCTATCCTGGAATGGATACCTCCTGAAAGAAGGAGAAGACCTAGGAGGACATGGAGGGATGGAGTACATGACAGCCCAAGGGTTAACCAACCAAGACACCTTGAACCGCACTTTATAGCAGGAAAAAATTCCTAACAAGAAATAACTTGTAGGTTGAGGAAACCCATTGTAAATGGAAACACTCCTCTTGAAGAAGAAGTATACCATCATCCGGACTCAAATTTGTGACAGTTTTTGTTACCCATGTGGTTGGTGCGGTGGTTATGATTGTCTTTCTGCACCACATGGAAAAGGAATGGGTTCAAATTCTGTTAGCACAGGAATTTATATGGGCTTTTTCACATTGTGGCAAGTTAGCCATTCTCATTTGATGAATTCATGCCCCTTTCTCCTGAAAACTGATTTTTCATCCAGATAAACAAACAGCACAGAATACACAATTTACCGACACTTTAAAATGACATTACATAGTCTTGTTTGCTTTGCTGAAAAAACAAAACATAGTTTTTGCTGTATTTTCAGAATGTGAGCAGGAACTTACATAATTTACGTTATACAACTGCACTGAAGCAGCTGAAAAATTACTGATTATTTAAACTGCAGTATATGAAACCAGAAACCACATAATGACTGATTTAAAAAAAAAAAAAAAACTTCAGTCCCATTAGAGATGATGTGTAAATAAATTTTTAAAGGAGAAGATGAAGTTCTTGCACTAATGCATTGGTACTTATAAAATTTGAAAATTCACTCACTATTTTGCATCTCTTATCGTGATTTAAATCTTTACTGGGTTATTTGGAGCTTACTCTCTTAGATGACAAAAGCTTCTGAAACAACTATAGCAGTTAATAAATGGCAGTAACCCCCTTTGAAAGGAATATATATATATATATATATATATATATATTTTTTTTTTTTTTTTTTTTTGAGACCAGAATAACAAAGGCACTGGAGTTTGAGAGATCAATGCCTCAATATGCCAATCTTTTCATTTGAAAATATTGTAAGGCTGTATATCTTCATCTTTGATATGATTAAAATCAATTCTCATTAATAAATATTAGTAATGTGGGATACATTAAAATATAAGGTAAGATCAAAATTTTCAGGGCAGAATTTTTATTTAAAAAAATATTATAGATAATTACATATTGAATTTTTCAAATTAATGATCTTGGCTATTTACATTTTTTTTTTTCCATTGGTTATATAATTGTTTTTTTTTTTCCCCATTGGATATATAATTGCAAAAAAGATTATGAGTTTTTTTCTTTTAAGTTCCTTGTTTGTATTTGTGGTACCTGTGATAACTACTACTTTGTTGGAAAACAACCATCACTTTAATAAATTCTTTAGTTTAGAAAAAAATATATATAATAATAAAATAAAAATAATATGGTGCAAGGTCAGGTGAATAAGAAGGGATGTTGCAAGACAGTTATGGAGTGTTTGAAAACGTATTCATAAATTACTGTTGCATGATGAACAGGAGTATCATCATGGAGTAATTTCCACTTTATCTTTGCTCATAGATCATGGTCACAAATTTCAACCAGATCTGAAGTTCAACTCTTGTTTTCCCATATGATCTGCTATTAAAAACCTGGAACAAAGTTTTTAAAGCAGATAAAGTTGTATAATTTTTGAATGTTTAAAATACCAAACGTGATGGCTTTGCAAATACTTTGCATGATAGTCCTTCCAACTGAATATCTTCAATTCTTATTTGAAGATCAGCTCAAATAATGCTTCTAACATGGGAGACATGTTCATCATTTACTGGTTCCATGTTTCCCACACCTTGAAACAATCTTTTTCTATTCGAAGCACCTGTACTTATTTATATCCATATATCCCCTTGCTAAAGCTTTTTACCACATGCTTCAACAATCATTTCCACTCTTTTTGAGATTCATTTCCTCAACAAAAACCAAAATCTTATAGATCTTTGTTCAAAAAGTAAAGATATATAAAAAATATAAACTAAAATAAAAAAATTATTTACCATCAACAATATATGAAGCATGTGCAAACAAAACACTACCTACTATAAAAAAAATTCCAGAAATTCTAAGTTACATTTTTTTTTTTTTTTTTTTTTAATCTTCAGATATTTTAACAAACTTAATCTTGAAACTTTTTGATTCCACCTTATAATAACTGTCATAGAAAAATCTAATCTAGCAGCATATCATCATTCTGCATATTTTTTTTCACTTTTTTTCTTACCTGCTTAATGTTTGTTAGACTACTTCAAATATGAACAAGAAAAAAGTTAAGCAAGAAGAAATAAAAGCAGATGAATACTAACCAGAGATTTTTGTTAATGGGAATCCACCCACAATTTTGAGTCCCTTTGCTAAGTAAAATTGCAAGGGAGCCCTAAAATACAAAAACAAAGTCATATAATAAGTTATAAAGAAATCTAGAATGACCTGCATGTAATATTGTTAAGAGAATAAATCAAATGATAAATCTAAATAAAGCTCATTCATTCAATAAGTTACCTGCTAGAATATTAGCAAGTGCAAATACATACACATTGGTGTACTACAGTTAAGCAACAAATACCTCAAAATACACTTATATTTTAATAAATATTTAAGAATGGTTATAATATGATATGAAACAAAACACAAACTTATACAAAAATCTATTGATAATTTCTAAGCATGCAGCAAAACATGAAACAAATGGCCGATTGTAGAATTAAACTAATGTGAAATATGACTTCTTGAACTGTGATATACTGTGATAAGGCCAACCATAAAGGATCTTCTGTATGCAAGTCCGTAAGAGCACAGCGATTCTTTGTCTTTTTTTGTTTCAAATACGAAAAGGCCAATTCACATAGATATGTGGAACCAAAACAGGAATTTAAAAGTTCACCGCATTTTTTTACATTTGGGTACTTTTCTCGGCAAACATATTTCCAAAAGTCTTCTGATGATCTGGCTTTTAGGAAGATATCGTTTTGCAATGTAATAATTTCATTTTCAAGTAATATTTTCTCCATGTGAAAAATCGCAGCGATTTTTTCTGCAATTTGTTTCGTATTTAAATGAACATTAAATGGATAAGAAATATATTGAACAATGTCTTCAATTGTTTTAAAAGCACTGATTCTGGTTTCAAAATCGTCCACAACATTCTCAATTTCAGAAACATATTTCTCACTATTAAATTCAATAACAGGATATTTTTGCAAATGATCTTGCATATTTGCAAAATGGTCTAATTTTTTTTCTTTGAGATCCTTAGCCATTGCCAAAAATTGATATTTATATGCAGAAATATTACTAATCATGTCACCCACATTTTTATTTTTTCCTTGTAATTCCAAATTCAGATCACTTAATTTACTGGTAAAATCTGCCAAAAAAGCCAGATCACACAACCACTCCGTATCTTGTAGCTGCTGATAATTATCTCCCTTTTGATCAACAATTTTTTTTAATTTCATTCAGCAAATTTCAAAATCTCTGTAGAAACTTACTCCGGCTGAGCCACCTCACATCTGTGTGTAATATCAGATCTGGTTCTTTTTCATCAACTTGCATTTTGAAAAGTCTCCTTTGAAGAGATTGTCCTCTGATGGAATTCATGATTTCGAAAGCAATGTCCATAACACTTTTAGTATTTAATCTTTTGCTGGATACCACTTGTTGGTGGATGATACAGTGGTAACTCAAAAAATCTGGGAATTCATCATCTTTTGGCATAATGCGATAAATCCATTAAGATGCCCCATCATTGCTTTAGCTCCATCTGTTGTTACTGATACGAGCTTAAATAGTGGTAATTTAATTTAAATTTTTCAATAAAATATTTGAATGAGTTAAAGACATCAAGACCTCTAGTTCTTTCTTTTAATGAAACCATACCCAGCAGTTCTTCTCTAGTGGCAGAATCATCGATTCAAGCCGTTCAACAAAAGTGTTGCAGTTGTAAGCGTAATCATCTAATTACACATTAGATGACAATTAACATCTAATGTGTACATTAGATGTTAATTGTCATCCATGTACATCTTCATGTACATGGAGGCATCACTTATTAGATGACGATTTCCATGTAGATGAAGGCATTACATATTAGATGATGACGTACTGTGCAAATGACGCACATTAGGTGATGATTAACATGTAGATGGAGGCGTCACTTGTTAGATGATGATGTACTGTGCAGGTGCCACATATTAGATGATGATTTAACTTGCACTTGACGATGCAGATGATGGCTTAGATGACAATTTAACAATCTTAGACGACAATCTAACTTGCAGACTAGGATCAAACTGAAATCTCAGTTTCAATGAAACAACCCTAGCTACTGAAATCAGTTCAGTGAATTCCACTCCTACTCTGTGTCCAGAGGAGAAATACAAAAAAGTTTCTTGCCATCATGTTAGAGCAGTTTTGAATGATTGGTTTATATGGAACTGGGAAAGATTGTGTCTGGAGGCTGATGATTTTGCAGTTCTGTCAGCTTCTTCGTTTCATTTTATTCCTTTGTGTCCTGGTATATTTGTGTCCCAGCACAAAAGTATATTTTGCTTTTCTTGTTGATTTTGCAGTTCTGTCAGCTTTGTTTCATTTTATTCCTTTGTGTCCTGTATCCAGCACAAAAGTATTTCTTGTTTTTCTTTAGTTAAGTCTGTTAGTATGTTTAATTTTCCCAAGACAGTTTATATATTCCATCAATATATTCCATCCAGACAATATATCCCATCTAGTGATGGTATATATTGTTTGTGGTTTGTATGGCTTGTATTACACTTAAGGAATTACAGTATATTATCGAATGATATGTGGTTTTTAAGTGCTCCAGTACTATTTGAACTTCTACTAATAACCACTTCAACCCAACTTCCAAAAGAACTGCATTCTTTTGGAAGTTGGGTTGACAGTGTAATGTCTGGGAAAACTGCTGATGCTCCTACATGGTTCTCTGATTTTGATCAGACTGTGGAATGTGAAATATTGAGTTCTATTAAAGTTGATGTCTGACAAAGTATTTTTATTCCAGATTTGTGTGGAAAGTTCAAAAGCTGTTTACCCATGATGGTATTATGTGCTCTTCTGTAGTTGAATCATTATAAGAAGAAGAAATCTTTATTGTACAGTAAAGCGTTACTTATTTGAGGTAGTGCAATACCATGGCAACTCGTTGCAAAGGAAGAGCACAATATGAGACACAGAGCAAATGATGCCTACTACAACAACTACCATCGTAGTTTCTTAAGAGTTATCTATGGTGTATCTACACCGATATTATATAGATATTAAACTCTTAACGTATTATGCCTTGTGCAATTAGTTATTTTCAAATATTACCATATAAACCTTTTGGCATCTCTCATATTGTGTGACTGTCATCACAACTGGGTTGTCATGTCTGCAATACGAGGGTACCTGCCCACCCACCGATGATGGGTCAATAGTTTTGAAACGGTGTTGTCTAGATGGTGGTACTCACTGAGAATAAGTAACAATAGTGTTTTCTATTAGTGAAGCATTACTTATTCGAGGTAGTGCAATACTATGGAAACTCGTTGCAAAGGAAGAGCACAATATGAGACACAGAGCAAATGATGCCTACTACAACAACTACCATTGTAGTTTCTTAAGAGTTATCTATGGTGTATCTACACCAATATTATATAGACAGTAAAGATACAATAATGTGTCTGCCTCAGCCAGGAGGCCAGTGGCTTGGCAAGGTTATGGGGTAATATAAAAACATGTACAGTATAACAAAAAGGTTAAATTAGGTGTCATGAAGAAATTTTGTTGTGCGAATAATCTAGATTTAAGTTTTTCTAATTTATTTTTTCTTAGGTCACTATTCGGTGGAAAATCCGATTGGTATTTATCATGGAGTGCATTGAAGTGCCTTTCTAAATTTCCTTTTTTGGGTATAGCCACAGAAGCATTGCAAATCAAATAGCAACATTTTTCTTTCACCATTACAAAAAAGTATTCTAGTTCCCACTCTTGATGAAAATACGTTTTACTCTTTTTTGTAGTATTCATTTTAAATCAAAAGGTATTAAATTAACATATAAGTACTGTCCAGTTATTAAATCAGCAAAAGCAATGCTTACCGATTAAAACACTTTAAGTTGCATGAACCAGAAAAATATTCTGTCTGAACAGCTAACATAGGATAATTGATGAAGAGGATTCCCGAATGAGGAAGTTGTTTCCAAAATAACCGGACAAACACACCACCGTTTATTGCTCTGTTTGGTTATATCCTTAAGAATTTAAGAATCAGTTTTGAATGCCTTTGTGATATTTCTCTAAAACTATTTCTGGAGGTCATGACCATAAAACAATAAAAACAATTTGCACTTTTCTGTTAGTGCAATCTAATTATAAACGGGTAGTAAACTCAATCTTATCGCATTTGCAATAATACCAACAGCAGTAATTCTGTAGTATTTTGTGTTATTATGGTGAAATGTGTTTCTCCTTCAATGAAATCTTCAATCACGCAAAAAATAAAATAAAATAAATTTTCAAAATCTGCTCTTCATTCCTATTTTTGAAGCTTCACAAAAAAAATAAATAAATAATGTGAAGGTAGCGAAACCCTCTGTGCAATATAAAATTTTGGTAGTATACCTGACCATGCAAATCGAGGGATGACCGTATATTTAAAATTTGTTGTGATCGACCAAGATTAAAGCCACGATCGACTCGTTGGCCACCCCTGATCTATATCAACTGATTAAATACCAACACACACACATAAATAAAATATGGCATTTTAACTAAAAGTAAAGCACAAGAATAATATAAACTGGGGCAAGGAATAAAAATAGCATTAGTGGAACAGCAATGTAAGCCATGGAACACAGAAAATTTAGAAAAAAAAATTTTTTTTAATAAAGATATACAAAAAAGGCCCAATACAGCTAAACTTCAAACCTCCTATAGTTTCGCTGAAGAATTAAATTATATAGCCACCGAAGAGTGGCTATATAATTTATTCTATATAGCTTTGTTCAAAATATGTGAAAAACTACCGAAAAGTCTGATGATAACATACATTGCTTTAGGGAACAGTTTTTCTGTACTATTCCCTAAATTCTGCCTTATTTAGTTATTCTGTTTAGTATATATATATACTTACTTATTCTGTTTAGTATATATACTTAGTTACATAATTGTAAGGAATATATAAATAAGGATGAAATTCAGAAGTTATACACTTTTTTTTTTTTTCATTTATAATAAACATTTAAAAAATAAAATTTACAGCAAAACATTTTTCATAGAATTGATATTAGGAAGTAATGTTATTAAAATCTTTTAATTTTGGAACAAAGTGTTAAATAAATACATAAATTAACATTTCCAGACATCAATCATTATACATATACAGGTAACCCTTGTATAACGCGGAGGTTAGGTTCCAGAAATATCACGCGTTATATGAGGTTCAGGTTTCATACAAAATATAGGGTTATGTTCCGTAGTGTTTTTTTTTTAATTATAAAAACAACAATGACATTCAACAAAAACATATTTTATTCATTCAAAAATTCATGTAACTAACTATTTAACAAATACATAGCATAAAATTATAAAAATTAGGAATTGTACATAAATTTCATTGCACATAATGCATAAATTTCAAAATTAAAGAAATGGATATTTTAATCATCATCAATGTCTTCAGAAAAAATATTTCATAGATATTCTTTATTTACGAGTGGCCGGATGTCGTTATCACTTGAAATCTCTTCCACATTATTTGTATAATTCTCACTGGGTACTTCAGCTGGTTTTCTTATCAAAAAGTTGGTAATAAGACCTTGCTTACCACTATGCTGCAATTTTTTATAAAGTTTATAATATGGAGCTAAACAACTGTCCAACTGTCTTTTGAATTTTTCCGAGCACTCTGTTGAAGGATCATTATTCGTAAAATAACTTCCTAACTTTTGTGCCAAATTTAATCCTTCTGCTAATTTCTTTAGACTGAACTCTTTAACGGACTCAGCACAATCAGAATCTTCAGTAGAACTTTCCTCACCATTTATATTTGGTTTGCCGTCTTCTATTAATTGAACCAATTCCTCCTCATTTAAATCTGTTTCTTCGTCAATTAATTCATGAATTTAATTTTCAACCATATCGGAAAATCCCTCACCACCACAAATGTGTGCCAGGTTTGTTATAAGACTTAGTTCAGCATCCACAACACGTGCTTTGCACTTATTGTTAACCCAGCAATAACACTATCTCTGATTTTCTGCTCATTTTGTTTGAGTGTACGAATTGTTGATTCATTTAAATTCAAAGTCCTTGCAATAACTCCTTGTTTTTCTCCATTTTTCAACCGATCCAAGATTTTAATTTTTTCTTCGAGAGAAATGAATTTTCTTTTCAATGTTGGTTTTTTTCCTTTTTTTTGCAGTTTTGGTGGCCATTACTATAAAAAATAAACTTTTTATTTGCCAAGGGGTATTTCCTGAATAAATTCACTATTTATAACTACTTGCGCAACCATTAACTCTTTATAAGGAAAAAATTGGCACTACACAAAAAAATATGTATGTATGTAGTTGCGTGTTTCCCCTTATATAAATTCGGTTCTGGCAACTACACCCATTATACGAGCAGACACAAATTTAACGAACATAAAGTTTGATTTTTAAGCCGCGTGGTAAAAGTGTGTGAAAAGAAGCGATACAACAATTTTTAGATCGTGTATACAATTTTGTATGACACGGTTGAAACCACGACCGTGTCATACAAAGGTAGCCACAATTTATAAACCGCGTTATAAGAGGGTTACCTGTATATCATCTCAAACCGATAATAAGGAAATAAAACAACTAAATGAATAATGTAAATTAATTTTAAAAAGAGGTCTTACTGAGTATTGTGTGTGTGTTTATCTTATATAAACTATATATTAGGAGAGAAAAGGTTCCTGAAAGATTTCAGTTCATGACAATGGAGTGGAGTAACACCCAAGTGAGATTCCACTCCCTTCGAAATACACTTTGCAGATATGAAGTTGGTAAAACTGAAGCAAAATTTCTGTACATCTTAACTCAGTGAATTGTGGGAATACCCTGCATACAAGGAAGCATCTTGCACCTTGTATGTGAGGGAATCGTTTTGGACTAATGTCAAAATTTTTTGCTCTGATTGCCACTGAAGTCATGCTAAAATTTTGCATCTAAGTTCACTGAACTTTATTAACCACTGAGTTCTAGAGTCCTAACCACTGATAAAAAAATGCTCTTTCATCTAAGTTAGTCCTGTATTTTATGATGAAAAGGCTGAGTCCTTAGATCAGTGCCATCCAACTTCTGACTACAAGGAAACCAAAAATAGTGACCTTGGTATAGCTATTTGTGGATGTGTTAAGATCTGGCTGATTGCGTTGAGTCCGTAGTTCTTTTATCCATTGTCCATCAAGACAATATCTACAAAGACTATCAGCAAAATGCATGGAAATGCACATGAATTAATTATCAATATCAGAAAGAATTATTCTAGAAACAAATCCATGCTCGTTTCATTATTACAGTTCTGATGTCATTGTCAGCTGATCACACCTGTCCTCTCTTCTTTCAAGATAGTGGATTGAAATAAAAATACATTAGAGTGCTCTGTATCCTCTCATGTGTATTGTGAATTTGGTATGAATCAGAATATAAACATACATCCCAACCTGCATGACAACCATCTTGTTTCAAAATGGTAGATCAAAATAAAAATATCCCAATCAGGATAACAAGAACCTCCCTGATATGTGGTTCAAATTAGACTGTAAATACAAGAACTGTAAATAGCTGATGCATATAATTTAACTGGAGGGTATCTTGTTTCAAGATAACTATCCAACATGACAGGAGGAATGGATTTGCTACCTGTCACACATTTGGAGAGGTCTAGATTCAATTCTGTTAGAGATGGGAGGAATTATTCTTAAGGATTCTTTAATTAAGACTGTAGCCAGGTGATCTCAGGAAAAGGGGGGGTTTCTCTTATGGTGTTACTGATTTTCATCCTGCATAACAAGTAAATGAGGCTGTGACTACACACTTAATGAAAAAGACCTGGGAGTAATTGTGCAGTCAGATATGAAGTTTTCTGAGCAATGCAGACAAGCTGCCAGGGCAGGTCATGGGGTTTTGTCAACGATATAGGAATTTTGGTAGCAGGGAAAAGGAGGTGATTGTCCCTCTGTATAAGGCAATGGTCAGGCCATGCCTTGAGTACTGCGTACAGGTCTGGAGGCCTCATTTTAGGAAGGATGTAGATTTGCTTGAGCGTGTACAGAGAAGGACAACAAGACTGGTGAGGGGAATGAAAGAATCCTCTTACCAAGAGAGGCTTAAGTTCTGCAAATTGCAGTAGCTGGAGACTAGGCACCTGTGCGGTGATCTGATTGAGATAGCATTAGCATTAGCATTAGTAGAGGCATACGATGCAAGAAAGCAAGCTTATTCAGCATCAGCCCAAAAAAAAAAAAAAAACCCTCTCCCATTTCACCCCTCCGTTCGTTCGAAATACCTGTCCAGTTGAGCTTTAAATTTGTTTAGGCTATCAACTTCAACAACAAGTGATGGAAGTCGGTTCCACCAACCAACCACCCGCTGGCCAAAGGCAAATTTCCGCACATCTATCCGACATCCGTCCTTCCTCAATTTGAATTTATGCCCTCTGAGGTGATTATTCTGAGAAAGATGAAGAATCCCATTGGCATTGAGCATGCTCAAACCATTCAAGGCCTTATACACCTCTATCAGATCACCTCGCCAGTGCCTAGTCTCCAGACTCTGTAATTTGCAAAACTTAAGCCTTTCTTCGTAAGAGCAACCCTTTGTTCCATTTACTAATCTTGTTGCCCTTCTCTGTACCCGTTCCAGCAGCTCTACATCCTTCTTGAAATGAGGCCTCCAGACCTGTATACAGTACTCAAGATGTGGCCTAACCATTGCCTTATACAAGGGAATAATCACCTCCTTATCCCTGCTAGAAAAATTCCTGTATATCATTGACAAGACACCATGAGCTACTCTTGCAGCTCGTCTGCACTGCTCAGAGAACTGCATATCTCCCTGCACAATTACCCCCAGGTCCTTTTCATTCTCCACCACTGTCAGTGTGGTACCGCAGAGTTGATACGTTGCTCTGGGGTTACTGTTTCCCATATGCAGTACTTTACATTTGTCAATGTTAAACTTCATTTGCCACCTCTCAGCCCATCTGTTCAACCTTTCCAGATCCTGTTGCAGCAGCATAGCGTCAGTAGTGTCCTTGACGACCCTGCCAACCTTTGTATCATCTGCAAACTTGGACATTAAACTTGATATCCCATCATCAATATCATTCATAAACACCGAAAACAACAACGGACCCAACACTGAACCTTGAGGAACTCCACTAATAACATTAGTCCACGTTGAGCAGTGTCCATTGATTACCACTCTCTGTCTTCTGCCACTCAACCATCCCCTTATCCATAGCAGCAATTTGCCTCCAATGCCACACTGCTCCAATTTGTGCAGCAGTCTTCCATGTGCAACAGTATCAAAAGCCTTTCTAAGATCCAAATATATAATATCAAAGTTATTCCCTGCATCCAGTTCTTTTGTGACTACATCATAGTATCCAATCAAATTGGTCAGGCAAGACCTGCCCTTAACAAAACCATGCTGCGTCTGAGCTATAACTGAATTCTTGTCTAGATGATCCTGCAGTGCTTCTTTAACCAGTGCCTCCATTAATTTACCTGGAACAGAAGTTAAACTAACAGGTCTATAATTACTTGTGTCAGCCTTTGATCCTCCTTTGTGAATTGGGGTTACATTTGCACATCTCCAGTCTATGGGTACCTCCCCTGAGTCCAAAGAAGCTCTCATAATTATGGCTAGGGGTTTGCATACTTCCTTTGCTGCCTCCTTTAATATAACTGGATAGATCCCATCCACCCCAGGTGCCTTTTTTATGTTTATCCTCAACAATCTCTCCTCCACTTTCCTCTCAGTTATTACAAAATCATCCAGCTCACTGCCAATGTTTACTTTACCTACATCATTCTCCTTCCTGAATAACTCCTCATGCGTGAATGTAGATGCAAAATACTCGTTTAGATTGTTAGCCACCTGAGCAGGATCCTCAACTGTTGAACCATCAATATCCAGTGGACCAATCTGATTCATCCCTTTCCTTCTCGAGTTCAAGTATGTAAAGAACTCTTTTCTGTTTTTCTTTGCATCCTTTGCCAAGGATTTTTCGTAGTCTGCCTTTGCCTGCCTAATCTCCTTTGTGACTTGGTTACAGACCAACTTATATCTATCATAGGCTTCCATGTCACCCATTAATTTATATGTATCCCATGCATTTTTCTTCTCTGCCACATGTCTCATTAGTTCATCTGACAACCATTTAGGCCTAAACCTTGAACAATATTTCTTAGTTGGTATGTAAAGCCTGGTAGCCTCCAAGATTAGTTCCTTGAATGCTTCCCATTTTGAGTTTGCTGTTGGTAACATCATCAGTTGGTCCCACTGTATAGAATTTAAATACTGTCTCAGACCATCATAGTCGCCTTTACGAAAACAAAAACCCTTCCCTTTACCTCTGATGGTAGTTACCTCCTTGAGTAAATCCCACTTCAACACACTGTGATCACTGCCACCTAGTGGTTCATTTATCTGCAGGTTCTTAATGCATGAAGAGTCACTACTGATAATCAGATCAAGAGTATTGCTCCCTCTTGTTGCCTCACGAACATGCTGGTGTAGAAAACAATCATCCAATAAATCCACAAAAGCCTTGCTAGTGTGCGAGTGACCAACCCACAAATTCCAGTCAATATCTGGGAAATTAAAATCCCCCATTATAAGACTCTCTGATTTACTGGCCCACTCTATTTCCCTGTACAATATCTTATTATACTCATCAGAGTCATTAGGCCTATAGCACACTCCTACTCTCAATTTTGATTTCCCTATGCTTATGTCACACCAAACTGATTCGGCACTGCCCTGTCCATCGATGTCGACTGGCTTCACTTCCTTGGACTTTATGTGTTTCTTAATTAATAGCATAACCCCTCCTCCCCTCCTGTCCTGTCTATCCTTTCTATACACATTGTATTCCCCAAATTCCAGTTCCGCATTACTTATATCTGTGTGACACCACGTCTCTGATATCCCAACAATATCTGCCTTTGATGTTTTGAGCAATACCTCAAATTCATCAAATTTATTTACCAAACTCCTAGCATTGGTGTACACGCAGGTATACATGCACCTGTTTCTATTCTTAGCTACCCTAACACAACCCATGTGTTTACTTGTAACGCAATGACTACCAGCAGTCTCTGAAATATCCTGCATCTTGTTTTTCAGACTTCTGCTCATTTCAATAGAAGCAGTGCAAGAATCACTTCCACCTCTGCCAGTGGCTACTGTTAATCTATTAGTCCTTGTATCCCCCCCAACTAGCAGTTTTCCGACCCACCTAACACTGCCTCGACAGCATCAGCAAAAATTCTTGCACCCTTTCTATTTAAGTGTATCCCATCCCTGTAGAAGCAATCTCTCCTGTTAACAAGTACAGTCCAGGCTGAAAAAAATTCTACCCCTTGAGCCTTGCACAATCCCTCCAGGGCCGAATTGATCGACAAGGCTCTCATTATATACTCCCTCCTATCGTGTCTGGGCAGAATTGCAGACACTTTCAAGTTCAACCCTAATTCACGGCTTTTTTTCAGCAGTGACCTGTACTTGCTAAGTAATTCCGCCGGTCTCCTACTCTTAATATCATTCGTGCCAACGTGTACAACTATATCACCTTTTGTGCCCTTAAAAGATGATATCCGCTCTACAATGTCATCAACCTTTGCCCCTGGCAGACATACCCTGGTCCTATTCCACCTATCCTTTTTACAAAGCATGTTCCCCGTTTCCCTGACAATAGAGTCACCAACAACTACTAGTTCCTGTGGGACCAGCGCATTCTGCCTAGGGGGCTGCTTCTGTGTTGCCTGATGACCAAGTGCAAGCTCTGGCGTTGATGTGGGCAGCTGAGAGCTTGATGGGCCCCTCAATTTATTTCCTTCGAGGGCATCCACCCTGTCCTTCAAGCTCTCATAAAGGCCCATAACAACGCTGAGTTGTCGCCTGATTTCCTTGCACTCCTTACATCGTGCACACACAAAGACATCCCCCTTGGCAGTATCATGTCCCATACCCAACTGCTCCGCAAACATCAAGCAAACAGTGCATTTTAATAGACTGTGATTCAGAGGGCAACTGGCCCCCTCAGTTCTCCCCTGAACCACAGCACTCCCATTAGCTTGAGCCTTTTGCTTTGCTGCTCTGGTTAGAGTCATGATTCCAATGTAATTCAATAAAATTTAAAACAAAAATTAAATCCTTAAGTTATATTATATATATATATATATATATGGATATATATATTGTTTTTTTTTTTTTTTTTTTTTTTTTTCGGTATCTAGTGTTCCCTTTATACAACTTCCGTATCACGTGTACCACTATAGTTATGTATTAATTATTTGTTACGATTAAGTCGTTATATATATTTATAGAGTTAAAAATACAATTTAATTGACAATAAAGTTTATCAAGATTAATAGATTTACTGAATAACTGACAATATTATATTATGCACTATACTACACTAAGCTTATGCTATCGTGTAAAAATGGCGGGAATTCACGAACGAGTATCAAGTATGTATTAATTATTTGTTACGCTTGTACTCTAAGTCGTTATATATATATAGTTAAAAGAACAATTTAATTGACAATGAAGTTTAACAAGATTAATAGATCTACTGATTAATTGACAATATTATATTATGCACTATACCAGACAAAGCTAATGCTATCGAATTCCAGATATGCTGTGTCGCGTTTCAGTAACGAGTGTTATCTACGAAGTCCCTTTATATAACTTCCGTATCAAGTTATGTATTAATTATTTATTTTTACTAATTATTTATGTTCCGTAACCTATGTGGTTATATGTATAGTTAAAAGTACAATTTAATTGCCAATGAAGTTCGACAAGATTAATAGATTTACTGATTAATTTTCACGTAACTATGGCGGCTGTCTATGAACGGTAAACTCGTGTATTTGATACCCTTTCCGATACTAAGTAATACCTACAAATCTCTATCTAAGTTACTTTAACTAGAGATGTATAAGGCCTTGAATGGGTTGAGTTCTGATGGGATCCTTCCACTTGTTCAGATTACGAACCTAAGGAGGCATAAATTCAAATTAAGAAAAGACAGATGTAGAATAGATGTGCGGAAATTTGCCTTTAGCTAGCGGGTGGTTAATTGCTGGAACAAACTTCCATCTGTCGTTGTGGAAGTTGATAGGTTAAATAAATTTAAGGAGGAACTGGACAGACATTTGGAGGGAATGGTGTGATTTTTTTTTTTGGCTGATGCTGCATAAGCTCATACACTTGCTTTCTTGCATCACATGCCACTACTACTACTTTTACAGATGTAGTACACACAAAATAAAGATCACATGTAAGACTATATGAATTTGGCTCACTATGACCAGAGTAGGCAATGCATCAAGAAACTCCTAAAGCAAGTGAGCATCAAGATAATTTAAGAATAAAAGTTCCATAGCCTTTTGCCCTTTCTGTGGCATGTCACTATAGAGTTTATCAATCATTGCTGTTAACAAAAGCTTCAATGTCCATGAAAGGTAAAAAAGAACTTGACAAGATTTCTATATAAAGTTTTCCATGAAAAATGTTTAAAAAGTTCAGGTAATTAATCTCTCAATATACCTACAGAAGAGCTAATCATAATAATTAAAGTATCCTCCAAATTATGTGTTCACTAACAAATTTATTTTCATATAATGAAGTACCACTAGATTGATAATACTAAAAATTAAGACAAGTAATAAATCATTACCAGTATGATACCCCAACTTGTCCAACGGAATGTTCTTGCCTTCCAATCCTGATAAGTCAGAAGAATCTTTCCAGCCTGTTCATGCAAAGAATTTAGTGAGTATAATTAAAAATTGTGAAAAAAATAATAATAATAAAATAAAAAATATGTATTATAATTTTAAAAAATTTTCAACATAATAATTTTAAAGAGACAAATTCACTCAGTCAATCATCCAATTTTTCATTTCATGGTAAACATGACAATATGCAATTTCCAGAAAAATATGCTCGATAGGCACAGGGAACCAAATTATAAAGTGCTACAAGTGTGGCAGGGAGGTGGGGGGAAATACTTTCTTTATTCATTTATCAAATCATCCTGAGTGGTGGTTATATATGAATTATGTATGATTGCTAATGCAGAGATGATTGTACACCCCAACTAGTTATAAAAAATATAGATACTACTGTTCACATGGCATCTATTAGACTGATTGATTATTTGGCAAACATGACAATATGCAATTTCCAAAAAAATATGCATAATAATGTGGCATGGGGAGATACTTCCTTTATTAATTTAATTTATCCAACTATCCTGAGTGGTGGTTATATATGAATGAATTATGGCTGCTAATTCAGAGATGTCTGTATACCCCAACTAGTTACATAAAGTATAGATACTGTTGTTCACATGGTATCTATTAAAAGCCAACTAAACAGTTGGTTCTCATAATCCATAGTAAACCTAAATGAGAACAGGAAATACTGTAACATCATTTAGAGAAACTAATGGGAAAGATGTGGTTAGGAATGGCCTCGTTCCTAAATTCAGGAGAGAAAAAAAAAAAAATGATGGCTGTCAGATGCCACATGAGTGAGAGAGGGTTAAACAAACAAATTACCCAATTATTCTTTTGAATTGTATAAGCATACATAGACATTCCTGCAATGAGAGTGATTTAAAGATTGCAATGTGCATTTAGCTTTCCATAAAGGTCAAGGTTTTAGAGTTAACTGCAAATACCCATAAAACAAAGTAAATTCATAATTAAGTAAAATTTCTGAAACAGAAATTAGCTTACATCTAGGCAACTTTCAATTCAACTCACTACATCAGTTGGAGGTCATGGATTAAAATCCTTCAAAGGGCAGGGATATCTCTAAAGATATCTCATACCTATAAGATATTCATTTTTTATTTAACTGTTGGTTAACAGTTAAAGTTAATTAAAGGAATGTAGTACATCTGTAATGAAACAATAAATATAAATATATTATATTTAAAAGAGCAAATAACAAATTTACAATTACAAACCAAGAACAGCACAGTACAAACTTGGAATTGTTTTTATTTATTTATTATTTTTTTTAAGTTGTAGATTTGAATTTTTAACTGGCTTTCTTTTGCCAAAGCAAAATATTATTTTTTTATTAACTGTTAGCAGTTTAGTTGATTGCACTTTACTCTTTCAAATGTTACTTTAAAGAAATAAACTTTAATAAGTTTTTATTCTACCATGGTGTTAAAATGTATTTATTATCTCTGAAAAGAAAAATTTTATAATAATGACACTTAGTTTTTTCCAAGTTTAAAAAGAAAACATTAAAACCACTTTTACTTTTTTTTTTTTAACCTTTCAACAATCTACACAAGTACTGAGACAAACCACTTCCTCTTAAATGAGGGTTTAGATTATCCTTACTAATTGAGACCACATTTGCAATACTGTGTCCAAGTATGGAAATTTCATCTGAAAAAAAGACACTAAGCTTCCTGGAAGGATCCAAAGACGGGCAACTTGCATGGTGAGATAAGTGAAAGGGTAACTGTAAATGGAAAGACTCAAATTATGTGGGTAGCTACAGAGCTTGGCAACCAGGCACCTTAGAGGGGACTTGGAAGGTTTATAAGGCTCTGAGAGAGAGGTTAGTAAAATGAACGAAGGCATAATTTTCATTGAAAAAAAGAATTCCAGAAGTAGGGGCCATAAATTCAAATTATGGGGAAGAGGTTTAGACTAGATTATAGACAGTTTTATTTTAGCCACCAAGTTACTGATTATTGGAACAGATTGCCTCCACAGGTAGCTGGGGCTGAAAGTTTTAATAAATTCAAGGGTTAAATTGGATAGTTACCTACACAAGAAGGGAAGTGCATAATTTGTATTTTCTATCTACTTTTTTTAGATTTTTTTTTGTCTGGTTCAGCAAAAGCCTGTGGCTTCCTTGCATTATATGGCTAATACTAATTTTATTAACAAAATAATCTTAATAGAAAGGTCTGATACACTTATGGGGACATAAGTGTATCAGACCTTTCTATTAAGATTTTACATCCATTGTTACAAAATTAACAGCATGTAGTTTCTTTACACATATACTCCCAATGACAAGTTAGTGTATTTCCTTTATCTAATGTTCACTAAATATCCCTTAAGTTAATTAAATAAAGGATGTAGCACATCTGCAACAAAGTAATAAAGATAAATATATTGTATTTAAAAAACAAATAACAAAGTTAAAATCAGAACAGGAAGAATTTAAATATACAACTCCTTAAACTTTGTGGTATAATATAGTACAGTAGACTCTCGATTTTCCAGGATAGATGGTAAAAAACAAATCCCAGATAATCGATTTCTCGGTTAATCCAAAAATACAAAAGTCCTCGACATACGTAAGAGATATGTTCCAGCACTTCTTACTTTGTCGAGTTTTACATAACTTGGGAATGACTAGTAACATATTGCTACTATATTATTATTGACAAATCTGAATTCCGCGCGATACTTGTTAATATTTGGCCATTTTGATATATACTTATAATAATGATTCCTTAGAGATTTAAGATGCACTGTTTTCGAACTTTTGAATAATTTCGAATTTTTGTTTAACTGAAAACGTAACTCTTTTGCGTTTACATATCATTTTCGCGATTTCTGAACAAAAAAAATTCCAACATCCCTGACATAAATAATGAAACAAAATTTGTCCTTTTGCGCTGCAACGGAACACAACAACCGACGCGATGCACTAAAACAAACTAAACATTTGGTCTCTCTTTTTTTTTCTTTTTTGTTTGAGTGGTGGGTGTGAAGATAGCAGGGGTTGCAAGATAATGGGTACACTAATCTACCAATGACGACTTATGCTGCTTGTCGCTTATTTACAGCTTGCAAAATATCTGTTTATACCTATTCTAGTTATTACTTGAATTTTTTGATTTATAGTTGATTATTATTATTTTTGTTAATTTGGAGTCTTGAAATGTCCCGGTTAATCTGATCTCAGTTAATCGAGAGTCTGCTGTATATAACAAAAGAACAACTGAAATAAGACTACTTACCTAATACTGGTCAAACTTTCATGGGCTCACCAAATGATTTTCACACACCGTGGCATGGATGTCACAAAGTGCTTCAACATGTGTCCATATGGCTCAGCATGCTGTCTGTATAACATCATGTAACTGTTCAATCTCATCCCTCATACATTTTGTAGGGTTCAAAAGTTAAGGAAATCAGGAGTGTGAATTCTTTAGCATTCGGCAAACCATACCTGCACATATCTGCTACTGTATGATTATCCTGCTAGCAGACACCATCACCATCAGAGAACAGCAGCCATATCAACATGTATACATGTTGGCAATGATGGTACAACAGGTCTCCAATTTAAAACATACTTGCATATGATCAGAGTATCCCAGCAAAACATGCTGTACATCAGAACTCTGTCACCAACGGTTTGCACTGTCCTTCCTCGCTATGCAGGTGGGGTCCATTGCCTCCTATTGTTATTGAATGGTACATATGTAGCCAGTACATCACCAGAACAAAAATAAATATGACCTATTTTTTTCTGTATACCACAGGTGAGAAGCAGATGTTTGCGCTATGCAGTCAGGAAAATATGTCAAATTAGCCATCTACTCAGCTTAACCCCATCTAATGGAGAGTACATCAAACAGTCCAGAGCATTTACCTGCTGTGACCGTCTTGTTGGTCCACAAGTCTCTGCAGTCATCTCTCACCACGTTCATCCACCATCAGTTTCACTCAACACGTTTTGTGCAGACTGTTTTGTCCCTTGTTCTGCCACTCCTGTTACACTTTCACAATGCACATCTAATGGCTATTAGGTGCTCACACTCTCAGAGATGGTCACACCTCCCCAACATGAACAAATAATCATGCCTTGTTGAAAGTCTGTCATATCATGAACATTCCCATTGCTCATCACATTTAACACTATTGCCAGTTGTACACAAAGCAAAGAACTGACTGTGGACTGCATTCAGCTGCAAGAGCTTTTATTCCTGTAGTGCAGTCTTTTTACTTCCATTAGGGTAAGTAATCCTATTTCAATGTCCATTCAGTGCATGGCTTTCAATCATCTGATTTAGAATACTCAAAGTATGCTAGCATTAGTAGAGGCATATGATGCAATAAAGCAAGCTTATGCAGCATCAGCCAAAAAAAAAACCACTCCCATTTCACCCCTCCATTCGTTTGAAATACCTGTCCAGCTCAGAATTAAATTTATTTAGGCTATCAACTTCCACAACAAGGGATGGAAGTCTGTTCCACCAACCAACCACCCACTGGCTAAAGGCAAATTTCCACACATCTATCCTACATCTGTCTTTCCTCAATTTGAATTTATGCCCTCTCAGGTGATTATTCTGAGAAAGAGAAAGAATCCCATCAGCACTGAGCATGCTCAAACCATTCAAGGCTTTATACATCTTTATCAGATCACCTCGGCGGTGCCTAGTCTCCAGACACTGTAATTTGCAAAACTTAAGCCTTTCTTCGTAAGAGCAACCCTTTGTTCCATTCACTAATCTTGTTGCCCTTCTCTGTACTCATTCCAGCAGCTCTACATCCTTCTTGAAATGAGGCCTCCAGACCTGTATACAGTACTCAAGGTGTGACCTGACCATTGCTTTATACAAGGGAATAATCACCTCCTTATTCCTGCTAGAAAAATTCCTGTATATCATTGACAAGACACCATGAGCTACTCTTGAAGCTCGTCTGCACTGCCCAAAGAACTTTATATCTGCCTGCACAATTACCCCCAGGTCCTTATCATTCTCTACCACTATCAGTGTAGTACCACAGAGTTGATACGTTACTCTGGGGTCATTGTTTCCCATATGTAGTACTTTACATTTGTCAATGTTAAACTTCATTTGCCACCTCTCAGCCCATTTGCTCAACCTTTCCAGATCCTGTTGCAGCAGCATAGCGTCAGTAGCGTCCTTAAAAACCCTGCCAACCTTTGTATCATCTGCAAACTTGGACATTAAGCTTGATATACCATCATCAATATCATTTATAAAAAACAGAAAACAACAGTGGACCCAACGTGAACCCTGACGGACTCCACTAATAACATTAGTCCACGATGAGCAGTGTCCATTGATTAACACTCTCTGTCTTCTCCCCCTCAACCATCCCTTTATCCATAGCAGCAATTTGCCTCCAATGCCACACTGCTCCAATTTGTGCAGCAGTCTTCCATGTGCAACAGTATCAAAAGCCTTTCTAAGATCCAAATATATAATATCAGAGTATTCCCTGTATCCAGTTCTTTTGTGACTGCATCATAGCATCCAATCAAATTAATCAGGCAAGACTTTCCCTTAACAAAACCATGCTGTGTCCGAGCTATAACTGAAGATAGTCTAGATGATCCTGCAGTGCTTCTTTAACCAGTGCCTCCATTAATTTTCCTGAACAGAAGTTAAACTAACAGGTCTATAATTACTTGTGTCAGCCTTTGATCCTCCTTTGTAAATTGGGGTCACATTTGCACATCTCCAATCTATGGGTACCTCCTCTGAGTCCAAGGAAGCTCTCATAATTATGGCTAAGGGCTTGCTTACTTCCTTTACTGTCTCCTTTAATATAACTGGATAGATCCCATCCACCCCAGGTGCCTTTCTTGTGTTTATCTTCAACAATTTATCCTCCACTTTCCTCTTAGTTATTACAAAATCATCTAGCTCACTGCCAGAGTTTACTTCACCTCTGGCATTCCCCTTCCTTAATAACTACTCATATGTGAATGTAGATGCAAAATACTCATTTAGTTTGTTAACAACCTGAGCAGGATCATGAACAGTTGAACCCTCAATATCCAGCGGACCAATCTGATTCATCCCTTTCCTTCTAGAGTTTACATAGATAAAGAACTCTTTTCTGTTTTTCTTTGCATCTTTTGCCAAGGATTTCTCATAATCTGCCTTTGCCTGCCTAATCTCCTTTGTAACTTGGTTACAGACCAGCTTATATCAATCATAGGCTTCCATGTCACCCATTAATTTTTATGTATCCCATGCATTTTTCTTCTCTTCCATATATCTCATTAATTCATCTGACATCCATTTAGGCCTAAACCTTGAACAATATTTCTTAGTTGGTATGTAAAGCCTAGTAGCTTCCAAGATAAATTCTTTGAATGCTTCCCATTTTGAATTTGCTGTTGGTAACATCATCAGTTGGTCCCACTGTATAGAATTTAAATGCTGTCTCAGACCATCGTAGTCACCTTTACAAAAGCAAAAACCCTTCCCTTTACCCCTGATGGTAGTTACCTCTTTGAGTAAATTCCACTTCAGCACACCGTGATCACTGCCACCTAGTGGTTCCTTTATCTGCAGATTCTTAATGCATGAAGAATCACTACTGATAATCAGATAAAGAGTATTACTCCCTCTAGTTGCATCCCAAACATGCCGATGTAGAAAACAATCATCCAATAAATCCACAAAAGCCTTACTAGTGTGAGTGACCAACCCACAAATTCCTGTCAATATCTGTGAAATTAAAATAGCCCATTATAGGACGCTCTGATTTACTGGCCCACTCTATTTCCCTGTAAAGTTTCTTATTATACTCATCAGAGTCATTAGGCCTATAGCACACTCCTACTCTCAATTTTGATCTCCCAATGCTTATGTAAAAAAAAAAAAAAAAAAAAGTAAAGTGCAGCCATTATCAACCCACTGCAGGATGGAAGCCTCCTCAACAATTCATGCTGAGGGAAATGGACCATAATCTGCCACGCTGGTCCAGTGCGGGTTGGCAGATCGACCGTATTCAGCAGTCAGGCGCTTGAACCTCGGTCTACTCAAAGAGCGTGTGCTACTGCACTCCCGCTCCTGCCCACTCGGCTACGGAGGCCTTCTATGTCACACCAAATTGACTCGACACTGCCCTGTTCAGCAATGTCGACTGGCTTCACTTCTTGCATTTTATGTGTTTCTTAACTAATTGCATAACCCCTCCTCCCTTACTATCCTGTCTATCCTTTCTCTACACATTGTACTCCCCAAATTCCAGTTCTGCATTACTTATATCTGTGTGACACCACGTCTCTGATATCCCAACAATATCCGCCTTTGATGCTTTGAGCAATACCTCAAATTCATCAAATTTATTTACCAAACTCCTAGCATTGGTGTGCACACAAGTATACATGCACCTGTTCTTTTTCTTAGCTATCCTAACACAACCCATGTGTTTACTTGTACTGCCATGACTCCCAGCAGTCTCTGAAATACCCTGCATCTTGTTTTCCAGGCTGCTGCTCGTTCCAATAGAAGCAGTGTATGAATCACTTTCACCTGTGCCAGTGGCTACTGTTAATCTATTAGTCCTTGTATCCCCCCCAAGCTAGCAGTTTTCCGACCCACCTAACACTGCCTTGATAGCATCAGCAAATATTCTTGCACCCTTTCTATTTAAGTGTATCCCATCCATGTAGAAGCAGTCTCTCCTGTTAACAAGTACAGACCAGGCTGAAAAAAATCTACCCCTTGAGCCTTGCACAATCTTTCCAGGGCTGAATTGATTGACAGGGCTCTCATCATATACTCCCTCCTATCGTGTCTGGGCAGAATTGCAGACACTTTCAAATTCAACCCTAATTCAGAGCTTTTTTTCAACAGTGACCTGTACTTGTTAAGTAATTCCGTCAGTTTTATTCAGCTACAGCTGAACAGATATGCAATCAGAGAAAATAAGAAATTTTACTAAGGCTCTTTTATTTAAATTGCAAGTCTGTATATATATCACTATAAACAAATGTTCTGAGCTTTAGAAAAGGAAAAGGTGGCCAATAAAACCCAGTTCTGACACACCATGTTTTTTTTTCAGCTTTTATGAACTTAGGAAGCAAACACAATTCTGGAAGATTATAAACTGCCTTTACAAAGGTCCCAATGACACCATAAAAAAAAAAAAAAAAAAACAGGGGACACAAAGAGCAAATCTTCATATCTGTGATCATCCACCAACAAAATGTTTAAAACAGTAAACATTTCTCCCAAAATATGTTAATCCTTCATGACATCTCTCACTCTCTTTCTATACATACAGGGTGTCTCGAAAATACACGGCATAACTTCAGGAATGAGTTCCTCATATGTAGACAATAAAAATATTTTATATCAACATGGTTCCGGAAATGCTTGGTTTCCGAGTTTTGAAGGTCTGTCTATGACACTTAACTGTTCACATCACCTTATAGTAATTGTTCAAAACATCCACCTTCTGCCTGAATACAGGCCTCACATCGACGTCTCATGGACTCGCGAAGATGATGCCAAATTCCTGGCATGTTTCGTATTGTCTCACAACCTGCCACAATTCAATTGCGGAGAGTTTCTACATCAGCTACAGGAGTAAAATACACCAATGACTTTAAATGGCTCCACAAGAAGTAATCTAGTGGGTTTAAATTAGGTGAGCGTGGAGGCCAGGCAGTTGGTCCACCTCTACATATCCACCGACCAGGAAACCTTCGATTCAGGTAATTGCGGGCTAGGTGGCTGAAATGTGCGGGAGCGCCATTGTGCACTGGCACACTATGGTCATAGTTGCCGATGCGCCCAATAAATCCCGAAACAAACAAACAAACAAACAAACAAACCATTGTGCACGAAGTGTGCTTGTTGACGAATGATCAGTGGCATGTCGTTCAAGAAATCAGGCATGCTGTTTTCCAAAAAGTTTCTGTACATCTGCCCTGTGAGTTTGTTTGGAAGTACATGGGGCCCAAATAACTTATCACTAAAAACACCCGCCCAGATGTTGAGGCTGAACTACTGTTGGTGATGTGATGGAAGAATTGCATGTGGGTTTTCCTCAGCCCACACATGCTGATTGTGAAAGTTTTGGATTCAGTCTCGTATGAACTGTGCTTCATCTGTGAATATCAGTAAGACAGAAAAGTGAGAAGTTGTACCACACTGCTGCAAGAACCACTGGCAGAACATTACTTGCGCAGGGTAATCTGCTGGTAACAAGGCCTGTACCCGTTGCAGATGGTAAGGATACAGTTGGTGTTCTCGCAACACTCTCCAAATAGTCGAACGTTAAACAGCCAGTTGCATTGCTATTCTGCATGTGCTGATTCCAGGAGTGGCATGCACAACATCCAAAATCTCCTCCTCTACTTCAGGAATCGTGGATCTTGGTCGTCCTCTGTCGGCAGCACGAGGTGTAAAGGTCCCATGTTCACAAAGGTGGCAATGGATACCTTCAAATGTTTTCCTGTCTGGACATCTTCATTCTGGGAACTTTTCGTAGTACAAACGATGAGCCTCCAGAGCATTGCCGTCCGCCAAACCATATATAAAATGCATATCTGCTTGCTCTTGATTTGAGTACATGGTCGGAATGGAAAAATCACCAGATTCTGTCAGTACCTTGTGATGAAGTAAATCACCTGTGGGAGATAAGACATTCTGGTTAATAGCTCGGGAACCAAGCATTTCTGGAACTATGTTGATATAAAATATTTTTATTGTCTACATATGAGGAACTCATTCCTGAAGTTATGCTGTGTATTTTTGAGACACCCTGTATATATTTATCTGTCTCAGGTGTTTCCTGTTACTTTTCAACAACTGCACTAGTGCCACTCACAACTAACAACAGTGAAATGAGCAATTAATGTGAAAGGACACACATATATTGACACCACATGAAAAAAACTGTTATACATTTTTTAAAGAGGTTCTTGCACTTAGATAACAAAAATAAGCAAATAAAATACAACAAACAAGCTTTAATTAAATAATGATAATCACTCACATACAAGTATATAGAGTTCAACTTAAGTTCACTAGCAATAAATTAATCCTATTTTAACTGTTAGTACAACATTACAGTTCTCAATCCTTAAACGTCTAACAATTTTATCAGGAAATATCATATATAAAAATACCATTTGATTTTATTAGCTAAATAAAAACAAATGGTAGATTTTGGCAGCACCTACTGTCTTTATCGGCCCTGACTTCCAGTGCAAGCCTCATTTTACTCTACAGGAGACCTGTACCTTCAAAGTAGTGGTGGAAGAGTCAGAGAAGATTTGAGGTTCTCCCTAAAAACTTCTATGATGAGACAGGTGTTACCAACAACTGTCTTGTCATAATATATGACTATCTAAAAAGACTGAGTCTCATTAAGTTATTTAATGAGTTAATTTAAAATATTAAGTCCCTCATAGAAAAAAAACAAACTGGTACGATGATTATCACACACACACACACACACACACACACACACACACACACACACACACACACACACACACACACACACACACAGTGTAAAAATATCCAAACAGAAATACAGTGACTAAAATAAAATTTACCTGCAATCCTAAATAAACCAAGAATATCGATGTTAAGCATCCCAGAACACCTTCAGGATCATATGGCTTATCACCACCATACACTTTCTGTAAATAAACAATGTACATGGTTGAAATTATAACTTCATTTGATATTTTTATTTTTCTGTGAGAAAAATTTGTTTAAGAGGAATATTTTTATTAACCAGCCAAACAATTAAATACTTCATACTGTTCCAAGAATAAACTGATCTTTTTCTCCCTGTAAATTGGCAAGGGGGGGGGGACTGGTACTTCACCTGTGATCCATGATCAGTGTACTTTACTTCAAAGCTAAAGTTATTAATAAAGATTTGCTATTACCTTTATTAGTTGTCAATTTGTTTCCAGAAACATAAGCTGCATAAAAATTACCACAGGTATAATACAGCAGTACAATCCTACGAATGGGTAACAACACTCAATCCTTCCCTCCTTCCCCCTTTACTTTGTTACCTTACAAGTTCAAGAATGTATATAAAAAAGTGCCTCTATCTGGTTTTGTCATACAATATATCTTCATTAATTTGATATTGGATTATCTGAAATCTGATGTAGAGTTTTATATGTATTTTAGTGTGGATTATTTGAAATACATCTACAATGAAATCTGAAGTCTCATCTCAGTTAGGTCCCACGACTTGTGAATAGCTTGTCTAATTTGAAAAGACTGCCAAAACCCTACAGGCAAACACTGTTATTACAAAAATTTGTTAGTGTATTGCATACAGTATCATCATGCAGTATGTGGGTGCATTTAATTTTATTTAAATTTAATGCCTTTAAATTTCTATTCACAGAATCAGAGAATTCATGTGTGTGCATATGTAATCAATTCTAGTTACCACCAGGGAGGATACACTGACTGGTAACAAAATGCGATTTCCCAATGCAGATGACATACATCTTCAAGTGTCTACATGTGCATGCTGAATTCGAGAGAGAATGAATATAATAAATGTGCTTCAGAGAAAAAAATACTTTTGCATTGGAGGATCAAAAAATAATAATAATAACAACTCTTCTTAGCAATTTAATGATGTCTTTAAATCAGGCATTTTCTTCTTGGGTGATATCCATCAAGAAATAAACTATTCCAAAAATTTTATTTTTGATCTTCTTTAAGAAATTCACAACGAGGTATGAAATCTCTTTAAATTTCTTGCACACAATAACAAACATTACAGAGTTTCATTTCTGCCACCATAATAGTACCGAAACTCGATGTATACAAGTGCTGTGATTTTTTTTTTTTTATCATATATAATTGTACATACCTTTTAAAGAGTAAGTATCCATACTCTGGGATATTATTTGCTGTTTAATACTTAATAATATGAAAAAAAGACTTATTCAATAACCTTCATAACATACCACTACCCTTTCTAATTATAGTATAAGCTAGTCATAGAGAACTTATATGAATTGGTGACTACTTTTCCTTACTTAAGGGTGGGGGGGGAAGATAAAATGGAGCTTTAATAAAAATATACATTTGATTAGAGTTGTGGTAAAAATTTTACCTCAGTTGTGTGGAATTAAATCTAATTTTTGTGCACAAATTAAGTCACTTTTATGGTAAAGATTAACCATGAAGTTGCTTCAGAAGTTTTTCTCTCATTTCAGTACTACTTTTTCTGAGCCAAGTTCTTTTTCTGTGCAAATAATTTTCACTTTTTTTTTTTGCCTGAGTTATTTTGCTGTATTAAACAGCAAAAATATCCCAAATTATAGATACTCTGCCGACCGGGCTAGCCAGGTGGATAAAGTGCCTGCCTGGCAACCCAAAGGTTGCGGGTTCGAATCCTGCCTTGGGCTTGGATCAAAGTACTGCAAAGACCTTGGGAGGTGCATTATGGCCACAGAAGCCGATGCACCAACAACTACAAAAAAAAAAAAAAAAAAAGAAGAAGATACTCTCTCTTTAAAAGGTAAGTACAATTATATATAAAAACATGCTTTAATGTACTGTTTTAATGTACAGCTCATGTATATCAAGCTGCATGGTTGTTATAGCAACAAAAATGAAACTTAGCAATCTTTGCTCTCATGTGAGAAATTTACTGAATTTTGCCACAACAAAATTACTGTCTTTCTTGTATTGGTTAAATTAACATATTAACCATCTATCTGTGAATGTCTACCACAATGAAACTAAAAGATTAGTAATACTTTAAATGGAATTGTGAAAATTCTGCACAGTGTTAATAAAAGTAACTGACTAAATTTCTCCTGATTAATTAATATTGACATGTTATGAACTTATGTGGATAGATCGAACCCATTTAAAATTGAAATGGACACATTTTGGTCCCTTTAACTTCAAATTAATCAGATTTTACTCTAGTATTTATATCAATCAATGTAACATTCATTCAATGCACATTCTACGATGCACTGTAAATCCAAAAACAATAGTCTTGCAATAACTAAAATTCATGTGTATTCATTCAATAGGGTAATATGGTATCCATTACATTAACTGTCTTATTCTATGTCCATGACTGCATATAAAAAAAATGGCTCTGATTTTTATTATACTATTAATATTGAACAAAGTAAGGTTGAACTCTCATTCAGAAGCATCACTGTAAATCCAACACTTACTTGAATTTTCTATTTCAATAATTATAATCAGTGAAATTTGTGTGCTTCCATTTAATATATTCATGTGGTATGTGCCACATTAACTGTCATTCCATTACTATACTCTCTCATACTACTAAATTAACCCTCACCATTTAATTAGTATCCTATAAAATAGATGCTGAATATTAATCCTGCATATGTCAAGTTATATTAAAGATTTACAGTCCTAAGTTTTTAATTTACTAATTAAACACAACTTAAAAAATGAAGGATTTCTATCCATCTTTAAAATAACACAGACCACTAACCAGAGACTTTTAATAGCTCCCATTTTTATTAATATATAAGATATCACACCAGTAACAAACTGCATGGCTTTAGATATGAAAGTGATTTTTGCCCATTCAATGATTTGGATGGTGGTAAATTATATTAAGTGAAATCTTCATTTTTGTTTGGCAAATGTAACAAGCCACTCACTTATTGCAGGGTAAATAAAAAAGCATGTATAGCAGTGACAACTAAACCACCAATTTTCCATTACTAACATCTGAAAATCATTATAACCAACATTGATGGTGGTGGGAGTTGATGAAGAGCACACGCGTGCGTTTCCTCAACAAAATTTTTTAAAAGAAACATTAACATAATATTTAGATATACAGTGGCAGACAAAAAAAACTGCATCACTTGTAAATTTTGCAAATGTGTTTTGCACTGCACTGTGGGTTGCAAAAATGTTTGAAATGCATTTGTTACATGGGATATCATCTAATACAAAGGGTTGCTCTTACGAAGAAAGGCTTAAGTTTTGCAAATTACAGTGTCTGGAGACTAGGCACCAGTGAGGTGATCTGATAGAGATGTATAAAGCCTTGAATGGTTTGAGCATGCTCAATGCCGATGGGATTCTTCCTCTTGCTCAGAATAATCACCTGAGAGGGCATAAATTCAAATTGAGGAAAGACAGGTGTAGGATAGATGTGCGGAAATTTGCCTTTAGCCAGCGGGTAGTTGGTTGATGGAACAGATTTCCATCCCTTGTTGTGGAAGTTGATAGCCTAAATAAATTTAAAGACTCAGCTGGACAGGTATTTCAAACAAACGGAGGGGTGAAATGGGAGTGGTTTTTTTTTTTTTTTTTTTTTTTTTCTTTTTTTGGCTGATGCTGCATAAGCTTGCTTTCTTGCATCATATGCCTCTACTAATGCTAATGCTAATATATATATATATATATATATATCTGTGAATGAAATCCAATAAAAAGACTCTACCTGATATACCTAACTGCCATAAATATCTTCCCAAATGGTAAAATGCTTAATTAATGGAAATATGAGAAATCATGCAAATGGCAATCATGACAACCAAACATAGATTTTATTGCATTTAAGTGTACAAACTGAAATGACAAGTTAATGTAATAGTATTATGTAAATCAGCAAGATAAGTCCTCAATATTTTGTTGTTCTTCCTCAAGCTGCAATTATAGCCTTGCAACGATCTGGCATAGAGTTAATCAACTTCTGGATATCAGGTTGCCCAATTTTGTGGTACTACACCCTTACAATGCTCTCCTGCAGCTGAATCTTACTTGTCAGCTTCTTCTGAGCAATTTTAGATGACATTATGTACCAGCAATCTAGACTTGCCGGGCCAGTTCAACACTGTAATGCCAGCATTTCTGAGGTATGACTGCACCTTAATAAATGAGATTAAGGTGCAGTCATACCTCAATTTAATGATGAGAAAAACTCATCATTAAATCTAAATAGCATAAAAGTTACCAATTTTGCTGTATGGCAAGGTGCTGAGTCCTGTCGAAAAATTCAGTTTTGGACGTCTGTGTGGTGTCCCTAATAACAGGTTTCAGGCACTCCCCCAAGATAGCAGTGTAGGTTTCTGCATTCACCGTTCCATTAATAAACTTAATTTGCCCCACCCCTTTGTTCGTTATGGATCCCCAAACTGTCTGACCGGCGGGGAACTTTATAATCGGTGTTATGCAGTCAAGATGGTAAGCCTCCGATTTTCATCTTCTGACATAATGCTTCCCATCCAAGCCATGCAGGTTGAATTTCGATTCGTCAGAAAAGATGACGGTGTCAGGTGGGCAGGAGCAGTAGTGCATAGCACGCGCATCTTGATTAGACCGGGGTTCGAGCCTGTGACCACCAAATATGGAGGATGCAGAAAGGTCAGGGAATGACCACTGCATATCCCCAGTCCGGATGAAGGGTGAGGGTTGGTGTCAGGAAGGGCATCCAGCTGCAAAAAATATCACGGCAAAACAATAAAAAAACGCTGACCCCATATAATGGGAAAAGGCGAGGACAAAAAAAAAAAAAAAAAAAAGATGACGGTGTCCCATTGCTCCTTTGTCCACTAAACATGTGTTTTAGCCCAAGCAAGTCACTTCTTCCTCATTTGTTGGGTCAACAAAGGCTTCTACTTAGGCCGATAGGCATGCAGACCACATTCCGAAAGCTGTCTTTGGATAGCTCGTGCATTTGTTTCAACACCAGAGGCCATCTCAAAGACCAGTTTTAGATTAGGAGCACTAGCATAGCGATTACAAAGGCATAGCTGTTTCAAATATCAATCTTGGGAAGGTGTTGTCACTCCTCTTACAGCCTGATCCAGGTCTTCTTTTCACATCATCGGTTTCACACTTTAATTTCAGCACCCGGGATACTGTTGACTGGTGGCAGCCTATTTTATCAGCAACAGCATGCTTAGAAAACCCTTCCTGGGACAGAGCAACAGCTACACTTTTTTTTCCCTTGGTGTCACCTGAACATATGGAGCCATGCTTACACCTCCACAAAACAGGATACTAATGAGTGTGTATACCCATCCAACAGCGTATTTATAGAAACGGCTGATGCAATACCTTGCAATTGCTGTCTGATGCAATAGAAGCGTTATCTGATGCAATACCTTTCTTTGCAACAAACAAAATGACTGTAATCAAAGAATATCTTATACATTTCACTATGAATGTTACTTTTTTTTTTTTTTTTAAGGTGATGCAGTTTTTTTGTCCACCACTGTATATTGTACACATGGTCAAGTTATATTAAATTCTTGTTATATATAATAAAATCCTGTTACAAATGAACACCATTTTAGTGATAGTATTTTCAGATCCTGGCTGCCTTCCCTTATTTAATAATATTTAGATATGGATGTTTCAATAAAAAAAAGTTTTAAAAGATGTGACAAAAGAATTCAGTTTCACACTGTCTATTAAATTTTTCATACAGTAAACCCTCGCTAATCTAGTTACAGTTAATCTGGATGTCATATAATCCGAATTGAAATATGAAAATTCTGTTCACAGTTGAGTACCTTGAAAGACACGCGGGATTTAGGAAGGCAGATGAGTAACTCTCACTGCACGCTGATTGACTGTGCAGAGAGAGATGGAACATACATTACATTGGTTTGTGTGTTGTTCAATATCGTTGTTGACTGAGTCAGATGGATGCTATTGCTTACATCACTTCATTTGATGTATATAAGTACATAAGTTAACATATATACATATAAAGAAGTTCTAAAGAATAAAAAGTGAAATAACTATCATTAACTTGAAAATAGTAGTCCTGAAAAAAAAAAAAAAAAAAATTTGCTGAAGAATTTGGTATTGGCTAACAGGCTGTCAGATATTTAAAAAAAACATTTAAAACTACAATATTAAAAAAACAAAAAGAATCTATAAAGACATTTCCTTTAAAATTCAATGTGGGGAGTGATAAAGGCAGTGTATTAAATAGAGAGACATTAAAAAAAAAAAAAAAAGCCAAAAGAAGTGTTGCTAGAAGAAGCTGTATTTAAGTGGTATTCACAGCAATGATCAAGATGCATTGGTGTGCAAGGCCAAAACCACCTGATAAATGTATAAAAATACAAAAGACAATTAACAACATAAAAGCTATTATCTTTTTATAGTTTTTAAATAAAGGCTCTACAGGGATTTTGTTTTATTTATTTTCATCAGCACTACCTACAATCATTAAATTTTGCATTTATTTGTGTTCTAAGTTTTTTTTTTTTTTTTTTTGTCTTTTAGAGGTATCTTTTTCTTCACTAATCCGGATTCTCACATAATCCGGATGATCTCTCCTCCCAATTACTCTGGATTAGCGAGGCTTTACTGTATTTCTAAATGATTATGCTCAAATCCATTTGGTACAGTGTATAGCATATTTTCAACCTTTCCCCAAAGCAGATAATGAGAGATGATGCAGTCTGGTCTGTAGGATGGTGAAAACAGTGCACCACACAAATCAAAGAAAACACTGCACTCATTTTTTCAACAAAAAAAAGCCCTATAAGTAGTAATCTAATTTAACTTAATGCAATTGAATACACGTTTTTGACTGAAATAAAGTTGAATTTTCATATTAATATACAAAAAAATGCTAAATATTAAAAACAAAAATGAACACACTAGTACTATAGAGTACTGATGTGTTTATATTTAATATTTTTGATAAGTCACATTTACTGTGTACCACATTCCTGAAAGTATGGATTGCTAGAATTTTACACAATACAGTATTTTTTATAAATACAATATTCTTTCAAAACATTGATCACTGAACAAATATTTTTATTTTTTCAGTTAAATATTATGTGATTTTATTTATTTGTTATTGACATTTATTTAAAGTTAATATTTAAGTAAAATAAAGCAGACCTTGCCACTTCATATATATGAAAAGAAAAAGAATTTGTTTGAACAAATAATGGTTCTTTTAAAATAATTTTTTCAGCAATATTCAATATAATGGAATTTCAGTACAAAAAATGATACGTTACCCCTCCCCACCACCACAGCAAGTTTGTTGTAATGGGATTTTATTCTGGCAGGAAACAGAATAATAACAGCCATGAATAGATTTTCTGTTCTAAGGTTTTAGATCCAGCCTGTTAAGCAATTGTCTTTTCTGAAATCAATTTTCATTTCTTGTGAAAAATCAGCAGTTTAGTGATAATTTTAAATAAATTTTAAATAAATTTTATAAGTATGACTGAATTAATTAAAAAACAACGCTTTTCAGTGTGATTCAGATTTAGTTTACTGATGAACTCTTGGTAATATAATCCCTCAAGATAATTCCAAATATAACTAGAAACATTTCCAAATATAACTAGAGACTACATTTTTGGATTTTGCATTACTTTGGAATTTCATTTTCAAATCAAATGAGGTTATTAACAGCTAATGCCAACCAGTCTTCTATAACAGCAAAGGCAAATAAAAATAAAGACTTGTAGTAGTAGTAGTAGTATTCTTTAAATTAATTTCTTGTTTATGATGGAAAAAAATGTTATACAAGTGGATGTGAGATACTTTTTAAGCCAGGAGTGAATATTTAATTTTTTTTAGTCATACTTCAATCTAACAACAATGATGCAAAAGGAAGGTCAAAACTACATTGAAGGAATACTACAATTCTCACCAATTTCACTTTAACAAATATTTTAATTTTATTTCTTTTTAAAAAGTTAAATCAAGCAATCAGTATGGATATTTTAATAGTTGTATTATTTATTAACTTATTACACCCCCCCCTAGCATATTTTGCTCTTCTGGAGTGATGCCTGCCTTGAGCTAAATAAATAAATAGAATTATAATTTTTTTTCATGGGCATCTTATTCTTCAAAAAAAATATATTTAAAAGATGTTGATGTTAAGAATAATTTAAAATCACAAACCTTTGAAGTAGGATGTTGGTAGATGTGACTTTGCCCAAGTATAATCCTGTCAATGTATCCTGCTGCTCCTCCAGTACAGTTATAATACTGATTATTGTCATGCATGCCACCAGGTCCAAGATAGCCACTGGATTAAGGGAGTAAAAAATCCTAAATCAAACAGTAACTTCATAAACATTTCCAAAAAATAAAATGTTAAAAAGGATATTAAAAGACCAGACTAGATGTAACATATTTTCATTATGAGATTTGTGCAATTACATTCAATTCTTAATGAATTAGAAAAAAATTATCCACAAAATATGCTGAGGGAAAAAAAACAAACAAACAAACATTGGATCACAAACTGGGTTAAGCACCAAGACAACTAAGACCATGGGGAGCAGTATATTATAAGGAATTAGTATAAACTGACCATTAACATACATTGCTAACAGTCAGTTTTTGGATGATAAACAGAAACACCCAGGAGGGAAAATTATGCCGTCCTCAGTCTCAGTCATAGTGTGAAAAAGGTGTTAAAAATTCTGCTTCAACAGGAATTGAACTTAAGCATTTTTCACGTGGTGAGGAAGAATAGCAGTATATCCACTGTGCTAGCAGAAAGGTATGATCATAAATACAAATGTTTCAAGCTTGATGATCAGACTTCACTGTATTTCTTGTTAGCACCTCACAGAAGCAGCCAAAAAAGAGAAATGGCTGTTAATTATTTAAAAAAAAAACCTCTTAGGAATTTCTAATATGTGGATGTTTAAAAAGTATGGTCATCTAGGCTTAGTACCTCCTTTTAATATGCACTTAGCCAAATTAAGTAACCACGCTTTTGGCATCAGTGTAAATACTGTTACATAATACATATGGGGACCATGCTGTCTCTTAATCAATTCTTCATATCAAACTCTCAATCATATTTTTGTATACAAGTTCTATCAGATTGTGGCAAAAAGAATGTTTAATTGATTACGAAGAGTGGAATCTTGGAAGGTTCTAGTTTAAATATGCATGCTTCAGAGCCCCCAAAACAGACACCATGTAGTATACTGGCTCACATATTTAGAGATCATTACTTTCGCACCTCCCACCATTTTAATAAGCTTTTCTCAAATGGACTGCTGAAACAGGTAAACAGAAATTGCTCAACAGCAGTGATCTGTGGAGAATTCATTTATGAAATTCACATACAGTACGATCACTGTACAGAGAACAACTAGAACATAATGAAAGGTTGAAATGCAATATTAACAAAGCATACTTTCAACATATAATTACACTGGTTAACGAATATTAATTTTTTTTATAGCATGTAACGGCATCTTTTGAGCATGTGAACACCAAATTTTAATTTTTTACATGCCAGTCTACTGGAAAGCTGCATTGAGTGAGCACTCATTGCAGCTTATTCTAATTTTTCTTTTTTATCTGTACTTAAAATGGAAAATTTGAAATTTTATCCAACAAAAACATCCCCAACATGTCACACCTCCTCATCGCCATTAGCATGGGTCAGCACAACATAACTCTTGGCTATTCCCAAAATTAAAACAGGATATGAAAGGAAAAATGATATGAGTGAACTCAAGAAATATGATGAAACATGACAGACCACCTAAAAGTAGTTACCAAAGAAAACAAATGTCAGGCAAGATAGAACAAGTGTGTGGTTGCAAAAGATTATATTCAAGAATATCAATAATATAAACATATATTGTTGAAAAAAAATTAATTTCTTACTATATTCACTAAATTTTCTGATCAAATCTTGTAAATGTTCATTAATATATTAATAAATTAATATATATATATATAAAAAATATATCATATTCTTACAGTCTTACATTATGGTGGTATGAAGTAGTGCATGCAAAAGTAAAATGAGAGTGGGGTAGGCTCCTGACCAGAAGATAGTGAAGAGTATGACAAGAGCCTCTATGCAGATGGAATTTTTTTTTTTTTTTTTTTAATGTGAACCCCAAACAAGAGAGGTATTAGAACCTATAGTACTTAGTACCATGCTTGGGTTGGAGGTTGAGAAGAAGAAAGAAGATATTTGTTGACATTGGATTTGAACTTCTGTAGACTGTAATTTTCAAGAAATACGTATGAAGGAAGGTTGTTCCAGAAAACGGCAGTTGAATAAATAAACGAGGAAAATGAAAAGTTGGTTCTGTGAGTTTCAAGTTGGCCAGTAAATGGATGCTGGCTGGTGGCTGCAGGTGTTCAGACTGTTTTGAAAGAGAGAGCGGGAATTAAAGAAGCCAATTCAGAAGAACAGTGCCTATGGAAGTATCTATAGAAGAGGCATGCAGCAGAAACAGTATGTCTATGAGACAGCGAGTGGAGAGACTCTGTTAGAGATGAATCATTAATTAACCTAACTGCCCTCTTCTGAATGGAATCGAGAAGCCTGAGAGAGGTTTTGGGGGCACCACTCCAGATGTGGGAACAATATTCCATGGCAGGCGGATTTACAATTTATACAGAGTGAGCAGCTGTTTGGAAGAAAAGTAATGCCGAGAGTGAAAGAGAAAACCTAGTTTTTTTAGATGCAGAGGAAGCAATATTTGTAATGTGCTTGTGCCAAGAGAGATTAGAAGTCAGGGTAATCCCCAAAAGAGATATATCATTTTGCCTAAAAATCGGAGTGTCACTAAAGATAAGCATAGGAGCAGAAGAATCCTTTTTGCGAGATATAAGACAAGACTAAGTTTTAGAAGGGTTGAAATCAACTAAGTTGTCTTTACCCCACTGGAGAATTACCTGAAGATCAGCATTTAAGGAATTGGTAGCAAATTTTCGAGAAGTTGAAGCTGATTGAGCAGGGCAAGGTTTCTCAAAATGTAAAGTAGAATGCAATGTGCTATCATCGGAAAAACTATGGATAGGATTTCCAGTCAATGGAAGAAGGTCATTAATATACAAGAGGAAAAGATTGGGGCAAAGAACTGAACCTTGGGGGCCACCGACGTTAGTGGAGAAGTTAGAAGACAGAGAGCCATCTACCATCACCCTCAGTGAGCGATCAGAGAGAAAACTGGATAACCAATTACTAAAAACAGTTGGCAAACCATAAGATGGAAGCTTGTTTAGAAGACCTTTATGCCAAACACGATCAAAACCCTTTAAGATGTCAAGAGCAACTACTTGTGTTTCATCGAACCTTTCCATTGAATTAGTCCATAAATGGGTAACATAAGCAGAACATCACCAGTGGATTGACCTGGTGGAATCCATACTGGTGATCGTTGACCAGACGGAAGGTTTCTAGGTAGTTTAAGAGTTGGCGGTTAATTGATTTCTCCATTACTTTAGAAAGAGCAGAAGTAATTGCAATGGGACGATAATTAGATGGGAGGGATTTGTCACCCTTTTTAGGAACTGGCTGGATATGAGCAAATTTCCAAGCAGAAGGAAAAACACCTTTGGAATAAGAAAGTGAAAAAAGCGGCAAAGAATAGGAGTAAGTTCAGGAGCACAGGTTTTGAGAACAAGTGGAGAAATACCATTAGGACCTGGAGCTTTCTTAGCATCAAGATTCGTCAAAATCCTTTTGACATCCTTTTGACAGAAGACCACAGGAGGCATTGAATGGAGCTTGTTGGGAATGGTGGGAGGTGTTTTACCAAGATCATTAATGCATGAGTTGGAAGAAAAATGGGATGCTAGCAGGGCAGCTTTATCCTTGGCTGAAGTGACAACAGAACCATCTGGTTTGGACAGAGGTGGGAGCAGAGATGGGCAAAAGTTGCGGCCAATAGCTTTGGCAAGAGACCAGAATGCTCGGCTACCATTAGGGCAAGAAGCAAGTTTTCTACTCTTAGCCTGTTCAAACTCTAGTTTGGACTGATTTATAACTGCTTTACAATTGTTGCAAGCTTTGGTGTAGGTAGAAAATGAAACTGAAGAATTAGAAACAAGCCAATTATGATATGCAACATTCTTCTCTTGAAAAGCTTTAGCACATTTATTGGAAAACCAAGGTTTAGATAAAGGACGAGATTTTAAAGTGGAGTGTGGGATAAAGGATTCCATTCCTGCAAGAATAATTTCACTGACACGATCTGAGCAAACGTTGACATCAGAAGTTTTGAAACAGTAATCTGACCAAGGAAAAGAAGAAAAGAAATCTCGCAGGTCATCCCATTTTGCATTCTTGTAATGCCAAAAAACACGAGGTTGGGAATAGCCATGAGATAAAGGCTCCATTGGAGAAGAGACAATCACCAAGTTGTGATCTGAAGTGCCTAAAGGACCTCTCACTTTGACCGTGTACTTAGAAGGGTTGTTTGTGAGAAAAAGATCTAGCGTGTTGGCTGTATGATTAGGATTGTCTGGTAGTCTTGTAGGTAAATGAACAGTCTGTGCAAGGTCATTAGTAATTGCAAAAGCCTCAGCATCTTGACCAGCTGGGTCGGTGTGACTAGAAAATGGAAGCCAGCTGGAGTTGTGAACATTAAAATCACCAAGGAAAATTACCTCACTGTTAGGAAAGTTGGACTGGAGAAAGTCAAGTTGCAAAGAGAAGTCAAAGAGCTCCAAGTGATTTGTGGAGTTGGGAGAACGGTAGAGACAACAGATGAATTTGACACAATGAGGTAGAGAGATTTTAAGCCAGAGAAGATCAAAGAGAGGAGATTCCAAATTGCCAAGTCTCTGACAGGGAATATCAGAACGGACATATGCACAAGTACCACCTTTGAGGCGAAAGGAATCATACGGCGAATAATTTGGGCATCTGAGATGAGCAGTAGTTGAATCAACCGATAACTGAGATTCTGTCAGAAAAAGTACATGGGGTTTGGCAGACTGCAAGTGGAAATGGACATCGTTGAGATTAGAACTGAGACCACGTATATTTGTGAAATGAATTAGGAAGTCCTTGGGAGGTTTAGATCTTTTCGCAGATAAGCTTGCTCTATTAGTTCAACAATTCATGGTGTATTCAATAGTAAGAAAAAGTGGGTGCGACATGCTGTATGAAGTAATGAAATTTTTGGATATGGCGTACACATGGTAATATACCCAGGTCCTTGACATAACGTGGCCTCGACAATGCTCCACGCATACACACTACTCGGACTCCCTCCTCACTATCTGGCAAAGTAGAGGCAAGATTATACACTAGCTGATCCTGAAGCCTCCTAGAGAGTTACCAATAGGTTCGGTCTAGTGTACTAACTAGTGGTCGGCCTGCGAACACCATTTTAGAGCTGTACCCTCGAAATGTAAGGAATATTGGATCTTGCCAGGATGTTCATCATAACCTCAAAAGTCATCAATCATACTGCATGATGGAAGAGGTAGGGAAGGGTTGAAGGGAATTGGTGAGTAAATGTGAATGTCTCATTATTATGGGCAATTTCAGTTTGTCTCTTATTTATTAGAGTAAGTGAGAGGGAAACTCAGCATGGGGAACAAAATTTTTAATACACTACACAATTATTATTTACATCAGCATAGAGAAAATACTAGAGGGAAAGAATGTTCTAGACCTGGGCATTACACATGAACCAGGTGATATAATAGGGGTCTCAGTATAGGACCCATTAGCAGGAAGTGATCACATGGCACATGGAAGATGAAGAAGGAAGCTGCAGTTGTTAAAGGCAGAGGCATAGAGTTTAATTTCAGGAATGGGGAAGACTGCTTAAGGTGCTACATGGCCTCTATGAACTGGGCAGAAGACAGCATGGGGAGGGTTAATACATTAGAATTATGGAGTATCTTTAAAGCAATAGTTATAGAAGCCAAGAATGCATATATACAGCACAGGGGAGGATGTTGAGATGGACAAATACAGAGCTGGCCAGCCTAACTGAGTAGAAAAAGATTGCATGGGATAGGTATAGAACAATAAAAATGTGCTCAAGTTCTATGATAACTTCAAGTTGATCTGTAACAGTACCATAGAAAAGGTGAGGTTGGCAAAGGCTGAGTACAAGAAATCATCTAAGAGAGCAAAGAAAGGTAGGAACAAGGAATTTTTCATGTGTGGGAATAAAAAGAACTAAATGGGTTGGATCAGATCAGGCCCCTGCATAATGAGTGTGGAAAAGTCTTAGATAACCCAACTGCTGTTGCTGACGAAGTGAACAGATACTTCACATTGATCTTTACAGATGAAAGACCCTTCATAGAGTGAAGAGGCTGTGCAGGTGAAGCTGAGCAATATAAAATGAAAAGATACAGATGACTGTTTATTAGAAATCCTTGAGCCGAAAGGAAAGTAAGAATCCAGAAGTCAATCACATACACCAAGTAAGACTGAAGAAGGACCAAGTAAGACTGAAGAAGGACCAAGTAAGACTGAAGACTAATGCCTTCATAAGGTTAATTATGAAGGCATTACTGGATTTGAGAGAGAGAGAGAGAGAGAGAGAGAAGATTCCTGTGTATTAGAGAAATGCCAGAGTATCACCAATACATAAATTTGGTTTAGTTCTAGGACTAACGAGCTAATACATAAAGAGGAACAATACATAAATGTGATTCTAGGAGTGAAGAGTGCAACTATAGATGTTAGTCTGACTTCAGTGGTAGGGAAAATCATGGAGGCAATGATAAAGAGAGCAACACAGGAATATTTAGATAGAAATGTAATTCTGAAAGCCACATGGTATAGTTTTGTCAAGGGTAAAATCATATTTATCTAACCTGATTAGGGAAAGTAAGAATCCTGGAAGTCAATCAGGGTCAATTTTGATAGTTACTCATGAGCTGGATGTATAAAATAATTTAAACACTGTTTATTTTGAATTAAGCAAAGCATTTGATGCACTCCAAAAAGCTGGAATGTGTTGAAATTGCAGGTAAGTTTCTGATTGTGATGGATCACAGGGTGGCTGTAGGGCAATTGTGATTAATGCTTACTTTTCAGATTAGTCCAGTCAAATGATCAGTTTTGGTACCATCGTTATTTCTGATTTTCAAAAATAACACTGATGAATAAAAAGGACATGTCAAAATTTTCATATGATGTAGACTCACAGAATTGTTAATGATCAGCATCAAGCGGTGCTTCTTCAGGATGACTATGATAGGCTTCAAGTATGATCAAAAAGTGGCAGCCATGTTTTAATACAGCAAAATAAAAGGTCAATAGCAACCCAAAAATAACTTATACCTTTGGTGGGGTTGAATTAAAAGCAGAAGATGAAGGAAGGGATTTGGAGGTTCTACAGTCAGACTTCAAGTTCTCTATGGGCCTTCCATGTTGCCTATCCAGTGTAGATAGATGGCAAGGAAAGCCCATGGTGTACTGTCAATGTTTTATTGAGCTTTTGTTTGTAGAGATAGGGAAGTCATAATTCCATGTATAAATAAGGCAATTGTAATACTGCATCCAAGTATGTAATCCACACTTGGAGTGAATGTAGGTTCCCTCCTACATTCACTCCAATCCTCTGTTTTGCTCAAGTTCACAAGCAATGCTTATTTTCTAACATTGTTATAACAATGTTTTTGCATTTTTTCAATTTTCAAAACTGTGATGTGCTGTGAAATTTGTGCCCTGATTTGCAAGTAACATAACAGAATTCATTTTAAAAAGTTTATTTCTCTTTACATTACCAAAACTTGCTGACCAGTCTTATTTTATCAATTCTGTCTCTACAAGGTTAAGCATTAATTATTTCTCCTTTTGGAAAGCATAATTTTAAAAACACTGTAGCTTAATTTTCTTCCCTTTCATTTGATGACCATTAACTTTTTTTTTTTTTTTGTACTGGCTTACAAATTAACACATTGAACTGAATTTTAAAATAAAATTAAAATGAATATAACAACAGCATGAAAGCTATTAGCTATTTGACACTTTTTCCCACATTTAAATGTTATAACAGGGTAGTAAAAATGTTAAATAATGTTATTTTGAAGTTAGAATATTTATAGAAAGAGTAACACAAATCATAGATGTATTAAACATATAACACAACACTAAATATATAAACAAAAATGAACACTTTGAGAGTGTGGAGATAATTCCATTTCCATATGATGATGTCATTGCATTCAATCAAGGCAAAAGCATGTTTATGTTTACTATAAATTAATCAAATGTAATTTTAAATCTGTTGAAATGCTTTAATGTTAAAATTTGGAAGTTCTTCATGGTCATTTTTTCCCTTCCATACTTCAGAAAAGTACTGGGAATTTCACTCCTTCTACAGCAATGATGTAATTTCAAATGAATAGCTCAACAACTGACAGCAGATTGAAATGAGGTGAAGTTTTCTGGTAGACATTTCAACTTTCATTCTTGGGAGTAATAAAAGAAACTGCAGTTCATTTATTTGTACAGCTTGCAATTATAGGTTTTGTGTATCCAAGATTTCCAGCTTTGAGCGCACATTAGTAATTGCTTATTTTTGTTTGATGTGATAATTTGTCACCTTTACTGAAAGTTTCCAACAAATACACATTATAACTTTGATGTCTGATACTGTCTGATAATTTTATTAGCATAAAAATTTCAATGTATAAATTCTAATATTCTTTGTGGGATAATATGCTAACTATATTACTTTGCACAATCACATAACCAAACTTCACTATTTTCAAAATCATAATGTTACCCCTTTAGAAGCTGCCACACACACGCACTTATGAAAGCGCCCCAAAAACGAAAGGTATTAGAGCCTATAATACTTAGTACTGTGCATGGGTTTTAGGTTGAGAAGACAGAAAATACCTGTTAACATTAGACTTTAATTTCTTTAGACTGTAATATTAATATTTAGTATTAATTTTAATCGTAACATTTTTGATCTACTTAGTAGAGCCTAATGTCATGTCCTTTAAAACATTAATTCAAGTTGCCTTAGTATGTTTTATAAGGTTTGATCCTAAGCAATATCACAGCTTTCAAATTCCAGGTTCCACATTAAATATTAAATGCAGAGAAAGAATACAAAATATTAAATATAAAACTTCCAATGAAAAATGTTATTTGCATATTAAGATTACAAATGATACATACTGACATACTTACCTTGGACAACCTGGTGCTGAAAGTAGAAAGGTAAGAACTAGATGGGTTGCGAGAATACTAAGCATAATCAGCCACTCAGCCCAATATAAAACAATGTCTCTTACAGAAGCCCATATAACATCCTGAAAAGTAAATAAAAAATAAGCAAGGTTTAAAAATGACAACTGATAATAAAGAAACAGATAAAAAAAAAAATTAACATACTGAATTTTAAAAAATTCAAAACAGCTCCTCTTAAGCCTGAGTGTTCTTTATCATCATGGCAGTCCTGTCGTCATTTTTTTTTTTTTTGTTAATTTCATCCATTCAAATTTTAGTTCATTTGATTTCAAATGAACCCGAGTTATGATTTATTTTAATTTTGTTTTATTTTTAATGTTTCATATTTGCGTTATATTTAGGCTTGATGATTGCCCCTCGATGATAGTGAAATTTGCGTTGGTATTTTTATTCTCTTTGTTTTAGGTTTTAGAGGGGGCTATTATATTTAAGAATGTTTATAGTTTATCAGTCCTTCCTTCTCAGACATACAGAAACAACAGCCGTCATTTGCTTTCTATAAGCAGGCCATGACTGAAGCATATCATTTGAAATTCACAGTAACAAGAGTTTGATACTGTTGCACAAGGAAGACTGCTGCACAAATTCGAGCAGTGTGGCATTGGAGGCAAATTGCTGCTATGGATAAAGGGGTGGTTGAGGGGGAGAAGACAGAGAGTGGTAATCAATGGACACTGCTCATTGTGGACTAATGTTATTAGTGGAGTCTCTCGGGGTTCAGTATTGTTTTCTGTATTTATAAATAATATTGATGATGGTATATCAAGCTTAATGTCCAACTTTACAGACAATACAAAGGTTGGCAGGGTTGTTAAGGACACTACTGACGCTATGCTGCTGCAACAGGATCTGGAAAGGTTGAGCAGATGGGCTGAGAGGTGGCAAATGAAGTTTAACATTGACAAATGTAAAGTATGACATATGGGAAACAGCAACCCCAGAGCAACATATCAACTCTGTGGTACTACACTGACCATGGTAGAGAATGAAAAGGACTTGGGGGTAATTGTGCAGGCAGATTTGAAGTTCTCTGAGCAGTGCAGACAGGCTGCAAGAGTAGCTCATGGTGTCTTGTCAATGATATACAGGAATTTTCTAGCAGGGATAAGGAGGTGATTATTCCCTTGTATAAGGCAATGGTCAGGCCACACCTTGAGTACTGTATACAGGTCTGGAGGCCTCATTTCAAGAAGGATGTAGAGCTGCTGGAACGAGTACAGAGAAGGGCAACAAGATTAGTGAATGGAACAAAGGGTTGCTCTTATGAAGAAAGGCTTAAGTTTTGCAAATTACAGTGTCTGGAGACTAGGCACCGGCGAGGTGATCTGATAGAGGTGTACAGAGCCTTGAATGGTTTGAGCATGCTCAATGCCGATGGGATTCTTCCTCTTGCTCAGAATAATCACCTGAGAGGGCATAAATTTAAATTGAGGAAAGACAGATGTAGGATAGATGTGCAGAAATTTGCCTTTAGCCAGCAGGTAGTTGGTTGGTGGAACAGACTTCCATCCCTTGTTGTGGAAGTTGATAGCCTAAATAAATTTAAGGCTCAGCTGGACAAGTATTTTGAATGAATGAGGGGTGAAGTGGAAGGTTTTTATTTTTATTTTTATTTTTTTTTTGGCTGATGCTGCAGAAGCTTGCTTTCTTGCATCATATGCCTCTACTAATGCTAACTGTGTCATCCTAACGAGTCGTTACTATGTTTTTTTCAAAAAACTTTCTTTCCTTTATGTTATTTTCCTTCTTGGAGCATGTGTTGACATTTGCTTTAGGATTTCTGCATGTGTATTCAGTCTTGCTTCATTACACTGCCTTCATAAGATTTTATATTATTGTAATTATCGTCCTCACTGGATAATTTATTCTATTTTTATTTTGTAGTGTTAAATTAATCATTCTCTTTCATATTTGTTTAGTTCTGTTTAATTACTTACAGCTTGGATACAGATAATGGTAGCACATCACAATCATAACCTGTGCCAGTTAAGGGTAAAATTCCCATATGGCCGCAGTTTCCAAACTGTGCGCCGCTGTGGTCCAGGGTGCTGCAGCAAACTCATAGGGGCACCCCGCAGGATATTTTAAATTTTCGAGGGAAACAACAATACTAGACATCTGTCTCGTATTGTTGTTTCCTCGAGGTAGTTCACAGTTTCAACATTATTTATTAAGTTGTTTGGACCTAACTACTTAATAAACAAAACTGTTAGGTATTTCTTTTGGCCTAGGGGCACTGTGAAAAAATTACTGAGACACTAAGGGTGCAGTGAGCCAAGAAAGTTTGGGAATCTCTGCCATATGGCAAAAAATAGTGATTAGTTTGAGAATATATTTTTTTTTTACAGCAAATAATTCTGTTTTTGGTAACATTATGGCAAAAATAGTTCATTAATAATTACTCATATTTGTATAAAGAAACTTACATCATGAGAATCTTGTGCTTGTGCAAAAAACATATGCACTGAGGATACAACAAAATAAGATATTGCAAATCTTTGAAGTACACCAGGTATTCGGATAGCTTCAAGAGAATATGCTACAAAATGTAATTTCAAAACCATATAAGTATGCCACTCAAAACAATATAAAATATATTTTTAAAATAAAATAAAAAAAAATAAAGAGTTTTGCATTTTAGCATATACACTGGTATGCAAAATTTAAGGACCAGTCAGGTTTTCACCTGTAGCTTCTCATAGGAGTGACCTGGATATGGGTAAAGCATACCAAAGGAACCTCGCGAGGTACAGAAATGATGAAGGAAACAACACCGACGCAACAACGGATACAAAACGGTACAGAGGGACTTTATTCAAAAGTGGCAACATAGCACTGGCTGCCATGATACAGATGCATCACTGCCAAAGATGGAACAAAGGGAAGAGGTGGTCCTCAGTAGGAGATATGGCCACCCCTAATGTCGATGCAGGCTTTGCACCACTTGTCCATACTTATAACAATGTTGTTGATAAGTTTTTGCGGTAACATTGTCCATTCCTCTGTCAGTGCCATCTTAAGCTGGTGAACATTTTTTGGTGGGTGTGGGCGTGCCGCTAGGCATCTCCCCAGAGTGTCCCATATGTGTTTGATGGGATTTAGGTCGGGAGAAACGGGCACGCCAATCCATACGAACAGTATCCTCACTTTCCAAAAGCATATCAACAGCTGCAGTGCAATGGGGTGTCGCATTATCATCCATAAACACAAACTCAGGGCCAATGACACCTCGGAACAGATGCACATGGGGAAGGATTACCTCAGTACAGTAGCGTGCACCAGTTACAGTACCGCCTTCCAATATCTGGAGTCATGTTATGTCCATCCAAGATAACGCCTCCCCAGACAAGAACACCTCGACTGCCATATCGATCACTTTCAGTGATTTGCGGGGTGATACCATGTGCCAACCTCTCACCAGATTAGAATCGCTACTGAGACTGAATCTGCTCTCATCAGTAAAGAGTACCTTAAGTAAAGATTTTGTGGCTGTTTACTTTTAGAAATAGTGCTGGTCCTTAAGTTTTGCACACCAGTGTATATTAATATAACATATGGAATTTGAATCTACAAGTGATACCTATTGAGGCACAAAGAAAGTAAATGGATTTATCACATTATCATTGCATGTAAATAGTTAATTTCAGCTTATCATTATTATTCTGTTTCATTTAGGTTCATTGGTATTTTTCTGGTTTTATAGATCTAATTCTTCCACTTAAAGTGTTCCAACTAAAATTATTTTATGTATACTTGTATATATACGTGGCAATTTTAAAAATACCTTGTTTTAAAAAGGTATGTTGGATTACTATTGGGACATAATATCTGTAAATACTATTAACATATTCACTGCTTCTTGAATGCAAATATGCAGCTTTGGATTTTAATCCACTTGGAAGGAAAATTGCCCTACTTTTTCAAAAACCTTTTCTTCCAATTTGACAGAAGAAAAACCAAATATTTTTGTCAAGCAACCTTCACAGGGGACTGATTAATTCAGTCATAGTGAGAAGAAAGCCCAAAAATGTTTCTGCCCTTTTCAATTCAGATTGACTCAATCCCATGGTTTACAATCCTGGGTCAAAATGGTCAATGGAAAACCCAGCAGCAAAAATTTTCATGCCTGCATACTATAAATACAACTTTTATGCTATTCACTTTACACATATTCAAATCTCAATATAGGCACCAGCACTGGCCACTCAATTTCACCATTACACTTTCCACTGAATTGAAAGAACAACCAGTGGAACACTGTCAATCACATCCTTCCAGTTCATCAACAGTTATTGGTGTGTTCTTGTTAACTTTTTACTTTGGCCTAATCCCAAAATAAAAAATCCATCAAGACCAAATCAGGCTCTTTGCAGGCCACCCTGCTTACCAATGTCTAATCATTTCTACACTGAGACAAAACAAGAGCCACTTTATCTGTATAATGGAAAATTAATGAAGGCACTGGTTAAAGAAGCACTGCAGGATCATCTAGACAAGACTTCAGTTATAGCTAGGACACAGCATGGTTTTGTTAAGGGTAAGTCTTGCCTGACCAATTTGATTGGATACTATGATGCAGTCACAAAAGAACTGGATGCAGGGAATAACTTTGATATTATATACTTGGATCTTAGAAAGGCTTTTGATACTGTTGCACATGGAAGACTGCTGCACAAATTGGAGCAGTGTGGCATTGGAGGCAAATTGCTGCTATGGATAAAGGGGTGGTTGAGGGGGAGAAGACAGAGAGTGGTAATCAATGGGCACTGCTCATCGTGGACTAATGTTATTAGTGGAGTCCCTCAGGGTTCAGTGTTGGGTCCTTTATTGTTTTCTGTATTTATAAATGATATTGATGATGGTATATCAGGCTTAATGTCCAAGTTTGCAGACGATACAAAGGTTGGCAGGGTTGTCAAGGACACTACTGACACTATGCTGCTGCAACAGGATTTGGAAAGGTTGAGCAGATGGGCTTCGAGGTGGCAAATGAAGTTTAACATTGACAAATGTAAAGTACTACATATGGGAAACAGCAACCCCAGAGCAACGTATCAACTGTGTGGTACTACACTCACAGTGGTAGAGAGCGAAAGGGACCTGGGGGTGGTTGTGCAGGCAGATATGAAGTTCTCTGAGCAGTGCAGACGGGCTGCAAGAGTAGCTCATGGTGTATTGTCAATGATATATAGGAATTTTTCTAGCAGGGATAAGGAGGTGATTATTCCCTTATATAAGGCAATGGTCAGGCCACACCTAGAGTACTGTATACAGGCCTGGAGGCCTCATTTCAAGAAGGATGTAGAGCTGCTGGAACGAGTACAGAGAAGGGCAACTAGATTGGTGAATGGGACAAAGGGGTGCTCTTACAAAGAAAGGCTTAAGTTTTGCGAATTACAGTGTCTGGAAACTAGGCACCAGCGAGGTGATCTGATAGAGGTGTACAAAGCCTTGAATGGTTTGAGCATGCTCAATGCTGATGGGATTCTTCCTCTTGCTCAGAATAATCACCTGAGAGGGCATAAATTCAAATTGAGGAAAGACAGATGTAGGATAGATGTGCGGAAATTTGCCTTTAGCCAGCGGGTGGTTGGTAGGTGGAACAGACTTCCATCCCTTGTCGTGGAAGTTGATAGCCTAAATAAGTTTAAGGCTCAGCTGGACAGGTATTTCGAACGAACAGAGGGGTGAAGTGGAAGTGGTTATTTTTATTTATTTATGTTACTTTTTTTTTTTTTTTTTTTTTTGGCTGATGCTGCATAAGCTTGCTTTCTTGCATCAAATGCCTCTACTAATGCTAATGCTAAAAAAAAAAAAAAATTCCCTGACCTTTCTGCATCCTCCGTATTTCATGGTTACAGGCTCGAACCCCGGTTTTATCAAGAAGCATGTGCTACTCATTGCTGCTTCTGCTCACCTGGCTACAGACATGCCTCTTCTGTTAGTAATGGTGGGTGTTTTGGGACAAAGATGAGGTCTTGCTTGTGGACTTATTGCAGTGTGGCACCACAATCAATTCAGATCGATATGTGGAAATGTTGAAAAAGTTGAAAGCCTGCAATCCATAGAGTTTGACCGGACAAAAACCTTAATGAGGTTCTTCTCCATAACAATGCACAAATCCACACCAGTCTGCGCACGATGAAGGCCACTGCAAAACTGGGGTGCACTGTTCTTCCTCACCCCCTCTAATAGTCCGAATCTTGCACCCTCTAACAATCACCTCTTCGGCCTGCTGAAGAATGCACTCCGTGTATCCTTCAGTGGGCCGAAGAGCATTTTGCAGATAACGACCAACTCAAGCACAGTGTTCGTGAAGCCCTCTAGAGCAAGAATGAGGACTTTTACAGGATTGTAATACAGCATCTGACTCAGAGATGGTGAAAGCACCAAGAAAAATTATGGTGACTTTGTGGACAAAACAGCGTGTTTATTAATGATTGAGGATTAATTGATGTAAAAGGCATAGAGCGGTAGGAATTAAATTTTCTGAGGAAAAAAATAGGAGGCATTAATTTCATACCGCTCCTCATATTATTCATTAATTTATTCTTGTTCTGTAAGTTATATTTACACTTGCATTTTAATAAGTTGCTTTGCACCATCTTTGTTGTCTCCATAGTCCTTTGAGAGAATTATTTTTCAAATTTTAGTTCACTTCAGTTAACCTTACTCATTCTGAGCTTAGTAATCATATTCAGTCTATATAAATTTTATATCCATTCACAGTTTACATTCTATTTAATCTTATGCAGCAGTTCTTGGTTTGTGTTTTTGCTATGATATCTTTCCTTTTTTGTAGTAGTTTTTCAGTGTAAAATCTGCACCATTCAAACAAGTTATACAAGTTCTTGGTTGTCTGGCTTTTGAAATACTACTTGTCAGTTATGGGATCTGATAGCTATGTATATATTAAGTGCAATAGCATCATTAATACACAGCCATTTCTGAATAAACAGAATATTTATAAGACAGCATCGTTTTAAGTTATATCTCATATTGTGAATACATTCACAACGAGTTGCCATGATATTGCACTACTCTGAATAAGTAATGCTTCACCTATGGAGAAGACTAATGTTACTTATTCTCAGATAGGTACCACCACCCAGATGGCACCGTTTCAGGGCTATTTGGCCCTTCTTCGGTCGGTGGGTAGGTACCCAAGTGATGCAGTGATGGTGTATGATGTATTTAGACTAAGATGTTTTATTTAGACTAACTTAAAATGATGCCGTCTTATAAATATTCTGTTTATTCAGAAATGGCTGTGTATTAATGATGCTATTGCACTCAATATATACATAGTCTAAATTTGCTCACAGCTTGAGGCTTTAGCCCTAAATGCATCAGTCTAAATACATCATACACCATCAGGCATCTCTCATATTGTGGAGTTATACTTCATAACTGTTTTGCTGTCATTGCATCACTTGGGTACCTACCTACCCACCCACCCACCAAAGAAGGGCCAAATAGCCCTGAAATGGTGCCGTCTGGGTGGTGGTACCTATCTGAGAATAAGTAACATTAGTCTTCTCCATAGGTGAAGCACTACTTATTCAAAGTAGTGCAATATCATGGCAACTCGTTGTGAAGGTATTCACAATATGAGATATAACTTAAAACGATACCATCTTATAAATATTCTGTTTATTCAGAAATGGCTGTGTATTAATGATGCTATTGCACTTAATATACGCATAGTCTAAATTTGCTCACAGCTTGAGGCTTTAGCCCTAAATGCATCTTAGGGATCTGATAGCTTATGGAAGAGAACAGATTAGTGGCCTACAAACATATTTTTCATTTTCCTTTCATATTGTTGGAAAATTTGCTTGTTAGACCTCAGCTTACTTTGATGTTTTGTTGCCCTGACATGTCTGTAGCTGGCAAAATCCTTTTTTTTTTTTTTTTTTTTTTTTTTTTCAGCCATGCTGGGCATTACTATATTTTCTAAATTAACTTTTCCACAGTATATTCTACTTACTCTTGCTATATCTGTTCCTACTGTTACAGCACATTTAGCATATAGTTCTACTTTTGAAATTTGTGATATTTTGATCTCTCTCAAATCTTCAGCCAGTCTCTTCAGTGGCTTCGAAATTTATTCCTTTAGGTTTTAAAATATTTTTTGCCCTTACCCTTTTACATTTAAAACTTTATTTTCACTGTCACTATACTTCTGTTTTACATTACTTTCCCCATTACTGTTATTGTAACGAGGAAAACTGTCCTTTCTCATAATATATTTATATTCTGGTGATACTGGTCTCTGTTGCTTTGTACGGGTCCATGTCTGCTAGGTATTCAATATTATTCCCCACAGTTTGTCTTCATGTATTATTCATTCATTTATTCTTGTTATGTAAGTTTATATATGTATAAAGCATCGTGAGAAATGATGATGAATAAAGATATTAATAGATAATGTCAAATATTAATAAAATATAATAGAATAAATTACATTAAAAAACAGTAATAGAAAAATATGGGTATTGCATTTTCAGAAGGGCACTTTCAATGCCCGTTTCCAGGCTGGTCACAATATGGCAGGCCTAGTATTAAAAAAAAAAAATATATATATATATGGTTATAGTAAGGACATAATTAAACCTGTGGAATAAGGAGAATAAACATTTAAATTAGATTATGTTTTTTTAGGCAATACTGTATCTAAAGATGGTGTTAATTTTGTCTAAACTGCCTTTCAAATATGATAAAATTTGATGGAGTTTGGTTGTTTGCTAATCTTTAATGAAGCTTCTTTAGTGCCTGAATCAGTATTATGTAATTACTGCAAATATGTCCATATCTAATGCACTGTGTAAAGATGATTTTTCTATGGATTTTATGGGGAATTAATATGCCAATGACAAAGGCATGCAATTTCAAACTCAAATGTACATGTCACTGTTCAAATAATTTAGTATTAGTAGTGGCGAATGCTGCATATTTTTGTGCAAATTCTAAATTGGAGGGTAAAAGTGTCAGAATTGTCACCAGTGTTTTTTTAATATGAGTTCTGTAAGGCAATTTTTTTATATATTTTACTGCAATTGCAACTGAACAAAATTAGACAAAATATATCACTGACAAAGCAAAATACCATTAACTTAAATCATTTTGATTTTTGAAACTGAGATGCAAAATGGTGTAAGAATAGGTTTGTGGTGGTAGAAGCAATTCTCAAGCTCATACTACATAACAATTACATAACCCTGTTTCCTTATGTAATCCAGCCCCGGTATGCATTTTTAGTAACTATATATAGTTACTAAAAATGCACAACTCGTATAAGGCATTCCATAATTTGTCAATCCCTGTGATGTAATCATAAGCTGTACATATTAAAGCCAGTACTTGTTTTAATTTTGCATGTGGGAACAAAGTAAAACGACTTTGAAAGTGAAAGGTCTTTGCTCTTTGGATCTTATTATAAGAATTTAAAAATGTTCTTGTTATATCCCAGCATAATCACCAAGTCAGAGGAGTTTACAATAAATCATGAATATGACAATCATTAATTGTATTTAGCAGTCATGAGCTTGATCCACAGTCCACTCAAAAAGCATATGCTACTGAACTCTCGCTTCTGACCATTTGATTTGATTTTTGATTTTTTTGTGGCGCAAAAACAGCAGGGTTATAGTGCGCCAGGAAAAGGTTAAAATATAAAAAGGTAAGACTGGTAACTTGTAAAAAAGCTACTTCGTCTTAAGGTGCATACAGTCATAAAATCAGTACAATGACAAAAGCAAATTGTTTATTTCATATGACTGTATACAAATTGATCGACTTTAAAAATTGAAAAACTGCTGACACATTGTCGTTGTCATTTAAAATCTGACTGAGTGTATACGGATCAGTCAGATGGGTAAAAGCAGTAAAACGAGCATTTATAAAACTGGAACAATCACATAAAATGTGTTCGACGGTTAAAACGGTGTCGCATTGCTCACACATAGGAGGGTCATCAGCCCTCAGCAAAAAGGAGTGTGTCAAATAACAGTGTCCTATGCGGAGCCGAGCAAGAACAACTTCCTCTTTGCGATCCCTGCGCAAGCTGGACCGCCAAGGATGGATCACAGGCTTAATTCGACATAGTTTGTTTGAAGTAATCAGTCGATGCCACGAATCTTGCCACTGAGATTGCAGGTTACTACGGATCACTTGCCTGTAGTCTGTATAGGGGACTAACAGGTCAAGATTATCCGTCAGGGCTGTCGATTTGGCTGCAGTGTCAGCCAAATCATTTCCTCTAATCCCGATGTGACTGGGGATCCAGCAGAAGCGGATATCGAATCCGCTTGCATCGAGGCTGTATATTATCTGCTGAATTCGGGACAGGGTTGGATGATTGGTGTGTGACATCGCTGATAAAGCCTGTAGTGCACTCATTGAATCGGCATATATAATACACCGTTGGTAACGGTGTTTTCCTATGTGATCTAGAGCTAACTCTATGGCATGCAGCTCTGCAGTGTAAATGCTGCAGTTAACAGGTATCTGCTCTGATATGGTTTTATCTGGAAAAACAGCAGCAGATCCTACATATGATTCTGACTTCGAGCCGTCTGTGTAAACTGGCAAGAAGTCAAAATGTTCTGCACGGTGTTGTGAATAGAGCTGAAAGTAGACAGAGGGCGGAGTACTAGACTTCATCGCAAGTTTGAGCGAGAAGTCACATGCTGGGGTTTGTGCATGCCAGGGTGGAAGGGACTCCTTTGGTGATCGAGCAACCTTGTCTACCGAGATGTTAAGCTCATTGAGTAGCTCTTGAACACGAATGCCGAATGGCCGATTGGCAGTGCGTCGTGTGTTATAAAGATTTTCCCATCGTGGCTCGAAAACGGATGTCCACGTGGGGTGGTCCGGCAGGGACTTCAGCTTGAAGGCATATTGCAGAGACAACTGCATTCGCCGAAGCCACAAAGATGGTTCATTTGCTTCGGCATACAGACTTTGGACAGGCGAAGTTCTAAAAGCACCGGTAGCAATGCGGATGGCTTGATGATGGACGGGGTCAAGCCAACGAACAGCGCTATTTCTGGCAGATGCATATACCTGAGACCCATAGTCCAATTTTGAACGTACAAGTGCACGGTACAGACGTAGGAGAGTGCATCGGTCTGCACCCCAAGAGGTAGAAGAGAGAGAGCGGAGGATGTTAAGCCCTCTCGTGCACTTTGTTCGAAGCTGACGAATGTGTTGGACGAATGTCAGCTTTTTGTCAAAAATGAGTCCCAGGAATTTCGCCTCTGATACAACTGGAATGGTGCTTTGTCCAAGTCGTAATTCAGGCTCAGGGTGGAGGTTACGTTTGCGACAGAAATGTACGCAAACGGTCTTCTCCGGTGAGAACCTGAAACCATTGGCCGTGGCCCAGGAGCTAAGACGGTCAATAGCTTGTTGCAGTTGTCTCTCAATAACCCTCATATTGCATGATTGAGAAAATATGCTGAAGTCATCGACGTAGAGTGCACTGTTTATAGTTGGAGGAAGTTGTTCAGAAATAGAATTTATTTTAATGGCAAAAAGCGTAACACTTAAGACAGATCCTTGTGGTACCCCCTCGTCTTGGCAAAAAGGCCGCGAAAGGGAGGATCCTACATGAACTTGGAAATAACGAGAGGATAAAAAATTTTTAATGAAAATGGGAAGGTGACCTCTTAGACCGAGGTTGTAAAGGTCTTTTAAAATACCAAATCTCCAAGTTGTGTCGTACGCTTTTTCCATGTCAAAGAAGATGGACACCAAATGTTCTCTTTTAAGGAAAGCATCTCGGATAGATGTTTCCAGTCTAATTAAGTGGTCCAGTGTGGACCTGTTTCTTCGGAAGCCGCACTGAAAGCGGGAGAGAAGGTCGTTCGATTCTAAATACCATAACAGACGAGCATTGACCATTCTCTCCAATATTTTGCACAGACAGCTGGTCAGAGCAATAGGACGATAGTTTTTTGGACATTTAGGATCCTTTCCTGGCTTAGCAAAAGCAAGAATAGTTGCCTTGCGCCAGGTATCCGGAAAGTGCTCTTCAAGGAAGATTCTGTTGTACAGGAAGAGCAAACGGTCCATGGATTCTGATGAAAGATGTTTGATCATTTCATAATGGATGTTGTCTGGTCCAACAGCGGTAGCCTTTGTACGGGCGACTGCTGTTTTCAGCTCATGGATATTAAATGGCCCATTGTATGGGTGGGAACCCTTCGATGTGAATTTAAGGGCCTGTTTTTCAGTATTGCGCTTTGTGACCAGAAACTCTGGGGAGTAAGATGATATTGCAGAGATGTTAGAAAATGTTTCCCCAAGAGCATTGGCTATTGCAGTAGAGTCTGCAATAGTACATCCATTATAATCAAGGACCGATGAGGGATGTGCCGTGTATTTCCCCTTCATTTTCCGAATTTTATCCCAGACCACCTTAGTACTAGTGGACTGAGTAATTGATGATGTAAAACGGATCCACGATTCCTTTTGACTCTGACGGCGGATGTAACGTGCTTTGGCTCGTGCACGTTTAAAGGCTATAAGGTTGTTCGTGGTAGGATATCGGCGGAATATCCCCCACGCTTTATTTTGAGCCTTTTTTGCTACTGTGCATTGTGAATTCCACCAAGGTTTGGGAAATGGTGGAAACCGGGCAGATGTTTTTGGAACAGCATTCGCAGCTGCTTGGACAATGATTTCTGTGATGTACGTTACTGCGTCATTGATAGGCTCTTGACTGACTGTACTGAGGTCAAAAATTGCCTGATGTTGGAAGGCATTCCAGTCAGCCTGATCAAACTTCCACCGTGGTAACCTAAAAGGATGACATGGTCTCCCACTGTGTAACAAGGTTATCACAGGGAAGTGATCACTTCCGTATGGATTTTCCTCCACTTCCCAAGTGAGTGAAGGGAGTAGAGAAGGGGAGCAGATAGAGAGATCAATGGCAGAAAAAGTACGGGTAGGCATGTGGAAGAAGGTGTTTGTTCCAGTATTGAGAAGGGAAAGGTCATTGTCATTGAGCATACGCTCTATGACCCGTCCTCTTCCAGTGATGTTAGCACTACCCCACAGGGTGTTATGTCCATTAAAATCCCCAAGAAGTAAGAAAGGGGGAGGCAACTGCGTTACAAGATCATCAAGGTCTTCCTGGGAGATATCAGTCCCAGGTGGCAAATAAATAGAGCAGACCGTTAATAGAAATCCCACTGTAAGGCGAATTGCAACAGCCTCTATGCTGGTTGTAATTAGCAAAGGCTGCACTGGGGTCTGGTTGCCCACAAGGATAGCCACTCCTCCAATGAGCAGGACCATCCGCACTTCTATCCTTACGAAAGATTGTGATGTTATGCATTGTGGGATCATCATTTGCCTTTAGGTAAGTCTCCTGCAAGCAAAAGCAAACTGGCTCGTGCTTTTGCAGGAGGGCCTTGATGTCATCAGTATTTCGCCGGAATCCACGACAATTCCATTGTAGGAATTTAGCCATTATTTTGGCTTGGTGGGTCCATCAGGCGGCTTCCGAGGTGCTGAGGGCTTAATTTTGTCAGACTTGGATTTATCTTTCCTCGGGAAGTATGGACACTGTCCTGTGTCCATTTCTTCCTCCGCAAAGAGTTCCAAGACTGACTCATCATGTACCTCCTTGGTCGTGACATCCATTATTTCTTGCCCTGAAGTGGGCAGTTCACTTTTCTGTGATGTTAATTTAGTGCTCCCTGTTGTTAATGCTGGAGCGTTGGGAGGTACCGATATTGGAGTGGCAGCTGATTGCGATTTTTGGGTGGGCTTTAGTGAACTCAATAAATAGCGGGCGATGGGAGTAAAAGAGTCCCTTGGGGGAACAGTCATATCAGTTTGGGTCCCAATCGTAATTTTACCAGAAACTTTCTGGGCGTACGAAGGCTTCCCGCTATTTACTGGTTGGATGCGTTTTCTGGCCTCTGGGTAGGATATGTTCAGCTCCGTTTTTAATTTTTGAATTTCCTTTTCATCCATCCACCGCTGGCATGCTCGAGAGTATGCAGGGTGCTCTCCTTGGCAGTTAGTACAATTTGGCTTAGGAGCTATACATTCCTTGCTCTCGTGATCTTTAGCACCACATCGAGCACAGGCAGGGTTACCACGACAAGCTGTTTGTGAGTGGCCGTACTTCTGACATTTAAAACACCTCAGTGGGTTGGGAACGTAAATCCTCACTGGGCAGTTTAAGTAACCTGCCTTGACGGAACTTGGAGGCCGTGGGGTGTTGAATGTTAGGATGAGAACTCGGGTAGGGACAAGATTCCCATCCTTACGCATAGATATTCGCTTCACAGCTGTCACTCCTTGCTCTTTCAATTCAGAGCAGATCTCTTCTTCAGAAACGTGAAGAAGATCCCACTCTGATATGACACCTCGTGACGAGTTCAGAGTTTTATGAGGGGTTACGATAATGGGTATTCCCCCTAAAGATGTGGAATTCAAAATTTTTTCAGCATGCTTTGTATTTGATGCTTCGACTAAAATATCTCCAGAATGCAGCCGTTTTACCGATTTAGGTGAACCTGCCATCCCTTCTAATCCTTTCTGGATAAAGAAAGGTGACATTTTCCCAACTGACTGCTCTCCGGTGGAATGGAGAATGAGGAAAAGCGGTGTCACAGATGGCGTTTTCTCCTCAGTTCTGGCTCTTTTAGCAGAATTGGTGTCATTATCTTCTGATGATCGATTAGGTAGGGGCCTTGTTGGGGCCCCAGAAGAAGGATTTAAATTACTCATGAGAGTAAAGAAAAAATGTCTGATGCCTAAGTACCTCACCCACCACGGAGCCCTACGAGGGGGCGCCCACTCGTGAACTAGCAGGTACTGCGTACACGAATGGGACGCCGAGTTCGCTTAGAACACCATACCCACGTTACCAATAAGTCTTTATCCCGTCCCAGGACCAAAGGGAGGGAGACTTATTGGAACGCAGTTGACCCTAGCAGTATAGAACCACCCGCCGATTGATCCCAGTCGAGCCGGTCCGGGACCACCCGTCTTGTAGAAGCAGGGGCCAAAGTGGTGTATTAAGGCTGGGCCCCTCAACCACCAGGATCCCCCTTTCCGCTTCCACGGGTCGCGGCGCACGGCTGCACACGCTGGATTCCAAAGATGTAACCCTGGAACCAAGGTATGGGCGTTAGATCCCAGTGATGCTAATCTGGAAACCCAGCAGCATCACTGGGAGGTCCCCTCACCACGTACAGGTGCCCACGTCGAGGGGCGCTTCTGACCACTCAGCTAATTTATATATCTGAGAACATTAATGAGAAATGATGATGAATAAAGATTTTTTTTATTATTGTCAGTATCTATTAGTATCACTTATCTTTATTCATTATCATTGCTTACCAATGTTTTATGCAATTCTTATGTATATTTATAACTATCCCTTTCATCAAATTAACTGACTTCTTATCAAAAAAAACAGGGAACACTATTATAACCCTTTATGTATTATATTCAGCAGAATATGCTCTCTCATTTTTCACCAGCTCGAGGCTTGAAATAGTAAACAATGCCTTCACTTTTTGTTTTCTGTTTGCAGAGTATCAAGCCATTGCCATTCAATTCAACTGCATGGAAAATATTAAATATTTAGCAAGATAAATTAATTAACTAAAATAAAATTGCTATTCTGCCAATGCGCTGAATTATCTAGCCATCAGAATACTTTGTGCTCCCATAAACCATGGACACAATGCGGCTTCTTGAAAAAAATAGTATGTTCAATGGTTTATGTTCATTTTACAATAGTCTATATAAATATGCACATACATAAACACATACGATTTTGTATATCCCATGATTAACAGATGACATATTTTATTTACATTTTTGCAACACTATCAAATTAAAAAGAATGAAGAAGAAATATAAAAATCTTGGATATCGCTTAAAAATGTTTTAAAAAATTAAAATACAATATTACTTACGTCCATCAAATGTATTAAGCATGATACCAAGAGAAAACAGTATTACTGAGCGTTTTACAATTTTTCTAAATATCTTTACACGTGATATGGATTTTCGTAAGAGAGAACGCAGTGAAAGTGCCATTGATACACCCATAATCCAAATGAACCTAAAATATATGAAATTACATTAAAACAATGTTGCAAACTTGATTAAACTATAGCAACAGCATGAATGAATATTGCCAACAGCTGCTAGATTTTATCATTTGTTATTAAAAATCATAAAATATTATTTTATTATTTTTAATAACAAATGATAAAATGATTAAATTTTATTAAAAATTTAATCATTTTATCATTTTAATCTAAGATTAAAATATATGGTAAATTTTTAATCTAAGATTAAAAATTTACCATACTGATGGGTTAGATAAGTATGTTAACTTTTAATTTTATAGTATGATATTAACCCTGTGCAGCCCAACATTTTTGTACATCTGTCATAAAAAAAAAATTTTATGAGCCTCATGGAATTCTCTCTGCCTTTCAAACACATTTCAAAAAAGTATCAAATATATGATTCAAAGTCATGTTTTAGAATTCCATCAGGATGAGAGAAAATTTTTGTTGCCATTATTTTGTTTTAATGATAACTTTGATGTAAATAACCATGGAAACCTTTTGGATAACTCAATTTACGTGCTTGTTATAATTGTAAATATCTCATCCTAGCAGAACATATTTCGAATGGGTGGCATCTATGCTTCCAATGTCACCCTCATGTCAATGTTCAAATAATTTAGTATTAGTAGTGGCAAATGATGCAAGAAAGCAAACTTATATAGCAAACTAAAAAATGATGCAAGAAAGCAAACATCAACAACAAAAAAAAAAAAAAAAAAGTCACTCACACATTTCCCACATTACCTGTTTATCCCTTCTACTAATTTGTATAATTCTTCCTTAATTTGTTCAAACTACACACTTCCACAACACCAGAGGGAAGTTTGTTCCAACAATCAACTACCTTCAGGCTGAAAGAAGTTTCCGCACATCTGTCCAGCAACCATCCTTCCACAATTTAAATTTATGCCCCCCTTATGGACATTGTCTGAGAAAGTGTAAGGATGCCATCAACATTTAGCTTAAATAACTCAATCAGATCTCCTTGCAGGTTTACAGATGCAGCAGTTTGCACATTTGAAATCTTTCTTTGTAAGAGGGTGCTTCTGTGCTCCTGACTAACCTTGTTGCTCTTCTCTACACTTATTCTAAAAGATCTACCTTCTTCCTAGTATACAGTACTGAAGATGTGGCCTATCAAAACTTATTTCGGATCACAGCCTTGTATAAGGCTGTGATCCAAAAGAACTTCCCTATATACCTCGTGCAATGCAGACTAAAAACACCTGGCAGCCAATTAATTAATGAAAATAAGCAGAAATTGTAGAAATTTTTTAAAAATTCTAAATTTAATGATGACATCATAGTTTTACTATTTCTTTTTTTTTTAAGAGATGAATTCTCCATCATAAATTGATAGAGGTGGCAAGTATGCAAATTGAAAGAGTAAAAACTATTTAAAACAGCTTTAAATAAACCATATCCTACAAGGTAACTGGCCAGATGCACTTCTGGTAAATTACTATTTTGTCCCCAAATCATAATAAAAGCAAAGTTTTATCACATAGTATTTCAGCTATTTAGTTGAAAGTTGTTTAGTTTCGGCTATTTAGTATGGAGTTTAGTATTAAAAGTTAAATTTAATAGCTATATAGTCTTTATTACTGATAAAACAGCATAATATCATTTGTCAGTGATTCACATTAGTTCTGCATTGAGCTATGGTGGTTTTAATGATGGTAACTCAGACAGCACTGTTTAATCCTGTTAGTCATATGATGTTAGACATTTCATGCTGCTTTTATAATATAAATTTAAAATTCTCCAAGAGATGGCTAGTAATAACATTCAGCTAAAATAGATTTAAATTGTATGTAAATCTTACTTATTTAGTTTAACACTTTTGCTGCTGGCTTTTTGATCCAAGATTGAAAACAAAAGGATTGAGTCAATTTGGATTGGAAAGGGCAGAGGCATTTTTTGGGCTTTCTTCTCTATGACTAAATTAATCAGCCTCCAGTGAAGATTTCTTGACAAAAATATCTAGTTTTTCTTCTGTCAAATTGGAAGGAGTTAGTAGGATGGTTTCTCTCAAAGTGAATTAAAATTCCAATGCCACATATCTGAGTAAGGAAGCAGTGAACAAGTTACTTAAAATTTATTTTCAATACAGAGCTAGTGCAAGTCACTGTCAAATAATTTCAATTAAGAAAAATATATCGGTGTTAAGAGGCTCTATGCTATAAGGCTCCGATACTAAAAGGCCTCCTTGACAAAGATGAGAGCAACAGTGTAATTACAGTGATAACACTCAGACAAATAAAAATAGTGAATTATCATTAGGAAATATGTATATGGTAGCAAGAGAATACAGTGAAAAGTAGCAAATATGTTTTGTTTTCTGTCTTCTAACTCATAACAAAATTTGCCAAGTCCTACCTTCTGAACTTACTTCACAGTGACCATCAGTATAAATCAATAACTCAAAGCATTTCTGGTTGTCCTCTGTTTCATTCCACTATTCCTGTACTGATTTCTTTTCTCTTTATCATAAGATGATTATATATTAAAATAACTTAGTACACAAATGAAATTAGGCGCCTCCGTAGCCAGGTGGGCAGGTGCAGCAGTGCGTAGCACACGCTTCTTGATTAGAACAGGGTTCGAGCCCGTGACAACCAAATACGGAGGATGCGGAAAGGTCAGGGAATGACCACCGCATATCCCCGGAGCAACATGGCCTTAGTTGCTAATGCTCCTAAACCAAATAACAACAACAACAAATGAAATTGAGACCAATTTGGATGTATTACGAATGTCTGTATGCATAGTGAATGTCATAATGTAGGACCAACTAAATGTTTCTAAGAAAAATATACTAAACTCTGTGCACATGAACCAGATTTTATATTCTAAGGAATCACACTAATTACAAATGTAAATATAAAAAGCATTAGCAATTAACTCTTTAGGCACATATAAATAAAATCTTAAGATACCTTTTTTTTTTTATATATATATATATATAACCGATAATAAATATAAAATTAAAATCGAATTAAAACACATGCCAGTAGTAAAGCAAAACTGTAGAGTGAAGATTTAACATAAAAATTAAATAAACAGGAAGGGGGAAAGTAAAGGTAATAAGATAGAAACTGTAGCAGTAAGCCTCCAAATAATTTAGAAAATTCAATTAAATCCAATTAATAGTAAATCCATATTAATTTTTAAAATATAAGGCCAATTATACAGAAATTTAGCGGCACCCCCCTAGTAAGGTACCAGTTCTGAAAGACATGAAATATTGCCAAAAAGCACTAAACGAACTACTAAAATAAAACAAAGTAACAAAATAATAGACTGACCATTATGCCCCATATCAACAGAGGACCACGAGGCCAATAATGGTCATGGAATCGCTAGACAAATGCAAACCGACTGAGGGACCAAACCACCCTGCCATCCCTCAATCGAACCACAAATGCTGAGGATTTGCATAGTGGTGGTCCTTATGCAGTGAAAAATAAACTATAGAGCAGACTAGCACTCAAGAGCAGAGCCACACCACCGACATAATGTAAGCTTAACCAGCTTATATAGATAGAAAAAGGAAAATATAAAAAAATATAGATGGCAGTATAGGCACAGCTTTAGCACATCAAACCCACTACTAGCACCTGATTTACATATGTTTAATTAATGATATTAAGAAAATAAAATAAAATAAATATAAAGCTATCATTAAAGGCAGCAAAAATACACATCCTCCACATGATGCCCATTACATAACCAATAATAAATATAAAATTAAAATCAAATTAAAATACATGCCAGTAGTATGGCAAAACTGTAGAGCAAAAATTTAACATAAAAATTAAATCAACAGGGAGGGGGAAAGTAAAGGTAACAAGACAGAAACATTTGTCTAGAGATTGAAATGCAGTGATTCCATGACCATTATTGGCCTCGTGGTCCTCTGTTGATATGGGGCATAATGGTCAGTCTATTATTTTGTTACTTTGTTTTATTTTAGTAGTTTGTTTAGTCCCTTTTTGGTAATATTTCACGTCTCTCGGAACTAGTACCTTACTAGGGGGGGGGGGTGCCGATAACTTTCTATATAATTGGCCTTATATTTTTTATTTTAATAAAGATTTACTATTAATTGGATTTAATTGAATTTTCTAAATTATTTGGAGGCTTACGGCTACAGTTTCTGTCTTGTTACCTTTACTTTTCTCCTCCCTGTTGATTTAATTTTTATGTTAAATTTTCACTCTACAGTCTTGCCATACTACTGGCAAAACTGTAGGGTGAAATGTGTTTTAATTTGATTTTAATTTTATATTTATTATCAGTTATGTAATGGGCATCATGTGGAGGATGTGTATTTTTGCTGCCTCTAATGATAGCTTTATATTTATTTTCTTATTTATTTTATTTTATTTTCTTAATATCATTAATTAAACATATATATATATATATGAATACGGTGCTGTTTCTTGTATTCTGTCAATCTTGTGAACTCCTCTGACCGTTTGGTCGTCCCGGAGTATAAACAGAAAATTTATTTATTTATTTATATAAAATGACATCATTTATAGAAGAAGAGTATACTAACATACTGGGCTGGTCCTGCACAGAGTGTATCATCAGTATTGAGTCATCAGAGCATATTGATGTCAGCTATAATGTGCATATGCACGACTCACTATGGCACGATTGATCTAATTGCACAAATCTGCAGTTGGCCGCTGTGAGTTATAAAATGTGCTGCATTGCTACAGTCAGTAAGATAGCTAGAGGAGCATATCAGCAAAAGACTTAGTTACATAACACAACTTGGTCTTTTACTGATATTTTGCAATATTATGAAAACTTAATTAAATTATGTTAAAATTTTTATTTTACTATTTGGATCATACATTAATATCAAGGTAACTTACTTTTATTAATTATAATAAATTTTCATTTTAGCAAAATTTATAATAATAACAATATGAAAAATAAAAATTGTTTACAGGGGGTTCTATTATCATGAAAATAAAAAAAAATATAAAAAACTATAAAAACTAAATAACAATGACCTGGTATATTGGAACAATTAAATTTTGTTAATCTGAAACTTCTCTATATTGTCATTTCATAAGTTATAAACTTCAACATTGCTAATTCAAACTTTTATCACTAGATAAATGATTAAATATGAAATTAAATAAAAGCAACAAACCAAGGGAAAACAAGGTCAGCTACAGTCAGTCCATTCCATGTTGCATGGTGAAAAAACACATATTCACCTCCACCATAATTGACAAATATCATAATAACAATTGATATACTGAAAAAAGAAATGGTTAATTATTAGCTAATAAACAAATTACTTATCTAAAATACAAATTAAATTAAAATATTAAAATTCAAAATTTGAATTGCAAATTAAAATACAAATTACTTGTATTTTCAATTTAATTAGTAAAACTAAAAGAATATTAATTAATTCCATTACTGAAAATTTCTCCACATATAAATCTGAGTTGCATATATTGAAATTTGTATTATTATATTAACTAAAATGCACATTTCATCATATTATATTTAATTTAATTTAATTTATCAATCTTAACACGATTCTTTAAATTACAGCTTATATTGTTGTATCTATTACAGAGTATCCTCTCCTTCTTTCCTCTCTTCTGTTTTGGCCTGATAATTTGATTTCAATGTAAATTCAGAAACTAGCCTATTTCCTACTTAATTTGATAAAATTGTCTATTCTAGGTGTTGGGGATTCTGTAATCAACATCTACTGCTGCAATAAACTAGAAATAATATACAATATTCTTCATCGCCCTTATGTTGCCATGTTACGACCTTTACTTATCACATTAAAATTTAATAAATTAAGTGGTAACTTATGGAATTCATTTTTTTTTTAAGCTGACATTCTAACGTAACTGCATTGACCTCTAGGTGATTTATCTAAGATACCTCAGGCACTATTAATATTTATATTTTCTCTCTGAATTTCAATAAGCATTACTGTAATTTTGCTAAGATTTGAGACTCACATTGTATTCCTTCATTAACTCCTGGGGATAGCAAATAAACAGGATTATCTGCATTAAACAGGTAGTTTTTTTTAATTTGCTATAATTTCTATATAAATAAATACTTAATCTTTATGATCAAACAAGGCAAACAACTTTAAACAAGTAAAAGATAGAAAAGCTAACATATACAACATACCCTCTAACTGTATCCAATGAACGAAGCCTACGTGGTTTCAGATGCTTATTTCTTTCAGCTGAACTGCTGACAGTATCCTGTGAAACTGAAAATCCCTAAAATAGAAAGAAAAAAGTAAAAAGATAAAACTTGCCTTAGTATTATATTTCACTTGTGTATCAGTTGAATAAAGACAAAATTTTATATGCTTTGCATTTTTATACCACTCCATTCATCGTGCTATGTTTAATAACTGCCACAAGAACAGCAATTAATGGTTCAATATTGCACAAGATGCTGATAAAACGAACAACACACACGCACACACACAGTAACTAAAAATTTTATGATCTAACCTCCATTTCTTCATCCTCTCTACCCTTTCTTGCTTGGTCATCATATGGTTCAATTTCACAAACAGTATGCTGATATGTTTAATATTCTTTGAGGAGGCAACAATAAAAGGCCTCTGCCTTTTATTGTTGCCTCCTCAAAAATCATAGTGCTAGAAACAACAGTAATGTAATTATTACAGCAAAATGATGTACTTAACTGGCCCAATCTAATGCAAGACAGTCTCTGATCATTCAAACATTATTTTAGAGACTGTATTATCAGCTGAGTTCAGTCTTCCCATAGCTGTAGCAAGCACATTTCCAGGATGGTTAATTCTCAAACTTACTGTTATAACTGTACCACAGATGTCCAATAAGCTGTCTTAATCTGAAGCACAGCATTACATAAAAACAATTACAGCCATCACATGTACTATGTATTTTCATATTTAGTTGTTTGTTTGTTATTTGGTTTTTAGGAGCATTAGCAACTAAGGCCATATTGCTCCGGGAATATGCGGTGGTCATTCCCTGACCTTTCCGCATCCTCCGTATCTGGTGGATCACGGGCTCGAACCCCGGTCTAATCAAGAAGCTTGTGCTACGTACTGCTGCTCCTTCCCACCTGGCTATGGAGGCACCCATATTTAGTTACATGCATGGAGATCATTTATACATTCTGACACTGCCTACACTTTTGATGTTGTTATTTGGTTTTTAGGAGCATTAGCAAATAAGGCCATATTGCTCCATACAATTTTGACTGTTGTCATCTCTACTATTCAACAGGTTAAGGCTGAATTGTTTTAAGGTAAACACTGAGGCAACTAAAGTCATTATTCCACCCCCCATGGAATTTCCAAACAAACAAATATTTTTACACCTTCACCTGGTGAAGCTGTTTTCCCAGAATCCATGCCGGTTCTTGATGCCCCTAGACATGCATTATTATCCTTAAAAGGCAACCTGACTAATTCTTACCCTCAAAAGATGGAATTTTATTACAGAATTCTTCTTATTTTCGAATATTTTCAAAAACGGTATATTTCAGATCAAAAAACGAATCAAGCAGTATTCTGTATGCTTTGTTTTTTGATCTGACATACCCTGACAAAAAAAAGGCCAATACTTACTGCAGAAATGTCATAAGTGTCTTTGAAAAGCAGCCCTCGAGATGATCCATACCTGGAATAAATAAATTAACCAATCATTTTAACTGTACATTCAAAAAATACTAATAATATAAAATTAATGCCTATTAAACAGAATAAAAGTAAGCCCTAATACTTGATATATTTAGGAAATTAAAAATCCAGATGAATATACATTTCTTTTGTGATTTGTTCTAATGTATTAAACTAAAATATATAATTAACATTAAAATTACAAAACATTAAAGGAAACTAACTTTTATAATTAATTTTGCAAAATTAATTACAAATCTGTACACACAAATTATATAGTACATCACTGTTCTGACAAAAAAAAGCAATAATTGATTTTCAAAATTTTATAAAATAAGCATCACTTTCTGAATTTAGGTAACACGAAGGATGAAAAAGGGTTTTTGCATAATTATAAGTCATCTGTTATGAGAACCTGTTGTAATAGGTTTATGTGTGTTAGTTGTCATCTATGTATATTTAATGCAGATTGTTTTATTATCTTTGTTTTTCTTTGTATAAAGTAATTTTCTCATAATAAATGAGGAGAATTGATACCACAATAATAGTGTGACTTCCCCATACAATTTTTTTGTGTGTGTATGGACTATTTATATCAAAATATAACATCAGTCTATAAAATAAAAATAAAAAAAAATTAGAAAACAGGCCTTGAGTGTATATCACTATAATGTCTAGTAACAACTGACAGGCTAGTTTAAGTTGAACTTTATTAAAATAAATAAATAAATAAATACATAAATGAAGTATTAAAACAGATATAAAATAAAACAAAACAGTTAAAATACATAAAAGCGTTAAAATATATAAAAAGCAATAAAAAAGAAGCTTTTGGGGCGAGGTATCGCTCATCAGCTAGTTAGTGTATGGTACTCACAGAGAGAGAGAGAGATCACTGAATTATGACCACCCCTATGAAAACTGAATAAGACCCGCTGACCACGTGAGGTAAGAGAGTGCGCAGTTAGTCGACCTACGTAGCATAGAAAAGGTGTCAGTGGTTCAGTAGGTTGTAAAATTCCAAGCATGATGGGCTAAAGGGAGGATTTATCGGATTTTTATCGGATTTTGACATATTGTGGGTGCTTGATGAGCTGGTGCCTCGATTTTCCAAATGGTTGAACTGGTGGGATGTTCAAGAGCCGCCCTAGTTAAAGTGTACCAGGACTGGTGTCAAAATGGTCACACAACGACCCGACGGCAAAACTGCAAAGGTCAGTGAAAGGTTGATGTTAGAGGTGAGCGCCAGGTCCGACGACTCGTACAGGCGAACAGGTGCAGCACTGTTGAAGAGCTGACTACCCAATACAACATGGGCCAACCCAGAACTATATCCGGCATGACCATGAGTCGCACGCTTGCACGTATGGGCTATACCAGCAGATGACTCCTACGGCATCTTCTCCTAACCAAGGTTCATCAGTGTAAAAGATTCGCCTGGTGCAAAGGGCATGCAAGTTGGACGTTAGAAGACTGGAAGGTGTGCTGGTCAGATGAGTTACATTATTTACTGCACACCGTGGATGGTCATATACGGATTTGGCATCAACATGAGGCTCTTGATCCAACATGCTTGGTATCAAAAGTCCAGGTCGGTGGAGGCAGTTGTATGGTATGGGGCATGTTTCACAGGCAGGAACTTGGACCCATGGTGCATGTGGAACAACGTATCAATGGTCTCCACTATCGTCAACTGCTTGCTGACTGTGCACACCCCACTATGTTACACTTTTTCCCGAATGGCGATGGTGTCTTCCAAGATGACAATACGCCGAGCCATCAGACACTCGTGCAGGAATGGTTTGAGGAACACAGTGCTGACTTCCAGCATATCAATTGCCCTCCGAACTCCCCCGATATCAATTCCAAAGAGCACTTGTGGGACATTATGGAAAGGCATATCAGGCATCTGGCATCACCTCTATACCTGCATTGCTGACCGCATTACACACAGCTTTGTGGGCCATACCTCCCGAACACTTCTGATATTTTGTCGAATCAATGCCAAGTCGGATAGCTGCTGTAGTGAGGGCAAAAGGAGAACCTACAAAGTATTAGGTAAGTGGTCATAATTCAATGATCACTCAGTGTGTGTTGGTGTGTGCGTGCGTGTGTGTGTGTGTGTTGGTGTGTGCGTGCGTGTGTGTGTGTGTATATATACAGGGTGTTTCAGTTAAACGTTTCAGAACTTCTAAGAGGGGTAGGGTACATCCTGACAACTCGAAATCATATAGCAATGTGGGGTCGGAAATGCTTTCCTGAAGCGGTGTTGTACACAGAAGCACCATAAAGAAAAGAGACCGTAAGTGAGAAATCGTTTTAATAATACATTAAAAGAAGCAAAAGGTACATGGATTAAAGTAAGTGTTCGAAGTTTCTTCCACGGGCTACAATGCACGCCTCACATCTCCGACGCATGGACATCCGAACATTCTGGAATACTCCAGGCGAATTTCGAATTTCTTCGGCAGCTACTGCGATTCTTGCAACCAGCTCCTCAGCATTGTCAACAGGGGTGTCATAAACTAGCGATTTCATATGACCCCAGAAATAAAAATCAAGACATGATAGGTCGGGTGACCGAGCAGGCCAACGCACGGGACCACCACGTCCGATCCACTGTTGACCAAATGTGACATCCAGGTAGTTACGAACATCTCCGCTATAATGGGCAGGGGCTCCATCGTGTTGGAACCACATTGTCTGTTGCGTCGATGCAGAAATCTGTTCATCTCTCAAAAGTTGTGGCAATACTTGCTGCAGAAAGATCAAGTAGATAGGTCCGGTTAGACGACACGGTAACAGGTAAGGTCCGATGAGGTGATCTCCCATAATACCGGCCCATACATTGACCGAAAATCGAATCTGTGCTGCACGACGTCGTATTGCATGCGGGTTCTCGACCGCCCAGATATGGTCGTTATGCGTGTTGAAAATTCCTTCCCTTGTGAAGGATGCCTCATCGGAAAACAACACTTCAGCAGGAAAAAGGGGATTTGTAGCACATTTTCCAAGGTACCACTGTGCGAAAGCAAAAAGAGGTGCATAATCCTCCGGTTGCTGTGTCTGGACACGCTGCCTGGAGTATTCCAGAATGTTCGGATGTCCATGCGTCGGAGATGTGAGGCGTGCATTGTAGCCCGTGGAAGAAACGTCGAACACTTACTTTAATCCATGTACCTTTTGCTTCTTTTCATGTATTATTAAAACGATTTCTCACTTACGGTCTCTTTTCTTTATGGTGCTTCTGTGTACAATACCGCTTCAGGAAAGCATTTCCGACCCCACATTGCTATATGATTTCGAGTTGTCAGGATGTACCCTACTCCTCTTAGAAGTTCTGAAATGTTTAACTGAAACACCCTGTATATATATATATATAAAATAAAGTAATAAAGTTAAACAAGCTTATTTTTGGATACCAATTGGGAGATCAAGACAAAAGCTGGACAACCATGTGTATGCTGCATATTGTGTTATGTAAACCTCATTGAATGTTGAATGAATGAAAGGAAGAAGTGCACCCCCATTTCACTGTTCCCATTATATAGTATGAACCAACGAGTCATAATGAAATTATGGACTAACTTATTCTGTAAAGATATAACACAAAATAAACAATGAACTGGCACACTGTGACTGAGCAAGTTATGCACAAAAACATCAGAAACCAAACACCATCCACAGATTATTAAAAGTTAATTATATTCACATGTCATTTTTTTGCAATTTTAAGATTTTTGTTACAGATTGCCCTTTCACCAGAAAAGAATTGAAGATATTCTGTTCATTCAGATAAATCTGTATGTCTCAAAATAAAAAAATATTTTTCTTGAAATAAAAAAGTATTATATTCTTTTTATGCACAAAAACATCTGTAACCAAACCCCATCCACAGATTATTAAAAGTTAATTATATCACACACGTCATTTTTTTGCAATTTTAAGATTTTTCTTACAGAATGCCCTTTCACCAGAAAAGAATTGAAGATATTCTGTTCATTCAGATAAATCTGTATGTCTCAAAATAAAAAAATATTTTTCTTGAAATAAAAAGTATTTTATTCTTCAAACTCAGCTGTCTAAACAAGATCATATATCCCTATTAGTGATTACCATAACTTTTAATCTCTTTAGGGGCGTAAGCAAATCCCAAATACTGCTTCCTCTGCATCTAAAAATCCTTTCTCTTTTGCACTTGGTTTTCTTCTAAGCAACCATTCACTATGTAAGTAAAAAAAAGTAAAGTGCAGCCATTATCAACCCACTGCAGGGTGGAAGCCTCCTCAACAATTCATGCTGAGGGAAATGGACTATAATCTGCCACGCTGGTCCAGTGCGGGTTGGCAGATCGACCGTATTCAGCAGTCAGGGGCGTGAACCCCGGTCTACTCAAAGAGCGTGCGCTACTGCACTCCCGCTCCTGCCCACTCGGCTACGGAGGCCGTATTCACTATGTACAAATCTCAAATCTGTCCTATCATGGAATTTTGTTCAAACATCTAGGATGGTGCACTGAAAACCTCTCTTGGCTTCTAGACTCCATTCAAAAGTGGGTGGTGAGGTAATTAATGATGCAAACCTTACAAGGTCTCTCTACTCTCTGTCTCATAGATATTCTGTTTCTGCTGCATGCCTTTTCTATAGATAGCTTCAATGGTCACTGTTCTTCTAAAACCTTGTTCAAACCAGGTCAAACAAGTGTAACAACCAGTCAGTATCCACTTATTGTCCAACTTAAAACTCACAGAACTGACTTTCCTTCTTCCTCATTTATCCCTTCAACTTCTGTTTTCTGGAACAACCCTCCTTCACATGTATTTCTTGAAAATTAAGATGTACAGAAATATAGGAACTCCTCGACTTACGCAACACTTGACTTATAGAAATTCGACTTTGTTTTTCCTGATCCGTGCAAACTTAAAAAAATCATGGAAGCATATTTTGCATTCCGTAGGAATAGATGGAGGTATCGTGAAAATATCCCAATAACATTTTTTTTTTTTTTTTTTTTTTTTGCAATTCATTCCAAGTCCTTGTAAGTTGAAAATTTTGCTATATTACTAAGCTATTTATTTCTCTAAAAGGTCATATTTATAATGGAAATTGCACTACCCTTTCATCATTATCATATGTTCCCATTACAAGGATCAATTTTGAACGCCTTTGTGATATTTTTCTAAAGCACATTTCTGGAGGTTACAACCATAAAACAATTTGCACTTTCCGGTTTATTGGGCTTTTTTGTTAGTGCAATAAATGGGTAGTAAACTCGATCTTATTGCATTTGTGATAATGCCGATAACTGCAATTGTGGGTTTTTACGCTATCATGGTGAAACGTGTTCCCCTTCACTGAAATCTTCAATCATATAAAAAACAAATTTTCAGAAACTTCTCTTCATTCCTATTTACTATTTACGTATTACAATGATGAAGGGAAAGCGACCAACGAAAAGTGCAAGTGGTGGTAGTGCCAGGAAATGAAACAAAATTCATTTAGAAATGAAGATGAAAATGATTAAGAAGTACGAAGCAGGACAAAGTTTATCATCTATTGCAAGGGAATTAGGTCTCGCTGCTTCAACAATGAATACTATTTTAAAGGGCAGTGCACGTATAAAGGAACAGGTCAAAGGATCAACAGTGATCACAAAACAGCGTTAAGGTGCTATATCGAAGATGGAACAGCTGTTAATAATATGGATAGAAAATCAGATTCAGAAGCAAGTGCCCCTTAGTCTAATGACCATTCAAGCAAAAGCAACAAGTATTTATAAAGATATTAAGAATAAGTACGGCAAACCACAACCCAAATTCGAGGCAAGCAACGGATGGTTTAATAGGTTCAAGCATCGCGCTGGTTTCCACAATGTTAAAGTATGTGGTGAAGTAGTAGTAGTGGCACTTGATGCAAGAAAGCAAATGTAGGAGCTTATGCAGCATCAGCCAAAAAAAAAATCACACCATACCCTCCAATTGCCTGTCCAGTTCCTCCTTAAATTTATTTAACCTATCAACTTCCACAACGACAGATGGAAGTTTGTTCCAGCAATTAACCACCCGCTGGCTAAAGGCAAATTTCCGCACATCTATTCTACATCTATCCTTTCTTAATTTGAACTTATGTCCCCGTAGGTTCGTATTCTGAACAAGTGGGAGGATCCCATCAGAATTCAGCGTGCTCAACCCATTCAAGGCCTTATAGACCTCAATCAGATCACCGTGCAGGTGCCTAGTCTCCAGCCACTGCAATTTGCAGAACTTAAGCCTCTCTTGGTAAGAGGATCCCTTCATTCCCCTCACCAATCGTGTTGCTCTTCTCTGTACACGCTCAAGCAAATCTACATCCTTCCTAAAATGAGGCCTCCAGACCTGTACGCAGTACTCAAGGCGTGGCCTGACCATTGCCTTATACAGAGGGACAATCACCTCCTTTTCCCTGCTAGCAAAATTCCTATATATCATTGACAAAACCCCATGACCTGCCCTAGCAGCCTGTCTACATTGCTCAGAAAACTTCATATCTGACTGCACAATTACTCCCAGGTCTTTTTCATTTTCTACCACCTTAAGTGTAGTACCACACAGTTGGTACGTTTCTCTGGGGTTACTTCTACCCATATGCAGTACTTTGCATTTGTCAAGGTTAAACTTCAGTTGCCACTTCTTAGCCCATCTGCCCAAATTATCTAGATCCTGTTGCAGTAGCACACTGCCATTACTGTCATTAACAACCCTGCCAACCTTCGTGTCATCTGCAAACTTCGACATTAAGCCTGATATACCTTCATCAATATCATTGATAAATATACAAAACAACAGTGGACCCAACACCGAACCCTGTGGGACTCCACTAATAACATTAGTCCACGAAGAGCAGCACCCATTGATTACCACCCTCTGTCTTCTCCCACTTAACCATCCTTTTATCCATTGTAGCAACTTACCCTTAATACCATTCTGCTCCAATTTGTACAGTAGTCTTCCATGCGCAACAGTGTCAAAAGCTTTCCTGAAATCCAAGTATATGATATCAAAATTATTTTTTGCATCCAGTTCCTTTGTGACCACATCATAATAACCAATCAAATTTGTCAGACAAGACTTTCCCTTAACAAACCCATGCTGTGTCTGAATTATTGCTGCAGTCTTGTCTAGATGATCCTGCAATGCATCTTTAACCAGTGACTCCATTATTTTACCCGGAACAGAAGTTAAACTAACTGGTCTGTAATTATTCGTGTCACCCTTCGAACCTCCTTTGTGAATTGGGGATACATTTGCACATCTCCAGTCCGTGGGAACCTCCCCTGAATCCAAGGATGCTCTCATAATTATGGCTAAGGGTTTGCTTAGTTGCTTTGCCGCCTCCTTTAATATAACTGGATAGATCCCATCCGCCCCAGGTGCCTTTCTTATGTTTAACTTCAACAATTTCTCCTCCACTTTGCTCTCAGTTATTACAAAATCATTAAGCACACTGCTACAATTTGATAACCTTCTTCCATTTTCAAACTGCAGTCGCTAGTGCCCATTCTGCAGCTGCAGAGAAATTTTGAGATGTGTTGGAAAAAATTATTGATGAAGGCGGCTATTCAACAACGTCGACGAGACTGCTCTATATTGGAAAAAAATGCCGGATCGAACATACATTGCCAAAGAGGAAAATATAATGCCAGGTTTCAAGGTATCAAAAGATAGGGCCACGCTCTTGCTTGGGGCTAATGCAGCAGGATGTTACAGATTAAAACCACTGCTTGTGTACCATTCTGGAGATCCTCGTGCACTTAAGGGTATCAATAAAGCCACCCTACCAGTGCATTTCCAATCGAAACAGAGGGCATGGATAACAATATCTCTCTCTGAGGATTGATTTAAATGCTGCTTCATTCCCAAGGTTGAAAAATATTGTAAAGACAACGATGTTCCTTTCAAGATTTTGCTTCTATTAGATAATGCTCCTGGACATCCTACACATCTAGATGATTTCATCTGAACGTGAAAGTCATATTTCTATCGCCAAACAAGACTTCACTCATCCAACCTATGGATCGGGGTATTATTTCAAATTTAAAAGCATACTATTTACGCACAACATTTGCTCAGGCATTGTCTGCTGTAGACAGTGAGAAAAATTTTACGTTAAGAGATTTTTTTGGAAATCTTAGAATATTTACCACGCCAATTTAAACATTAATAAGGCCTGGGTGGAAATTACTAAAAGTTGTTTAAATGGCGCATGGAAGAAAATATGCCCACGGCAGGTAAAAGGCCTCGAAGGATTTGAAAAAGATGAATCATATGAAGCGGTTACAGATAAGATTGTAATGGTTGCAAAGCTACTTCAGTTGGAGGTTGATGGCAAAGATGTGGAGGGGTTAATAGAGGAAGAAGAGAAGGAATTATCTAATGAACAACTTATTGACTTTCAAGCAGCTATAGTGAAAGAAGAAAATGCTGGTTAAGCTCAAGATGAGGAGCTGAGACGCTTCATTACCAGAAAGATGGCAATGGCATTTCCTGAAATTGCATCAGCAAGGCGAGGTTTAAGAAGATGGATCCTGACAGCAAACAATTCTTAAAAGTTAACAGAGGTGGTGAATGATATGCTTGCTTGCTACAAAGAAATCTACGATGAAAAGAAAAACGCCACCATCCAGTCATACATTAATATGTTCTTTCATAAGGTTGAGCAGCTTCTTAATCTCCACAGCCCTCAACCTCTGCAGCGGCGCACTTATCAGCTGAAGATGACAATTCTGGGAGCGATGCTCGAGAGGTAAAAAACTTACTGATATTATGCCTGTCTCCTCTTTTTTTTTGTAATTTTATAATTTTGAAATTTTTTTAAATTGCATGCTTTTGTAATTTTTCCTGCGCATGATATAAAAAATTTAATAAATACAATAACTATAATTCTATTTACATGTTCGTCAAACATTTCTTTTTTGATTCAATGAATTCAGCGAGCACAGTTGCGAGTGCTGCACAAGCATGGGGAAATTCCTCGACTTACATAGCGTTCCGTGGAACGCTACCCTTACGTAAGTCGGGGAGTTCCTGTACAAGTCTTAGTAATATGCATGGGTTGAAGGTTAAGAAGATATGATACTTGTTGACTTGTCAACAAGTATCTTATCTTCTCAACCTTCAACCCATGCATATTACTAAGTACTATAGGTTCTGCGCCTCCGTAGCCAGGTGGGAAGGAGCAGCAGTGCGTAGTACATGCTTCTTGATTAGACCGGGGTTCGAGCCCGTCACCACCAAATACGGAGGATGCGAAAAGGTCAGGAAATGACCACCGCATATTCCCGGAGCAATATGGCCTTGGTTGCTAATGCTCCTAAAAACCAAATAACAAACAAACAAACTATAGGTTCTAATACTTTTCATGTTTGTGGTTTCATAAAAAAAAAAAAAAAAAAAAAGGAAAAAACTCAAGTTTATAAATACAGTAAAACCTCGAATTAATATGGAGGTAAGGCCTGTCCACTAATTTCAACTGCCTGAAAGGAAATGCCAATCTCACCAGAGTGACTAAAAAACTATGAAAAACTGCTGTACTAATTAGCATTAGCAAAGGCATATAATGCAAGAAAGCAAGCTTATGCAGCATCAGCAAAAAAAAAAAAAAAAAAAAACCCCACTCCCATTTCATCCCCCGTTCATTCAAAACACCTGTCTAGCTGAGCCTTAAATTTATTTAGGCCATCAACTTCCACAACAAGGGATGAAAGTCTGTTCCACCAACCAACTACCCGCCGGCTAAAGGCAAATTTCTGCACATCTATCCTACATTTGTCTTTCCTCAGTTTGAATTTATGCCCTCTAAGGTGATTATTCTGAGCAAGACAAAGAATCACATCAGCACTGAGCATATTCAAACCATTCAAGGCTTTATACACCTCTATCAAATCACCTCGCCGGTGCCTAGTCTCCAAACACTGTAATTTGCAAAACTTAAGCCTTTCTTCATAAGAGCAACCCTTTGTTCCATTCACTAATCTTATTACCCTTCTCTGTACTCGTTCCAGCAGCTGTACATCCTTCTTCAAATGAGGCCTCCAGACCTGTATACAGTACTCAAGGTGTGGCCTGACCATTTTCTTATACAAGGGAATAATCACCTCCTTATCCCTGCTAGAAAAATTCCTGTACATCATTGACAAGACTCCATGAGTTCCTCTTGTAGCCCATCTGCACTGCTCAGAAAACTTCATATCTGGCTGCACAATTATTCCCCGGTCCTTATCATTCTCTACCACTGTCAGTGTAGTACCACAGGGTTACTGTTTCCCATATGTAATACTTTACATTTGTCAATGTTAAACTTCCTTTGCCACCTCTCAGCCCATTTGCTCAACCTTTCCAGATCCCGTTGCAGCAGCATAGCGTTAGTAGTGTCCTTAACAACTCTGCCAACCTTTGTATCATCTGCAAACTTGGACATTAAGCTTGATATACCATCATCAATATCATTTATAATTACTGAAAACACTAATGGACCCAACACTGAATCCTGAGGGACTCCGCTAATAACATTAGTCCACAATGAGCAGTGTCCATTGATTACCCCTCAGCCATCCCTTTATCCATAGCAGCAGTCTTCCATGTGCAACAGTATCAAAAGCCTTTCTAAGATCCAAATATATAATATCAAAGTTATTCCCTGCATCCAGTTCTTTTGTGACTGCATCATAGTATCCAATCAAATTGGTCAGGCAAGACTTTCCCTTAACAAAACCATGCTGTGTCCAAGCTATAACTTTAGTCTTTTCTAGATGATCCTGCAGTGCTTCTTTAACCAGTGCCTCCATTAATTTTCCTGGAACAGAAGTTAAACTCACAGGTCTATAATTACTTGTGTCAGTCTTTGATCCTCCTTTGTGAATTGGGGTCACATTTGCAATCACCAGTCTATGGGTACCTCCCCTGAGTCCAAAGAAGCTCTCATAATTATGGCTAAGGGTTTGCTTACTTCCTTTGCTGCCTCCTTTAATATAACCGGATAGATCCCATCCACCCCGGGTGCCTTTTTTATGTTTATCCTCATCAATTTCTCCTCCACTTTCCTCTCAGTTATTACAAAATCATCTAGCTCATTGCCAGAGTTTACTTCACCTCTGGCATTCCCCTTCTGAATAACTCCTCATGTGTGAAATTAGATGTAAAATATTCGTTTAGGTTGTTAGCCACCTGAGCAGGATCATCAACAGTTGAACCGTCAATATCCAGTGGACCAATCTGATTCATCCCTTTCCTTCTAGAGTTTACATAGGTAAAGAATTCTTTTCTGTTTTTCTTTGCATCCTTTGCCAAGGATTTCTCATAATCTGCCTTTGCCTGCCTGTGTGGCTTCCATGTCACCCATTAATTTATATGTATCCCATGCATTTTTCTTCTCTGCCATGTCTCATTAGTTCATCTGACATCCATTTAGGCCTAAACCTTGAACAATATTTCTTAGTTGGTATGTAAAGCCTAGTAGCTTCCAAGATAAATTCTTTGAATGCTTCCCATTTTGAATTTGCTGTTGGTAACATCATCAGTTGGTCCTGCTGTATAGAATTTAAATACTGTCTCAGACCATCGTAGTCACCTTTATGAAAGCAAAAACCCTTCCCTTTATCCCTGATGGTAGTTACCTCTTTGAGTAAATCCCAATTCAGCACACTGTGATCACTACCACCTAGTGGTTCCTTTATCTGCAGATTCTTAATGCATGAAGAATCATTGCTGATAATCAGATTAAGAGTATTATTCCCTTTAGTTGTCTCCCGAACTTGCTAATGAAATAAAAAAACATTAAAAAATGTTGTAATACTATAATTTACTTCACTTATCAGTTTGAAGATAAACTAATGAAGTTTATTACTGTGTCTAGTGATTGTTTGACCATTCAGTTATAACTCGGACACAGCATGGTTTTATTAAGGGGAAGTCTTGCCTGACCAATTTGATTGTATACTATGATGCAGTCACAAAAGAACTGGATGCAGGGAATAACTTTGATATTATTTATTTGGATCTTAGAAAGGCTTTTGATACTGTTGCACATGGAAAACTGCTGCACAAATTGGAGCAGTGTGGCATTGGAGGCAAATTGCTGCTATGGATAAAGGGATGGTTGAGGGGGAGAAGACAGAGAGTGGTAATCAATGGACACTGCTCATCGTGGACTAATGTTATTAGCGGAGTCCCTCAGGGTTCAGTGTTGGGTCCATTAGTGTTTTCTGTATTTATAAATAATACTGATGATGGTATATCAAGCTTAATGTCCAAGTTTGCAGACGATACAAAGGTTGGCAGGGTTGTTAAGGACACTACTGACGCTATGCTGCTGCAACAGGATCTGGAAAGGTTGAGCAGATGGGCTGAGAGGTGGCAAATGAAGTTTAACATTGACAAATGTAAAGTATGACATATGGGAAACAGCAACTCCAGAGCAACATATCAACTCTGTGGTACTACACTGACCATGGTAAAGAATGAAAAGGACCTGGGGGTAATTGTGCAGGCAGATATGAAGTTCTCTGAGCAGTGCAGATGGGCTGCAAGAGTAGCTCATGGTGTCTTGTCAATGATATACAGGAATTTTTCTAGCAGGGATAAGGAGGTGATTATTCCCTTGTATAAGACAATGGTCAGGCCACACCTTGAGTACTGTATACAGGTCTGGAGGCTTCATTTCAAGAAGGATGTAGAGCTGCTGGAATGAGTACAGAGAAGAGTAACAAGATTAGCGAATGGAACAAAAGGTTGCTCTTAAGAAGAAAGGCTTAAGTTTTGCAAATTACAGTGTCTGGAGACTAGGCACCGGTGAGGTGATCTGATAGAGGTGTATAAAGCCTTGAATGGTTTGAGCATGCTCAATGCTGATGGGATTCTTCCTCTTGTTCAGAATAATCACCTGAGAGGGCATAAATTCAAATTGAGGATAGACAGATGTAGGATAGATGTGCGGAAATTTGCCTTTAGCCGGCAGGTAGTTGGTTGGTGGAATAGACTTTCATCCCTTGTGGAAGTTGATGGCCTAAATAAATTTAAGGCTCAGCTGGACAGGTATTTCGAATGAACGGAGGGGTGAAATGGGAGTGTTTTTTTTTTTTTTTTTTTTTTGCTGATGCTGCATAAGCTTGCTTTCTTGCATCATATGCCTCTACTAATGCTAATGCTAATTTACTGCTTTGGTTAGAAGACAGTACTGTAATGGAAAATTACAGTACTGTCTTCACACTCACAAGGGGAACATTTGTTTCTCATGCTCAGCGTTACTTATTCGAAGTAATGCAATACCTGGTACCTCATGAAGGTAGTCACAATATAAGATGCAATTAAAAACGATGCCTTTCACACTATGTATGTAGTTTAATTTATGGGTAAACTATGGTGTATCTACACCGATATTATATAAATTTCACTTATATGCTGAATACTTTTCCCATGATGCATGAATTTCAGCTTCTTTACAGTTTCTTCATAATAGCAAGAACTGTAAACATGAATATAGATAAAAATATTTCAGCAAATTACTTTGAAAGTCATAAAAAAAAATTTTTAAAAAATACTTCATACAGTATTTTAGTTTTTCTATTTATTCAACCTGTTTGTAGAGATCAATGAGAACTGGTAATCGTGATATACTTAAAAGTTAAGTTTGAAGATTAAATGCAGAAGGCATAATATGATATCGGTTTAAATTAACTATATAATATCGGTGTAGATACACCATAATTTACCCATAAATTAAACTAGTAGTGTGAAAGGCATCGTTTTTAATTATATCTCATATTGTGGCTACCTTCACAACATACCAGGTATTGTGCTACTTTGAATAAGTAATGCTTCTCTAGTAGAGAAGACTAATGTTATTTATTCTCAATGGATACCACCACCCAGATGGCTCCATTTCAAAGCTGTTGGCCTATCATCAGTGGGTGGGCAGGTACCCAGATAATGTAAACATGCCATCACAGTTGCAAAGTGGTTCCACAATATGAGAGATGCCAAATGGTGTACAGAATGATACAATATTTGAAGATTAAATGCACAAAGCATAATATAATATGAGTTTTACTGTGCCGTTTGGGTGGTGGTATCCACCGAGAATAAATAACATTAGTCTTCTCTACTAGAGAAGCGTTACTTATTCGAAGTAATGCAATACCTGGTACCTCATGAAGGTAGTCACAATATAAGATACAATTAAAAACGATGCCTTTCACACTATGTATGTAGTTTAATTTATGGGTAAACTATGGTGTATCTACACCGATATTATATAAATAAAAGTTAAGTATACTAATTATTTAAATATGACTCTTCTTCAATGCAGATAAATTCAATAACCTCATCCCCATTTTTTTTTTTAACAATCACAATTTATGAGCTTCTTTCTTGTAAACCATTTTTCAATCCTAGCCATATGCTTCTAAGTGAAACGAAAGCAACATTTTAGTGTGAATATACAAATAACTAGAGTACCACTATCAATATTTTTCACATATAAAAATTCCACTCCTGTCTGCTATGCTTTTCACTAGTACCAATATAATAGTACATATTAAAGAAACAGTCTATTTTTCAAACCGCCTATAAATTACAGATTGTATTTCAAGGGTTAACACACATTAAGTGCAGTGAAGATACAAGAGAAAAACTGTGAATTCTGATATATCATGTTCATTTAATAAACTGTTTGTGACAAACAACATTCGGTTATGAAAAATAATGAGTGTCATAGATACTAATTAAGTAAGCAACTAATTTTATATTACTGTGAAATAACAGCATTTGATCAATATAAGAAAAAAATTAACCTTAGCAAAAAATGTTATTGTTATAATGCTGAGAGATGTATATTAAACTGTACATTAAAAAGCAAAAAATATAAGAGTAGAAGGAGAATAGCAAGGGGCCTCCCTAAACCTTTAGTAATCTTACAGCTGGGAGGTGTGAAAGTGATCATGATAAAAAAACAAAAGGAAAGAATACATGTTTAATAAATATTTAAATTAGATACAGCTTAAAAATATATTCAATTGATGATCAGTATGTAGATATTCAATGATACAGGTTGGTGGTCACATTCACATTTGTGGACAACTGATTCTGTTGTACGTTTTGTCATGAACGATGCTCTTATTTTTAATTAATTTGTAATGATCAGAGTATACGTTTGACACAAATATAACATATTATGTTAGGCAGCAAACTATCCTTGTTTCATTCGAGCACCTTCAATTTCAAGAGGATTATCTCTTTTGAATGTGCACATTACCAACTTAGCTGACAAGACTGCTGAGTTGTTACTATGCAAATAAAGCCAATGGAATGAAGATTTTACTAATACCATCAAGAAACGTACCTAACTTTAATTTTGTTTCATGAATTTGTAATCAAGACTGTCGCAAGGTAGTTTTATGTAAATATTCAAGCAGGTAGAATAGTTTACTCTAATAATATATCAGAATGCTAAACATGTTTGAAAAAAAATTCAATTGCAGTGAGAGAAGAAAAAACAAACTAATGAACATAACTTGGAACTTTGTAATGAAAATATAAATTAGCATTTATATATTTACCTATATAAATATTTTCCTAAGATCCATGCCATGGCGATGGCAAGATACACAATGACAGCAATAAGAATTGCTAATGAATAAAAAATAAAAAAAAAAGAAACTAGTATAAAATAAATAAATAAAATAATAAGTTGTGGTTTCAAACAATTCTTTTAACTAAAATACATCTATATAACTATATCTCCATTTAAGGTAAAAAAAAAAGAGAGCTTAGATTTAGAAATTAAAGCTCATCCTGCTATAATATGCCATCTTACAATGCATTTTTAAAGTTACATACATATTGTATTTGATACTTTATCTTCTGTTATAAACACAAAAATTCAGTTACTCACACAAAATCCATGTCACTCTTTTTTGCTAGCATCATTTTTGTTTATGGTTGTCTTTGAGTGTGTGTTGTATATTTTGATTTGTTATATATTTTGTGTGTAAAAATTCACACACACACACTGTACTGCAAAAATGATTGCAACAAAAAAAAAAAAAAAATTATATATATAGAATAGAATAACAAGAAAGTGGAAACAAGGCAAAAAAATGGGGGGGGGGGGATTACAGAAAAATGAGGAAGTAGTCTATTGCAGTTAAAGGCAGCAGCCTATGTGCATAGACAATACAGTTAGAAAAAATAAATAAATAAAAAAAATTTAGGGGAATAGGATAGAAGTTACCAAAAAAGAAAAGTATACCAAAAGATAAATAATTACAAATTTGATGAAAAAATTACATTTTTTCATAAAATAATTACAAAATTGTCAAAATAAGGACATTGCCACACAATTTACAAAGCTGGCCTCTCGTCAGGTGTTAATGGCCAAGGTTGCAAGACACATATTGCTATTTTGCTTGCAATCCTGGAATGGAGGATAGAAGGATAGAAAGATGGAAGGATAGAAGTTACCAAAAAAGAAAAGTATACCAAAAGATTAATAATTACGAAATTGTCAAAATAAGGATATTGCCACACAATTTACAAGGCTGGCCTCTCGTCAGGTGTTAATGGCCAGGGTTGCAATACACATGTTGCTATTTTGCTTGCAATCCTGGCCACTAATACCTGATGAGAGGACAGTTTTGTAAGTTGTGTGGCAACATCCTTATTTTGTTAATTTTGTAGGTATTTATCTTTTATTATACATTTTTTTTTACCTTCTATTCCCCTACTATCACTCTCTATCTCTTTTATTTTTTTTTTCACTATAGATAGAGATTTTTTTTTATTTTTTATTAAACATGAACAATAGATACAATTTCAAAATTCTATTTACATTCTATAGTATGAACCAGAGCTATAATGCTCAATACATTCTACATTGATATCATATTGATGTAAACTCTTATTCTTTAACAAATTTACATTCTATGTACAAAAGAGATAAAATAAAGAAAATCTGGGAGGGGAAAAAAAAAACATTTCAACTTTGGGAATTAAGAAAGCATTTTCTTGATCAGTCCCATTCTATTAAAATAAATTAAATAAAAAACTATTCAGACATTTATTTTCAAATAATCACAGAAATACACTGCTGGCCATATAAATTCCTTTTCGCTTGACAAATGTTTGACATTAACATTATGCAATAAGATGGAAAAAATATATACCAGTGGCAACAAATACAGTTGCAATACCATTAGGTCTTCTATAACAGATAACCATATTTTGTTGGTCCACCACGTGCTTTAATTATCACATTGCACACCATGTCTGGCACATGGAGTGCATTTGATTCTTGATATGATCGCTGCTTAGTTCATTGTACCAGACAAATAATGGTTTCCTGCAATGCTATCTTGCTTGATGGCTTTTTAGAAGCAATTTTCTGTCCCATAAGACTTCAGCAGTTGTCAATTGGGTTCAAAATCGGGACTATTTGTTAGCCATGATAAGGATCAAATATTGCAACTCACATGAACTTCTTTTGTATTATGTGATTATGTAATGTTGTACTAACTTGAAGTGCCGTGTGACAAGGAATGCAATCATGTTGGAAAATGCAGTTTTCTATTTCTTGAAAGATGTCTCTGATGTCTCACAGGAGAGTCACTTTAAAAATTTGTGTGTGGTAGTCACCATTAACAATACCATTTACAAAATGTATTCTGTCCACTCCTTTGCTTGTTATACATGACCAAACCATCAGGTCCAACAGACTCTTTACCGTTGACTGAATAGAGGCAGGGTGATAAGCTTTGTACATCTGTGCCAAATGTAAAATTTACCATCCTTTCTATAGAGATTAAATTTTAATTCATTTTAGAATATTATAAATTCCCATTTCTTGACTGTCCGACTAGCATATTCTTTAGCTCAGGTTAGCTGTTTCTTCCTTATGAATTTTGTCAATAAGGAATTTATACAAGGTCAATATACTTCAGACCACTCATCATAAGACTTTGCTAGACAGTTCTATCACTTGTATTTACTCCAGTACATTCCTTTCACATGGATTTTAGGTCTGTGTAACTCATAATAATCACAGAGGAAAAAAACACTTTAAAACTATGTCTTCCTCTTGCCCAAATTAATTGCTTGACGGGACATATATTCAAATTGAGGAAACAGTCATAGAATAGATGTGCAGATATTTGCCTTTAGCCAGCAGGTGGTTGATTGCTGGAACAAACTTCCTGTCATTGTAGACGTTGACAGATTAAATAAATTCAAGGCAGAACTAGACAAAACTAACCCCAGGGGCTCACATCTGGTGAGTATGGGCTTGGCACTCTCAGGGTCCTGAGCTATATATCATAATTCTTCTCTTTCTTGGTGATTCCCTTTCGACTCTCTCTCTCTCAGGGTAACTTGGGAATTTTTTTTTTGGCTGGTGCAGCATAAGCCTCAGGCTTCCTTACACCATATAGCTAATAATAATAACATTTGGAGCAAATGGATGGGTGAAATGGGAAGGGGTTTTTTTTTTTTTTTTTTGGCTGATGCTGTATAAGCTTGCTTTTTTGCATCATATGCCTCTACTAATGCTAATGTCCTGTGTTACAGTACTTTACTGTTTTGGTCTGATTCCAAATTTTCTTTTGACATTTCTGGTCTCACGTTTCTTTTTAAGTAACCTTGACAAAGCAGACTGGTTAGAATCAGCTTTTGCAGCTATATGTTGACCAGAAAAGCCCCTCCAAATGAAGAGCAATAATCATGCTTTTTTCCCCTTGGTATACCATACTGCTGCCAAATAAGAAGTAAAGCCAGAGAGCAGCTGGTGAATGCTTTTATAAACAAGATGATCCATACCACTCTAATATTACAGAATGACAAGAAATATCACACTGGTTTTACAGTGTGATGTAATAGTGTCTTGAGATCACACAGTTTTACCTACAGAGAGAGTTTTTTATTAAGGTTACTTATTAAGGATATATTAAAATTTAAGAGGGTGATGCAATTTATTTGGCTGCCATTACATATTGTACACATGTATACATATGAATTTAATTCTCTGTTTAATAAAATGTAAACATTTACATAAAACACATAATCAGAATCAAATGCATATAAAATGAATATGGATAAGTACTTACGCATATAAATATTTTCTGGATATTCTTCCTCTACGATTTTACATGTGATATTTTCTTCACTTTGATTGGACAAGAAAAGACGGTATGTTCCATGTTCTCCAAAGTAATAAATTTCACTAAATAAGAATAAATCTCACATTATATATATATATATATATAATCTATGATTACTCAGTAATTTTTCATATAAAGATTCTAAATCTCTCTATGTGATTAAAAAAAATCTATTGGTTGACAGACTTCTTTTTAACAAGGAAAAGATTAAAGCTCTTAAGTAAATAGTAAAGATTATCTGATATTCTAATACACTGGTGACCAAAAGTACAGCCATACTTTTTATTATTTTTTAAGCATAACTGCATATATAAAATAATTTTATGAGGTGTATAATAAGGTTCACAGAATAGTGCAATAAAACAAAAAAAAAAGTGAAGAGCTCAAAAATGGTTTTATTTTTATTCAAAATAACCATCACTTAAATGAATACACTTATTACACCACTCTAAAAGTTTCTGAAAAGATTCAGCGAAGGCCTCCAGAAAGATGATATTCAGTTCAGCAGTAACGTTTTTCTTTATGTCCTGAAATCTCTTTCCTTTGAGAGCAGTTTTCACCTTGGGAAAAAGGAAGAAGTTCACTGGTGCTAAATCAGGAAAGTAGGATGGATGTTTGATCTGTATAATGCCATGTTTCATCAGAAATGTTTTCACAAGTGCGGAATGGATGTGGGCATTGTCGTGAAACAAGAGCCCGTTGCCATTCTTGCTAACAGAGTGTTTAAGTACAGGCACTCCCCGACTTACGTAATACTTGACTTACTGAAATTTGACTTTATGTAAGTTTTTGCCAGCAGGTGCAAACTTAAAAAATAGTGAAAATGTATTTTGCGTCCCACAGGAATAAATGGAGGTATCGAGAAAATATCGTAATGTGAACTCAATAACACATTTATTTATTTATTTTTTTTTTAATTCGTTCCAAGAACTTGGAAGTTGAAATTTTCGCCATATAAATAACTATTTATATCTATTATCATATGTTCCTTTATAAGAATCAATTTTGAACACCTTTGTGATATTTTTCTAAAACACATTTCTGCAGGTCACGACCATAAAACAATAAAAACAATTTGCACTTACCAGTTTACTGGGCTTTTCTGTTAGTGGGTAGCAACTGTTGGCAGATCCCCCAACCACCTCTCCGCTCCACTCCCAAGCTTATTGCTCTCTCTTCGAGGATACATCTCAAAGATCGTTTCCTCCCTTATCAGAACTCCTGGAAAACCCAACTGCAAACCCAAAACTCAATGGAAAACCCAACTGAAGAAAACTATCTTGTGTTATTCTAATTTATTTTTTTATTTATTTATTTTTTTGTAATTTTATATATTATTATTATTTTTTAAGTCAATATAATCTGCTTGACATTATTAACACATAATTGTCCTTTACTTGACTCGTATTTAAGATTTGTACTTACTCTGTATTATATTTCCAGCGAGATGGTATCTCTGACGCTGCTTATTAATGCTGGCTTAGCGCCGTGAAGGGTTTGTAAAGAGCGTACCTGCATGTACTTATGAACCTTACAATAGAGATCATATTTATTTATTTAAACTCTATCTTATTGCATTTGCGATAATATCAATAACTGGAATTGTGTGGGGTTTTATGTTATTGTGGTGAAATGTGTTTTCCCCTTCACTGAAATCTTCAATCATATAAAAACAAATAAATTTTCAGAATCTTCTCTTCATTCCTATTTACTTATTAGAGTGGTGAAGGGAAACGGCCCAATGAAAAGTGCAAGTGCTGGCAGTGCTAGGAAACGAAACAAAATTGATTTAGAAATGAAGATGATTAAGAAGTATGAAGCAGGACAAAGTTTGTCATCTATTGCATGGAATTAGGTCTCGCTGCTGCAACAGTGAATACTATTTTAAGGGACAGTGCACGTATAAAAGAACGTGTTAAAGGATCAACGCATTTAAGATCAACAGTGATCATAAAACAGTGTTCAGGTGCTATGTCAAAGATGGAAAAGTTAATAATAATACAGATGGAAAATCAGATTCAGAAGCAAGTGCCCCTGAGCCCAATGGCCATTCAAGCAAAAGCAAGAAGTATTTATGAAGATATTAAGGATAAGTATGGCAAAACCCGAGCCAAATTCGTAGCAAGCAATGGGTGGTTTAATAGGTTCAAGCATCACACTGGTTTCCAAAACATTAAAGTATGTGGTGAAGATGCCAGTGCAGATTCTGCAGCTGCAGAGAAATTTTGTGACGTGTTTGAAAAAAACCTCTTATAAATCTGCACAGCCCTCAACTTCTGCAGCGGAGAGCTAATTCTGGCAACAATGCTAGAAAGGTAAAACTTGCTGACGTTATGCCTGTCTCCTCTTTCTTTTTGTAATTTTATAATTTTGTACACTTTTGTAATTTTTCCTAAGCATGAGATAAAAAAATTTAATAAACAATTCTATTTATATGATCATCGAACATTTATTTTTTGCTTCAATCAAATACAGCGCGCATAGTTGCGAGTGCTGCATAAGCATTTAGGTAAATTCCCACTTACGGCGAGTTCCACAGAAGGCAACCCTTACATAAGTCAGGGAGTGGCTGTATTCAAATTTAAATATCTCAGCCTTATAAAGAGCTGAATTCTATTGAAAGGCCCAATGTTTCTCATGGAAGATTCTTTGATTAAGAATCAAAGAATCTTATAACACTCTCTAAAACTATCTATAAGGCACACTTTTACAGAAGTTAACTCTTTGTTCACAAACACATCTCCATTTTTATAGCTGACACAAAATGACCCAATTCCTCTTTGTGCATAACTCGAACAACTTCCCTGGAGCAGAAGCCATTATTAACCTTATCATTTAGATGATTACATTTTTCTTTAATATTTAAGATCATTCTCATCAACAAAGAGGATTATTCTATGTCTATTTTTTACTACATATGACTACAGTAATAGTTTTGATCATGACTACCTGATTTCCATTAGAGTGAGTTAGCATCTGTTCTGTTCTGCCCTGCCCTGCCCTGCCCTACCCAACTCCACCCTATCCTACTTTGGAAGCATACATTTAATAAACTTTGACATGGTTCTGGGTGATATTCCTTTCCATGGTTATCATCTATTAGAGAGGATTTTCATAAATTTGGTTGCAAATGCATATGCCTTGATCAATTGTCTAGATCTGAGTGTAAGGGGATGACTAGATCTAGAGTGATCAGTTCTCTGGGTGGTAGTGTATCTTTTAATGGCAAAGTATAAAAGCTAATTTCAAATTTCTAGAGAAGTTTGAAAATGGATGAGACACTATGAAAATAGTTGTGAAGTTATATTTTTTTTTGTAATTTTGAAACTCCACTCTATATTAATTTGAACAAAAGGATCAACATAACTACCATTACTTATTTTGATACCTATCAAAGAATAAAATACTAAAATTAATTAGCTATAATATTAATTATAGCATTAATGAATAATATAATTGGGGGTTTAATTTTTTTCAGGTATTTCACTGCTCAAACTATAAAAGTATTTATGATAGTACTGTAGTTAATGAAAAGCAAGAAGTTGGACTTCCTATAGGCTCTTACCTGTAGGAAGTCATAGTTCTTGAAAGAAAGCTTCCACTACAATACTTTGAGGCCATATGAGGAAGGGAAGAATGCCCTTTGAAATTCATCAATAGAGGTTCTGCACCAAAGCATTAATTGAATAATCTCTATATTTTCACTTAGTCAAACAAACTGCATAAACACTTACCTACATAATTTAGCATGTGTTGAATTACTTATAGTGATATTTGTCCCACTTGAAGTATTTACAAGAAGAGAATAATTACTAGAGTCAGCCACCATCATTTGCTGCATTAATGGACACTAAAAATAAATTCGATATAAAGACTAGGAATACTAGGGATATATAAAAAATAAAAATTTTAATAATAATATATTAATTTTTTCTTTGTAAAAAAAAATATTTTCAGAAAGACTAAGTAATAACAATAACAAATATCTTAAGAGAAACCAAATTTAGTCATTTTTTGTAAACATGCTATAAAATGCACAGAATGCTATATATGTTGTATCTTCTAATAATCATTTTGTAAAATAAAATAAAGACGCATTTCATCTTTTTATCAAAACTACTTGATACATACCACAAGAAAAAGCAATCCAGCCCAAATGTTCTTTAAACCACCAAAGTCATCAAATTGTTAGAAAAGCCAAATTAAATAGTTTCACACTAAGGAAAATTTCATATCCATTTTTAATTTGAGAACAGTCACACAGGAACCAGTAAATGTTAACATTTCTGACTGTACTACTTATACTGATAAATGCATTTTTCTCGTTTATGATTTGGTCCTTGCAGCCTAATCCACTTGTCAAAAAAATTTTGAATATTGAAAAAATGCCATCATGTGGTCGATAAACCACAAAATTAGCTAGTATTTGGTAACCAGATCTATGATAGAAGCATAAAACATAATCAGAATGTCACCATGGGAATAAGGGAAAATCTTAATGTTCAGATTAGCATAGGCATACAATGCAATAAAGCAAGCTTATGCAGCATCAGCCAAAAAAAAAACAAAAAAAAAAAACAAAAAAAAAACCTCCCATTTAACCCCTCCATTCATTCCAAATGCCTGTCCAACTCAGCCTTAAATTTATTTAGGCTATCAACTTCCACAACAAAAGATGGAAGTCTGTTGAACTAATCAATCACCCGGTGGCTAAAGGCAAACTTCCGCACATCCATTCTACTACTGTCTTAAATCAATTTTCTATGCTCCCTCAGGTTTTTATTCTGAGAAAGAGGAAGAATCCCATCAGCATTCAACTTGCTCAACTCATTCAAGGCCTTCATACACCTCAATCAGATCACCTCGCAGTTGCCTACTCTCAAGGCACTGCAATTTGCAGAACTTAAGCCTTTCCTGGCACCCCCCCCCCCCTTGTTGCCCTTCTATGTACTCGTTCTAGCAACTCTACATACTTCCTAAAATGAGGCCTCCAGACTAGTACACAGTACTCTAGGTGTGGCCGGACCATTGTCTTGTACAATTGGAAAATCACCTCCCTGTCCCTGCTAGCAAAGTTCCTATATTATCATTGACAAGATTCCATGACCTGCTCTGGCAGCCCATCTGCACTGCTCAGAAAACTTCATATCTGCCTGCACAATTATCCCCCCCCCCGGTCTTTTTCATTCTCTACCACTGACAGTGTAGTACCACAGAGTTGATATGTTACTCTGGGGTTACTGTTTCCCATATGTAGTACTTTACATTTGTCAATGTTAAACTTCATTTGCCACCTCTCAGCCAATCTGCTCAACCTTTCCCAATCCTGTTGCAGCAGCATACTGTCAGTAGTGTCCTTAACAACCCTGCCAACCTTTGTATCATCTGCAAACTTGGATATTAAGCTTGATATACCATCATCAATATCATTTATAAATACAGAAAACAACAATAGATCCAACACTAAACCCTGAGGAACTCCGCTAATAACATTATTCCACGATGAGCAGTATCCATTGATTACCACTCTGTCTTCTCCCCCTCAACCATCCCTTTATCCATAGCAGCAATTTGCCTCCAATGCCACACTGCTCCAATTTGTGCAGCAGTTTTCCATGTGAAACAGTATCAAAAGCCTTTCTAAGATCCAAATATATAATATCAAAGTTATTCCCTGCATCCAGTTCTTTTGTGACTGCATCATAGTATCCAATCAAATTGGTCAGGCAAGACTTTCCCTTAACAAAACCATGCTGTGTCCGAGCTATAACTGAAGTCTTGTCTAGATGATCTTGCAGTGCTTCTTTAACCAGTGCATCCATTAATTTTCCTGGAACAGAATTTAAACTCACAGGTCTATAATTACTTGTGTCAGTCTTTGATCCTTCTTTGTGAATTGGGGTCACATTTGCACATCTCCAGTCTATGGGTACCTCCCCTGAGTCCAAAGAGGCTCTCATAATTATGGCTAAGGGTTTGCTTACTTCATTTGCTGCCTCCTTTAATATAAGCGGATACATCCCATCCACCCCGGGTGCCTTTTTTATGTTTATCCTCAACAATTTCTCCTCGACTTTCCTCTCAGTTATTACAAAATCATCTAGCTCACTGCCAGAGTTTACTTCACCTCTGGCATTCTCCTTCCTGAATAACTCCTCATGTGTGAATGTAGATGCAAAATACTCGTTTAGGTTGTTAGCCACCTGAGCAGGATTATCAACAGTTGAACCATCAATATCCAGTGGACCAATCTGATTCATCCCTTTCCTTCTAGAGTTTACATAGGTAAAGAATTCTTTTGTTTTTCTTTGCATCCTTTGCCAAGGATTTCTCATAATCTGCCTTTGCCTGCCTAATCTCCTTTGTGACTTGGTTACAGACCAGCTTATATCTATCATAGGCTTCCATGTCACCCATTAATTTATATGTATCCCATGCATTTTTCTTCTCTGCCATATGTCTCATTAGTTCATCTGACATCCATTTAGGCCTAAACCTTGAACAATATTTCTTAGTTGGCATGTAATGCCTAGTAGCTTCCAAGATAAATTCTTTGAATGCTTCCCATTTTGAATTTGCTGTTGGTAATATCAGTTGGTCCCACCGTATAGAATTTAAATACTGTCTCAGACCATCATAGTCGCCTTTACGAAAAAAAAAACACTTCCCTTTACCCTTGATGTGTAGTTATCTCTTTGAGTAAATCCCACTTCAGCACACTGTGATCACTGCCACCTAGTGGTTCCTTTATCTGCAGATTCTTAATGCATGAAGAATCACTACTGATAATCAGATCAGGAGTATCACTCCTTCTAGTTGCCTCCTGAACATGCTGATGTAGATAACAATCATCCAATAAATTCACAAAAGCCTTGCTAGTGTGTGAGTGACCAGCCCACAAATTCCAGTCAATATCTGGGAAATTAAAATCGCCCACTATAAGACGCTTTGATTTACTTGTCCACTCTATTTCCCTGTACAGTTTCTTATTATAGTCATCAGAGTCATTAGGCCTATAGCACACTCCTACTCTGAATTTTGATCTCTCTGTGCTTATGTCACACCAAACTGACTCGACACTGCACTGTCCAGTGGTGTCGACTGGCTTCACTTCCTTGGATTTTATGTGTTTCTTAACTAATAGCATAACCCCTCTTCCCTTCTTCTACATATTGTACTCCCCAAATTCCTGTTCTGCATTCCTTATATCTGTGTGACACTACGGCTCTGATATCCCAACAATATCTGCCTTTGACGTTTTGAGCAATACCTCAAATTCATCAATTTTATTTACTAAACTCCTAGCATTGGTGTACACAAAAGTATACATGCGCCTGTTCCTACAACGTCATCAACCTTTGCCCCTGACAGACATACCCTGGTCCTGTTCCACCTATCCTTTTTACATACCATGTTCTCCGTTTCCCTGATAATAGAGTCACCAACAACTACTAGTTCCTGTGGGACCAGTGCATTCTGCCTTGGGGTTGCCGCTGTGTTGCGTGATGATCAAGTGCAAGCTCTGGCATTGATGTGGGCAGCTGAGAGCTTGATGGGCCCCTCAATTTAGATCCTTCGAGGGCATCCACCCTGTCCTTCAAGCTCTCATATAGGCCCATAACAATGCTGAGTTGTCGCCTGGTTTCCTTACACTCCTTACATTGCGCACACACAAAGACATCCCCCATGGCAATATCATGTCTCGTACTCGATTGCTCCACAAACATCAAGCAAGCAGTGTATTTTAAAAGGCTGTGTACAAAATATTGGCAATGGCAAGCACAATACACTTTGATAATTACAAGGTGGTAGATGAAAGTCATCTACCACCTCTTGCATAGGTGGTAGATGACTTTCATCAACCGGTGAAATACCACCACTTTGCTTATTGGAGGCTTGAAGTGGTGAAACCCATGTTTAGTCTCTAGAGCAAAGTTTCCGGCATCCCCCCCCCCATACTTCTCCTTCAACCCATGCACGGTACTAAGTACTATAGGTTTTGATACCTTTCGTGTTTGGGGTTTTCATAAAAAAAAAAAGGTATTTATGTATTGTGAAAGTGAACAAGATTATAATATGAATATCAGCTACTAATTAAGTCTACAGCTGCTGATATAATAGGATTAAATGAGACTTAGTGATACCCTCACATTGGAGATGATGAGTTACATTTTGAAATGCACAATGTATATGCAGACCGGGCTAGCTGGATGGGTCAAGTGCCTGTCTGGCAACCCAAAAGTCATGGATTCAAAACGCACCTCGGGCTTGGATCAGAGTAGTGCAAAAACCTTGGGAGGTGCATTATGGCCACAGAAGCTGATGCACCAACAACTAACAAAAAAAAAAAAAAAAGTATACAGGAAGGAATGGGGACAGCCACATGCAATGTTAAAACTATTATCTTTGATGTTGTTATTTTATGGTGCATCAGCATTCTAAGGACATATTACATTTTGTGTATTATATCTGTATAAGTATGTGTTCATGGAGTGATCTGCACATTACGTGAAAAACTCTGAATAACTCAAAGAAAAATTTCTACTCCCTCTACTGGTCCACATGGTAGTGATGAGTATGACAAGTCTATGTGAAACTTGAATGGGAAAGTAAGCCTGTTTATCTTACTTGCCAGTCCATGATTTTAACTTACCATTCATTGAATGGAAATCATGGACTGGCAACTCAAATCTGTAGGGTAAATTTTTTTTTTAATAGACATTATGACCCATCTGTATCAACATGTCAGGGAAAGTATAAGGAGCACAGATATCCTTGATCTGGTCATCACAGTGATCCAAGTAATTTCTCAAATATGACAGTGCAGGAACCTTTAGCAGGAGTGACCACAGTGCCCTAAAGCAGACAAATGAGATATCAGTAATCAAGGATCAGGACAAAAATTTTAATTTCAAGAAAGGAGATTACTATGGGCCAAAGAGCTTTTTATTATAAGTTTCATTGTGTGCAATGAAATATTATCAGCAGGGAACATAAGAAAAAGCAAAGGTCCTGATAGGACCTTTGCTCAATGTCTATGATGAGTTACATTTTGAAATGCACAATGTATATGCAGACCGTCTTAAATAACTTACTACTCCTTGGGATCTAGAGAAGGAGGTTAGAGCTCATTCATATAAGTCGATCGCAAATCTGCAATTAGAATACTGTGTTCATGTCTAGAGACTAATCTAAAAACAGACATCATGCATCTTGAAAGGGCCAAAAGATGGGTAACTAATCTAACTAGAAGAGGATGGTAAAGGGAAGCTCCCTATGAAGAGAGGCTATTAAAGTTTGAGTTACAGGGCTTGGAAACTCCACATGTCAGGGGTGGATCTGATTGAGCAATGTGAGGAGGAATGAATGGCAGTTGGATTTTCATGTTGAAATTGGGACACAAATGAAAAAGAAAGTACCACCACAGTCCAACAACACTCAGCAAGACCATGGAAGCTCATTCCATGCAACCAGACAATATTTAGAAGAGTAATATGACAATCTCATCAAACTTCCCTGGAAAATATGAACAGGAATTTAAGGAATCAACAGAGACTGAGATCCATGAACACACTATGTAAGGAGCTCCATTCCCTCTGTTTTCATGGAAGAACAGCAGCACATAGGCCATATATCATCAACTACAATCAGCGGTCTTGCCTTTCATGGTGCAACAAATGCTATCAATAAATATGAATAATTCTAGACCTATTTCTAATCAGATGGATAGGTGTAGGTGTGTACTAAGGACATGGAGAACATCTGGAGAACAAGTGCAGTCCTAATGATTAAGTTCAGAGGAGACAGGATTATGGTGTGAGGCTGTTTCTCATCGCGTGACTTAGGACATTTTATTTGGGAATAGCTATTCTGAAATCATACATTTTGCATTATGCCAAAATTGCATTTATAATGCTAAACTACAAATAAAAATTAATGTATTAATATATGAAAATTAAAATTAACAACATATATATGTAATGTATTTTATTTCAAAATGTGTAGTCTGTTTGTTTGCTGCCATCTATATTCAAGGGAATGCATTCGATGTGCAGTAATTTTTGAAATGTTTAGAAATAACATAAAATATGGAGACAGTGCCAAAATCCTCAACATTCTGAAAATTCATAAATAATGGTTGAAAAGTAAAAAGCACAAGCAAAAAAATAACTAAAAATGTGTACTAAGCTACAAAAAAAAAAAAATAAAAAAAAATAAAAAATAAAAAAAAATAAAAATAAATAAAAAAAAAAAAAAATCAATGCTGCTAATAGCCCACAGTTCAATTAGTGTTACAACAGAATTGAGCAGCTCATTTCACATATCTTTAATTTTACACCAGTGAACCCTGTAAAAATATTTACTTCTGTAGTCATATTTTGCCATTTTATTTATTTATTTTTGATTTTAAAATTGACATTTAAGGAAAATAAAGAAAATGTATGTCAGAAAGATACAACAGAAAAGTTTAAACAAAAAATGGTTCTTTAATATTGAGCAATTATCATTAAAATTTCAAGTTTAAATTTAATCATTCAAATTATTTAATTTGATTCATTTAATAATTTAATTCATATTTAAAATTTCAATATCATTAAAATATTCAGTACAATGTAAGAACTTGTGTACCCTGGAAATACTTGTTATAATAGGATTTTACTGTATATATAATTTAAAGCTGTAACTCATCAAATAAACTCTGTAACAAAAGTTACTGAAGTTAGAAGATTAAAAGGCAATTGAGAGAATGCCCTTGAAATAGCATGTCCAAGTATGGAGACAGTGCCGAAAAAAGAGAAAAAGCATTGAGCTTCTTGAAAGGTTCCAAAGAAGGCAATGTGCCTGATGAGATGAGCAAAAGGGCACCCATATGAGAAAAGACTTCAAATATGTGGGCTACAGAGCTTGGTAACTAGGCACCTTAGAGGGGAACTGATTGTCTATAATGCTCAGAGGGAATAGTAAAATGACACAAGGCAAAATTTTCTCTATTATAAATGATTTCAGAACTCAGGGGCAATAAGTTCAAATTACAAGGAAATATGTTTACAATGGACTGCGGGACAATCTTGATTTCTTTTATTCAGCAAATAATTAACTACTGGAATACATATACCTCTGTGGTTGAGATTTACAGCTTGGGGAAATTCAGAGGTCAGCTGGATAGGTACTACACGAGGAAGGAAACACATGAATAATTAAAATAAACTACTTATTATTATTTATTTATTTTTGGTTGATGTATTGTATGGCTAATATTAATTAATCATTTTTGTTTCAGAATTAAAGATTTAGAATTTACCTGTTCACATTCCAAAGACTGAGTTTCCAAATTCACAGTTAAGTTCAAGAAAGATGTTATAATTAAGCATGCCTGATTTGTTACCATTGATGGGCAGGTCCCATTGTCATGTGGATGCATTGCATAGAGCTCTTCAATCCAAAAAAACTGACGATTAAGTTCCCCTTGAAGTGAAGCAAACTGTAGTCCAAATGCTTAAAAAATAAATGAAGTTTCAGGAATTTTATTTACTCTCACATACAGACAATTTAAAAATGTCTGGAAAGTATTCATATACAGTATAATAGTCAGTATTCATTCATAATACAGTATTAAACATGTAAATAATGGTAAATGGTGATACTTAAAGGAAACACTAACTAAATTCATAGAAATAAAAATTCACATGTGATACTACTCAGGATATTATTTGTTTATGTGAAAGGGACAAAATGTGAAAATGTTTATTACATTTTTTTTGGTAATGCCATTCTAACATTGTGCGCTACAGCAGCCCATGAGTATTTCTGAGTTTGATGCTATTGGTCAGCTTTAGATTTAAAGTACCATTACTGATTTATACAACTCTGAACTTTTAAAATGTTATCTCTGATAACAGAAATGATTATATCACATTTTATTTTTAAGGTCCCAAGAAGGAATAAACCTAGAAAAATTAATATTAATAATTATTGTTAACACATTAATGTTGCATACATTAATGTTAATTTTTGCAAAGATAATGTGCTGATGCTTCTAAAACAACATTTTTAGACATGTTCCAATGTCTTGTGGCACTACTAGCTAAAAATACACTCATTAATGTTGCATCAGTCATTAGCGTCGAGCAAACTGACTGAAGGATATGTGCTATTACAAAAACAAGACACGGAAGTTTCATAGCCCTAGTTGCTTTGGTGTCTAATGCACACCACCACCACCACCTTTTGAGTATTACATTATTTGATTACTTGTAAAAGAATAAGAGAAATTCACCTCAATATGATACGTAGAACACTTCCATATGATACTCTCCAGAAATTAAAACAATCATGGACAATCATAACACCCAGAAATATGGGTGTTGTGATTGTCCATGTTTTAATATGAAGTATAAATAGTGTGATGTGATTTTAGCAATCAGATCATCTTAAAAACTAAATACATGCTACACACTACTGTCCTATTAAGTACTACTGTGTGAACTAGTGTTGAATAACTGGCAAAGTGAAATTTTATACGTTGAAAATACATATTACAAAATACAATGATAAAACAATCTAGGAAATATGCAAAACAGTAAGAAATTGATGTTCGGAAATTATTAATGGAATATAATGAATAATTTTTATTTTTTTTTATTTTAAATCCTGCCAACCTATTTCCCTTTGTCCTTGTATGGTTGACTACCTTTGGGAAAATATTCAAAAAGTTATGTTTTTGAGATTCTACTGTATTTATAATTAAACATTAACTTTGCTGAACCTTTGTCAGGTAACCCCCAATCAATTATCTCTTCACCTTATCTATCAGTCCAGTCCTACATAGGAGGAGTTTTGTTTTCAACCAACCAACTCACTGTTGCAACGTTGAACACAGAAATAGCAGACATAATGGGAAGCTACCATTTTTAAGTGAAAAGAGCCACACTGGATAAACAGGATTTTCCTTGTCTGATGATGTAGTGTATTTGTTGATATCAACTAATGTTATAACATTATTGGATAGTTTGTTCACAAGCACGCTCATGTAGCATTCTATGCTTAACCCTAAAATACAAATACACAAAAGTGTGTATAAATGTCTTAAATTCACTGATACTTTTTTTTTTTTTTTTAAAGTAAAAAGGTAATAAAATCAAATTCCACAAAATTCATTGTATATTCAGTTTGTGTTCTTTTCTTTCTTTCTTAATTTCCCATATACAGTATCTGTTGTATGTGAAATCAAGGTCCAGAAAACAAAATTCCTTGTTTTCAATAGAAAGCCTGCAGTCTCCATAGGTGATGTCTCCTTAGGAAACATCACTATGATCAATTTCTGAGAGTGGCCTGGAGAAGATACATTGCATTTAGAAATGAATATGGAAATAATTTAACCAAACTATTTCCAAAGCAACTTGATGTGGGGTAACTCCTCCCTATGGGACTCTGTCAAAAATCATATCGCTCACTGGCTGCAATAGTGGCACAACTCAAAATTCTTAATTTTTGAGTTAATACAACTGATGAGGTTGAGATAGTGGACTCTACATTTATGCAATAACAGTACAAAGTGAGATCAATATTATCTCGCTAGGTGAAACAAGTGTCGTTATGCCATCTGAGTTTTTACTGCATCGAGAAGCGTCCACAGTGGCACTTCTTCAGTGTGCCCCAACCTTGGGACTGAATGGAGCATGGTCTGTGTGCAATAGTGATCCTTTTTGAGTTGTGCCAGTATTGGAGTGTAATGCAATGCAAATTTCTTGTTGTAAGTCATACACAAAACGAGGGTGACTGTGCAACTCATTATTATAGAAAAATATTAAAAGATCACTTTTTTTTTTTTTTTTTTTTTTTATGAGAACCCCAAACACGAGAGGTATTATAACCTATAGTACTTAGTACCGTGCTTGGGTTGGAGGTTGAGAAGACGAAAGAAGATATTTGTTGATATTGGACTTGAACTTCTGTAGATTGTAATTTTCAGGAAATACGTATGAAGGAAGGTTGTTCCAGAAAACGGCAGTTGAATGAATAAATGAGGAAGATGAAAAGTTGGTTCTGTGGGTTTGAAGTTGGACAGTAAATGGATGTTGGCTGGTGGCGGCATGTGTTCGGACTGTTTTGAAAGAGAAAGCGGGAATTATAGAAGCCAATTCAGAAGAACAGTGCCCGTGGAAGTATCTGTAGAAGAGGCATGCAGCAGAAACAGTGCGTCTATGAGAAAGCGAGTGGAGAGACTCTGTTAGAGATGAATCATTAATTAACCTAACTGCCCTCTTCTGAATGGAATCAAGAAGCCTGAGAGAGGTTTTGGGGGCACCACCCCAGATGTGGGAACAATATTCCATGGCAGGGCGGATTTGCGATTTATACAGAGTGAGCAGCTGTTTGGGAGAAAAGTAACGCCGAGAGCGAAAGAGAAAACCAAGTTTTTTAGATGCAGAGGAAGCAATATTTGTAATGTGCTTGTGCCAAGAGAGATTAGAAGTCAGGGTAATCCCCAAAAGAGATATATCATTTTGCCTAGAAATCAGAGTGTCACTAAATATAAGCATAGGAGCAGAAGAATCCTTTTTGCGAGATATAAGACACGATTGAGTTTTAGAAGGGTTGAAATCAACTAAGTTGTCTTTGCCCCACTGGAGAATTACCTGAAGATCGGCATTTAAGGAATTGGCAGCAGATTTTCGAGAACTTGAAGCTGATTGAGCTGGACAAGGTTTCTCAAAATGGAAAGTTGAATGCAATGTGCTATCATCGGCAAAACTATGGATAGGATTTCCAGTCAATGGAAGAAGGTCATTGATATACAAGAGGAAAAGAGTGGGGGAAAGAACTGAACCTTGGGGACACCGGCATTAGTGGAGAAGTTAGAAGACAGAGAGCCATCTACCATCACCCTCAGTGAGCGATCAGAGAAAAAACTGGATAACCAATTACTAAAAACAGTTGGCAAACCATAAGATGGAAGCTTGTTTAGAAGACCTTTATGCCAAACACGATCAAAAGCCTTTGAGATGTCAAGAGCAACTACTTGTGTTTCACCGAACCTTTCCATTGAATTAGTCCATAAATGGGTAACATAAGCCAGAATATCACCAGTGGATCGACACTGACGGAATCCATACTGGCGAGCGTTGATCAGACGGAAGGTTTCTAGGTAGTTTAAGAGTTGGCGGTTAATTGATTTCTCCATTACTTTAGAAAGAGTAGAAGTAATTGCAATGGGACGATAATTGGATGGGAGGGATTTGTCACCCTTTTTAGGAACTGGCTGGATATGAGCAAATTTCCAAGCAGAAGGAAAAACACCTTTGGAATAAGAAAGTGAAAAAAGGCGGCAAAGAATAGGAGTAAGTTCAGGAGCACAGGTTTTGAGAACAAGTGGAGAAATACCATCAGGACCTGGAGCTTTCTTAGCATCAAGGTTCATCAAAATCCTTCTGATATCCTTTTGACAGAAGACCACAGGAGGCATTGAATGGAGCGTGTTGGGAATGGTGGGAGGTGTTTTACCAAGATCATTAATGCATGAGTTGGAAGAAAAATGGGATGCTAGCAGGTCAGCTTTATCCTTGGCTGAAGTGACAACAGAACCATCTGGTTTGGACAGAGGTGGGAGCAGAGATGGGCAAAAGTTGCGGCCAATAGCTTTGGCAAGAGACCAGAATGCTCGGCTACCATTAGGGCAAGAAGCAAGTTTTCTACTCTTAGCCTGTTCAAACTCTAGTTTGGACTGATTAATAACTGCTTTACAATTGTTGCGAGCTTTGGTGTAGGCAGAAAATGAAACTGAAGAATTGGAAACAAGCCAATTACGATATGCAACGTTCTTCTCTTGGACAGCCTTAGCACATTTATTGGAAAACCAAGGTTTAGATAAAGGACGAGATTTTAAAGTGGAGTGTGGGATAAAGGATTCCATTCCTGCAAGAATAATTTCACTGACACGATCTGAGCAAACGTTGACATCAGAAGTTTTGAAACAGTAATCAGACCAAGGAAAAGAAGAAAAGAAGTCTCGCAGGTCATCCAATTTTGCATTCTTCTAATGCCAAACAATACGAGGTTGGGAATAGCCATGAGATAAAGGTTCCATTGGAGAAGAGGCAATCACCAAGTTGTGGTCTGAAGTGCCTAAAGGACCTCTCACTTCAACCTTGTACTTAGAAGGGTTGTTTGTGAGAAAAAGATCAAGCGTATTGGCTGTATGATTAGGATTGTCCGGTATTCTTGTAGGTAAATGAACAATCTGTGCTAGGTCATTAGTAATTGCAAAAGCCTCAGCATCTCGACCTGCTGGGTCGGTGTGACTAGAAAACGGAAGCCAGCTGGAGTTGTGAACGTTAAAATCACCAAGGGAAATTACCTCACTGTTAGGAAAGTTGGACTGGAGAAAGTCAAGTTGCAAAGAGAGGAAGTTTGATTTGATTTGGTAGTTGTTGGCGCATCGGCTTCTGTGGCCATATTGCACCTCCCAAGGTTTTTGCAGTACTTTGATCCAAGCCCGAGGCGGGAATTGAACCCGCGACCTTTGGGTTGCCGGGCAGGTACTTTACCCACTCAGCTAGCCCGGTCGGCGCAAAGAGAGGAAGTCAAAGAGCTCCAAGTGATTAGTGGAGTTGGGAGAATGGTAGAGACAACAGATGAATTTTACACAATGAGGTAGAGAGATTTTAAGCCAGAGAAGATCAAAGAGAGGAGATTCCAAATTGCCAAGTCTCTGACAGGGAATATCAGAACGGACATATGCACAAGTACCACCTTTGAGGCGAAAGGAATCATACAGCAAATAATTTGGACATCTGAGATGAGCAGTAGTTGAATCAACTGATAACTGAGATTCAGTCAGAAAAAGTACATGGGGTTTGGAAGACTGCAAGTGGAAATGGACATCGTTGAGATTAGAATTGAGACCACGTATATTTGTGAAATGAATTAGGAAGTCCTTGGGAGGTTTAGATCTTTTCGCAGATAAGCTTGCTCTATTATTTTGACAATTCATGGTGTATTCAATAGTAAGAAAAAGTGAGTGGGACATGCTGTATGAAGTAATGAAATTTTTGGATATGGCGTACATGTGGTAAGAATATACCCAGATCCTTGACATAACGTGGCCTCGACAATGCTCCCCGCATACACACTACTCGGACTCCCTCCAGTCACTATCTGGCAGAGTAGAGGTAGCAAGATTATACACTAGCTGATCCGGAAGCTTCCTAGAGAGTTACCAATAGGTTCAGTCCGGTGTACTAACTAGCGGCCGGCCTGCGAACACCGTTTTAGAGCTGTACCCTCGAAATGTAAGGAATATTGGATCTCGCCACAACATTCATCATAACCTCAAAAATCATCAATCATACTGCATGATGGAAGAGATAGGGAAGGGTTGGCCGGAACTTAGCTCTAGAGACTAAACATGGGTTCCACCACTTCAAGCCTCTAATAAGCAAAGTGGTGGTATTTCACCGGTTGATGAGAGTCATCTACCACCTAGTACTGCCTGGTAACATAGAGGGGCGGCGTTCCTCCATGTGGTGTGGGCGCCACACCTCGACCCCTGCTTACGTTGGTTCACACCTGGGTGGTCACCCACCATGTACTTGTGCATGAAGGTTATACCCAGGATTACTAACAGTCCCACCATCGTGAAGGTGCAAGCAGAGGATTTGGCTGTCATAGACCGTCCGGACGTCGCCGAAATTGGGTCCACTTTGACTTGAGTGTCACCCGAATATCAGTTCCATCAGCGTTTTAGACTCCCAAGTAGCAAGAACAGCTTGTCTGGCATATCTGAGAGAATGTCTGTGACAACCTCAAGGGACGAATACAGGACTAGAGTCTGGTCCTGTATTCGTCCCACCACGATACGTTACATTAGCTAGAAACTACCAGAAAGACAGGAAACTCTTTCAAGGTGACAGAGATGAGTCATTGCAATTTTTACAACTTGAAAGATTTTGCCGGATGCACTACTATGAAATTTAATGAAAATACCGATGAAGTGCTAGCTTTAAAGCAGAAAAGCAACATTTGGACTATATTTTATAAAACAACATACAAACAGGATGATTATAAATCAGTTAATGTTAAAGCTAGTAAAACAAGGAAAACCTTTGGAGACATTTGTAGATTTTGAATTGAAAAAAGGCTACAAGAGTTCCATTCTGATTTCAAAAGAGAAGCACAGTGAGCTCCACTGTTTGCTGAACAATAACACAATTCCCAATGTCATGCCAGCTTTTATAACAGTCTAAAAGTTAATTTATGGAAGGAACAAATTTTTCTAAGAATGACTTAAATTCTTCCATTTTGCTTGTCTGTACACCAATAATTATGTACTAACTTCTTGTTCTTATTTATGTTTTACCACAATTATGTTCTCAAAGATTAAAATGTAGTTCATACATGTTACTGACTTTATGAATATAAATAAAGTTCTTGTTTAATGTTTCTTTTTCTTTTTGTTCTTCATCCTAATTACCTTCCATCTTTAGAAGACTCAAGTCACAAATTGAGTTTTTGTTGGTGCAACAGTGGCACAACCCAAAATGGGGGTTAAATATTTGAGTATTCTGGTTATCCTTAAGGGAATGTTAATCAAACCAGCCTAATTTTGAGTACCACTGGGTATGATGAGATGAATCATAATATATTTCAACAATCATATAATTTCTTCGATTTTAAACAAACTAATTTTAAAAGAAAAATTTTCCTCATTGATTATCTCAGAATTATGATTTTTGAGTTATGCCACTATTGCAGCCAGTGAGCAATAACAGTATATTGTTCCTCGTTGTCTATAGAATGTGATGACATGTATTAAGACTGCCAAGTCTGCCAGCTATACCCTTCATCAGAAATGTGAAATGCACTTCTAATAGGAAGTGCATTTCACATTTCTGATGACATGTATAGCATCCTAATACAGTATGCAACATTAGATTCAGGGGATACATGCACCGGGGGTGGGGGTGGGGGAGAGAATGTAATGATCCTGCTCAGATAGCAAACAAACTGAATGAGTATTTTGCATCTACATTCACACATGAGGAATTATTAAGGTTTGAAAATGGCAGAAGGTTATCAAATTGTAGCAGGATACTTAATGATTTTGTAATAACTGAAAGCAAAGTGGAGGAGAAATTGTTGAAGTTAAACATAAGAAAAGCACCTGGGGTGGATGGGATCTATCCACTTATATTAAAGGAGGCGGCAAAGCAACTAAGCAAACCCTTAGCCATAATTATGTGACTTAGGGGAGGTTCCCACGGACTGGAGATGTGCAAATGTATCCCCAATTCACAAAGGGGGATCGAAGGGCAACAAAAGTAATTACAGACCAGTTAGTTTAACTTCTGTTCTGGCTAAAATAATGGAGTCACTGGTTAAAGATGCATTGCAGGATCATCTAGACAAGACTGTAGCAATAATTCAGACACAGCATGGGTTTGTTAAGGGAAAGTCTTGTCTGACAAATTTGATAGGATATTATGATGTGGTTACAAAGGAACTTGATGCAAAAAATAATTTTGATATCATATATTTGGATTTCAGGAAAGCTTTTGACACTGTTGCTCATGGAAGACTATTGTACAAATTGGAGCAGAATGGTATTAAGGGTAAGTTGCTACAATGGATAAAAGGATGATTAAGTGTGAGAAGACAGAGGGTGGTAATCGATGGGTGCTGCTCTTCTTGGACTAATGTTATTAGTGGAGTCCCACAGGGTTCGGTGTTAGGTCCACTGTTGTTTTGTATATTTATCAATGATATTGATGAAGGTATATCAGGCTTAGCGTCGAAGTTTGCAGATGATACAAAGGTTGGCAGGGTTGTTAATGACAGTAATGGCAGTGTGCTACTGCAACAGGATCTAGATAATTTGGGCAGATGGGCTAAGAAGTGGCAACTGAAGTTTAACCTTGACAAATGCAAAGTACTGCATATGGGTAGAAGTAACCCCAGAGAAACATACCAATTATGTGGTACTACACTTAAGGTGGTAGAAAATGAAAAAGACCTGGGAGTAATTGTGCAGTCAGATATGAAGTTTTCTGAGCAATGCAGACAGGCTGCCAGGGCAGTTCATGGGGTTTTGTCAATGATATATAGGAATTTTGCTAGCAGGGAAAAGGAGGTGATTGTCCCTCTGAATAAGGCAATGGTCAGGCCACGCCTTGAGTACTGCGTACAGGTCTGGAGGCCTCATTTTAGGAAGGATGTAGATTTACTTGAGCGTGTACAGAGAAGGGCAACAAAATTGGTGAGGGGAATGAAGGGATCCTCTTACCAAGAGAGGCTTAAGTTCTGCAAACTGCAGTGGCTGGAGACTAGGCACCTGCGCGGTGATCTGATTGAGGTATATAAGGCCTTGAATGGGTTGAGCACGCTGAATTCTGATGGGGTCCTTCCACTTGTTCAGATTACGAACCTAAGGGGGCATAAATTTAAATTAAGAAAAGACAGATGTAGAATAGATGTGCGGAAATTTGCCTTTAGCCAGAGGGTGGTTAATTGCTGGAACAAACTTCCATCTGTCGTTGTGGAAGTTGATAGGTTGAATAAATTTAAGGAGGAACTGGACAGGCATTTGGAATGAATGGTGTGATTTTTTTTTTTTTTTTTATATATATGTTTTTTTTTTTTTTTTTGGCTGATGCTGCATAAGCTCACACACTTGCTTTCTTGCATCACATGCCACTGCTACTACTACTACATGTAGTATATGTGTATATTTTTTATTATTATTTAATATTTACATCTAATTAATCATTATTGTACGTAAAGGTACATATATATATGTTACAAACAAATCTGTATATTTATGAATGTTATAATAAGAGAATATAAGAAAACAAAATAGGAAACAAAAGGAAATATTTATTATTTAACATCTAAATACTAATAGTCAGTTCACAAAAACCACATTACTGATAATAATCACGGTTTAATAATATGAAAATCACTCTTTAAAATCATACAAATTATAATCAAACATGCATGTATTATAATAATCTTATTCTTCTTTGCTTTTTCTTTGCATATGTATCAATCACTTAATTTATTAATTTTTCTGATAACTCATTCAGGCCTTCTAAGCTTATCTTCATGCAATCTTGCAATATTACAGTACAGATACATATACAATGAAAAGATTATAAAATGCACTGTTTATAGGCTGCAACCAAACTGTCTTGGTTTGCGGTATACAAAGGAAGAATTAGCCATAAGTAGACTCTTGCTATAAAAAAAAAATAAAGGGAATCCAAAAACCATAAAGCAAAACTGCTGTCGATTGAAGTAGTGGCTGAAGTAGATTCCTTTCTCTGCCTCGACATCATTTAGCTCTTCCTCTGAAAGCCACAAGACACTTTCTAATTACAATAGCATCCGTCAGTGAGGAACCAATTCAGGCAAATCTATTCATGGCCTGAGATCCAGTTATCTTATTTGCGATATACAAACAAAGAATTAGCCACAAGTAGACTGTTTGTGTGAAAATAAAGGGAACCTGAAAACCATAAAAAGAAAATGCCGACACTTGAAACAGTGGCTTTTAGTTACAATTTGTGCAGCCAGAAATATTGCCATTTTATTATTTTGAAAATTTCGTGTATTTTGAATTTTAGTGTTTTATTTTCGCTGTGTCCCACCTAATGAATACCACACTTAATTGATGTGATTTTTTGTGTTTTGTTTATTTGACATAAATTTATTGAATTTGTGTTTTATAATTACAACATTGTGTAAACTGATAATATGGACCACTAAAGAGCACAGTAAGTAAATGTCAATTAAAATTAAACAAAAAATGTGGCAAAAATTTCAACCTCCGAGGTCTTTGAACGAATGTTAAAATAAAAATTACTATTTATTTTTATTTATTATTACTAATTTATATTAATAAATTACTTTTATTCTGCTCCTGGGGGGGGGGGGATTTTAATTCACTGGGGGCGAAACTTATCTCCAGTCACCTCCCTCTGGATTCACCCCTGGACTGGATGACAGAATATCAAGTGTTCAAAAATCATGTGACATTTCATGGGCATTCCATTATCAAATAACAAATAAATAAATAAAGGTTAAAAACATCTATATTTTACTGAAATTCTTCAAACACTTCAAGAAGTGCTACAAAAATTCACCATGTGATACTTATGTAATGGGTAGCAGTACTTGCAATGTGGAAATAAATAGGTTAACCTTTTTACATGAAATTTGGTAGAAAGATCTTCCCTAAGAATATTCTAAATAAGTCTTGAAATTTTAAAAATGATTTAAATTTATGGCAATGTTTCTGTGGGTTAAGGGCTATGGTGGAAGTGGAACTGTGCAAATACCCTTCTGGAGACCAATGAAGCCAGGCTGAAAATGTGGTGTCCATTCGACTTTTTCTACTTGAGTTATGTCTAAACATCCAAAACATACTTAGACAGATACAAATAAATTGCTTTCTATAAGGAGGGAGGGGTGTACTATGTAATGAAAAATGGGCCGAAAATATCCAGAAGCTAAGGGATCACAGGCTGAAAATTTGGTGCCAATCCAACTTTTTCTTCTCAAGTAATGCCCGAAAATCGAAAATATTTAAATTCACATATATAGACAACTCCAGATATGCATGTAGGGAAAGAAAATGCTGAATTTATATTAGAGATTTTTATTATTATAAGAGTCAAATATAAAATTTCATGAAAATTAGTTCATCAAAAGTCAAGTTGTGGCCGGACATGGCAAAGAATTTTTTTTAAGCATTTGCTAGCCTCAGATAAAAAAAGTTCTTGTTTACACTTCAGCAGGCAAGCCCACCAGGTCAGAGAAGTTTACAGTAAATCATGAATACAATCGTGTATTTAGCAGTTACGTAAGCTTGAACCATGGACCACTCGAGGGCATGGGCTATAGCACTCTCGCTCCTGACCACTTGGTACATCAGGCAAATAAATACAGCTCACCTGAAGAGGCCTTTAATAATTCCTCCAGTCTCTGATGGGATTCGAACCTGGATTTTTTTTAAACATGTACAAAAATACTTATACTATTACAGAAGTATACACAGGTTGTCCCAACAATGACTATGCAGGTAATTTCAAAATCAAGAAAAATTAAATATGAACGGTTAACAACAACGGCCACCAGATATTTTTCATCTTGAATATGGATGAAAGTTTATTTGAAAGCTGATTCCGAATCTGTTTCGATTTGCTCATCACATGACTATACAGTACAACTCACATACTTATTTAAGACAATATACATAATACAGTTATTATTTATTATTATTATCATTTGTACATTCATATTTATGTAATTGTTTGAATATATCTACATCCATGTTATTTCGTAATTTAATTATTTGACTATAAATTGTTTCAGATAAGATGTGGCGAATTATTGAAACAGGAAGTTACAGGAACCACCCAACTTACATAATACTTGACTTATGCAAATTCGACTTTATGTAAGTTTTTGCCGGCCGGTGCAAACTGAAAAAAATATGTAAACGTATTTTGCATCTGTAGGGATAAATGGAGATATTGCGAAAATATCGTAATGTGAACCCAATACATATTGTAATGTGAACCCAACACTAAGCTATTAATCTCTGTAAAAGGTAATTTTAATAATGGAAATTGCACTACACTTTCATCGTTATCATATGTTCCCGTTATAAGAACTAATTTTGAATGCCTTTGTGATATTTTTATAAAACACATTTCTGGAGGTCACGACCAAAAAACAATCTGCACTTTCTGGTTTATTGGGCTTTTCTGTTAGCGCAATCTATTATAAATAGGTAATAAACTCGATCTTATCGCATTTGTGATAACTGGAATTCTGTGGGTTTTTACATTATGGTATTATGGTGAAATGAGTTCCCCTTCACTGAAATCTTCAATCATATAAAAAACGAATTTTCAGAAACTTCTCTATATTCCTATTTACGTATTACAATGATGAAGGGAAAGGAACCAATTAAGAGTACAAGTAGTGGCAGTGCCAGGAAACGAAACAAAATTGATTTAGAAATGAAGATGATTAGTTAAGAAGTATGAAGCAGGACAAAGTTTGTCATCAATTGCACGGAATTAGATCTCACTCTTCAACAGTGAATACTATTTTAAGGGACAGTGCATGTATAAAAGAACATGTTAAAGGATCAAAGCATTTAAGATCAATGGTGATTGATCACAAAACTGCATTCAGGTGCTGTACTGAAGATGGAAAAGCTATTAATAATATGGATGGAAAATCAGATTCAGAAGCAAGTGTCCCTGATTCCAATGGCCATTCAAGCAAAAGCAAGAAGTATTTATGAATATATTAAGGATAAGTACGGCAAACCCCAAGCCAAGTTCATGGCAAGCAACAGGTGGTTTAATAGGTTCAAGCATCGCGCTGGTTTCCACAACATTAATTATGCGGTGAAGTCGGCAGTGCTGATTCTGCAGCTGCAGAGAAATTTTGTGATGTGTTGGAAAAAATTATTGATGAAGGCTATTCAACGCTATTCAAGGCTATTCAATGCAGCAAATTTTTAACGTGATGAGACTGCTCTGTATTGGAAAAAAATGCCAGATCGAACATACATTGCCAAAGAGGAAAAGACAATGCCAGGTTTCAAGGCTTCAAAAGATAGGGCCACGTTCTTGCTTGGGGCTATGCAGTGGGAGATTACAGATTAATACCACTCCTTATGTACCATTCTGGAAATCCTTGTGCATTTAAGGGCATCAATAAAGCCACCCTATTCATGCATTTCCGATTGAACCAGAGAGCATGGATAAAAATATCTCTTTGAGGATTGCTTTAAATGCTACTTCATTCTGGGGTGAGCTGTTTACCCATGACGAGTCGAATGACCAAATTAGAGACCTAGCTCTCTTCAAAGATTAAGAGGAAATTCTATCCTGAAGATTAAAACAGAAAAAATTTGGAAAGAAGAATGCTGAAGTGGTGCACTATGGGAAAAAAAAAACAGTTTTGGCAACAGTGTTTTACAATAAACAGTCTGCTCTGCTACTGCCATGATATGAATGAAGTTTTTAAGGAATTGGCAGAAGTATACAATACATTACAAGTACGGGGATATCCTATTAAATACAAAATTGTGCAGTACACAGATGAAACATGAATGGCACATTTTCATCGATTCCTCACAGGGAATTTGAAAGTTATTCTCTTACATAACAGGAACTTAAAGCCAACCACCCCATTGCTCACATCTTCGGAAATTGAAGAGAGGGCGCTGACCAAGTACTGGCCACACGCATTTTGGTGCTCTGTTATTTGTTGTGCCGTTTATTGGTTTCAAGTTTTGATTTATTTTGTGTCCAAGTTCCTCTTCTCAAGATGTGTCCATGGACATCAACTTCGTGAAGATCGGCCAAGGTAATAGAAAGTTATGGTCATTTTTATTAGTGTTGATCTCACCGGGTCACAACGTGATTTTGCATTGTATATTGTTATATTGTCAATTTTGTTAAAGTGAACAGTACCACAAATATTGCTTAAATATTGATGATAGTAATTATCGGGAACAGTAATTGAACAATTCTACAACCACATATAACTTTCATGATGAATTTTGGATATTTTGCTAGCTTTCCTTGTTTGACTTTAGTAGGCTGCTTAATAAACAAAGGTCTTTGTTCTCAGTGTACACCACGCAGTCAAGCCCTGTTTGAGTGACCGTTAGCGTGAGCTGGTAGCTACGTACCTCAAGACATCTATATCGAGAATATTTATTGGTACTAAATTTATTTGATTTAAAATATGATAAATAGAAGTTATTAATTTCATTACATTTAAGATATTGAGAACATATATATATATAATAATATGCGTAGTGCAGTGCTCCCAATGGCTCCCCAGGACAAACACTAAACCAAACTCATCATCCGGTATTCTTGATAATTAGGGGTTAAGATTTGCCCCCCCCACTCGTAAAACTCCAAGACTCAGAACTAAACACTGCACCCCAGCAGCAAAGCAACTCAGCAACTGCCCTTCAGAACCTTTCATCCTGTGGATTTTCATCCCTCAGATTTCATCCTGCTGCAAAAAATTATCTTGGCACCATTATCCAATTCTGGGTATGGGAACACAAGACCTGGAGGAGATGACAGACAGTCAACAAGGCCAGCCAGAGGGTTCCCAGACATCTACCGACCAGCGAGCAGTGAAACCCACCCCGGACAAACCAGAAGAACAGGACAAAACCAGACAAAACGCCACCTGCAAGAGGAGAAACAAGAGGTACAATATTAAAAAACCAGACCGGGAAATGAGGAGCAATAGTGAAGCAAGAGATCGACAGGAACCAAGCAAAAACAAGGGGGAAAAAATCTCCCCCTGGATCTCGCGTTGCCACAGGGAACAGTCCTTGAGCAAGTGCTCACCCTGCGAGCCACTCTAGAAAACATAATGAAAGATAACAGTAGCAGAATTTCTTCAACCTTATGAGCAGACATAGTCCTTCAATGGACTAAATTAGAAACAATCCTCCTGCAAACAAATGTGGAGCACCAGAGGGCACTTGCAGCCCTAGAAGCATATAAAGATGCTGATGGTGGCAAACAAATGCTACAGTGCACCCCATCATATGCCCAAGCGCTGAGGCACACCCCAAGTGAGAGGGAAAAAACCAGTGAATTACAAATGCAAAAGAAGAAAGTACTCACAAAAACTCCAAATATAGTGATACTGAGACCTACCGGGGACAGCAACCAATCAAGTGAGCAAATCAAACAAAAAAGTCATAGATAATATGAAGGAAGACTTTCAAAACACCAGGATAAAATCTATCCGCAAAACCAGGAACCCAGGGATCGTGATTGAGACTGAGAGCGAGAAGGAGATAGAAGAAATAAAAACAAATGAGAAAATAACCACATTAGGGCTAAAGGCAGAATTACCGAAAAAGAAGGCCCAACTATACTAATATTTGATGTACAGTATGACATGGATCCACAGCAATTAACCAACGAGATTTATAGAAAGAACTTACAGAGCCACTTCCCAGAGTTGGAACCCTCTGAGCTGATTTTTCCAAAGTTCAAAATAAAAGCAAAGAACAGGATGGGAGTAAACTGGATGGTGGAACTGGCACCATCTGCTTGGCAAATCTTAAGTACCCAAAACAGAATTTATATAGAATGGAGCAGCTTGAGATACCGGGAACATATACCCATTCCCAAGTGCTTTTGCTGCTGCAGATATGCCACACCACCCATACTTGCACACAAAAGGGAGCCGACCTGCAGCCACTGCTCTGGCAAAGGGCATGAGTACAATATCTGCCCCAACAAAACTGATGCACCAACCTGTGCAAACTTTAAGAGTCTGAAACTGGAGCACTCACACTCCATCCGCGATACTGGGTATCCGACATACCAAAAATTCAAGAGTTCCTACCAACAAAGAATAGATTATGGCCACACACCATAAACAATTCAACTCCAGCATTCTCACATTCCACCAGCTCAATGCACAGCATGCCAGGGCGGTGGCGGAACAAGTCCAACTAAAAGCTGATAATGAAAACGCTGACATCCTCATAATATTGGAACCATACACGCACCAAAAGCAAGTACGGGGATATCCTATTAAATACAAAATTGTGCAGTACACAGATGAAACCCCACGGACAACTGTGATAATCAGAAACCCCCATATCACGGTCACAAAAATCCCACAATTCTGCACTCCCTGGGCGGCATGTGCCCACCTTGTCACCTCAATGGGAAGTCTTTATGTGGTTGCTCTATAATGCAGGCCAGGGGCAGAAATCAACTATGTGATAACATACCTGGAGAATCTTCAAACTGCACTAAGCAGACACAAGATACTAGTGGGGGCAGACGTCAACTGCAGGTCCCCCCTCTGGCACAGTACCACGCCTGAAAGAAGAGGCTCAACGAATGGGCAAAGGCTCGAGGAGCACCTGGCCAACTCCATATTTGTTGTTAAAAACCAACCCTTCTGCAACACCTTATGGGAAGTAGAGATTGACATAACATTATCCACAAACATAGAAGCATCACAAATTGGATGGTTAGAAACGCCTGGATGACCTCGGACCATTGTACAATAACCTTCACATTAGAAAGGAATCTGACAAGAACAACTGCCGACAGACAGGCACATGCTAAATAGATTCGACCTCAGCAAGGCAAACTGGGACACGTTCCGAGAGACTATGCACAGCAGGCCAGCAATACCTGCACACACTGAGGGAGCAGGAATGTGGGAGCGAAAACCCGGAACGACTCCAGAAGGATTTAACAAAAATAATAACAGAAGCAGCAGCAGAGAAAGCCATGAAGAGAAGAATCCCCATTGCAGGGGCCACGCCCTGGTGCACTCCAGAGCTCACACAAATGAAGAAATTAGTACAGCACAGAAGGAAACAATTTCATTCAGAGGGCTAGGAGGAATCGCCCGCAACAAGAAGTCATTGAACATAGGAACAAACATAGAATCGCTAGAAATTGTTATACTGAACAGATAAAGAAAAAGAAAAGAGAATCGTGGGAGAGGTTGGTACAAGGGTCAGGGAACAGCAACCCTTGGGGGATGGTATACAAAATTACCACTTACAAACTCCCGGGGGGGGAGTCGTGACAGCCACCAAAACAGCACAAGGAAATTTAACCATAACCTGGGAGGAGTCGACCGGGAACATCCTGGACAACATTCTTCAGGAGCTGCCAACAACACTAACAGATGAGCAGCAGGCTATCTGCCAAGCAAACAATTGCTATAATAATGACCAAATAGAACCCCCCTTCACCTTAGAAGAAATTCAGGATGCAGCAAGCCGCGCGAAAAATAAGAAATGCCCTGGACTGGACCTAATTGAATCGGAGATGGCCAAAAAAGTAATGGAACATATACCGGAATTACTGCTAAAACCATTCAATTGGTGCCTGGAAGCAGGTAAATTACCACTACAGTGGAAAAAGGCAAATTTAAAACTGCTCCTAAAAAACCCAAAGCCACTAGAGACATCTAGTTCCTAAAGACCCATAGCCCTGCTACCAACCCTCAGTAAAATATTCGAAAGGCTGCTACATACCAGAATCAGAAGGCATTATAATGAAGTAAATCCTAACATGACAAAGCAATACGGATTTACTCCTCCTGGCAAATCCACTATCGAAGCAATACAGAACCTCCTCTCTAGAGTCACCCATTGTAAAAGGAAATACTTCCTCGTCATCACAGTGGATTTCGCCAGGGTGTTCGACACCCTCTGGTGGCCGAGCGTCTTAGCAAGACTCGGAGCTGCCACCCTTCCATTGAATCTTTATAATTGCATGAAGGATTACCTGACTGATAGAGCAGTGCAAGTTACCACACCATATAAATGCCTCAGTCGCCCAGTCCGCAGGGGCTGCCCCCAGGGTTCTGTCCTGGACCACTCCTGTGGAACTTTGTCTTAGACGAACTCCTCGCCATGGATCTGAGTGGTGTGGAGGCCCAGGCCTATGCATATGACCTGGTCTTGACCATCGAGGCTGACAGCAGATCCTCCCTAGAAATGCAAGCAAATGATGCTCTGCAAAAGCTGCTAGATTGGACGAAGCTACACTTGCTCAAACTAGCACCCGACAAGACAAAATCGGTGCTGCTAAAAGGTACGCTAGACTTAAGGAGACCACCACAAATTAAGATTGAGAACAAAACAGTTAAGCTGTGCAAACAGATTAAATACCTAGGAATAATCCTGGACAGAAAATTAAATTTCAAGCCACACCTAGAATAGATTAAACAAAAGATAAGAAGATATGCAGCCCTCATTGCTAGAGTCACTCACAGGGACTGGGGACTCAAACGTACTACCCCGTCTCTGTACTACAAAGCTCTCTTCATCCCTGCCATCACATATGGCTCCCCTGTCTGGTACGCGAGGGTGGGACTAGAAGTGAATAAATGGATCCTCAAAACCATTCAGAGGACCATCCTCCTTACCACGTCGAGAGCAACTAGAACGACTAGCACGGCTGCCCTCCAAGTCCTGGTAGGAGTTCTGCCCCTGGATCTCAAAGCTACCCGCTGTGGTCTGCTCTACCATCTTGCCAGAAACACATTGACTACAATGTATAACCTCATCACTGACATCACTAATGACCACAACTATGAGAAGAGAAGAATCACCGACTACCTCGTCCAGATTTGGCAGAGATGGAGCAACACAGAAAAAGGTGCAGTGACCAGAAGATTCTTCCCCACTGTCAGCAAGCTGTACCCTAAGGCGCAAGCATGGTTTCACCTTGATCAAAATACCACCTTCTTCCTTACAGGACACTGCCCGTTTAAAGCTAAACTTCACCAACTTGGCATCATAAATAATGCGGACTGTCCCTGTGTCAACCCAGAGTCTTGGAGACAATGTTTGAGTGTGATTTGTATGATGACCTACAACTATGCCTACACCTAATAACGGCAATCCAATATATCCCAGACAACCAAGAACCCAGACTGTTAGACACTCATGAGGACTACAAGGCACTCAATCAATATGCCCTGGATCTATTTTCCAGAAGGAAAACAATGACAGAAATACACCAAAGGCAACCCAACTAGAAAGAATGCAGGAGGTCGAACAAGTAAAAAAAACTCACCATACCACAGAAAGACAAGACTTTAGGATGATTTGGATGGCCTACTGGTGACCCAAAACTGCAATCCCTTGTGTGGCTTTTTTTTCCCTCCTCTCCTCCCCAAATTTTCACTGTCATGAGGCATGCCCATGCCCCACTGAAAATGGGGATGAAATAGGAAGGTGACCACCTTCCTATTTCATCCCCCATCTTCACCCTCCTCCCATCACTTTCTCTTGTACAGCAACTGCCCCACATGTCCAAATTTAAATCACATCAAATTTTGCCCGACCTTTTAGACTCTCTAGAAATAGTTCTTTCAGCGTAAAACCCCACGCAGTGTTTCTAAATGTAATTTTACTTAAATCAACAGCGATAGCTCCAACCTTTATTTTAGGTCCTAGTCACCGAAATCCCAGGAAAGTAAGTGACAGGACTTGCCAGAGTATAATTAGTCTCTTGGTACACCCGGCCAGCGTCCCCGTCACTAGGTATGGTAACGCCGGGTCCCACTGGGGGCCCGGCAGCCAACAGGCCGGATGAACAATGGGCACAACAAACTACGTACCACATGACCCATACATTATTTTTAAACCTCTGGCATAGACGGGGTACTGTCACATGATACATAGAACATACGCGGAGATGGGAGAAATCCCCAGAGCCGTCAGACCCTCAACATACCTATACCTATCACCTATCTTCGGAAATTGTCTGCACAGGTAACACTGGTATTGTCACCGCACTCCCCACACTGGTGGAAAAGGCCCGGGTTCAAATCCCATCAATAATGTCAGGAACTTTAATGGGCTTTTTCACTCCGTGGCTAAATTAGTCAGTCTCTGGCATAGATAGCAAGGTTTCCCCCACCAGAACCGGGGGTTTTTTCATCCAGCAAAACAGGCAAATCAACCAGAGAACACACGCAATTTACAGACATAATACATATACAGCTATAAATAAGAAATTATGGGCAGCTCTAATATAATAATTTGAAATCTTGGGAATTAGGGGCAGGACCTGCCAGAGTACCATTGCGATCGCTCTACTGCCTGACCTGCGTCCACATGGCTAAGGATGGGCAATGGGGGGTCCCACCAGCTAAATAGTCAGAGGAACAACATAACATGATACTACACAACACAGGCGCCTCCGTAGCCAGGTGGGAAGGAGCAACAGTGCATCGCACACGCTTCTTGATTAGACTGGGGTTCGAGCCCGTCACCACCAAATACGGAGGATGCGGAAAGGTCAGGGAATGACCACCGCATATCCCGGAGCAATATAGCCTTAGTTGCTAATGCTCCTAAAAACCAAATAACAACAACAACTACACAACACTAACACATTTTACACTTTTTGAAACCTCTGGCCTTCACAGAATACTGTGAAACGCAAACATAGTGCACAATGCAGAGATGGGGAAACCCCCTGGGGCTGTTACACAATGAACATTTTATCCTTTTTATCCGTTCATCCCCTTACTCTTCCTATTTCCAGGCAGAAGCTTCCTATCATCCACCTCCTGTGCCTTCCTCTTTTGTCCCAAACTCCCATGTTCTCTTTTTTTTTTTCTTCTTCTTTCCTTCGCAGGGCACTTGGAAAACCTAGGAAACAGGAGTTGCCTAGGTTTTCCAAGTGCCCCGCGACTAAGAGGCCAGATGGACATAACAACACAACCCAACACTATGCTGCACAAACCCTACACTTACACGTAGACCAGGAGAACTACCAGTGCTGCCAAACAATTAACACTATGTCTGTTCATTAAAGTCGACATAGTATAACGTGAATACACTACTCGTTAATGGGCATGAATGTGTGTCCATAGGCATAGGAAACAGCAATATATTGTGACCCCCTCCATTCATGCCTATTAACACACATTCATGCCCATTAACGAGTAGTGTATTCACGTTATACTATGTCGACTGCACTAAGTGTGCAGTATGTTCCATTAGTGGAGCCAATAAAAATTTTTATTTCTGTCCACTCCTCCACATTTAGCTTGGCCTAATGAAGAGTTTTGTGAAAGAGATGGGTCAGATGTATTCGAAAGGATTTCATTACTTAAACGAGAAATTTCCGAAGATCAGTGGTGCAAAAGGGAAAGAGAAAATCTTTGTAAGCCTCAAACCAGAGAGCTTCTGTGGGATGAAAGCTTTGAAAAATGTCCAATGTATTAGAACTAATAGCGCAGAAGGTTTTGTGGAAACTTTGTTTTCTACATATAGAGATGGAGAAGTTCGGAAAATGTTTGACGCATAATAAAGAAATTGGATGTTGTATGTCGCTGAAACTTCATTTCTCGCATTCGCTTCTTTCTTATACTTCTTTCTCGAAAACTGGGCACTGTGCGTGAGGAGCAGTGGTAATGATTCCATCAAGACATTAAGTCAATGGAAAATCGCTAACAACGTTTCTGGAACGCAAGTAACTGGCAGACTTCTGGTGGATGTAGACTAAATTGTACACTTTTTTTTTTTTTTAACCCGAGGAGTTTACTATATTATTTTAACTATGTTTATATAATAATCACCGTCCTCCCCCACATCTGGTGGAAAACAGCTGAATTCACAATATATATAGTGTAATGTGGTCGCTGATGCGCCTAAAACTCAACAATAACAAACTTCCGCAAAAATCACTTTTTGCAGTAATTAAATCGCACATCATTTCACGCTAGTCATTAGCTAGTAAACATTCTATTCCATTATATGTATTTTTAATATTTTAACCGACAAATATTATCTAGAAATTAGACTCTGGACAATGCTTACCGATTGAGTTAAAAACACTACCTACATAGGTAATTTAGTAGTAGTGATGGTAAACGCAAAATGAGGGCAGGTGCATTCCATGAACTGCTAAAACTGGTAATACCAGTTAAGCTCAACGACACCGACAAAATAGAAATCGATTAATACTAAGAGTTCCTATAAGGACGTCATAGTATTATCGGTTGGTATAATTAACAATAAATACAAAAATTATATAATACTAAAACGCGTTATTTTGCCTTTGCGGGTTATGGTAGAATATTAATATGTTCGCAAGGCAATTAACGTCATGAGACGACTGTATACTGTTCTGTAAACTGTGTATTCCATAGCAGATATGCTTGTCTTGCTTAATGATTTATTTAAATTCTTTTTTTTATATATTGTAAATTAACTAACACAGTGAGACTCTAGCCTGAGGCACCAACTAGCTTGGCCGCGGTGTAAAAAATCCATAAAAATTCCTCCCATCTCGAGATTCGAAAAGAAGTGTTTTCCACTGGGTTTTCAGCTGCAAGGGCGTTTTATGAATAGAGAAAAATAAAGCTTTTAAAGGTTTCCAATATGAATATCCATTTTCATCTTCATCAGAAACCCGACTCGGGTATGTTTCCGTCAATGGGGTATTCACATGAAAAAAAGGCTTGATTCTATGTTAATAACCCGCTCAGTCAAATTATTTAAGTTCAGAATGAGGGCGGTTCCAAAGGTAATTAATTTAAACCGAACTACTGTGATTATTTTAATTAAAGGAGAGGAATGGCAAAATTGCAAAGAACGTGTAGGCAACATCAAGTTATCTAGTGTCCCTACAAGAGTACAAATGGAATCAAACACGGCACATCATTGTAAGGACAGGTTTCCTGTTAACCTGAGGAAAACTGCTACAGTAATATTCCATACAATACAAGTAGTCTATCGTGAGGAGAGCATGGCAGGTGATAGTGTTATCTGCGTGAAGCATTTTCCGAATGCAAGGAATCTGTGGTAGACAAATATCGAATAAGACCTTCAACCTCCAGGAATGAAATCTGGTGAAAACAACTATCTTCTGTTTGCAGAAAAATTTCACGTGATTGTTTGAACTTTAGATGGGTTATCCATAACACATGCAATAAATTTTCAAAATATGTTTGTTTATCTACATTTCTCGGTGTTTATGAATTTGGTATTCAAATACATTCGCTGTGTTGGCTGCGAGGGAGGTTTGTTTATGTATTAGAAAATATTACAAAACGTGGATTGGAGCATATGTGCAGTGAAGTGAAAACAATTACTTTTACTTTCATATATTATTAGTTTATCAATCAATAATTAATTGTTAACAAGATAATTAGTCATTTACCTTTCTCTTCTATCAATCACATAAAAAAATTCGATTAATTTAAAAATAAATACTGTATATGTATCTGTTATTTATCATTATGTACTGTTTAGTTATGTCAAGTTACATATCACTTGTAGAAAATCTAGTAAACTCCCACAGCGCTTTCAAAGGGTCCTAAAAGCGCTAAGCGAGAGTGTTATAATGGGATTTTGCAGCATAGGACATAAAAAAAAAAAAAAGGACGTTGAAGCAAGAGTGTTAGGAATGAAGTTTATACGCATAATAAGGGGTTTTTTTTGTTTTGTTTTTGTACAGGGGCTATCAAACGGAATTGTAAGTTATCTCCAAACTCGTTCTGCTGTGTTTGTGGATATTATATAAGTCCAAAGCAAGTGAATGCATGAGGTCGTTGGTGGCATCAAGTTTTAGTTATGTCAAATTACATAACACTTGTAAACTCCCATAGCGCTTTCAAATGGACTAGCCCTAAAAGCGCTATACGACAGTGTTATAATGGGATTTTGCCGCATAGGATCAGAAGAAAAAAGCATTGAAAGTGGGAGCGTTGAAGAGAGTTTATCCTAAACGATCCTTTCTAACACATGCTTCGCACTTCCGTAGTCTTCTCTCATATTAACAGACTGCGCAAGAGGAATCGATGGACAAAAACTATATAACCTTAGTTTTTGGATAGCATTGTTTGTCCAGAAATCAAATAAAAGTAAATATGCCAAAATACTACTGTATATCAAATTTATTACGTTTAACTTCTCTACAGATAATATGCTACCTTTCATTTTTGTATCAGATAATTTTGCAAATATAGATTGTATATGCTCAAAAGTATCACACCTTGAGGATCCAACAATTGTTTGATCAATCCCAGCTCGATATCGAGTTGTGGAGGCAAGACTTGGTTTCTTGGAACCAAGGGATTGTTTACTATATTATGTTCTCCAGGCTGCAGTTCAATTCTGACAGACCATTCTCTTCTTTTGTAGTTCTGAAAGATTACTCTGCTGTCCCAGAGGTAGAGAAAACTCCCTTTCGCTTTCTAAATCATCTTGCAGACCCAGAAGGGGACCTCCAGCCTTAGGTCCATCTTCGGTGCTTATAAATTTCCTATTTATAATACATGCTTTTCACTTCCGTAGTCTTCTCTAATATGAACAGAGTGTGCAATAGGAATAGATGGACAACACAAGCATTCAAACTTTTATCTGAACTGTCGATGAAAAGACGCCAGTCTTCTGGATTGTGACAATACCAATATCTACATAAAGACCAATCAAATAAAATAAAAAAATGGCAAAAGATTCTGTAAAGGTGAAAAAAAAACATTAAGTGATACGTATTTTTCTACATAAGGAAGTCTTGCAGCTGGGATTTACTTTGTGCAGTGGATTTTGTTAGAACTAAATCCCTTACTCAGTCATCCAATCTATGCTGATTAGGAAATTTTGTGCTTTTATCTGAGAAGACTTCTGTGGCATAATCCTTGTTATCCTGTTCACGAAATACAACTTCTAATTCTAGGAGACCACAGCTTTTCGACTGGCAGACTTTTTAAACTTCGATAATGTAGCAGTCGTCATGACTGTTTGTGGGCTCTCTCCATATTCGAGATATAGCAAATGGGTATAGTACTTACGAATATCATGAAACTATCCAGTAACGTTGACCTGAAATTACTACAGCACAATGACATGCTCATAACTTGTCTCGATCACCCATAGGCATTCCAAACAGGATTCGTGCTAACTGAAAAACTTGGTGCCACCAACAACCTTATGTTTTTCTGCTATGAACCTATATACAGTACTACAATATACACAAACACGGCACAGCGAGTTCGAAGATAACTTACAGTTTCGTTTGGTATCCCCTGTAAAAATAAAAATAATAATAAGGATTTACCATATATGTATAGTAAACGCTTAGGTAATACAGCGTATACGTACATAAGTGTTTCAAACGGGAGGGTTATAAACTCCCGTTATACCGCTCCCGCTTTCAACACTATTACTCTTACACTCTTTTCTTCTGGGCCTATGTGGAAAAATCCCATTATAACTCTCGTTTACAGTGCTTTTAGGACCAATCCCTTTGAAAGCACTATGGGAGCTTACTCTATATGTTACAGAAATATAAAACCTTCAGCTACTACCAAAATATTGGCACAGGGGATAAAGTAATAACACAGATTCAGCACACAAAATATATATAAGAAACTGTTAAATATAAACATTTCATTTTTTCGCAGTGTGTTCAATCGACCGCTTATTCACCCTTTACCAACAACATCTCTTTCTTGGTGATTCTTTTCTACTTCTCTCTCTCAGGATAACTTTTTTTGGTTGGTGCAGCATAAGCCTCAGGCTTCCTTGCACCATATAGCTAATAATAATAACATAAAAAGCAACTTTCAATCCTTTGCATCTGACTAGACAAACAGAAATTAATGGGAAATATTTATATACGGAATCGTTATAATCTTCTAAAGTTGAAGTGTTGTGAACTTAGATATACAACTTAGGTGAAGATTTTAAAAATAAATCTGTCATTATGAATATATTATTTTACACCGCCTACAGCACTTCTGGTTCATTCCTTCCATTGATGATCGCAAGTCACAGTTAATTGCAAATGATGCTACTAGGCAACTTGAAGACTTTACCTTGTTCCTAAATGACATTGTACTTGCCCTAAACCCGAAAAAGATCGCTCAAATGTCACTCACTATGAAGAGGCTGAAGAATGATATCAGTATTTTCCTCAATGGGCATCCTGTTCAGAGATTGCAACAATACAAAGACCTTGGTATGATATGGGATGAAAAACTCACCTTTTCCCCTCACCAGGAGAACAGGAACTGACAGAGATTCGAAGTTCTAATCTCGTAACACGCTATGTAGTGAGATGTGTCTCTCCCATCGCCCTTTATGCCTCCCCTGTTTAGTCTTCTGCGCGAGTTGAAAATCTCAGATTTTCAACTGATAGTAATCAAAATGAACATTTCTACCATCTCAAAATTCATCAGCAAAAAGATAGAAATCCCTAGCATAGCTGAGATTGTCTTTCACCACCCAAATTCTAACAAACCCCGTCAACATAGCCATACTACAATGCAGCCACCCAGGAAAAGGATAAAATCTGTTGACCGGATATTCCCTTCCAATACTATAGGTATGTTCCTCACCCTGGACATTGACTGTGACCGATTTCATAAAGAAAAGGACTACCAGATTGAGATTGTGCATTGCGTGTACACCATCCTGCCCAACACCTACCAGATCGATATTGGTAAAAGAAAGGTCCAGACCAATTAATCATACATCTCAGGAATGCTGTGTACCGGATGTCAGCCGCTGACCTCTAGCGGTTGCCTCTCGAAAGGAAGAGTCCCTTGTCCAAGTGGGCCCAGATCCCGATACAGAATCAAACAGAATTCTCAGTTTCCATTAAGAATGAAACTCAACATACTTTCTTTCCTGAACAATATATTTCCAGCATGAGCCACGTAATGAGAGATGTCTAGTAAGAAAGAACCAACTGTGTTTTTTCCCTTGATCCGAGGAATCAGTGAACTCTCCTATCTAAAGTCCAGTGTGTCCAATTCCTTATATTTATGTAAATGTCAAATATAAATTGTACATATTTCTACGATCAATACTGTCATTGTTTTTTTTTTAATTGTAATTATTTTATATTGGTTCCTTTTTTGCATCCTTCTAGCTTGCATGCTGTTCTAAGGGTGTTTGTAAAAAGCAATAAACTAAATAAATAAATAAACTGTTCATTCTGCGACTAAAGTTTTGGACTTCTATTCAAATCATACGCCATCTACGAATATACAAGGCGCCCTCCGTAGCCTGGAGCAGCAGTGCGTAGCACACGCTTCTTGATCAGACCGGGGTTCGAGCCCGTGACCACCAAATACGGAGGATGCGGAAAGATCAGGAAATGACCACCGCATATCCCCCCGGAGCAATATGGCCTTAGTTGCTAATGCTCCTAAAAAAAAAAAAATAAATAAATAAATAACAATAACGAATATAGAAAACAAAACTATAAAAACTGACACAGCCTAATTTCCAATGAGGATTGTAATAAATAATCCTCAAAACTAGAATGCGGGTTTCTAAACCATCAAGTCCTGTTTGTGTCCTAATGGCTTTTGTGTTTGCAATCTGAACAGAACAAAATTCGTATTATATATTATATAGGTAAGGAAGTGGGGGAAGTTCTAAGAAAATGTAAATAATTCATTAGTTCTACCCAGAACTTGTTTAATTACAACAGGAAATGAGGTAAACGGGTAACCAGCTTGGGTTAATTGAAAACTTTAAAAAAAAAGTTACATTCTTAAAAGGATCAAATATAAAATTTCATGAAAATCGGTCTACTTGTCATAGGGGAATTGGTGGGGGGGAATTAATCTCGATTGTTGAACTAGCCAATCGAGTCTATTCTACATGTCTTGTTATCTCTTCCGGCACACAAAAAAAATTTTTTTTTTTTTTTTAAATGAAGTAGTGCAGTAAGACAAATACTGTATATATATCGTACGGAATAAAATAATCAACAAAATGGTTCTTAGAGATCAACGTGATCCATATGGACATCTTGAGGTTCTTTACAAAGGATAATGCGCTGCCATATTCTATATATGATGTTACCAACATATGATTGTTCAAGTTTCTAAAAGCACTTTTAACAGCGTCCTTCAACTCGTCTGTATTTTCACAACGCTGTCTGACAACTTTGTAAATTCCCCACATATCTGAACATCTGGGCGGTAATTAAATGAGCTGTGGCTCTCTGGCCAATCAAGCAAAAATATGGACCAAACAAATGATGACTTAATATTCCTCCTTACAAGATGTGCGGTGGTCAATGCTCTAATACGTTTTAATAAAGAGGATTTGCTTACTCCATAAATATACATTTCGATGCCGTGAATTGCGATAAATAATGCATTCATCTATAAAAAAATGACTTGACAACGTTCTGGCAATGTCACAAATGCGTCAAGAAACCTCATTCGTGTTGCGTTTCTTTGCTGCATATCTGTGTCACAAGTTTATTAACATAAACTAGTGTTCAGTGCCTTCAGCTATAGATCCGACTGCATCTATGCAAACTTATTAATATTCAATTTATGCTGCCACTTGTGAAAATTGTTGCTCTAGTTTATTACAGGGTCCTTCAGGTCTGGGTTTGTCCAAAAGGCCTCCCACTGAAAACACTTGATGTTTCAAGCATAGGATGTTCATTTTTTGGTGTAGCCACTATTACCCTCTTGTGAGCATGTACTAACAATCATCTCAGCTTCCAATACCGTACGAAGTTGTATCCATAAACTGAAACAAAAAATAAGATAAAATAAAAAGTATTTTAGAAAAGGTTTAATTATTGACAAATCTAAATGTTAGTATGTTACTGTTTGATAGGTAACACTATATGGTAGATGACTCTCATCAACCGGTGCAATACCACCACTTTGCTTACTTTTTTTTTTTTTTTTTGTTAGTTGTTGGCGCATCGGCTTCTGTGGCCATAATGCGCCTCCCAAAGTTTTTGCATTTTACTCTGATCCAAGCCTGAGGCAGGATTCGAATCCGCGACTTTTGGGCTGCCAGGCACTTTACTCACCTGGCTAGCCCGGTCGGCATTTGCTTACTGGAGGCTTGAAAGTGGTGAAACACATGTTTAGTCACCAGACCAAAGTTCCTGGCATCCCCTCCCTCTCCATCACCTTCAACCCATGCGCGGTACTAATCACTACAGGTTTTGATAACTTTGGTGTTTGTGGGTTTTCATAATTAAATTAATTAAAAAAATCCTCTTGTTGCTGACTTTATTCCAAGTGTGCAGTGTTTAGATAACACGGATCCACGAAATATGGTGGTGAAGCACTTTACTCATCTCCAGTTTTGCAACACCACCAATTAAATCTTGTTTCTTCTGACATGAATTTTACATGAAGGAATGGCACCGATAATGAACAAATTCACGGTTACACCATTATCTTAAAGTTTTAATTATATACTGTACATTGAAACATAATTTTGAAGTAATAGAATACGGAACAAGCTTTACTATAATAACATCTACGTCTAATCATCCTCCCATTATTAAGTAACGAAACATTCCAGATGGAGCCACATCTTTTACTAAAAAGAACTTATTGCTTAATATTTTCGCGATTGACATCAGGGAGAATTTCAATCCCACACTAGTACATTTTCTGGGTAATCTTAAAATCAGCTTAACATATTAATAGTATTTAGATTTAACTTTACTTACTTTTTTGCTAACTGTACGACTGTCGTTCACACTGTCGTTTGGCAGTGAGCGTTCCACTTGTCACAGTTTACTAATTAAGAAATTGGTTTACATCCGGGTGCTAAAGAAACCAGTTGGCTTATGCTAATATGGCAAGCCAGAGAGAAGCATATAAATTTTCAATACTAAACAGCTGCAGCTCGCACGAGAATGTGTATATTAAAGAGGTCTACTTTCGACGGACCACAAATTCTGTTGTGTCATGCCGAGAGTAGAATGACAAGCGTAGTTAATTCACACATAGACCGACCACGCATAACACAAGCCACAAACAAAGTGTGTGAGAGGAAGTATGCATATGATATAATAATGCTTTGCTGTTAATCTTTAAGATTTCTGAGAGCTGCAGAATAACCCTGACGGAAAAAGCCTCTCTCTCAATATACAAGGTTGTTCAAAACGTATTGTCCAATTACTCTTGAAAAAAAAAAAAACTTTACAACTACTTGACGTACACTCAGTGGCCACTTTATTAGGTATACCTACTCTCTTCATGAAGGGAGTGAGTGCTCATTCAGTAACTTTGTCACGTGTTCGTACCACCTAAATATATATTGGACAAAGACTGAGATCCACTAACAGATGCCAACATTGGGACACTAAATAACCCACACAATAAACTGCTGACTTTAGGTCAACAGTTTATTGTGTGGGTTATTTGGTTACATTGTGTGGATCAAATAATATCTAATTTGATTATTGGTAACCAAAGAGGCATTTCAGAACGCAAAACTCGACGTACGTTGTCACGGATTGCGTATCGCAGCTAACGGTCACACAGGGTTTTCCACTCCTGTCAGCGAAAAAAAAAAAATAATAAATAAATAAATAAAAGAAATAATAATAAAAAAAAAAAAAAAAAAAGGCTACAGTACACTCAAAAACATCAACACTGGACAGTGAAGGGTTGGTAAAAACACTGTCTTCTCTGATGTTTCACACTGTTGGAATACCAAAATATGGACAAAACAGCAATTCTATGGACCCAACCTACCAGGTAACTGTAATGCAGGCTAGTGGTGACAATACAAAGGGTACTAGGAAAGTTTTGCAATATGACGCAACAATGAATCACAGGAAGCTGCTTGTTGAGACATGTTCATACGTGCATAGTAGCCGCTGCACCAAGTCGACGGGGTCAGTTATTCATTAGTAATGAGAGCGTAAAGTGCTTGCGATGGCATCGTGGTCACGAAATGAGATAAGGACAGTTTTGCGGTATAATTTCGTGCGTGGTTTAACCATAGACCAGTGCTTAGAAGAAATGACTCTTGCACTAGATGATGATTGTCCACATCGTACGATATTCAGGTGGTATAGCGAATTCCAAAGGGGAAATTTCACTCTGGAGGATTCTGAGAGACCGGGAAGGCCACGAACGTCAGTTACGGAGGAAAACGTTACTGCTGTGAGGAAAATGCTTGACGAAAACAGGCGAGTGACCTACCAACAGATAGAGGATACTTTGGGCCTAAATGCACCAGCAATTCGTTCGATTCTGCAAGATCATTTGCACGTGAAGAAACTTTGTTCTCTCTGGGTGCCGCATCAACTGATTGAAGAGCAGATGACACGACGTGTGACTTGGTGCCGGGAGATGTTGAAAAAGTTTGATAAGGGACAATCTCGGTATGTGAACAACATCTTGACAGGTAACGAGACTTGGCTGTACTATTACGATCTGCCGACCAAGGCTCAAAACAAAGTTCGGGTCTTTGATGATGACGACACACCCGTAATTGTCAGAAAATCCCGATCTGTAAAGAAGAAAATGATAGCTGTATTTTTCAAATCGAGTGGAATTGTGGAACGTGTCGTTTTGGACACGCAGAAGACAGTCACAGCTAAGTGGTATACTGAACAATGCCTGCCTAAAGTTATTGGATCTATGAAGAACCTGCAGCCAAAGTCAAGAATGGACACCTGGTACCTCCATCACGAAAATGCTCCAGCTCACCGCGCCAAAGCCTGCACCGAATATTTGACCACGACAGGACTGAAACTTCTCGAGCACCCTCCCTACAGTCCAGACCTTGCTCCCTGCGACTTTGCACTGTTCCCACATGTGAAAATGAAGCTAAAAGGGAGGCGGTTTTCCAGTGATGAGGATCTTCTACGGGCTTGGGACAACGGGTGTGCTTTACTCCCTAGTGAAACTTGGCAGAACTGGTTTAAAGATTGGTTTCGGAGGATGGAGAGGTGTATTGAATGTAGAGGAAATTACTTTGAAAAAATTAAATAAACAAAGCTGTATTGCCAAACTTTCCTAGTACCCTTTGTATAATGGTGTAGAAAATGTTTTTCGCATTGCACATTGGGACTCCCTCCACCTTTGATACCAGTGGGGCATCATTCAGATACCATACACATTATCAGTAAATAAGCTGTTTCCAACCAAGAGCATCCTTTCATGGTATATCTGTGGCCCTCGCAGTAGTACCGTGAGGTGAGGTACCTCACCTCACGGTACTACTCTCCCGGAAACTCGAGTTTTTCGTCTGGCAAACAGAAAATCGACCTCAGGGACACGGAGCAATATGGTCTTAGTAGCTGGACCAGTCTTAGTAGGCCAGGTAGTACTGTGAGGTACTGCCTGGCCTACGAAGGTACTATCAGCCCAGTCTGGCCCAAAATCCCGACAGCATCTATTATATTGTAAAAATATATGAATATATTCTATATATTTATTAGTTTTTTAGTAAGTAAAAATTTACCTTATTAGATTAATTTTGTATAGAAAGAATATAAAAAATAAAATTTTTTAACGACAAATATCTCTTTCAATTTGAAGATCATGCTTTCTGTTACCAAAAAAAAAAAAAAAAAAACAGTTTCAAAATACGATAAGCAAATAAAAACGACATAATTAATTTTACTTTATTATATTGCATTTAAATGGTAATTTTTCAAGTCGAATTTTGGTACTTGTATAGAACGCTTGAGCAATAATTGAAATGCCAAAGATAAAAAACTTGAAATAAGAATACTTTCAGAATATGAAAATTTAGAGTAATGTATTTTGGCAGGTGTGTAACATTTGTCATAAATATCATCAGCATAACTAAAACTAATTATATAGGTATTTATTTGTTCTTTACTGTACTTTCATGAATTTCTTTGTACATTAGGCATGACCATGTGCGCCGGCATGATATTTTGAAAGCGGTAACAGGAAAAAATATCCCATTTTCTTCTTATTATTATTAGATTATTTAAGTATAATAAGATTATTATAATACTTAAACATTTGATTATAATTTGTATGATTTTTTGCAAATTTTAATTTGTGATTTTGATATCATTAAACTGTGATTGTCAGTAATGTGGTTTTTGTGAACTGATTGTATACTGTTAGTATATATATATATATAATAATTATCTTGCTACAGATAAATGTTTTCATTAGTAAAATGTTATGAAAAATCATTATCATTTAGCATTATACTTTTTATCTTAACTCAAAATGTATAGGCCATATGGAATGAAGATAACCAAACTAGGATAACTTGATTACAAATTTGTATGAACACTAATACTTATATGAAAAACACCAATAATCGGTAACAATCTACAATTAAACGAATATATATATATATATAACCATATGTGAAATTATGTAGAAGAATATGGATTTATTTTATTCATAAAACTTATATTAGGTAATTTTTCTATTCATTATTGGATTTATGAAATATTGGGTATTCTAAAATTTCTTCTAATTTACATCAAATATCACTACATGCTGCAATACCACGATCCTTACTAAAAGGTCGGGCAGTTACGCTCGCGGTAAATCTCAAGTATCTATATAATATGCTGTTTCTTATGCTTTTGCTTTCAGCTTTCTAACTCTAAATTTTTATACCTCAAAATCTATTAGAGCAATTCGAGGGAGATTGCGGTCTATTGCTATCCTTATTCCTCTTCGCCTTAATTTTGGCATAAACCTTTCCTTTTCACTAATTAATAGTTGGTACTCACTTTTATTATTCTTGATTCACTTCCATTATTTTTTATTATTAATTTTCACTGCTGTCTGTCGGGCTAGTGGTTATTCTGCCAGTTTTCTGCTAAATTTAACATATATTAAAGTAATTAAACTAAATTGATAGTATATGCCTCCGTAGCCGAGTGGGCAGGAGCGGGAGTGCAATAACACACGCTCTTTGAGTAGACCGGCGTTCAAGCCCCCTGACTGCTGAATACGGTCGATCTGCCAACCCGCACTGGACCAGCGTGGCAGATTATGGTCCATTTCCCTCAGCATGAATTTTTGAGGAGGATTCCATCCTGCTGTGGGTTGTAATGGCTGCACTTTACTTTTTTCAAGCCCCCTGACTGCTGAATACGGTCGATCTGCCAACCCGCACTGGACCAGCGTGGCAGATTATGGTCCATTTCCCTCAGCATGAATTTTTGAGGAGGATTCCATCCTGCTGTGGGTTGTAATGGCTGCACTTTACTTTTTTCAGTATATTTGAACCTGGATAAACTGGCAAACAGAAACAGATAACCTCAGCTACTTATTGAGTGGAGCTAGCCCTAGTTAACGTTCCATTCAATGTATCCAAATATCAATAATTAGCTATATCATCATTTTAATTTTACTATTTTATTATAATCTATGTGTTTATTTATAGGGTACAACAATGAAGTACAACTTAGGTTACCTAAATAGTTGGCCCTTTGGCCTCATGGGTATAGTTTTTACCCCTAATATTTATATTCTAAATTCTTATTAAATTTCTCCAATTTATCCAGTTGGTATTAAGTTTTAAAAAATAAAAAAATAAGGTGTGTATATATATATATATATATATATATATAACTAAAACAATACCGACCGGGCTAGCCGGGTGGGTAAAGCGCCTGCCTGGCAACCCAAAGGTCGCAGGTTCGAATCCCGCCTCGGGCTTGGATCAAAGTACTGCAAAAACCTTGGGAGGTGCATTATGGCCACAGAAGCCGATGCGCCAATAACTACCAAAGGAAAAAAAAACTAAAACAATAAGACTAACTTTGTTTTTTTTTTTAATACAATCAGTATGTCGGAATTTTGGGCGCACCGCTACCCGCCAGTTTCACACAGACAGACAGACAGTCAGTCAGTGGCGGATTAAGGATAGTTGGGGCCTCTAGGCATATGTTTGGGGCCCTCCAAAAAATAATAATAAAAAAAGAATAAAAAATAAATAAAAGTTAGGTGGCAAATAAATGAACTTTTGTACTTTTGAATTTTTGCTTAAATTAATCAAGATTTTTATGGTGTTTACTGAAAACAATCTATTTTAGAACACTACAGGAAAATGTCTTGGCTTGGGGCCCCTAGGCACGTCCCTCATTGCCTTAATGGGTAATACGCCACTGCAGACAGTTCCGGCTTTTACGGACAATCTTTACCACGCATGTGACTGGAACAGTGAGGGTTTGCTCACACGCAAGCCCTGTGACACTAAAGACCGCAATCAAAACTTTGCCCACAGATTTGATTGCAGTCGGTTAAACGGTAGCCACACTTGCGCGCGTACTTTCAAGCGGTTTTGAGTTCGAGTTAAAACTGTACCATTTAAGAGCGTGGTTTTTTTTTTTTTTTTTTTTTTGGTAGTTGTTGGTGCATAGGCTTCTGTGGCCATAATGCACCTCCCAAAGTTTTTGCAGTACTTTGATCCAAGCCCGAGGCAGGAATCGAACCCACGACCTTTGGGTTGCCAGGCAGGCACTTTACCCACCCGGCTAGCCCGGTCGGCTAAGAGCGTGGTAACCAAACTGCAGCAAACTTTGCGAGCACGACTGGAGCTCCAGCTTCCGTTCAAGAACGAGCGTCTTAAATACAAAAATTGTCATTTGGACTGACCCGAGCTACGGGCGGTCGCCCGAGGCGCTGACGTTTTGGGGGCGCATGACATTAGGATGTCGAAGGTTTGAGAGGGCGCATATGCTTCGTGGAAGGGGGAAAACGAAAGATTTGGGGAAAGATATGGAGGCTCTTTCTCTGTCCCTTTCTTTCTCTATAGTGCTGTAAACAGTCGAAATGCATCAGTCATGTGACATGCGTCCGATGCAAAGGCCTTCTGCCTTTCAAAGATTTTAGCGAAAATGGATAATGATACTTGAAGATTTTTGCACAACATTAAAAAAAAATGTAAACCATGATGATTTATTGAAAGGGTATAATGCACTTGAAATTAAATTAAGTGATAAAAGTGAATGCGATGTAAATGGTGAAGATTTGTATCAGGAAATTGAGACGCTGATAAGACTTTTGCCTGATAAGGTACCTACCTGATAAAGACTTATATATTTTGAAATTTATAAATAACAAGATACGTTGCCAAATTTATGGGTAGCACTGAGAGTTATGCTGACAATTCCACTAACTGTAGCAAGTGGGAAAAGGAGTTTTAGCTAATTAAAATATATTTGCGATCATCAATGTCGCGGGCAAAATTAAATCCATTAGCAATACTATCAATTGAAAATAATGTGGATGCAAATTTGGATTTTACCGATGTCTTTATTACATTTTCTGATATAAAATCAAGGAAAGGAATGCATTAAAGGAATTTCGTTTGGCACTCGATAAAAATATGACATTTGGTGTTAATAACAAAAAAAAAAAATTTTTCTTAAATTTTTGTTTGGTATTTTTAAATAGCTTTGATGTAACTTGTTGTAATGTAATGTAAAATCTATATTTATTCTGTAAGCATCTGCTAAAGTATTGTCAAGTGTCAGTCTGTCTCTAAATCCTTCCACTTCAAAATGGAACACCGATTTGAAATTTGGTATAAATATAGGTGATTGGCTACAATCCTATGTGCATCCAATTTCTTTCACATGAGAGGCTGAAATTTAATTATTGAAACTATTATTGCTATATAAATTAAAGACAAGCCTAACTGCAACCCGCTGCTAGTATTTTGATAAATGTCCTTATAAAAAATTGACTCTTTTGTAAAATTTTTATTGTTAATATTTTAATATGACAATTAAAACATTATAAATATTCTGGTTTGTCTTTTTAACTTTTCTCTAGTAAAAATAAAAACATTAACTCAATAAAAACTCTTAAATTTTTTCTATCTGGAAGTGGTGCTGGCATGCCTCCCCGCCTCATGTGCAAATTTTCCTCGGGCCGGCCCTGTCTGAAGAGGAATAGCCGCCGCTGTTTGCAGTTATACTTCTGCGTCCAACGTATTCTTGTTTCGTAATCGAGTATTCGTCTTCAAATTAGCGTGTGCACTGAAACTGAAATCATGTTAAGAAGAAGAAATCGTTGCTGAGCAATCGATGTGTTACTCTAAGTGTGTTGGGCACTGAAAATAGACACCAAAGTGTTTGTTTGTTATTTGGTTTTTAGGAGCATTAGCAACTAGGACCATATTGCTCCGGGATATGCGGTGGTCATTCCCTGACACACCAAAGTGTGTGGGTAAAACAGTATAGACAACGTTTGGGCATATGCCATTAACTGCTGAGTTACGGAAGAATTGCCCCGATGATTATAAAAATTATCTAAGAATGGACAGTATCATTTGATCACTTATTAAATTTAGTTCGAAATAAAATCATCAAAAACGATACGGTGATGTGGTAAGCATAACCGCTGAAAAACGCTCCCAGTCACCTTAAGATTTCTTGCAACAGGACGTATTCACATGAATATTTATAAAAGTACAGTACAAAGTATCAAAGTATTTTTTTGTAGTTGTTTAGTACAGGGATGGCTAGAGCGGCTCCCAGTATTCTAATTCCAAAAACATGCAAAGCAATCTTTGAAGGTCTAAAGGAGTACGGAAGGAACCGCGGAGACAGAATTTTTTTGTGTGACAAACTCGCGATTAGAATAAGAGAAAACCGGCTTGCAAAGAGAAACAAGTTTGTCATAATCTTCATTACGAAGATTCTGGTTATTATATTCTTCATTACGAAGATTATAATCTTTACTTTTCTACTTTCCACAAACACGGATTATCTTGATAAATATTAATAGATTGTGTAACATCAGACATCACGGAGTGACGCGAGGCGTTACTGAGATGAGAGGCACGCATGCCTGCGTTCTTGTCTGTGTTTCCCCATCTTCTTTACAAACACGCTTTTCCGCACGCGCATACCTGTCAGCATAGAACACGCTTTCCTCTGACTTGAATTTGGCTGGCTGCAAAAGCAGATGACAAAGACAGTCTTGCAAGTACCTTATAAAGAAAGAAATGCTACTCTTATTGCAAAAAAAAAAAAAAAAAAAAAAAAAAACTGCTCTCCGTGTTTTTTTTTAATTCCCAAATCTTGCTTAACACAAAAAAGACAAAAATAATGGTTGCCGGAAAAGAAAGTCAAAGAAAATCAGACAAGATAAAAATAGATAAGGAAATTGAACAAGTAAGTACATTAACCCCAGGGGCTCACATCTGGTGAGTACGGGCTTGCACACCCAGGGTCCTGAGCTGGATACCATCATTCTTCTCTTCCTTGGTGACTCCCCTCCCTCTCTCTCTCTCTCTCTCTCTCTGGGTAACTCGGGAATTTTTTTTTTTTTTTTTTTGACTGGTGCAGCATAAGCCTCAGGCTTCTTTGCACCATATGACTGATAATAATAATAATTTGTATATCTTGGAAGCAACATACAAGAGGATGGCACAAGCCATTTAGAAATAAAAAGAACTGCGATAGCGAAAAACCACTTAGGAAAAAGAAATCATTTAATTGCAAGCAAGATAAACCAAGAAATGGGGAAGAGATTCGTGAAAACTTATATATGGAGTATACTGCTGCATGGAGAGAAACATGGTCAATAACAGCAACAGACTGGAGGAGAACTGAAGCATTTGAGATGTTTCGCTGGAGAACATATTGATGAAAATCATCTGGAGAGACGAATGAAGAGATGCTCAGAGCAGCTGAGGAACAAAGAACAATAAAAAAAAACCGTAATAAAGAGGAAGATGCGGTTCCTAAGCCATCTCTGGAGACAATGATTGGATAGTAAACATACTAGGACAGCTTGAAGGGAAAAGGAGCAGAGGACGACCAAGAATCACACCACTTTAAGACGTGTTCCGACTCTTAAGAATGAACTACAGTGAAACAAAACAAAAAGTCCAAATTCGGGATGAGTGGAGAAAAAAAGGATCTCTATGGCGACAGGGCTTGGCCTTTAGAATGATGATGAAATCTTAAAAATTTATCGACATGTCCCATAAGAAATACCAATTTCAACTACACTGATGGTTAAACGTCGATCACTCTTCATTAGATCCCCGACACGAATGATTAAATCACTTGTTTTTGAAACTGAGGAGCGGCCAGAGTGAGGTTCATCTTCTACGGCCAAGCGGCCCTCTAAACTTTGCGAACCGTCTTCGAAAGATATATAGCATCTTCTCAGAAAGCTGTTATTAAAATTTCACAGGTTTCTGTTGCACTTTTCCCTGCAACGACGAAACATAAAACTCTATTAACCGGCATTAATTTCAAAATACGATGTCAGTTCCCGAACTTTTTGATCATACCTTGTACAGAAATATAAGGTGAATGTGTAGAGAAGTCTAAAAATCTTTTCCTAGTGTATTTAAGTACTGTATATTCTTTTGGAATTATTATAATTTATCAACTGCGGATCTGAATTGGTAAAAATGGTGTTATAGCCATCTTGCAGTCTCAATTTGAAACGCCAAATGAAAAATAATATTTGTTTGGTTTCGGTTTTTTTTTTTTTTTTTTTGGCGCATCAGCAACTGTAATGCGCCAAAACCAGATCATGAAAAAGAATTCGGACAACAAATGCGTTACACCGATTCCGTTGTACGCATCGACTATCTGGTCATCAGCCCCTGAGAGCAACATCAAGGCCTTCTTAGGAGTAGAATACTGGCTCCTGAGATGGCTAAACAAGATTGCCGGGAAACCGTTTACCATCTCAAGAGCGGTCTTGTCTGCCAATCTGGACATCACACCCTGGAAGTATATCATCACAACCAGAAACATCTTAACTCTGGCAAAGCTACTAACGGAGAGAATAGATTCGCCGAAAGTGGGAAACGTGATCACTCGCCCCAGGATGATACGACCGAGAATAAACAGGGAAGAACCAAGTCTCAAGTGCCAACTGACTCAATTGGACTCTCTGGGGAGATTTTTCCCAGCAAATACTGTGAATTATTTTAATAATTTAAATATAGATGCAGAGAAACTATGTACAGACAAAATGTATAGGACAGAAATCTTTGGTAATGTGTATCGGCAAGTATAAATATAATAAGACTAATTTAATAATTTATATAATAATATTTAGCATTTAACAACCATTTGCAATTAATTAAACCAACTTAACAATTAATTCATTAACCACATATTCTGTGTTTTTGCATCTCCAAATTTTGTAAATATGTTCATGTAAACATGCTTGTAAATACTATAATGTAACCACACCCTCTAGCCACGTGCTGTCTATGGGTGTCTCGATAGAGAAATAAACAGATAATAATAATAATAATAATAATAATAATAAAAAATAACATTTCATTTATTTCGATAATTTAGCTATTTACAACCGAGTGACGTTTATTAACAAAACCACGTCAGACCTGCAGCGGCAAATCTAGCACCAGATATCTAATAGCAAATAAGATTGCGCGTTGGCATAATTGATTTACAGGAGTGCATATCAGACAAAGTCACAAGAAAAGTGACTGATCGGGCGCTTCAAGGACAATGAACGCGAAGAAGCAAAGTTTTAGATTTGGTGAATGATAATTAAAGTCTGAACTGCGAGTGATAAAAGCAGTCATCTACAATCCGTAAAACAGGGTCCCAAAAATTTAAATGCGAATAAGCAAATCAACGAAGGGCAAAGTTTTTCTATATTAATAATTTTAAAATAAAGAATGACATTAGAGAGTAACAAACTTTTTTATTAAAAAATTTAACAGCATACAACACTAAAATTTTTGATAATGTCCCTTGGGCGGTTTAGGGGATTACCGTCCTGCCTTGGCCCACAGAATAGAAACGGTTAAGACGTTTTCCTTGTTTGGCAATTTCTCCATACAGGAATGTCAATCAATTTTCCAACAGTAAAATCAAGGAAGGCGCTGAAGTATAAAAATCGCATTGCTCGGGGCATAACCTCGGCCGGCCCGCTGAATACCTCTACAGCTGATCTAGGCTGTAAGTTTCGCACCTCCAGCATAATTGTGGGTATTAATAGTCATCATATTTAGCATTCTTCTTTTTTATTTAATTATAAAATGGCAAGTATGCTGTACAACTGTATATCGTAACCAAGTACTGTATAGCTGTAATAGCAGTTTAAAATATATTTAAATATCTAAATTATATAATAATAAATATAGGTTATTTTTACACTTCGCATGGCTAGAGGTATTCATAGCGTCATTGCTGCAATTATTTTTGGCAGCCACTATGTCAACGTCACATTTATCAATGGGCTATGCGGCGACCGGGCTAGCCGGGTGGGTAAAGTGCCTTTGGGTTGCCAGGCGGCAATCCAAAGGTGGCGGGTTCGAATTCCGCCTTGGGCTTGGATCAGAGTAAATGCAAAAACCTTAGGAGGCCACAGAAGCCGATGCGCCGCCAACAACAACAAAAAAAAAAAAAAAAAAAATGGGCTGTCATTTTTTGTAGATGCAGTACGAACTCGATCCCGCATGTGAGTAATTGTGTACATTATCTATTCCACAACCACTTCCAGTCCGATTTATTTGTCGCATTCATTGTACCTGGTTATTATATCATGATGGCAAATGGTGATTTCAACTGCCAAAATAAAAAAAATAAAAAAATTTTATAATTTGTTTTCGTTAAGAAATTTCTTTTTAACAAATTTAAATCACGCCGACACCTGCTTGATCGTTTAAATTCATCATCGTATGACATCAAAAGTTTTTATATGGATATATTTAATAAATTATAATTATATAACTTTAATAAATAACTGACGCCAGTTTTCCTCTGGCACATCCATCGGGCTAGCTGGGTGGGTAAAGTGCCTGCCTGGCACCCCAAAGGTCGCGGGTTCGATTCCCGCCTCGGGCTTGGATATCACGATGGTGCCGTACTATTCGGTTGGATCTCACGGCCACGATACACGAATGAAGCAGCAATAAACTGGTTCCTTCGTGTATTGATCACATCATACGATAAAAAAAAATCCATCGGGCCGGGGGGGGGGGGGGGGGGGAAGGAGAGAGGACTTCCAAAGCGTCGCAATGCGCATGCGCTGGTTATTAACTATTCTGGCTAATAACCAGCTGACATAGTGGAGAGCCAGTTTTTAAAGTGGCACGTCGATTTTGTCTACTGAATAAAGCTATGCAACATCTAATCATTTATAGAATCGGCTGTTATAAATACAAAATAAACACCAATCAGTAATAAAGAAAATAAATATAAATCAGTAATAAATACAAAAAAGTGTTTACTTTTATCTTTTTATTGTTACTGTGGCAGTGTCATGGCTCAATGGCACTTTACAACCAGCTACAAATGCATTGTAGTACACTGAGTGGCCATTTTATTCGTACACCTACCTATTAGCTAGATCCAGGAAGTTCTGAAGGAGGAGCTTATGCCTCCCAGAGCTCCTTGGATTCATTGGGCATGCACTTAACGAGATGTCGAAAGCTTGTCATAGGATGCTAGTCAACGCCGTCATAACCGTTTCCCAGTTTTTACAAATTGGATGGTTGTGGATCTCTAATTGAAAAGCTCGTTACTCCCATCCCATAGGCGCTCAACTGGATTGATGACTGGAGAGGCTACAACAGCAGGTTGAATTCATTCTCGCATTCCTGAAACCAGCTCTGTACAATTCTGACCTTTTTTACGTAGTGCATTATCGTGTTCGAAGAACCCATTTACAGGTGGATAGGAGAAGATACAAACTATCCCTGAAGGAATGTATACGCTCAGAAACAATATCCAAATAATCTGTGTCATCCAAATGCTGTTCCACTAGTTTCGCGGAGTTTAATGTGTATACACCACGAAAACTCTCCTCACACCATTACACCACCACCACCATCAGCCTGCACCGTTGACATCTGCGATGATGGGTCCATGAGTTCATATTGTGTTTGATATATTCTGGTCATCCCGTCAAAGTCAAACAGAAAGAACCGGGATTCGTCAGACTAGGCAACGTTTTTCCAATCCTCCATTGTCAAGCGTTGGTGTTCCTATTATCGTAACTCTTTTTTTGTTGACAGAGTGGAACCCGATTTGATCGTCAGCCGCGATACCCTATCCATGACAAGATACGATAAGTTGTGCAGAATGAAATGCATTTGTTGTTGTCGTTTGGTTTTTAGGAATATTAGCAACTAAGGCCATATTGCTCTGGGGATATGCGGTGGTCATTCCCTGACCTTTCCGCATCCTCCGTATTTGGTGGTCACGGCTCGAACCCCGGTCTAATCAAGAAGCGTGTGCTATGCACTGCTGCTCCTGCCTACCTGGCTACGGAGGCGCCGAAATGCATTTAGTCACCAATGTTGCACTTTGTTATTATTTTACTGACCGTAATAGCCTTTCTATTACCCTGCACAAGTCTTCTTAGCCTCCATTGGCCTGTCGACCAGCTTTTTCCGAGCACAGGATCGCCGCTGGCTGGATATTGTTTTTGGTTATTGGACCAATCTCAATACGCCCCCGAGACACGGTCGTTCATGAAAACCCTAGCAGGGTTGCAGTTTCCGAAATACTCATACCGGCGCGCCTGGTACTGACTACCATACAGTGGCGTATGTGGGTAGGGTCAGCAGGTACATTGTACCCACTGACGCTGAAATCTGGTATTGTTGCGCTTTTTTTAGAAAGTAAATGGCGCCTTTTTTGTGAATTGCAATTGATGCTTTTTTCTGAACGTAACTGCTGACAAAAGATCCTGATTACGCCACCGCTACCGAGCTAGGTCGAAGTCACTGAAATCTTTTGTCTTGGTAATTTCCGTCTGAATTGCAGATATACAGCATCCCTACGTACGTGCCCATCTGACTGATATCGTTACATTTCATAAAACGGTTGAGTTACCGAATAAAGTAGCCACTCGGTGTACAATATCATTACTTTCCTTATAAACGTCCACAGTCATTCATGAATTTCCTTCAGATTGTTTCTTCCGAAACCTAAATATTTGATGCCTGATCTAAAAAAAAAAAAATCCTTGCTTTGAATTTATAGTAATATCACTGTATGTGCCTGCTCGCATAACTTTAAAGTGTCTTTTCAAACAAATCATGCGCTACTAGGAGGAGCAATTATTATTTCTTCCCCAGCTCTGTTAAACATTTGAGGAAGAAATTAAACATGGTGGTTTTCAATGGCATTTTTTTTTTTTTTTTTTTTTGTGAGAATCAGAAAAAGAATGTCATATCGGAAACACATTAACAAAGATCTAGTTAACTTTCTCTTTGCCTTTTCCCCTTGGTCTACTCATCTTCAGATTCCTTTACTGGATGCCTGACGTTCTCATATGATGTTTGATATGAAGGAGAGCTAATAATGGTTCATTGGCTCTCCTTCAATATCAATGGTTTCCACGTCAAATATTTTCTGCGTTTCTACCAAAGTAACCCAAAGTGGAATACTCGTTTGTCGGTATTATTCCTGTGAAAACACCATCCAAACTACAATGAGATTAGATCATTTATCTTACCAAGGGCCCCGAACCGAAGCTCCTTTTACGGATACTGAGGTGGAATCTGCTATCTCAACTTTAAGGGATGGAAAATGTCCTGGACAAGATCTCCTTGAGGTTTCTGTACTTAAAAGATTTTGGAAAAATTGCCCATTAATTATATTAAATCTTTTGAATGCTTGTCTGTCTTCAGGATTATTCCCGCTGGCTTGGAAACAGGCTAGACCTAAACTTCTGCTTAAGTCCTTTGACAAACACTCCAATGATCCGGCCTCTTACAGGCCAATTGCACTGCTGCCCATCCTTGGCAAAGTCTTGGAAAAATTAATCGTTTCTCGTCTTCTAAATTACTATTTAGACAGAAACCTAAGTTCCCCACTTCAATTTGGCTTTACATGTGGAAGATCTTCTGTTGATGCTATTCGTCAGGTTTTGAGTTCTGTTCAAAATTCCAATTCTAAATATGTCCTTAGTCTCTTTGTTCATTTCCAAGGGGCATTCGACACTGTTTGGTGGCCGAGTGTCCTGGGGAGGTCCAGAGAGGCCGAGGTCTCTGCTCCTATTTACAGTCTCCTTTCGAATTACTTTGATTCTCGCAGCATCACAGTTTCCTCAGGATTCTGCTCTGTCTCCAGATCTGTTTCTAGGGGCTACCCTCAGGGCTCTGTTCTTGGGCCTGTGTGCTGGAACATGGTCCTTGATGGATGGCTCTCGGTTGATCGTGACAACATCCTTCAGATAGCTTATGCAGACGACCTTGCTATTCTGATTTTTGGTAATTCCCGCCGGGAGCTGGAGTGCAGAGCAAATGAAGTTCTAGAGGACTTGGATATCTGGTGTCAAACACAAACTTCAAATTTCTACTAATAAAACAAAACAAATGTTGCTAAAAGGCTCTCTTGATGTGAATAGACCACCTGCTATTAAGTTGAATGGAGAAATGATTAGGAGCACTCGGCAGCATAAATACTTAGGAATTTATTTTGATGACCGTCTTAATTTCAATTACCATGCAAAATATGTACTTCAGAAAATAAAAGCTATGACCTATAAAATTATTAAGATTACCAGGAGTACTTTTGGTGTAAAGAAATCTTCCATTAAATTATACTACTCTTGTATATTTATACCAATTGTGTGTTATGCAGCTGGGGCTTGGGGATACAGAATCGGTAACTCCCTTGTTCAAAAATATCTTACCCAAGCACAAAGATTCTTTCTTCTCGCTGTAAGTAGAGGTTGTCGAACTGTCTCTACAGCTGCTCTCCAGGTCCTCAGTCATCGACTGCCAATCCAATATGAAGTAATGTTACACTATATTTTATATTGTAGAAGAAAAAAATGTTCCTGCGATTGTAAAAGGCATAACATATAATACTGACTTGCAAGAAAATGTAGACATTAAAAGAATGAGAAATGAATGTTTTAGAGCATGGCAAAATACCTGGTCCACCTCTACTTTGGGTAGGGAGACCTTTAAGTTTTTTCCCGAGGTTGTTGATTACAACAAGAAAATGGACTGTTTCAATCCTGGTTTATACGTTACGTTTTTATATACCGGTCATGGCAGTCTTAACTTTAAATTGTACTCACTAGGATTAAGTAACGCTCCTCTATGTAGTTGTGGTGCTCAAGAAACTGTTGAGCATCTCGTCTTTCATTGTCCTCTGTACGACGATTTAAGACTAGACTTTCAACTTCTCACAAATGTATTTGACTGCTCCGAACTGCTGAGATTGGTTAACTGTTCTGAATATTATATTACCTTCTCCACCTATGCAGAGAAATTGTTTAAACGGAGAAAAAGAATTCTTGCTCCTGAGGTTCAGTAAAATGCTAGACTGTTTCTTTGGATTACACTTACCTGATGTACTGATCAGTCTACTGGACTCCGAAGCCCAGTATTTCACTGTATCATCACTGTATATAGTCTTTTATGTACCATCATTGTATATAGTCTTTTATGTACCATCACTGTAAATAGTCTTTTCGTGTATAATTAATCATTGTACTTTTCGTGTATAATTAATCATTATAAATTGCACACAATGTATAGATTACTTTCAGCGGCGAATAGGGGAAACCCTGGAGCCCGCCAAAACAAAAAAAAAAAAAAAAAAAAGAATAAAATACTTTGAATTATTTAAACAGAAAGCTCGCAAGCTCTGTCAAAATAATCTTTCTGAAGATTCGTAAGCTTATTTTCATATTCAAATGGCTTTATTCAATCAAGCTTTAGAATATGTAGAACAAATAACCAGAAAATGTTTCCCCAAAGCAAAATCATTCCATGACCGAGACATTTAAAGCGAAATAGTGGGCGAACAATGTAACTCGTTTCCGACCTTAACAGCAGACTTATTTGGCGACTTCACTATTTTCAATGCTCTTATCTCAGTGTTTGTTACAACTCAAATGTCAAAAATAATGAATTCTCTGTCTGACCGTTCTGTTCTAAGTTCTTATGGCCTCCCGAACTTTTGCATAAAAACTGAGAATATTCAAAGCGCTGTATTCATATTACAGATATCTTGGCTACCCTATACAATCAGCTAGCTTAGCTCAAGCTGTGACAAACCTAAGAGATGAAAAGTGTGCAGAATATTCTAAACTTCAGAACACCAGATTTTCAGACAATTACTCATCATTGGTTAAAATCCTGGATAAGATTCTGTTAAGAGCCATTACCTCGTATTTTTAGTGTAAGGCCAAAATCCATTCATAATGGATTATCTTCTGAATATGTACACAGAAACTTACCTTGCTAACCTCATATCAACTGTTTTCAGTGTCTGTCAAGTTAAATATAATCTACACTGTTATTTTATTGACACTGTAGCAACCCAGAGGTAACTGAGGCCTTCTTATTCATTATACTGAACTACTATTCATCTCGGGTTGATTCATTATACTGAACTACTATTCATCCTGCAACTTCAATTTCCACTAAATGGCGGGCCACTCATCTTTACATACAACAGCTCCTGTATTCGTTTCATTACTCTGAGTCTCTCGCAGGAAAATGCGCGGTCAACACCTTCCGGGCATTCTATATCCATTCTTCAAACAAAATTCTAATGTTTACACTTATGCAGATTATGTATTTTCCGCTTTTGATGTTACATCTAGCTGTAAATACTAATTACGTTCATAAGTTTGCCTAGAAAACAGTTAAGTTTTTTTTATTTAATCTCCTCCTCCCCAAGATATATCCAGCTGTTTGGATTGCCTGTCAATCCTCTGAAAACAAAGTGCATTATATTTGCATTAATTATAAACACCAACTGCTATTTTTAAAGAATTTTTTAAAGTTGATATTTCCTTTTGAATTCTGTCAAGTAATAGTAACTAATGATTTCTGAATGTAATTAGTCTCGACAATGCTTGTTCTATGACTGACTGGGGGGAAAAAAAAAAAAGGAAGTGTGAACTTGACTGAAGAGTAACCAAGTCGGTACTTTTGTCCCATTGAGTCAATTAAAGTGTTCGGGTGTTCTAAGAGACTCCAAGCTTAATTCCTCCTTACATTGCTCCAAATTAACAGTTTCTATCTTAAAAACTTTCTGTTAAATGATATGTAATATTATACCGGTTTCAAACAGAAGAATCGTCGTAATATATTCTCACATATACATCTTATCCCTTTTTTTTTTTTTTTCTATTTCTCCTATGTTCCTACTGTGGGCATTTAATGCTCCAAAGTCTGCATTCGTCCCATATTTGTTCTCTACTGGTTCAATGCAAAGATTATCCCCATGTTCACTCAGTTTATATCCAACTTCAAATCATGCCGATTCGGCTGCACTGGATGATAAAGGACATCGTCTACTTACTCAAACGTCTTGAGGCAAATGATATCTCCCCCCCCCCCACCCCAATACAAGACCTGCGCCTGCATTTCAATCTAAATTTACCACATTGAAGTGGAACCCCTTTTCATAAATAAAGCTGTGAACTGGTACTCAATATACTCTTGATGCTGATTTTTGGTTTTGCGTTTCAGCCTACATGAACAAATACAATTAAGACAATTAAACTTCAATTATTATCGTATAATATTTCTATGTAAGTTACAAAACCTGTCGTCCAATTTGCTGAATGAATTTTTATACCATTTTATCTCTCTCTTTAGTATGAACCGCCTCTAGTTAATCTGTCTTGGGGTACTGGCATTTATTATGATTAATTTCATTACTGGCAGTAAAGGAATTTTCTATATAGCTGTTTGTTTGTTGTTTGGTTTTTAGGAGCATTAGCAACTAAGGCCATATTGCTCCGGGGATATGCGGTGGTCATTCCCTGACCTTTCCGCATCCTCCGTATTTGGTGGGCACGGGCTCGAACCCCGGTCTAATCAAGAAGCGTGTGCGACGCACTGCTGCTCCTGCCCACCTGGCTACGGAGGCGCCTCTTTCTAAGTAGCAGTGGCGTAGCTACCATGTAGGCAGGCAAGGCAATTGCCTTCGGGCCATTGAGGGGTCGGTGTCTTTGGCTATCTCCTCTTTTTGCAATTTTCATTAATTAAGTAGGGGCCTGAACATGTTCTTTGCCTCCAGGCCCGAAAAAGGGTGGCTACGCTACTGCTATATATTGAATTTTCTATATTTTCTACCAGTGACGAAACTACCACGAAGAGATCCAAAGGGACGGGAGGAATGTCATATTAGTGAAACACGACAATTACCTCATCTACGCGTGTGTATTATACCCATAAATTGCGTGCATTCTTGGTCGGTTTTCCTGGACGAAAAACTTGAGTTTTCGGGAGGGGGGACTTGCTACCCTCGCCTGAGACCGACTAACACTGCCATGGAGTGAAAAAAGGTTATAAAAGTTTCTCTCGCGTCATTGGCGGAATTCAAACCAGTGCCTTTACCATCCTTTTCTGAATTCCGGGTTTGAAAGGCACGGGTTTGGATTCCGTCAATGACGGAATTCAAGCCCGTGCCTTTACCATCTGTTGTGCTACTGCCAAGACTGAGCTCTTAGGGTAGGGGAAGGCAAGTTAAGCATGACCATAGAGAATGGGACTCCCCATTCGCGAACTAGCGTGGGGAGGGGAGAAGAATTTGCAGTTTTGCCACTGCATTAAGTTTCGTAAATTTAAAATTTCTTTTTTTTTTTTTTTTGTAAATACGTGCAAAAATTTGGCTATATTATTCATATAATACTATGTTTGGATTTCAAAACTTTTTGAAAGACCATCGTTGTAGGCTGAGACACATTGCCTTCATCTTATGGAAAATACGACTAATATTTATGTAACAAATAAAGGGGACAGGATATGAGAATAATTAGTACAGAAGCAGGATAAAAATAAAACATCAGAAAACGATGGATATTGTGAAAGCATCTGTTGAAAAAATGTAGGTCTTGTAGTTATTTGTGTATACAAATACACCAAAACCTTTACATTTGATCATTCACAGAATCTAAATCTGCTTTTTTTCACATGCGTGCAGATCGCCACGCAAGTGTGCATACCACATTGCGGCATTATGGCACAAATAATTACTTTTTCTGTCCACGTAAATTTTGTTCTTTTATTTACACAAAAATAAGTTTAAAAATATTCTCAATTGGGTCAGGGAATTGACTGTTTTTAGAGCAGCCCATATGCCACTTTATTAGGTACACAACCTAATGGGGATTAGGTTCTCCCCAACCTTTAGCCCACAAAACAGCCTAAACTTGAATCACCAAAGTCAAAGGCTTAATTTATGCAGCTTTTAATTTTATTTTGTGACACACTACGAGTTTTAGTTTTTGACCTACGAGTACTTTACTTATCTTATTAATTTAGGTTAATGTAAACATTTCGACAATTTGGAACAATATTTCATGCAACAAGTAACGAGGTCAGGATGTGTTAACGTCGTAATGAGAACAATGATAGGGCAAAAACAGGAAGGAAATGCAATATTAGTAAGAGAAAAAATGGATAAAGAGAAATCTTCTAGAAAATATAAGTCCAACTCAGTTGTTCATGATTACAAATATTTAAAACATCAGTAAAATTTACTTGCAATGAACTAAAAACTTTATTTAAACAAATATCCAGACATAGGTTACATAAAATAGGTTTATATAAAATAGAACACACCTGAACTTGGCAATTCATGGTCAGACTAAAATAAGAGACATTATTTTTTACAAGAAATAAGGCATCATTAGAAGGAAACAATTTCACATCAGAGCTCTTAAATTATAAAATTCTAATATTAAATTAATTATTCCAGACTGTAAAATAATCATATAAACTCCCATTATAGCATTTTTGAAGGGACTGGCCCCAAAGGGCACTCTAAGTGGAACTCTCCATTTCATAGGACTGATCACAGGACAAGAAGAAAAGAGCACTATAAGCACAAGTGTTATTACAGTATATACCTTATGTGGGGTGACCATTACTTATTAAATTGGCATTATGTGAAATAAACTTTGTTTTATCCTTCGTTTTTTAACATTTAAAAAAGCAGATATTTTCAACTGCATTACATTTCCAACAAATATTAGTGCACAATTCTCACCACTAATGCTGCTGGGAATCACATCAACAGTTTGAACAACTGATAATAAAAGAATGAATTGACTGCAATATTCTTTTTTATCAGGATTTTTCAGATGAAATAAAAAAAAAAAAAAAAAAAAATTACACAGCAGGAAATTGGTTTGGACCAAAGTGACATCTGCGTGTATGTGCTAGAGATACACATACACATAGTGGGTGAATAAAATAATGGCAACACCTGATGCAAAAGTAGTTTTTGTAATATTTATGAAGATGTAGCAATGATTTTTTTTTTTGTTTTTTTTCTTTCTTGCAGGTAGTACTATGAAAGAAAGACAATAAAGGCTGATCTTTATTTACTGGTGATAAAAAAAGAATACATGAAGAAAATGACCGATCTGTTTGAATTCCAAAGAGATGTTGGTACATGTTTAACAGGGCATCGGTAATTAAAACTACTGATTTGCTTAATGCAGTGTTTCTTAACCTGTGTGCTACGGAAAATGCAAATTAAAAAAAAAAAAATTACTAAACCCAAGTTTTATAATAAAAATTAAGGTTACACTCCAGATTACTGTATGGGTAAACCTCCGGAGGAAATAGCTTCTTTTGCTTGAATCTTATTTAGAGTGTTTATCCCCACCTTGCCACTATTTTAAAATCGGGAATTCGTTTTCCAATGTTAAAACAGCAGCAAGATCAGCCAATATTAAAATCGTGGGTTAGTCTTTACAATCTGATACTCCCCTCCTTTTGATTGATTGTTACGAGTACAAGTGATTGATATGCCTAGCCCACTATGGTTAGTCTTGGGGTATTTATCCCCACCTTTTATCCCGATTTTAAAACAGCAGCAAGGTGGGGATAAATACCCTAATTAAGATTCAAATAAAGGAAGCCACTTCCTGCGGAAGAGTACCCATAATCTAAATATAACCGAAATGAATTCAAACAAAAAATTTGTTTATTTATGCTGTGCCTTCCAACAATCAATGTGGCATCACGTTTTGATTTCTAGTACCAGGTGGGTTCACCTATACTATAAAAATAATAAGTGTATTATTAAATATACTCAACAGAAATAACTTCCCATTTATGAATATGTGAATATAGTAGTGATTGTAGTGTGCCACAGTATTAGTGTCTTTAAAAGTGCCAGAGCAACAAAAAGGTTGAGAAACACTGGTTAAATGTATCCAAAGCAACTCTATCAAATATGATGTCTGCATTCACAAGTATGGAAAACAAAATCTGATAGGGTGAATTGTAGCAGAAAATCAAAGCTGACTGGAAGAAACTACCAGACACTGAAATGGATTGTAGCCTGATAATATAAAACTACTGCCAAAAAAATAGCTGCAAAACTTAATGTGAATTTCAGCAATCCAGTTTATAGCAAAACAGTTTGCTGAGAACTTCATAAAGCTGAAATTTATGGCAAAGTCGCTACGGCCAAGCCACTGGTTACTGATTGTAATGCTAGAAAGAAATGCAATGGTAAGGAGCACAAAAACTGGACACAATAACTAGAAACATGTCATATTTTCAGAAGAATCATTATTCACACTTTTTTCAACATTGGAGAGAGTTTATATTTGGTAAATGCCAAAGGAAGTGCATCATCCTGAATGTCTTGTGCCAACTGTCAAACATGAAGCAGGAGGATCAACAATGTTTGGGCAGCAATATCTTGGTATTCTTTAGGTCCTATCATCACCCTGAAAAAGTGAATTACTGTCACTGATTACTTTGATATTCTGAGTGACCAGGTTCATCCCATGGTGCAAACGTTGTTTCCCACAAATGATGCCATGTTTCAAGATGATAATGTTCCAATACACACAGCCGGATGTGTCGAATCTTAGTTTGAGAAGCATGAAATTAAGGCTACAAATCTCCCATGGCTGCAATCACAGACTTAAACATTATCGAGTACTGTAGGCATATTTGGAGAAGAGAGTGAGAAGCTTATTTTCCTCCACCTTCAATCGCTCAAGGAGCTTGAAATGTTCCTCCATGATGAATGGACCAATATTCCTCTTAAGAGAGTTCAAGATTTATTTGAATCTATTCCAAGTAGTATACAAGCTATTTTAAAAGCAAAGGGTGGCCTAACACCATATTAGCGCATACCTGTAACTTTTATCACAGGTATTTCCATTATTTTGTCCCCCCCATATGTATAAGGGCACTGTTACATGAAAAACAAGTATCTAAAATGTGTATATTGAACTGTACAGTACACATGTATAAGAGAGCCATGATTTAGTTTTTGAAAATCAGGGCAGCATGCTATAATACCTTGATCTTTATTTGATCAACACAAACTGTTTATAGAATTTCTTTCACATGTAATCACAATAATCAGTTCAATGCGACAGAAACTTCATATGTAACAAGAGTTCCACGTTTAACTGCTAGTATTCCCTACCACTGATCCTATAGATGAAGCTTATGATTATGACACTTAACTGTTTGGATATTTTGGGTGATCACAGTATTCTGTTTATATGGTTTTATCATATATAATATCCATAAAAATGTGTATTCCTGAGCTGATATGTACGTTGTGCAGGAAAACTCTGAATAACTGAAAAGATAAAATCTTACTCCCACTGTCTGAGATTGGCTAATTAAAGCCAAACTGAAGAAGCCTCTGAGATTGGCTAATTAAAGCCAAACTGAAGAAGCCTTTAAGAGTTTCCTTTAACGGGATTTGAACACAGAGCTCTCAAAACAAATGACATGTTGTAAACCCACTATATACTCAAGGAAGCATGGATTATAATGGCTTCAATGGACAAATCCAAGAACTTGGATGGATCTGTTTGTTTCTCAGTCATATAAATAAATTTTTGTGTTTATACCCTCGAGTGACCACGTAGCAATTACAAATATTTTTGTATTTTGTGGAATCTCATGGATTTAATTACATGGCATGCAGAACTCTGTAATAATAAGCCAAGCACTTGACCAGAGTCAAATTTTTGTTAACTTTAAAAAAGCTCTTAAGAGGTAAGCATTTTCATATACTGTAGATGATGATACAGTAATTAGGTCATTTAAAAGCAACCTCCTAAATTCTATGCAGAGTGACTCTCTCTCTGTAAAATATTGTGACAAACATGTAAACATCCATGGCAAAACATGTATAATGTTTTGCAAAACAAAGTAAAAATATACACATTTCCTATGTTTTATCTGAATAGTTCAAGCCAGCTTGGTCCATTTCCCTCAGCATGAATTGTTGAGGAGGCTTCCATCCTGCAGTGGGTTGATAATGGCTGCACTTTACCTTTTACCTAGTTCAAGCCAGCTGCGATTTCCACCAAAGACGAAAAGTTATAATACACTGGAAACATCTGCTTTTCTATACATTCCTAGTGAGACCTGGATTTACACAGAGGAAATACAGGCTGCTGCCTATGGTACCAAATACCAAAGATGTCATAGTTCTATGATTTTCATAAGCTTGCCTTCGCATGGTAGAGAAGGCAGAAGTGCAGCACATGTTAAGGGATGAATATTTATAAGTTTATCATCTCTTAACTGCTAGTATTAGACTATTACTTGATAAAACCATTATACATATATAAAAAAAAATATCTGAATTGCATATAAAAAGAAAATGCAATTTATAACATGTTTAATGGAAAACTGTATGCCAAAATCTTAAATTGAACCTTTGTAGAATAAAAGTATATTCTGCATAGCCAATCAGGGGTGCATTTATTATTTTCATGCATTAGACAAAATATTCATACACAGGATACTAAAGAGGGGACCCCTGAGAAAATTTCCCAATAAAACTTCCTGAAATAGTAATTTGAGGCTATATTTGTTTTTAATTTAAAAATAATTGACCATAGCATGTAATGCAATTTAACTGCTTACACATGCCTAATTAAAGATAATCTAATTAATACAAACAGACCATGGGATGGGAGTTATCATGGACAATAGCCAATTGACTTATTTGTCTAAGCATAAATTCAGCACTGCATAGCATCAGCACAATTTCTTTCAGATCAATTTGTGTATTCATTGATAGTATACACATACTATCAATGAATAGTATGTATATACTACCAATGATATAAAAAAATTGCAAGTTTAAAATATTCTAATGAAATGCAAAATGCTTTTGCAGGTTCCTATCAAGTATAATCCTGACAATATACTATAATTTTGTGTACCCAACCTCAGAGATCAGTAAAATACTAAATTTTCTATAGAAGCATATAAGAAAATAAAAAAAAGAAAAAAAAAGAAAGAAATTAAGTTATCAAACTTAGTTAATGGCATCACAATTTCTGAATCCATCCCTTTTCAAATATGAACTGTCCTATGATGGGAAAGTTTTTGTTACTGATGCTTGTGATTTGGGGCTCATGCAGAACACATGTTCCAAAGGAAAATTTTTAAAATTGATATTTCCTTTTGAATTCTGCCAAGTAATAGTAACTAATGATTTCTGAATGTAATTAGTCTTGACAATGCTTGTTCTATGACTGACTGGGAAAAAAAAAAGAGGAAGTGTGTACAATTGATCTACAACTCATTGTGGACATCACCTCAGACCATGACACCTGTGGTATCTAACCAGAAAAAAAGTCATCTATTGATCAAAATAAAAAAGGGGTGGGGGGGCCAGTCACAAGTGATGACTCAGCTAGCCAGAATTCTTATCTGAATATTTCAGTCTACATAACAAAAAGACATCTGGTCACATAGTGTAAATTTTTTTTCCATGTAAATTTTTAACCATTAAATACTTATAAAATAATGCTTTATAGTACATTCCTAAAATGCAGTAAACCAAATTCAATAATGTTAGAGTTAGTTTAACAACTAGGCACTCGATGAAGGCATAATATTCAGGGAGAAATAAAATCTGAATTAATCATTCATAAAACTGTATCAGTAAAACATGAAAATTACCCATAACACCGATATAAAGGGACTTGCTAAAACTGAAAGCACTGAGAGTAAAATTCTAAATTCTAATATACATAATTTGTGAAAAAAGTGAAGAATAGACATAAGAATGAGAATGTATAATTGCTATCACACTCCTCATTACTACAATTACAAATTTGTTTTATAAAATAAATTTGTAATTATAGATACAGATTTTTATTTATCTGTACAGTATTTATTTTTGAATGTAAACTGAAAGGGGGGGGATACAGGAAGGGTAACCAAGAAAATCGAATATCCTTACACAAGTCTTGTCATAAATACTGGTGTAAAGCCACAACTATTCAAGGAGAATACTTTTAAGGGGAGCACAATGAATACTTATAATTAAGTGTTACTGATTACTAAAATAAATTTAGCCCAAACAACACCTATGCACAGGGGCGGGCCATCCCGGAGTGCAAGGGATGCACTGCACCTGGTGGCAACGTTCAAGGAGCACCTGAAACTTACATACATATATGAAGAAAATTTTTAAGAGGGTGCCAGATTTCAATTGGCACCTGGGTGCCACATACTCTAGGAATGCCCCTGCCTATGCATGTGACTTCATTAACTCATGGTGTATGAGAACTATAAGAAATTATCTATGGGGAAGCAAAGATAGTTTTTTTATGAATGGAGAGCTCTAATTTAAAAAAGGCTATCTTTTCATTTGATTAATATAAAAAAATGTAAAGTAATAATAAAAATGAATGTTATGACATTGGATACATACAGAATTTAATGTATCAATGTTTCAATCAATGGGAATTTGTTCTAAGAATTAATAATTAATTCTTAGTTAACAATTCCTATGTAATGTCATTTAAGAACTTATATCAAAAGGGAAGGTTACCTAAAATCTTGGGAAGCCAAGTTGTTGTTTGGGTTTTAACTGCATTAGCAACTCACAACACATTATGCCACTGTGTATTATATCTGTACAAGTGTGCTTTATAGGAACAATTTGCATGCCATGTAGGCTGATAAATCTGGAATAACTCAGAGGGGAAACCTTACTCTCTCTGCTTGAGCTTAGCTAATTACAGCCCTAATTGAAAAGACCTTTAGACATTTTTAGATCTACAACAGGAATTGAACTCAGATCTCTCCAATCAAGTGGCAAAACCGCTATACTGTCACAGAGGACTGGAAGGCAAGTGTCCTCTTATGTCTGTATACTTCATACACTACAGCTTTTGACACACACACACACACACACACACACAACAAAAATAAAGGGGAATGCAAGTTGCATACTTTAATCTACTATATACTCCAAGGCACCTAAAAACATTATTCAGACGCTATGCAATAATATTTATTTCCCCCTCCTCCTGATCCTATCAAACATCTGTAGGGGGGGATATAACTGCATAAAATGGATCATTCAGTTACTAAGTAACACAGTATGTCCAAGAGCTTTAAATTCAAGGGAATTTTAAACAGCACTGTTATCAATAACTGCATGATCCTTCCAAATCTAGTTGTGAGAGATAGTGTATGAACTTCAAATCTTATCATTTCAGTTTGCATTAACCTATAATTTTAAAGATAATACTTTTTTTCAAGTGTAAAACAACACTACTATAGTTACCTACAACCTAAGAGGTTAAGAAAATTCTCAGAATTAATTTACTTAAGAAATTTACCATATATAATATATCATAGTAGTTTATACTTTCTTGAATTTTTCAAAATGATTAACCTTTCTGTAACCTCTGTATCTCCTGTTTCCTTTAAACAGCAAGATATAGTATTATAGAAATAATACTATATCTTATTATAGTATTATTTCTATAATACTATCTTAGTATTATAGAAAATATGGTATACTGGCAAAAGGAAAAATTCTAAACTTAGGAGATAGAGGAAATTTAAAAATAACATTAGAAATGGGTGAGGGAAGAAAGAGAACCAGATAAAAAATATTCATATCAGAATTTTGCTAATTAAGCAAAAAAATTTAAAGACAGTTAATAAATGATAGGTTTAATCTGATTATAAAAAATCTGCACTTGCAATGTTCTGTTAATATATGTTAAATATATCATTATGTTGATAATATTTTATTTTGCTTATTAGTTCCATAAACTATAAAATGAGAAAATAAACAGATACTTCCCAGTAAATGGCTCAAAAATAAATTTCTATTAGAATGCAGGGAGTAAGTCTATATGTAAATTAACTAAGTTTGCCTTTTTTTTTTAAATAAAATACAAATCTGCAAAGCAGTTGATCTCTCTCTCTCTCTCTCTCTCTCAGGTTGAAATGAAATCACGATGAGTTACTCTGATGCTGCATCACATATAAACAGCATTTCTCTAATATGAGTATAACTGCTATTTTAATAAAAGGTTTTGGATTTATATTTCAATGTGGATGCTGAATAATTTGAAAATGTATGTAACTAAATACAGATGTGTATAATTTAATAATAATAATTGCAATTTATTTCTAATGCATGTATGACTCCGACACAGATGTTTCAGTAATTATTGACATCTCATTTGTGAAAAAACAGACCACTGATAAACAAACTAAACAACTTGGTGAAATTGCAGATGAGAGAATAATGGTATATAAATATGAACTGATCAATAGCAGTGTCCTGCTAATCATGATAGGATATTGCATATTGGCTTCTGATTACAATAAAGGAAAAAAAATTTTCATTATAATGTTGGACATAAATCCAAATAGAGTATTAAGTCAAGCAGGTGATCACCGTGATTAGGTTTTTTAACCTGCTGGTTTAATGCATAACTTTCCATTATTTCTATAAGAAGTTTTATTTGCATCCATATTGACATATGACTGCCTGATTTCAGGGAGATTAAAATCTCTAAGAATGATCAGAGTATTAGCTGAATTAAAGATGTAAACTCCTTCCTCACCTCCACCATGAGAGCCTGAATACTTTATACTTACATTTTTATCATTCTTGAAATATTATGCTAGAAGAGGAAAAGCAATATATATTCCTCAAAACACTGTACTTGTTTCAGAGTCCCATCAATAGCAGTCCAGATAGAGGCTAACAGGACTATAACCCTCTCCCATGATAGAAAAAAAAAAAACCTGTGAATTTGTTTTAAAGCTCAATGATTCCAAGGATAAACAGTGCTTTAGTCTCCCTCCCCCTTTCAGAAAATCCTAAGGAATTTTCCAACACTGGGTCCCATCATAAAATCAAGAGTATGCAGTCAGTCAGTTAAAGTTCTATTTCAAAGTTGCTTGTTTTTAGAAGTTCTGACAACAAGCAACCCCTTCATTAAAACTGGCAGATTAATTAAATTAATATAACCTGCTGGTTTTAATGAGGGGTTTGTTATTTCCCCCCTCCGATTTGTCTAAGCACTTCAATATTATATAACAGCATAACTTTTAAAAAATGTTTTAAATCCAGATTAGTGTAATGAATATAAAGTTTATGATCTGTAACGTTTTAAAATTGAGAATTAGTACTTTCAAATGCATCATTGAAAATCATTACAATAAACTAAACAAACTAGGTATTATTACGCTATTTATTTATCATTTTCAGAATATGTTATTAGGTGTTCATTTTACCATGTTTACTAATTATGTAAAAATATTAATATAATTAGGTTTGTAAAGGGAGCATTAATTATAAATATTCTACATTCACTGCAAAACAAATCTTCCAACAGGTCAAAACAAATTACTTACCTCCACAAAAAAATGAAGCTAGCAGTACTTTTAAAAACAGCATCTTTAACAGAATTTTATTTCGTTAGATAAAATTAAAACTGTCCTGCTGAAGGAGAAAACAGAAATGATGTCTATTAGTCTTTTGCACAGTTACTCATCAGACATTATCAACAGGAATTACAATAGGGGGCAAAATATGATTCCAACACTTATGATAACTTCCAAGCTCCTGAACATAGATAATACCGTACGTTATATTGTTTTTTCTCAGATATGTCACAATATAAACCACGTGCCCTGATTTTTTCACAGAATCTGACACACCGACATTAAACAAAAACAAATGTAATGTTTTTACTGTACAAGGCACACGTGCTCAATGCTTCCGTACTCTTAGAGACAACGCGTAAAGCAAAATTATCGCGCAGTTGCATGAATTTCTGAACTTAAAATTTTAGAAATTACATAAGATCACTTTGAATATCTATAATAATGAAGCTAGAATAAACAAAAATATATAATAAAATATAAAATTAAATTAAAATTGTATTAATGAGATCAGCTGTGAGGCAAGTATGAACCATATACACTAAGTGATCGCTGAATTATAACCACCTATATCGTGTTGGCCTGTGTGGTTTGGCTACCGTTCGCACAGATAATAGCCACTATTCGCCTAAGCATTGACTCCATTAGATGTCTGAAGACATCCGTGGGAATCTGCATCCGATGGGAATTGAGACGCAATCTTGCAGGCAGCATGGCTGCAGTATCAAAATGGATGAGGTTGCTCCTCACTTCCGTTCCCAAACATTCCACAGATGTTCAATTAGACTGAAGTCGGGAGAATTTGGAGGCCAATCAAGATGGGTAATATCTTCATTGTGTTTCTCGAACCACTCGTACACAGTGCGGACCGATGATACGGTGCATTATCGTCTTAGAAGATCCCGTTTCTGCCTGGGAAAAAATGCAACATGTCAGGGTGCACATGGTCTCCTAAGAGCTGCTGGTAGACCTCGCCAGTGAACTGTTAGCCCATACGCACCACCAAGGTACCAGTTCTTGAAAGGAAATGTGCCTCATACTAAACAAACACCATCACCTGCATGAACAGCAGGCACCATGCATGATGGGGCCATGGACTCGTGTTGCTTGTACCATACACAAAGGCGTCCGTCGGCGAGTTGCACCACATATTTAACTCTTCCAACCAACATACTCGTTTCCAGCCTTCCAATGTCCACAACCAGCGTATTGTTGACACAACAGCGTTCACCGTCGACGATGATCAACGGTGAAGAGAGGGTATATCTTGGGTCTTCTGCTGTGAAATCCCATACTTCAGATTGTGCTGTGCATCGTCATTTTGGATATCGTTCTTGCATTCCCCGTATTGAAATGTGATATCAGATGTCGCACAGTTCCCTGCCGTTGAGCCTGTAACAACGCGTTACCCTCTGAGCTGACCACGAATGTCCACCTTGCGTAATCCTTTACAATTCTGTCGGAAGGTAGTGGTTTGAACCATTCAACACCATTCTTGTACACTTTAACAAGCGTGGGCCGTGAGCAACCGACAATATGTGCCATTTCAGATATGGAAGCACCCGATGCACGTCTCAACTGCTACTTTACTACATTGATTTGCACGACGAGATGCAAATTACCACTGCTTTGGCATACTTATGTATCAAAAGCTGTTTGGCTTTCAAAACTGCGAGCTATGTAGCACAGTTCATTACCGATTGGGTGTTCATAACCCAGTGATCACTGAATGTATATGTGTAGGGGTGTGCTGCATCCGCGGTTAAAAGTAGTCTGTTATATTTTATAAAGTAATTTATTTATTTTATTATACTGTATATATATATTTTAAAATTTAATAAGAGTTAGCACGAGTCCCATTTCCCAGAAGCCTTCTCACTCACTTTTGTGTATACATAATGTATGTATAAATAGAACCTCCATTAGCGAAAACACCTATTTAAAAAAAATACATAAAATAAAACAGAATAAAATATATATATATATATATATGTTCTATTGCTGGATTCTACTACTTTTCAGAGTTTGCTGCCGCGCTCATTTTGATCTAAGACATTTTGGGTGCGATATTTATGCTTTTGTGAGGTCTTCGTTGACACCTAAAATTTTGAAATTGGGGATCTGTGCGTCACGAAGTGATACTTGATGTTATATTACACAAATTAGTGAATACAAAATTACGGCAAAACTAGATACCGCCAGCCCGCCGACAAGGGTAAAAAAATTATTATATTAGGGTTATCCGTAATTGATTATATAAACCCGTATTCGTGTCTGCAAATTACATGTGTTCTCTGGTCGATTTGTCTGTTTTGCTGGACGAAAAAAACCCCAGTTTCTGGGGAGGGGAAACCTTGCTATAAACGCCTGAGACCGACTAACTCAGCCAAGGAGTGAAACAAGCCCATTAAAGTTCCTCGCGTCATCTTCTTCTTCTTATATATATTAGGGCCATCCGTAATAATCTTACATATGCCTGTTTTTTATATATATTATGTCTGTAAATTGCGTGTGTTCTCTGGTCGATTTCCCTGTTTGCTGGACGAAAAACCTCAGTTTCTTGGGGAAAAACCTTGCCATCTACGACTGAGACCGACTAACTCAGCCACGGAGTGAAAAAAGCCCATTAAAGTTCCTCGCGTCATCGACGGGATTTGAACTCGGGCCTTTTCCACCTGGTGTGTGGGAGGACGATGATGCTACCACTGTGCTACTGCGCAGACCAGCCGCCGCCGCCGCCGCCGCCAAGGGATGCCAGGGGATGTCGATTTTGCATGTTGTTTAAGAGGATGGGCAGCCGTATTAGAGAATTTCGAAGGGAGGAAAGATATATAGTTTCACTACTGATACAGGGCTCTCGTGAGTAGCACAGTTGATATGATCACCGTCCTCCCCACACCGGAGAGAAAAGAACTAAGTTCGAATCATGCCAATGATGAGGAATTTTTATGGAGAATTTTGGCAACCTGATTGAATTATTCGGTTTCAGGCAAGCGTACTTAGTTTTTTCTATCTTCCGGAAACTCGGGGTTTTCGTCCAGCAAACAGCAAATCGAACACATAATACACGCAAATTACAGACATATTATATACGACGCAATATGGCCAAAATTGTTGATGCGCCTTAAATCCGATTGCAGAACATAACATAACACAGTGTAAAAGGTGAAGGGGTTGGTTGTTGTAGAATTGTAGATGCATCAGCAACTTAAGCCATATTGCGCCATAAATAATATGTCTGTAAATTGCGCATGTTCTGTGGTCAGTTTGCTGTTTGGTAGACGGTAACCGGAGTGCCAGAGAGAAAAGACCATGTTACTTTCGTCTCAGCCACTTTGTGAAAAAGGGTTTTAAAAATTCCTCGCATTATTGACCGTATTTAAACTCGGGTCTTTTGCACGAAATTGGTATAATCACCGTCCTTCTCACGGTGTGAGAAGGACGGTGATTATACCAATTTCTATCCATGAGTAAAAGAGACAGATATACCGCAAGTGAGAAGTTTGGAATGTTTTGGGACGTGTCATTTTGAATCAAATCGCAACAGGAGCGTTCCTTTGCGCTTTGTGGCGCTTTCACTCTGTAGTACTTTTGCGAAGTAAATGACAAATGCTTGAGATCTAATGAAGATATTCTCAGGTGTGTTCTGCCATGCCACATTTAAGCTGTTGTCATATTGTTAGATGAATGGATCTTCTGACGTGGAAAGAGACCTCCATTCCTCAGACCACAACTGGGGGTTTACTGTATAAAATTTTCGTACGAAAAACATGTGCTTTTGGGAAGTTATTCGAGCTGTCATCTGTTAGACCGAAAGTTTCGGGATCTCTCAATAATCACGCGGAATCTATTCTCTGATAAATAGCTAATGCAGTCTTGGGATATTTTAAACTTTATTAAAAACGACGCCTCTTTAAAACTCTTCGGTCTATCCAAAATAAACCATTCAATTGTTGTAAATTATATCTCGGGAATCTGTGGGATAAGATCATAAAACTATATTCATTCGAAACCTATGTTGTAATACAATAAGAGAGCAGAAACTTATTTTCAAAGGAGAGTGAGTGTACAGACCAATAATGCTTTTCCCCATCGCCCTAGTTGAACAAAGCCAGAACATCTCCGCTTTCACGCCCACGATGGTACTAGAAGGGGATTTATTGCTACAGCATGGGGGGGGACGTTCAGTTGTCCCTGCGAAATGGACATTCCACGATGATTCTATCACTGTGACGTAGAGTGAGATAATGTTAGTATATAAGAGATGGGAGGCACCAAGAAGGCGGCTGGAGACACCTTTTAGCTTGTCCAACAGAGAGACTGGAGGAGAGTGGAACGTCTCGCCGTCGAAAGTCCAGGGTCCAAAAAATGTGAAGGGAAGGTTCTGCAGTCGTGTATCACTCCAGCCGAAAAGAACGGCCGAGAAGAAATGAAGACAAAAAGGAAGCATGGCTCAGAAGACCACACCCTAGTTTCTACCGGAGGAGAGGAGGTCCCACCGGCTGTCCTGAAGCAAGAGATTTAACTGGTAAGCCCTTATCTCATTTGTGCGAATGTAAGCTTAGAATATGACATAAACAGATGCCATTTGAATGCTTCCTTCCTAAATATTTAACCTTTGTGAATTTGATAATAAAATGGGAATTTCTCCTAGAGTAGTTGGTACACAGAATCTTACAGCAAAGTGCTGGGGAGATAAGAACCAAGAGGGAATGAACCTGTTCACATTAGAACGGAAGTAAGACGGCCTAAAGGTGATGAGCACATCAAAAGTACTTTGCTCAAGGTTCTCCTGTTCCAAATGTTCTTGTTCTATGTTGAAGTGTTTTGTGAATTGAATTGTTGTAGCTTGTAAATCTAGAACCAAATAATAAGTCTATTGAAGGAATAAGTTCCAGTGATACCAGAATCCAGTATGTTGTAAGCAAATACCAGATCCTTGTTCTGAACAGAAACCTAGAAGCTTATATACACACATAATTTTAACTTCTACACAAACCCACTAGATGGAATGTAAATCTGTATGCATGTTTTCTTTTGTGATAATAAATATTGTTATGTGTTACACAATGTCTCATTCTCTCTGCCGGTAATCAAATACACCAGTTCAAACCAGTTCGAACCCAGGAGGGGTCATGGCGGGGGATCGAGTTTGACATCCTGTGTTCACTCGATCTTTTAAACACAACGCGAATTCGATGCTGCAGCGATTGGGTGCTAGAAAAGCATTTAATAGCCGAGAGCACGGATTTTGTCCTAGCCCGAGGATCATCTCATTTATAACAATTATCATAGGAAAAGTAATACGGCCGTAAGTCGAGGGGAATAAACACAGAAAGAGAGAAAGACAGGAAGAAAGAGAGAGCCCCTGACACATCCGAACAAGTTTTGGCCAAATCGTGATCCATAAAGGCACCTTTAGTCAATACTACGAAATCCACCCAATTTTTGGCCAGGAGCAGAAATCGGTCTAAGTAATTTTTACTTTCAGTGAGTGTGCAGAAATGCTATCCACTGGTTCCCACGAAGACCTCGTATTTTTAATTCTAAGAATAAAGAGTGACGTCCCGGAAAGCACAGTTTCTGCAATCGTCAGAAAATACGAAAGTGGAGCTCATCGGGAGAATATCGTAGGAAGTCACGAAAATTCTGTAGTCAATTAGAATGCTTTATATAGCACACAAGTATACAACTTAATGAATAAAGATATGCAAAAAAACGTAATCAGTTCAAGAAGAGTTTTGAAGTTAATCAATGATTATTCTTAAAGAGTCGAAATGAAAAATTTTACTAACCGTAACTCTCGTATATGATATCTCATTTTTGATAATTAAGTATGTGCATGAATTGAAATTACCGATGCATATGACAAACAGAAACGGCAATTCGCGGCACTTTGGTACATTCTGGAGTCTGTTCTTTAGCCAAATACATTTTTTCTTCATAATTAAGGAAATTGAAGGGATCTTCTTTAATATGATGAATGTGTTAAGGTGAGGTCTTGTCTGACCAATTTGATTGGATATTTTGACGTGGTCACAAAGGAACTGGACGCAAAAACTAATACTGATATCATATACTTTGATTTCAGGAAAGCTTTTGATGCTGTTGCACACGAAAGACTGCTGTACAAATTGGAGCGGTAGGGTAAATTGCTATAATGGATAAAGCGATGGTTGAATGAGAGACGGCGGGGAATTGTAATCAACGGACACTGCTTTTCGCGGACTAATGTTATTAGTCGAGTTTCCCAGGTTCTGTGCTAGGCCGATTGTTATTGTTTTGGATATTTATCAATGATATCGATTAAGGTATATCAGGCTTAATGTCCAAGTTTGCAGATGATAAAAAGGTTGGCAGGGCTGTTAATCACAGTATACTATTGCAACAGGATCTAGAAAAGTTAGGCAGATGGTCTGCGAAATGGCAACTGAAGTTAAACATTGAAAAATGCAAAGTACTACATATTTGTAGCAGTATCCCAAGAGGAACGTACCAACTGTGTGGTATTACACTCAGGTTAGTGGAGAATGAAACAGACCTAGGGGTAATTGCGCAATCAGATATGAAGTTCTCTGAGCAATGCAAATAGGCTGGCAGAGCAGGTCATGGAGCCTCACATCTGGTGAGTATGGGCTTGGCACACCCAGGGTCCTGAGCTGGATATCATCATTCTTCTCTTCCTTGGTGATTCCCTTTTATTTCTCTCTCTCTGTCTCTTGGGGTAGTGCAGAAGATTTTGTTTTTTTTTTTTTTTTTGACTGTGCAGCATAAGCCTCAGGCTTCCTTGCACCATATGGCTAATAATAATAATTTTGCTAGCAGGGATAAGGAGGTGATTATCCCCTTGTATGAGGCAATAATCAGGCCACACCTTGATTACTGCATACTGGAGGCCTTATTTTAGGAAGGATGTAGAGTTTCTGGAACGAGAGAAAAATTATTATTTTAAGGTTACCCGTAATTAAGTACATTAACCCGTATTTGTGTCTGGAAATTGCGTATGCCCTATGGTTGATTTGCCTGTTTTGCTGGACGAAAAAACCCAGTTACTGGGGAGAAAAACCTTGCTATCTTCGCCTGAGACAAACTAACTCAGCCACGGAGTGAAAAAAGCCCATTAAAGTTCCTCGCGTCATCGACGGGATTCGAACCCAGGCCTTTTCCACCAGGTGTCAGGAGTGGAACGAGAAAAAAAAAAAAAAACTATATTAGGGTTACCCGTAAATGATTACATTAACCCGTATTCGTGTCTGTAAATTGCGTGCGTTCTCTGGTCGATTTGCCTGTTTTGCTGGACGAAAAAAACCTCAGTTTCTGAGGGAAGAAACCTTGCTATCTACGCCTGAGACCGACTAACTGAGCCACGGAGTGAAAAAAGCCCACTAAAGTTACTCGCGTCATCGATGGGATTCGAACCCGGTGCATTTTCCACCCGGTTTGGGTAGGACGGTGACGATACCACTGTGCTACCCACGCAGACTGTGGAACGAGAGAAGGGCAACAAGATTGGTGAAAGGAACAAAGGGGTGCTCTTATGAAGAAAGTCTTAAGTTTTGCAAATTGCAGTGTCTGGAGACTCGCCACCTGCGAGGTGATCTGATTGAGGTGTGTAAGGCCTTGAACGGTTTGAACAGGCGCAATGCTGATGGGATTCTTCCGTTTGCTCAGATTAAGAACCTGAGGGGGCACAGATGTGGGGAAGTTTGCCTTTAGCCAACCGGTAATTCATTGCTGTAACAGACTTCCATCTGTTGCTGTGGAAGTTGATAGCTTAAATAAATTGAAGGCTGAAGTCAACAAATTAGGAGTAACCGGATGGTTGAAGCGGGAAGGGTTTTTATTTATTTATTTATTTTTATTTTTGGCTGATGCTGTATATAGGGGGAGAAGACAGAGAGTGGTAATCAATGGACACTGCTCATCGTGGACTGATGTTATTAGTGGAGTCCCTCAGGGCTCAGTGTTGGGTCCATTATTGTTTTCTGTATTTATAAATGATATTGATGATGGTATATCGGGCTTAATGTCCAAGTTTGCAGACGATACAAAGGTTGGCAGGGTTGTCAAGGACACTACTGACACTATGCTGCTGCAACAGGATCTGGAAAGGTTGAGCAGATGGGCTGAGAGGTGGCAAATGAAGTTTAACATTGACAAATGTAAAGTACTACACATGGGAAACAGCAACCCCAGAGCAACGTATCAACTCTGTGGTACTACACTGACAGTGGTAGAGAATGAAAGGGACTTGGGGGTGGTTGTGCAGGCAGATATGAAGTTCTTTGAGCAGTGCAGACGGGCTGCAAGAGTAGCTCATGGAGTATTGTCAATGATATACAGGAATTTTTCCAGCAGGGATAAAGAGGTGATTATTCCATTGTATAAGGCGATGGTCAGGCCACACCTAGAGTACTGTATACAGGTCTGGAGGCCTCATTTCAAGAAGGATGTAGAGCTGCTGGAACGAGTACAGAGAAGGGCAACAAGATTAGTGAATGGAACAAAGGGGTGCTCTTACGAAGAAAGGCTTAAGTTTTGCAAATTACAGTGTCTGGAGACTAGGCACCAGCGAGGTGATCTGATAGAGGTGTATAAAGCCTTGAATGGTTTAAGCATGCTCAATGCTGATGGGATTCTTCCTCTAGCTCAGAAAAATCGCCTGAGAGGGCATAAATTCAAATTGAGGAAAGACAGATGTAGGATAGACGTGCGGAAATTTGCCTTTAGCCAGCGGGTGGTTGGTTGGTGGAACAGACTTCCATCCCTTGTGGTGGAGGTTGATAGCCTAAATAAGTTTAAGGTTCAGCTGGACAGGTATTTTGAACGAACAGAGGGGTGAAGTGGAAGTGGGGTTTTTTTTTTTTTTTTTTGCATCAAATGCCTCTACTAATGCTAATATGCTTGCTTTCTTGCATCATATGCCTCAACTAATGCTAATGCTAATACCAATGAGTACCCAAAAAAAGGGTAGTACAGGGATTCGCATCGTGGAGCCATTCGGACCTACTTGTCTGTGCAATATCGGTTTCATTGCATTGTCATGGATCAAATCAAAGTAATGCAACAAGTTGGTGAGGTAAAACGTGGTCCACTATTAACTGCGAAGATTGTAATCATGTTTTGGGTATATTGTTTCTGAAGAAAGTTCTCGTTTGTTTAAAATTTGCGGAAAATTAATAACGAAATCCATTTAGAATCGGTGTATCGAGTCTGTAAATGCAACTCTTCTCTAGTCCGTCTTTGAACTTATGTGAAAATGGTTGTTGTATTTACGGTCTCAATTTTCTGAAAAGAAAAACTCAAGCAATAAAATAAGCAACCTAAAACATTTTTCGTCTTTCTTGATAAACTAGTTAGACTTTAGATGCGTGGACCGCCGAAACAGGGACTGATTAGTAATTTTCTATTAGCACCAGTTCGTCGCCACATTTACAGTACTTTTATTTTTTTAGATTTTTGAAATATCAGATCGAAAGCTCGAGTGTAGTTTAATGTAATTTGTCTGTATTCTTAGTCAGACTGCTTAAAAAAACCCCAGAATTTGAGAGAAAAAATCTTGCCGCCTCGTCTACAAATTGACCTAACATGGTCACCGTGTGAAAAGAAATGTTATAGTCAAAGTAGCATATTATTTATTGACCCTCCTCCTAGATCGTGGATTGGAAAAAAAACGTTGCCTGCTCTGACGAACCTCATCTGAGATCCTTCTGAAAGAGATGATGAATCTGATATCTTCACTAAAGTTTACATTTGAGCAACGCGTTATAGATCATTAAAAAAAGAAAGAAAGAAACCCTAGCAGTGCGGTTAAAAGGGGAGATTTGGTGAATTAAAATTGGATTGTTATTTTTCGACAACTGAAAATTTCAAATTTTCTTTTTGGCAGTTGCAGAAAAGTCCTCTTACTTTGATCATTTAACCATTCTAGTACTAATACTAATCTAATATGAATACTAATACATGAATCTTAGTCTTTCTTGGGGGGCGCAGTTGGTATAATTACCATCCTCCACATATCAGACGGAAAAGAACTGACTTCAAATCTCGTTGATGATGCCAGGAATTTTTATGGATCTCTTTCGCAACATGGCTGAGTTAATTGTTCTCAGTCGAGAGTAGTATGGTTTTTTTCTCCTGGAAACTCGGGTTTTCCATTCAGCAAATAGCAAATCGACCATTTGCAGACATAATATATAGGGTAATTCAGAAGGAATAGTAAACATTTTGGGAGGTTATAGTATCGATTATTCTGAGTAAAAAAGTTCATATAAACATGTGTCCAATTCTCGATGGATACGGAGATACAGCTGTTTGAAACTGGAGCGTATAGTCCCTAAATCAGATGTGACCAAGAAGCAGTTATAACCTCACAATATTTGGAGTTAGAAATGTCGCACATCTTCACACATGCTGAATATGCCGATATGGTGTTTGTCTACGGGTTATTTTTATTTTTGGTGGAAGTAATACTGATGCTTTCGTCGACAATTTTTTAACCGCAGAATACAGGATTCAAGAGCGTTTACTAGTGTTTACACCAAACTGCGTGAGACTGATACAGTTCCCAGCGCTAATATTTTTTTCTGAATTGTGCAAATGAACAAAATGGGGATGAAATATAACACATTCTTCAGTGGGTAGAACGTAGTCCTACTATTAGCACACGAAGAATTTCTACCCTTATTGATGTTCCACAGACAAGAGTATCTCCAACTTTATGCGAGCGCGGCTTGTATTCATTTAACATACAGCGGGTGCAAAATCTTGGTTGAAGATCTCGGTGGGTAAATGGTAATCACCGATTAATTCCATTAATACTGTTCGGCGTCTGCGCGCGTAGCACAGTGGTATTATTATTATTATTATTATTATTATTATTAGCTACATGGTGCAAGGAAGCCTGAGGCTTATGCTGCACCAGACAAAAAAAAAAAAAAAAAAAAAATCCCCGAGTTACCCTGAGAGAGAGAGAGAGAGAGAGAGAGAGAGAGAGAGAGAGAGAGAGAGAGAGAGAGAGAGAGAGAGAGAGAGAGAGAGAGAGAGAGAGAGAGAGAGAGTCAAAAGTAGAAGGGAATCACCAAGAAAGAGAAGAATGATGATATCCAGCTCAGGATCCTAGGTGTGCCAAGCCCATACTCACCAGATGTGAGCCCCCTGGGGTTGTCACCGGCCTCCTCACACCGGGTGGAAGCGGCCTGAGTTCGAATCCCGTTGATGACGCAAAGAACTTTAGCGGGCATTTTTCACTCCGTCGCTGAGTTAGTCGGTCTCAGGCGTAGATAGCAAGGTTTTTTTTCCCCTCAGAAACTGGGGTTTTTTCGTCCAACAAAACAGGCAAATCGACCAGAGAACACACGCAATTTACAGACACAAATATGGGTTAATGTATTAAATTACGGGTAAATTAATACAATAATTTATATATTTTTTTGATACTGTTCAGCGATGAAGCACTTTCACCCCAGACGGTATCTACAACACCCGTAACTCTCATAGGTTGTCAGACGAAAATCCACCTGCCACCTGCCACTGTAGAAATAAATTTTCAACATCGGTTTTCAGTAAACGTGAAGTGCGTTATCATCAACAATCAGTTGATTGGTCCTATTGTGTTACGAAATAGTCTTAGGGCCCATTTACCTAGAAGTTCTTCAAAACTAACTTCCATTATTATTGGAGGATGTTCCCTTGGCTACCAGGATTGGTATGTACTTTCAACATGACGGAGCCCCTGCACATTATACCCATCTGGTGATTGTTCTTCTTCCCGTCACATAGCTCCCTGAGGAGCTGTTGTGGCCACCAACAAATTCCTCCAACTGCATCGATCCTGTGCTATACTAGCAGCATCGCAAAGTGTCATGCTCAGAAGTTCACTGATCCCATCCTTCCACCTAGTTGCAGTTCTTCCTCTATACCTTTTCCCCTCTGTTTTTCTTTCCATACAATATATAAATCAAACTTTCCCCGAAAGATGGCAGCCGCGGTAGTCCCGTTCATTGGTCACCAAGGTCTCCAGACCTCACTCCATTAGATTTTTGTTTTTGGGGTTAGATGGGAAGCGTAGCAGTATACAAAGAAAAGATGAATACAAGAGACGAATTGCTCGCTCGCATTTTGGTTACTTCTGCCCTCATAAAGAAACGCCAGGACGCCCTCAGAAGAACAATACGTCATATTACCACAAGAGTTGCAAAGTGCATTGAGCTTAGCGGTGGGATTTTCGAACATTTATTGTGAACTGTAAAAAATCTGTCAATTATTTGTTTTGTATCATTCAAAAAGTCAATAAATACAAACAATAAGTCATTTATTGTTCTTTAATACCTCTCATTATGGCTTTGTGGCGCCAGTTTCAAACAGCTGTATCTCCGTATACATTGAGAATTGGATACATGCTTATATGAACCTTTTTACTCTGAATAATCGATACTATAATCTCCGAAAATATTTACTGTTCCTCCTAATCACCCTGCATACGAGGCAATATGGTCTAACGTGCTGATGTGCCTGAAACAACAACAACAACAATTTGAATCTTAATGTCTTCTTAAAATTAATAAATTAAATAAATCATCATTACAACATATAGCGATTAACTGCAATTACTATCAAGTAAATTTAGAAGCAAAGCTCAAGACATACAAGAGCTGTGCTAAGTTTATTATTATTATTATTATTATTATTATTATTATTATTATTATTATTATTATTATTATTATTATTATTATTATTATCAGCTATATGGTGCAAGGAAGCCTGAGGCTTATGCTGCACCAGCCAAAAAAAAAAAAAAAAAAATTCCCGAGTTACCCTAAGAGAGAGAGAGAGAGAGAGAGAGAGAGAGAGAGAGAGTCAAAAGGGAATCACCAAGAAAGAGAAGAATGATGATATCCAGCTCAGGACCCTGGGTGTGCCAAGCCCATACTCACCAGATGTGAGCCCCTGGGGTTACGCAACGATGAAGTGCCAACAACACTGGAGAGTTTTATGAGTAATGACCTTGAATTGGTTGAGCACGCTGAATTCTGATGGGATCCTTCCACTTGTTCAGATTACGAACCTATGGGGACATAAATTCAAATTAAGAAAGGACAGATGTAGAATAGATGTGCGGAAATTTGCCTTTAGCCAGCGGGTGGTTAATTGCTGGAACAAACTTCCATCTGTTGTTGTGGAAGTTGATAGGTTGAATAAATTTAAGGAGGAATTGGACACGCATTTGGAGGGAATGGTGTGATTTTTTTTTTTTTTTGCTGATGCTGCATAAGCTCATACACTTGCTTTCTTGCATCACATGCCACTACTACTACTACTACTACTATGACAGGCATCATAAATAAATGCAATATACTTCCCCAAGTTGTCGCGATATTAAAGCACAAATGCAATACTGAGGCAACTATGACAACTTACTTCACAGTATCAGATCAATATGAGGCAGGCCGGTGAACTTCGTCACTGTCCTTCCGCAGCGCAGATTAATAATATATAATTAGTGCTAAAATTTACTTTGTAACCTTTTGGACATACAATAATGTATGTTCAAACGGACACATTATGTTATTCTTGAAGTGTTTGGTTGTCTACCGAAACCACCTTAGATCGTGATGTTTTCTTTAACAGTTACGCCCTCTATAATTCTATGAGGTGTGTTTTATGACGCTCTTGTGTCAGTGAACTATATGTATACATTTATGAGAAGCGTTTGTTAGACGTAGTTTAATATTATTATTATTCGATATGTAAAACTGAAGTTATAATATTATTATAAGTGAATAAATTAAAATTGAAATTCATACTGAACAGTTATCTTCATAATGCATTTAACATAATTTTCTTGTAATTACAAGTTAATTTGACATTTTATCAGCTGATTAGGGATTGGTATCGATATCAGTAGTGATTAATTCTTTTTAACAAGTGCAGGATTAATATAATATGGGTGCGTAGTGTTTTTTTTTTAATTAAAGTATGATAGTTCTAAGTTCTCTGTATGAAAATTATAGATAGGCTTAGGGTTAATTTCAGTTGGCCCTGTTTTAGATTACATACCAAAGGGAACTTTAATCAGTAGGATGCATTGCAATATGTATGTGATGCTCATTCCATACAAGTTTTTCCAGTGCGACTTGAGTCAATTTTTTGGCATATAGCTTTCGCGCAAGTAACATTAAAATGTATCAAATGTGCAGTGTAATTTTACTTTCATCTTTGAATGTTAGACCGACGTATGAATAATACCAGTTTATATAAATATTATGTAAGGTATCATTTGTTTGTGGAAGATATTGTTTAATGATTGTCGTGAATTTCCAGGATCAGTACATAAATTATACAAGTAAAAGACTTTCGGAAAAAAAAAAAATGTCAAATCTGGCATAATTCAAAATTACAACACAAAGTCTAAACTGAAATTTCTGAAAAAAACTATATCTATATTTGATTTGGGAAAGGTCACATCTTATTTATTTGCAGAAAATCATGTAAACTGGAATAATGTTAGGTAAATTCATTAGTATTTGTACTGACAAATAATGAGAAAGTAGGCTTATACAGTATAAAAAAAAAATTCTCATATCATTTATTATTATTAGGCACATGGTACAAGGAAGCCTGAGGCTTATGCTGCACCAGCCAAAAAAAAAAAAAAAAAAATCCCGAGTTACCCCCTGTGTGTGTGAGAGAGAGAGAGAGAGAGAAGTAGAAAGGCATCACCAAGAAAGAGAAGAATGATGATATCCAGCTCAGGATCCTGGGTTAGCCAAACCCATATTCACCAGATGTGAGCCCCCAGAGTTAAATATCTTCCAAATATTTAACTTCTTCTTCCAAATATATATCTTCCAAATATATTCCAAGTATCTAGCTCTTCCTTGAATTTACTCATACTATTCATCTTCACAACACCAGATAAAAGATTTAATCAACTACCTGCTGTCCAAGGGAAATTTCCACATATCTATCTTGCAACTATCCTTCCTCAATTTGAATTTATGTCCTCTTCTGGATATAATTAATGCAATCATCTGCAAACTTGCACATTAAGCCTGATATACTGTCATCAATATCATTGATAAATATAGAATATCTCTTCTACAACTGTGTTTCCTCAATTTGAATTTATGCCCCCTCAGATGTGCAATCTGAGCAATAGGAAGGATGCTCTCAGCATTGAGCTCTCTCAATTTGTTCAAAGCCTTAAACACCTCAATCAGATCGCCTTGCAGATGTTGCAATTTGTAGAACTGAAGCCTTTCGTGGTAAGAACATCCTTTTTTTTTCCTTCACTAATCTCATCTGCACCCATTATTTTATTCATTTATTAAATCAGCCTTTACTAAGTTAATACTGTTAACATTCATTTGGTTAATTCTGGTTGTTAGAAGTTCTGATTTTTATTGACTTTTTTAATAACGAGTTTGGGATTAGCAGAAAATTCAACATTCTGTTAATTGTAGTAATAGAGGCATGTGATGGAAGAAAACAAACGTATGAGCTTATGTAGCATCAGCAAAAAAAAAAAAAAAAAAAAAGCACACAACCATTCTCTCTAAACGTTTGTCCAGTTCTTCCTTGAATTTATTTAAGCTGTCAACTTCTACGACAACAGATTGAAGTTTGTTCCAGCAATTAACCACCCCCAAATTTCTGCACATCTATCCTACAACTGTCTTTCCTCAATTTGAATTTATTGCCCTCAGGTTTGTAATCTGAGCAAACAGAAGAATTCCATCAGAATTCAGCATGTTCAACCCATTCAAGGCCTTATACACCTCAATCAGATCACCTCGCAGATACCTAGTCTCCAGCTGCTTCAATTTGCAGAACTTAAGCCTTTCTTGGTAAGAGGACCCCCTTTGTTCCCCTCACCAATTGGCGCACAATAGCCTTAGATGCTGATGCGCCATTAAACTCCCAATAACCAACCATCCCCTCACCAATCTTGTTGCCCTTCTCTGTACATGCTCAAGCAACTGTACATCCTTCCTAAAATGAGGCTTCCAGACCTGTATGCAGTACTCAAGGCATGGCCTGACCATTGCCTTATACAAAGAGATAATCACCTCCTTTTCCTACTAGTAAAATTCTTGTATATCATTGACAATACCCCATGACCTGCTCTGGCAGCCTGTCTGCATTGCTCAGTAAACTTCGTATCTGACAGCACAATCGCTCTCAGGTCTTTTACATTTTCTTCCACCCTAAGTGTAGTACCGCACAGTTGGTACGTTCCTCTGGGGTTACTTCTACCCATATGCAGCATTTTGCATTTGTCAGTGTTCAACTTCAGTTGCCACTTCTCAGCCCATCTGCTCAACTTTTCTAGATCCTGTGCAATAGCACACTGCCATTACTGTCATTAACAACCCTGCTGACCTTTGTATCATCTGCAAACTTCAACACTAAGCCTCATATACCTTCATCAGTATCGTTTTGGCACCTCCGTAGCCAGGTGGGAAGGAGCAGCAGTGCGTAGTCCATACTTCTTGATTAGACCGGGGTTTGAGCCCGTCACCACCAAATACGGAGGATACGGAAAGGTCAGGGAATGACCACCGCATATTCCCGGAGCAATATGGCCTTAGTTGCTAATGCTCCTAAAAACCAAATAACAACGACAACATCAGTATCGTTGATAAATATACAAGACAACAGTGGGCCCAACACCAAACCTTGGGGAACTCCACTAATAAGATTAGCCCATGAAGAACAGAATCCATTGATTACCACTCTTTTTCTTCTGCCACTCAACCACCCTTTTATCCATTATAGCAACTTACACCCAAAAAAGAAAAAAACTTTTAAAAAAATAAATAAATTTTCTGTTTATACCCAGGGACAACCACACAAGGACAAAATTTTCAATACACATACATGTAAAGAAAAAGTCTAATAAAAATGATACATCATACAGTGCATTTACACAATTTTTTCTAGGGAATGTATTAAATGATATATTATATACTAGTTTGAACAAATTGCCCTTCAAATGTGAGTTTTACAAATTATAGTGGGTTAATAAGTAGTAATTTGTTATTTATCAATGCATTCTCATCCTTCTTGCATTCTAAGGATAGGAATATGTGATTATTTCTAAACCCATTAACAATAATATATGTTACTTATTTAATGAAGTCGTATAATTTTTGTCTTAAAAGCAATGCATAGTCTACATTGCAAAGCAACGTAGGCAATGCAGTTGCCTATGTTGTGTCTTATTTATTAATTTTAGAACAGATTTTTCCTTTGTTTTTATGTATCTTAATAATTTTTCACTTATTTAATAATTCCTGTCCACCATATTGGAGTGATGAAAAATAATGAGGATCTTGAACTTCATGAAAAAGTTTAAAATTGTGAACTTTGGGAGAAAACAAAATCTTAACACAGAAGGCAAAAACTGTGCACCATTAACCAATTTATTTGTCCTTTTAAGCATTTAATTTTAGTTATTATGTTTATATATACACCCCAGGAGCTCACATCTGATGAGTTTGAGCTTGGCACACCCAGGGTCCTGAGCTGGATATCATCATTCTTCTCTTTCTTGGTGATTTCTTTCTACTTCTGACTCTTGTTTTCTCTCTCTCTCTCTCTCAGGGTAATTCAGAAATATTTTTTTTGCCTGGTGCATCATAAGCCTCAGGCTTCCCTGCACCATATGGCTAATAATAATAATATGGTATTATATTTTAGTTAAAAAAGTGGGTCTTCCTTCCAAATTAGTTACTAATAAAGTTTCTGTTGTCAGTTTCAGTCTCTACACATAAACTTTATCCACAGCCAAATAGAAATGCATTATATTGTATTAATATGATTTATTTATTGTGAATATAAAAATAGGAATGCTGTTGTGTACTGTGGTTGCCAAGTGTTGCATGTGCTGATTAGCTAGGTCATGTATGAACCAAACATCATTTTATTACTACTCAGTTTTTTTCCAAGTCTTTTCTCCTCTTTTCTAGTTATGATGATAGTGATTTTCTCCATCATCCTCTCCCTCCATCAGAATATTTGATACATGGGAATGCCTACTTGAGAAGCAGAGAAGTAGTGAATTTTAAATATTGATTAAGTCAGTAATTTTCAACTGGGGTGCTGCAGTACCTTAGAGTGCCACAACAAATTTAAGGGTGCCACATAATTTGGGTTTAAGTTACTTAAAACTTTTTTTTTTTTTAAATTTATATATTTATTTCATTGTAAAAAGGTGTATGGTATCTTTTTAATTTTGTGCTGATCTATAATTGATGTTTATTTAGTACCTCTATATAAAGAATAAAATTATTATATATATATATATATATATATATAATTTGTATTATGAATTGTAATTTTGTTTATAGTTATATTATTGCAATAACTATCAAGGTCAAAAACTACTGGATTAAGTCATCATATGTGGATATCAGAAAGATGGTGCTACCAGGATATAAGTATGTAGAATTTGAATAATGCAATTATAGAGAGGCGGGGAGGAAGGAGTTATGCTCTAGTGCAGTTTCTCAATCTTTTCATTGCTGTGGCACACTTTTAAAGATGCTAAAATTTTGCAGCACACTACATGCTATACAATCACTACTATACTCGTATATTCAGAAACTGGAAGTTATTTCTGTTGAGTATATTTAATAATACACTTATTTATGTAGTATAGGTGAATATGATATTATATTGATCGGTGCAGCATAAAAATATGAATTTTTTGTTTGAATTAATTTTTATTATAAAACTTGGATTTATTATTATTATTTTTTTTTAAATTTGCATTTTCTGCGGCACACAGGTTGAGAAACACTGCTCTAGTGCATCATTTGATTTGGATGCCATTACAATGTTGAGTCAGTTTGAAACTTGTGGGTTGTCACTCACACAATAGCAGAACTTTTCTATATTTTTTGGATGACTGTTTTCTTTGCCAGCATAGAAAACAGTATGCCACTACTAATTCCAGCACATTAGCATTATTAGTGGCATATGATACAAGAAAGCAAGCTTATACAGCATCAGTCAAAAAAAAAAAAACAAAACAAAAAAACCCCTTCCAATTTCATCTATTCCTTCCCTCCAATAGTTTGTCCAGTTCTTCCTTGAATTTATTTAAGCTATCAACTTCCACAAAACAACAGATGGAAGTTTGTTCCAGCAATCAACCACTCATTGGCTACAGGCAAACTTCCACACATCTATTCTGCAACCGTCCTCCCTCATGCGCATCGTCTGAACAAGAGGAAGAATCCCATCAGCATTGAGCTTGCTCAATCCATTCAAAGCCTTAAACAATTCAATCAGATCACCTCACAGGTGCCTCTTCTCCAGACACTGCAATTTGCAGAACTGAAGTCTTTCTTGGTAAAAGTGTACCCCTTTGTTCCCCTCACCAATTCTGTTGCCCTTCTTTGTATTTGTTCCAGCAGCTGTACATCCTTCTTAAAATGAGGCCTCTAGACCTGTATGCAGTACTCAAGGTGTGGCTTGACCATTGCCTTATACAATGGAATAATCACCTCCTTATTCCTGGGGCACCTCCGTAGCCAGGTGGGAAGGAGCAGCAGTGCGTAGCACACGCTTCTTGATTAGGCCGGGATTCGAGCCCGTCACCACCAAATACATAGGACGCGAAAAGGTCAGGGAATGACCACCGCATATTCCTGGAGCAATATGCCCTTAGTTGCTAATGCTCCTAAAAACCAAATAACAACATCCTTATTCCTGCTAGCAAAATTCCTGTGTATCATTGACAAAACTCATGAATGTGGTTAGTCCTTACAATCTGGTACTCCTGATAAATCAGTGTGAGTAGCAGTGATTGACAGGCTTAGCCTCTCTCACCAGTTGCTTTTTACTTAGCGATGAAGTGAATTCCCTCTTCTGCTGTTTTAAAATCAGAAAACAAGTTCCCAATTTTAAAACAGCCACAAAGGGGGGGGGAATCAACACACACTAACTAAAATTATACCATATGCTGGAAAAGGTCAGGTTATAAACACTAACTAGAAATTCTTATCTGACTGCACAATTATTCCCAGGTCTTTTTCATTTTCCACTACCCTGAGTGTAGTACCACACATTGGGAATGTTACTGTACAGTTAATGCTTCCCATATGCAGTATTTTGCATTTGTCACTGTTAAACTTCAACTGCCATTTCTCAGCCCATAACTTTCCTAGATCATGTTATTCTGACTCACCTTGATGACCCTTGTTAACCACCCTGCCAATCTGTGTATCATCTGCAAACTTGCACGTTAAGCCTGATATACCTTCATCAATATCATTGATAAAAAATATAGAAAACAACAATGGACCCAACATTGAACCCTGGGGAAGAGGTGTGTCTATTGATTACTACTCTGTCTTCTCCCATTCAACCAACCATCCACAGCAGCAACTTGCCCTTAATGCCACGCTGCTCCAATTTGTATAGCAGTCTTTATTGTGCAACAGTATTAAGAGCTTTCCTGAAATCCAAGTATATGACATCAAAATTATTTTTTGCATCCAATTTTTTGTGACTACATTCTCGTATCCACTCAGATTGGTCAGACAAGATTTCCCCTTGTCTGACCAATCTGAATCAAAATGAATTATAAATGCAGTCTTGTCTAGAGGATCCTGCGTTACTTCTTTAACCAATGACTCCATTATTTTCCCTGGAACAGAAGCTAAAGTAACAGGTCTGTAATTACTTGTGTAACCCTTTTATTCCTCTTTGTGAATTTGGGGATATATTTGCACATCTCCAGTCTGTGGTGACTTCCCCTGAAATTATGGCTAATGGTTTGCTTATTTCCTTTTGCTGCTTCCCTTAATATAATTGGATAGATCCCATCCATCCCAGATGCCTTTCTTATGTTTAATTTCAACAATTTCTCTTCCACTTTCTTCTTAATTATTACAAAATCACATAGCTCCCTGCTAGAGTTTGATACACTTCTGCTCCTCACTTCCCTAAAAATTCCTCATATGTGAATGTAGATTCAAAATACTCATTCAGTTTGTCAGCAACCTGAGCAGTATCACTAACATTTGAATGATTGATTTTAAGTGACCAATTTGATTCATTCCCTTTCTTCTAGTGTTTACTTAAGTAGTCTTCATTGTTTTTCTTTACATCCTCTGTCAAAGATTTCTTGTAATCTGCCTTCACTTGCCTAACCTCACTTGTGACAGGTTAGTTTATATCTGCCATAGGCTTCTGTGTCTCCTAAAAATTTTTGTGCATCCCATGCATTTTTGTTGTCTGACCTCAGTTTCATTAGATCATCTGACTTCCACCTTAGGCCCAAACCTTAAACAGTATTTCTTAGTTGGTATGGAAAGATGGAAAGCTAGTAGCTTCTGTGATTAATTCCTTTAACACTTCCCATTTGGTTTATGATAACATTCATCAGTTGGTCCCACTGTATAGAATTTTAAAACTGACTCAGACCACTGTAGTTGCCTTTATGAAGGCAAAAACCCTTTCCTTTACACTTGAGGGTAGTTACATCTTTAAGTAAATCTCACATCAATACATTATTATCACTGCCACATAGTGGTTCTTTTACTGCAGATTCTTAATATATGAATGATCATGGCAGATAATCAGATCAAGGGTATTATTCCATCTTGTTACATCTCTAACATGCTGCTGTGAAAACAGTCATCCATTAAATCCACAAAAGTCTTGTTAGTGTGTGAGTGACCAACCTACAAGTTACAGTCAATATCTGTAAACTTAAAGCCTCCCATTATGAGACATTCTGATTTACTGGCACTTGTTAATTGCACTCATCAGAGACATTAGGCCAGTAACACATGCCTACTCTAATTTTTGCTTTCACAGTGCTTATGCCACACTACACTGACTCCACATTGCATTGGCAGCCCATGTCAACTGGATGCACTGCCTTAGATTTTATGTGCTTCTTAACTAAGAGCACAATCCCTCATAACCCCCCCCATCTGCTTCTGGTTTGTAGAGGAAACCCACTTTGTCACTTGACAATATACACAATATCCTTTTTGTACACCACATCTCTTATATCCCAACAATGTCTGTATTTGATATCTTGACCAGCACTTCATATTCATCAAATTTATTTACTATACTCCTTAGCATTGGTGTACATGCAAGTATACATGCACGTCTTCTTACTCTTAGTTACCTGAACATAGCCCACATATTTACTTGTCCATGATGACTCCCAGCAGTTCTAGAAATCCACAGCATTTTGCTTTACAGGCTGCTGCTCATTCCAATAGAAGCAGTGCAAGAATCACTTTTACCTCTACCTGCGGCTATTGTTGATCTATTAGTCTGTTTATCCCCCCCAATCCAGCAGTTTTCTGACCCACCTAATGCTGCCTCAATAGCATTAGCAAATATTCTTGCACCCTTTCTATTTAAGTGTATTCCATCATTGTAGAAGTAATATTTCCTCTTAACAAGCACAGACCACACTGACAAAAATTCTACTACGTGAGCCTTGCACACTCTCTCCAGACCCGAATTGATTGACAAGGCTCTCATCATATATCCCCTCCTATTGTGCCTCGGCAGAATTGCAGACACTTTCAAATTTAATGCTAATTCGCATCTATTTTTCAACATTGATCTGTTCTTCTTATTATTATTAGCCATATGGTGCAAGGAAGCCTGAGCCTTATGCTGCATCAGCCAAAAAAAAAAAAAATTCCGCATTACCCTGAGACAGAGAGAGAGAGAGAGAGAGAGAGAGAGAGAGAGAGAGAGAGAGAGAGAGAAAGTAGAAGGGAATTACCAAGAAAGCAAGAAAGAGAAGAATTATCATATCCAGCTCAGGACCCTGGGTTTGCCAAGCCCATACTCACCAGATGTGAGCCCCTGGGGTTAATTTTTTGTTATGTACGTCTGCTGATCTCGTACTCTTTAGTGCCAACATGTACAACAGTATCACCTTTTGTCCCCTTAAAAGATATCTGCTCTATGTCATCAACTTTTGCTCCTGGTAGACATACACTGGTCCTGTTCCATGTACCTTATCATTTAAGTTGCTGCTGTGCGCCTCCGTAGCCAGGTGGGAAGGAGCAGCAGTGCGTAGCACATGCTTCTTGATTAGACCGGGGTTCGAGCCCGTCACCACCAAATACGGAGTATGCGGAAAGGTCAGGGAATGACCACCGCATATCCCGGAGCAATATGGCCTTAGTTGCTAATGCTCCTAAAAACCAAATAACTAAACTAAGTTGCTGCTGTGGATAAAGGGATGGTTGAGTGACAGAAGACAATGGTTATTAATGTGCACTACTCTTCTTTCTTCATCCCTTATTGTTTTCAGTATTTATTGATGAAGACATATTAAGTTTAATGTTTGTTGATGATACAAAGGTTGGCAGAATGTTTAATGACAGCCATTGGAATATCTAAGTCTAGTTTAAATAGCATCAAGACTTCGAGATATTAGGTAATTTGGTTTAGAAGTAGCATTTGTGGTTTAACATTGGTAAATACAAGCTACAGTATATGGGTAATAATTTCAGATTAATATACCAATTGGGTGGTTCCACACTGAACATAGTGGAGAATGAAAAAGACCTAGGGGTAATTATACAGGTTAACATGAAGTTCTCTGAGCAGTGCAGACAGTGCTGGGCCAGCTCACAGAGTTTTATTAATGATATATATTAATTTTGTCCACAGGACAAGGAAGTGATTATCCTGTTTTATAAGGCAATGATTAGGCTGCATTTGAATACTGCATAAAGATCTGGAAGCTTAATTTCTAGGAAGGATGTAGAAATCCCCAGATGTAGGCACAGAGAAGTGCAATGATTATTCTGGGAGACAAAAGGATACCCTTATCAGGAAAGACTTCAGTTCTGCAAATTAGAGTATCTGGAACCTGTAAGCAGACCTTATTGAAGTTTTTTAAGACTTTAAATGGATTCAATAAACTAAATGTTGATGGCATCCTTATGCTTTCTTGGATGACACACATAAAGGGGCATATTTTTAAATTGAAAATGGATGGTTGTAGGATAGACATGGAAATTTGCTTTCAGCCAGAGAGTAACTGACTGTCAAAACAACTTCCATGTGGTATTGTGGAAATGGGTAGTTTGACTAAATTTAAGGAAGGATTAGACAAATTATTAGAGGGGCTGGGGAGTGGCATGTGGGTAATGGTAACAACATACTTCTCCAGAAGGTGTTACTTATTACAAGTCTAAGAGTGGGCAGGTCATTATGAAGTAGTCACAATATGAGATGCAGTGTAATAATAATGCCCTTTTACAAATTTTGATTTTCTTTAAATTTATTAAAAGAAGAATAGAGCACTTTTATTATGCATCAAACCTTTGGCCATTCTGCTCTTTGTAATAACAGTGAAGTAGCAGTGACAGCAGCCGCTGATGAAGTGATAGGGACATACCAAGAAATTTTGTGATTTACATCTGTATATAATTTCCAACTGGAAGTAAACAAATATTTAAATTTCATTTAGATTAAATGGGCTTCATTTATTTTTTAATATATTTACATTACTTATGCCCCTTGCCTCTGAAGCAACATCTAAAATTGCTTCAAATTGTTGAGTTATGTGTGAAATGATGCTGTTCTCTGACTGCATTATAGTTATATATAATTTTCACTGCTCAAGGCTTTCTGTCCTAAATTACTGCAGTTTGAAATTTCCTACACTTTTTTTGGTATCTCTCATAATGTGTAGTTAAGTAACAACAACTGGGTTGCTAGCTTTTTCCCTTGGGATGCCTGCATATAATTTGCCATTTGCCGAGCCAAATTGGTGCCGAGAATAAGTAACAGCATATTTCTTTAAGAAGAATTGTTACTCATTTGAAGTTTGATAAGAGTAGTTGTGAGGTCATTTGCAATATGAAATGCAATATATAATGATGCCATTTTGCAAACTTTGGTTTGTTTTAAATTGTTATAGCTATGTGCAAAATGATGTTTTGCATTAACTGCATTATAATTATTTATATATTTGAGAATAAATATATATTTTATAACATTGGTATTTACTCAAATTAGGTTTTATATGGTGCTTCATAAGTAATAAACCACCAATTAGATAAATTGTAAAATTCTTAAAGTACTGATTTAAATTGACTCAAATTAATAGCATAGCTTAATTTGCGGTACTCACCTTGTTATATAATCTGCAATTGACGTGTTGAGATAGGATAAAATGGTAGTTGAGTTTAAAAATTGGAATTAATATGGATACATTTAAATTTTGAAAACGGGGTTTAAAATATTCTCAAGGAAATAGAAGTGCATGTCTTCATCCTTGGTTGTCATGAATTAAAAGTTGAAATGATAAAGCTAGGATAAAGCTCCTCAGTTTAACTTTCCTAGCTTTATCATTTCAACTTTTAAATTCATGACAACCAAGGATGAAGATGTGCACTTCTATTTCCTTGAGCATATTTTAAACTCCATTTCCAAAATTTAAACGTATCCATATTAATTCCAATTTTAACTCAACTACCATTTTATCCTATCTCAACATGTCAATTGCAGATTATATAAAAAGCTGAGTACCGCAAATTAAGCTATGCTATTAATTTTAGTAATAAACCACCATAATTAATATAGTACTCATGAATTTAAAATTGATGTTTTTCTCTTTATTAAATTTATCTTCTTTACTGTTAATAGGAAGACCTTAATGTTAAGCAGGTTTTAGCTTTTATACACCAAACTTGCCTAAGGTATTGTCTAGAGGGGTTGCTTTATTGAACTAGCTCCTAAAATGATATTATATCTGTAAATTTTTAGCTATATATGCTAATTCTTAAGTGGAAACCATATTATCAAATTAATTCTTAATAAATTATTAATACCTAATAATTATTTCTCAAGATTTAAAATTCTAGAAATAAAGATGACTTTTTTTTTTTTTTTTTTTTTTTTAGGAAAAATAGTTTTCTCCTGATTTTTCTCAAGAGTGGGAATTATTATAATCATTAAGGAGATTAATATTGTATATATCCAGTAATATATTTAATAACAAAATGTAGCTTTCAGGGTAAAATGAGACCTCTTCATCAGCAATATACAGATTCTAATGGAATAATGCGTTAGAGACAAAATTTAATAGATACAAATGTAGAGTTGTGCGTGCTATGATGCATGCACTGCTGCGAGATTGATCATTCAACTACTAGATTGCAGCTCATTGTTGGTGCACGAACTTCTGTGGGTTTTCTGCCAGTGTTTATTCAGCTTTAAGACAGTTGTTTCCAAGATAGGGTGTAGCCTCATGCCCTTGCAGCGATTCATGGTTCTTGAATTGCATGATATGTTGAGCAACTCTAGCCAGAGCCTGTGGCAGTAGTGCCGAGATTGGTCAATCACTTCGTAATCGCATTTAGGATTAAGGTCTACCAGAAATGTTCACCGATTTTGGAGTGGTCAGTGTTGCCAAGGCAAATTGATCTGCCATGCTCCGCAAGGCGGTCTTGAAGGCGTCTTGAGCTCTCTGCTATGTAGCAACTGCCACAATCTTTGCAAGTTACGTGGTATACCACTCCACTATGCAAAAGAGGGGCGACCGGAGCGGAGTAGTATACCACGTAATTTGCAAATATTGTGGCAGTTACTGCATAGGAGAGGGCTCAAGACGCCTTCAAGACTACCCTGCGGAGCATGGCTGATCAGTTTGCCTTGGGGACACTGACCACTCTGCAATCGTGGAACATTTCTGGTCAACCCACCACGACTTAAAACCTAAATGTGATTATGAAATGATCGACCAATCCTTGCACTTCCACCACCGCCTCTGGCTAGAGTTGCTCAACGTATCATGCTATTCAAGAACCATGAATCGCTGCAAGGGCATGAGGCTACACCCTATCTTGGAAACAACTGTCTTGAAGCTGGATAAACGCTGGCAGCAAACCCACAGAAGTTCGTGCACCAACAATGAGCAGCAATCTAGTAGTTGAATGATCAATCTCGTGGCCATGCATGCATCACAGCATGCATAACTCTGTATCTATTGAATTTTGTCTGTAACATTATTATTCCATTAGAATCTGTATATTGCCAATTTTACCCTGAAAGCTACATTTTGTTATTAAATATATTACTGGATATATACAATATTAATCTTTAAACAATGGAATCCAGTACAACAGGCCCATTTGTATTTATTATTATCATTATTTATTATTATTATTATTATTATTAGCCATGTGGTGCAAGGAAGCCTGAGGTTTTTGCTGCACCAGCCAAAAAAAAAATTTCTGAGTTACCCTGAGAGAGAGAGAGAGAGAGAGAGAGAGAGAGAGAGAGAGAGAGAGAGAGAGAAGAACAAGAGTCAGAAGTAGAAGGGAATCACCAAGAAAGGGGAAACCCATACTCACCAGGTGTGAGCTCCTGGGTTTTTTTCTATTCTTGTTCTCCTCTTGTCATAGAGATTTAATTTAGTATTTTTTTTGAAGGATTGGTTGTGTTTTGGAAGGGTAATGATACTGTAAATGTTCTGTAAATGTTTTTGCAATGCTGGAGGATATTGCTTGCTGTTGTACACGTTGATGAGGTTAAAAAGTGTATATAAATAGTACCAAGCATTTATATTCAGGATGTGCCCAGCTTCCAGGAATCTTTCAGATTTGTTAAGTTAAAGCAAGCTGTTTAAATAAGTGAAATCAATCTACATGGAAATCCTTTTAACAGATAATTAAATAATTTTTAATTTATTCTCTTTAATCAGAGCAACTGGAGGAGGTCTTGGCAGCCCTGAAGATTAGTAGTAAGGAAGGTAAAGGTGTGACTGATGATAGTGATGTTCAAGAGAAGTTGCAGTTAATTATACAGAATTTAACTGCAGAAGGTAGCTAGAGTTGCAATTTTTACACATAATTTTTCACCTAGATTATTGAAAATACAAGGTGTTGCAATTAAAAGGTACCAGATCTACCTTTCTTCTTTTAAGGTTTAAGTGAGTTGTCATCCATACTTTTTTTTGTCACATTCATTTTGAAATTTTTGAATTGATATTAAAATTAGGTAAATTATTACCATTTTAATATTTCCTACTGAACTGCTACCAAACTGAATGTATATCTCCATGTGAGATGTACATTTCATACTGCACTTTTGGCACAAATCATAAAAAGTGTTTGGATGACAGAGCATGTAAACTTAAAAATAAGTAAGATAAATGTGAATCTATTTTAATTGCAAAACCCTGTGTACTGTTCAGTATTAAAATTTGTTAGTGTTAATTTATTAATAAAATTTACTAATACTAACTAAGAACTACCTTACAAAATATTATAATGACTAGAGCTCTTTTACACTTGAGAGCGATGGTGCTTCACTGTCGACATTTGTGGTCATGCAGGAGAAAAAGTACCCCCCCATATTATTTTATATCTGTGAAGCACAAAGTGATGAAAGAATGATAAACAATATAATTACATTTTAACAGAATGAAAATGTTTACAGACATTCAAAATCAAAATATAAGTATGTGTGAATTTAAAATGCTTATTTGTGGAGTTTATGTAAATAATTCTTAATTTCAAACTTATACTTTAACTGTGAAATTGACAATTTCCGACATTACTGAGATTTGCAATTGTGAGATTTAGTCAATTATACAGGGTGTTTCAAAAATATTGGTACAAACGTTTAGGGGAGGTAGATAACATCTAAAGGAATGTGAATTGCATAGGAACCCATAACCGGAAACGTCACGGGAAAGTAGTAGCAGAGGCACAAGAAGCAGATTCGAGCCCGTCACCACCAAATATGGAGGATGCGGAAAGGTCAGGGAATGACCACCGCATATCCTGGAGCAATATGGTCTTAGTTGCTAATGCTCCTAAAAACCAAATAACAACAACAAGAAGCAGAAATGACACAAGACAGTAATTATTGGCAAACATTTATTTGACATAATATTAACAATGGAGTACGAGATGGATGCATTTCATGATGTTACAACAGATGCTTGAAGGTTCCACCGTGAGACGCGATGCATGCGTGACACCGACGCAGCATGGATTGGCGGACACTGTCGAACACACATGGAGTTCCTTTGACAGTAGCAGCTGCGCAGACGAGTCTCGCCACGAGATCCATTTCCGTCTCCACAAGCAATTCATACACGATAGATTTGAGGACCCCCCCCCCCCCCACAGAAATAAATCAAGGCTCGATAAGTCAGGCGAGTGTGGAGGCAACGGGTCCACCACGGCAAATCCATCAACGCCCAAAACGGCTGTTCAAATGGTCACGAACACACCTTCCATAATGGGCAGGCGCCCCATCATGTTGAAACCAAATGTTGCGTCTCACATTTGCTGGAACATCGTCAAGTAACCCTGGTAGAACTTGTTCAAGAAAGATCCGATATTTAGGGGAGTTCGTGCGGGATGGTAACAGGTATGGGCCAACTAAGCAGTCACCGACCATACCTGCCCTCACATTTATTGCAAAGCAATTTGTGCCATATGGGGCGCACACTGTGTGGGCCCTCTGCTAATCCATACACTAGGTGCATGTTTGCCACCTCACAGTTCGTATATCGATTCATGCCCTTCGTGCAGTGACTACTGCTTGAATGTGTAAACCAGAAATTTTCCCTCTCGCAAACTGATGAATAGCGCCATGTACCGACTTACGGTGACGTTTCCGGTTATGGGTTCCTATGCGATTCACATTCCTTTAGATGTTACCTACCTCCCCTAAACGTTTGTACCAATATTTTTGAGACACCCTGTATATACTATAGATAATTCACCAACATTAGACTCTCATTTCAAGGTAAGGTAAAATTTTGAAACAGACCTAACTAGGCAGTGCTAGTGATGTTTTCAATCCTTCTAAATTATAACTGTATGGTATTTGAATAACAAGTTTTCTACACTTTTTACACAATTTTGTTGCTTTTCAATCCTTATTCCTGAGAGAGAGAATTCAAATCTTGTAGGGTAAATGCTCCCAAAGGAATTAAAATGTGGATGTATGAGGCAACACAGCCGAAATCATCAATGTAGAATGCGCTGGTCCCACAGGAGCTAGTTATTATTAGTGGCTCATCCCATCTGTATGATTCTTTTCTTCCTTTCTATAAAATGAATTGATACGAGGGAAGTCAAATTCGGTATCATACTTTCTTCCCCCCATGCATAATTTAAGGCTTCACTTTTTATAGTTTTTACATGTATTATCTTTTTAGGAAGAAGCATGAGGTGTGTAAAGAAAACCTGAAGGATAGATGGAATAGACCCAGGGTATGTCTGACATGGGCAAAAGTTGATGACGTTGTTCAGATATCATCTTTAAAGGGAACAAAGGGTGATATCGTTGTACACATTGGCACCAGTGACATTAAGAGTAGGTGATCTGCAAACTTACTTAACAAGTACAGGTTAATGTTGAAAAAAAAAGTTGTGAGTTAGGCTTAAATTTGAAAGTGACTGCAGTTCTGTCCAGACACTATAGCAGGGAATATATGATGAGAGCCTTGTCAGTCAGTTTGGCCTTGGAGAGATTGTGCATCAATGCTACGTGTATAGTAAATAAATTTGTTGAATTTAAAATGCTGGTCTAGACATCAAAGGCAGATATTGTTGGAATATCAGAGGCATAGTGTCACACAGATAAAAGGAATGCAGAATTAAAATATGGGGAGTACAATGTGTACAGAAAGGATAGGAAGGGGGAGGGTTATGCTGTTAGATCAGAAACACAAAATCTAAAGAAGTGCATCCAGTTGACATGGGTGGATAGTGCAATGTTGAGTCAGTTTGTTGTGACATAAGCACTGGGAAAGCAAAAATGAGAGTAGCTGTGTGTTATAGGCCTAATGAATCTGATGAGAACAATGAGAAACTGTGCAGAGAAATAGAGTGGACAAGTAAACCAGAATGTCTTATAATGGGGGATTTTTAACTTTCCAAATATTGACTGGAACTTGTGAGTTGGTCACTTGCACACTAGCAAGGCTTTTGTGGATTTATTGGATGAGTTTTCTACAGCAACATATTTGAGAGGTAACCAGAGGGAGTAATACTATTGATCTGATTATCACCAGTGATTATTCATGCATTAAGAATCTGCAGATAAAGGAACTACTAAGTGGCAGTGAGCAGAGTGCACTGGTGTGGGATTTACTCAAAGATGTAACTACCATAAAGGGTAAGGGGAAAGGTTTTTGCTTTCGTAAAGGTGACTACACAGGTCTCAGACAGTTTTTAAATTCAATACAGTGGGACCAACTGATGACATTACCAACAGGAAATTTTAAATGGGAAGCATTCAAGGAATTTTTGAAGCTACTACGAATTTCATACCAACTGAGAAATAATGTTCATGGTTTAAGCATAAATGGGTGTCAGATGAACTAATGAGATTTGTGGCAGAGAAGAAAAATGCATGGGATGCATATAATCTATCAGGCAACACACAAACCTATGGTAGAAATAAGCCAGTCTATAATCAAGTCACAAAGGAGGTTAGACAAGCAAAGGTAGATTATGAGAAATCTTTGGCTCAGGATGCAAAGAAAAATAGAAAAATCTTCTTTACTTATGTAAAATCTAGACTGGAATGAATCAGTTTGGTTCACTTAAAATCTATTGTTTGTCTGTTGATGATCCTGCTCAGACAGCTGACAAACTGAATGAATATTTTGCATCTACATTCACACATGAGGAATTCTGTAGGGAAGTGGAGAACAGAAGCTTATTAAACTTTAATAGGAAGCTTAATGAATTTGTAATAACTGAGAGCAAAGTGGAGGAGAAATTGTTGAAGTTAAATGTAAGAAAGGCACCTGGGGTAATAGTAGTAATAGTAATAGTGGCATGCAATGCAAGAAAGCAAGTGTATGAGCTTATGTAGCATCAGCCAGAAAAAAAAAAAAAAAAAAAAAAAAAAGAATTTTACACATCTATCCCCTCTAAAAGATTGTCCAGTTCCTCCATGAATTTATTTAAGCTATCAACTTCCACAACGACAGGTGGAAGTTTGTTCCAGCAATTAACCACTTGCCTGCTGAAGGCAAATTTCCACACATCTATTCTACAACTATCTTTCCTCAATTTGAATTTATGCCCACTCAGGTGAGTAATCTGAGCAAGGGGAAGAATCCCATCAGCATTGAGCTTGCTAAAACCTTATACACCTCAATCAGATCACCTCGCAGGTGCCTAGTCTCTAGACACTGCAATTTGCAGAACTTAAGCCTTCCTTGGTAAGTGGACCCCTTCGTTCCTCACACCAATCTTGCTGCCTTTCTCTGTACCGACTCAAGCAACTCCACATCCTTCCTAAAATGAGGCCTGGCCCGATTTCAACGCGTGGCCTGACCATTGCCTTATACAAAGGGATAATCACCTTCTTTTCCCTAATAGCAAAATTTCCGTATATCATTGACAATACCCCACGACCTGCTCTGGAAGCCTGTCTGCATTGCTCAGAAAACTTAATATCTGACTGCACAATTACTTGTGCAGTCAGCACAATTACAATTACTGCACAATTTCCTTGGGTTACTTATGCACTATGGGATATCAGGAAGGTCAACTATAACTAACCTTGTAACAACCACTCTGCACATCTTAGATGCCTTCGAACAAAGACAGGAATTGTCAGTTATATATCTTGACATCCATTCCGATTTTGATGCCATCTATATACCTAATCTCCTACGTCTCTTAGAAAACTACTTCAATTTTCGCGGCGATGTTCTCTGGTTCCTAGAATCTCTCCTATCGAAGAGGACCCTTGTTCTAAAGATCGGAACAAAGACCTTCACGCGCCACATAACTGCCGGTGTACCTCAAGGGGGGGGTCCTGTCTGGCATTCTCTTCTCAGCAATCATGGTGCCATTTGTGACCAATAAGTGCAATTGGATCACATATGCTGACGATGTCAAGCTCCTTACTAAAATATCGCCCATCCAACTCAGCAGCCGAAATCACTCAGCAAATCACTAGCAAACTGCAGGACATGGCTGACTACCTCAATACCTTCAACCTCCAAATCAACCCCCTAAAATCAGCACAAATAACTTACTCTCTAAAGGGCAGCCCAACAACGTTGGAGCCTGTGCTTAACGGCTCCTCAGTTCCAAGTGTTCAAACACACAAAGATCTGGGAGTCGTCTTCGACTCCAAACTATCTTTCAACTCACATAAACCTCATACAGTCGAGGCTGAACTCACTACGCTGGGTCGCCAAACAACAGCTGCTCCACACCACCGACCCACAACTTGTAAAAGATACATCGTATCAATCCTTTACCCGACAATACTGTATGCTTCAGAGATATGGGCCTCGGCCGCCGAATACAACATCAAAAGAATATTCTCTGCCGAATTCTGGCTTCTAAAATGGGCCAACAGCAAACTCCACCTTCCCCCAGCTCTCAGATCAACGCAGTTAGCAGAAGCTCTTCAACTACGCAGGCTCCGGTCCTACATCGCAGAAAGAAGGCTGCTGTTCACCATCAAGATGGCCACCGGTAAAATTACAGAGCCGAACTTCTGGGATCACTGCTCTTGGCGCATTCCTCCCCCTTATCTCCGGTCTTCAGCACAGCTGCTAGCAAACCGTAACCGGCTAGTACTAACCGACAGATTCCTGCCAAAGCAAATGCTGCCCTCACTGCAAGCCATCGACGGGGACCTCCAAGAAGTGGTCAATAATAAAAAATACAGGAAGGGTATCCTCGTCGAACTGAAAATGTAAAACTGTGCCTTGTTAATAATCTGATTTATCTTTTTTCTCATGTGTATCTCTTTTGTAAATATGTTTTGTTAACCCCTGGCACCACCATGCCGTGACGGGACTAATTGTATGTCTATCATTGCTGCAATTAAAGATTCTATTCTATTCTATTCTTTTCCTTCTAGAGTTTATATAAGTAAATAAGTCCTTTCTGTTTTTCTTAGCATCTTTTCTCTGTGGATGACTTGTTATAGTATGTATTTCTAGTAATCTACCTTCGCTTGCTTAATCTCCTTTGTGACTTCATTACAAACTAGCTTATATCTGCCATAGGCTTCTGTGCTACCTGATAGTTTATATGATCCCATGCTTTTTTCTTCTCTGCCATAAGTCTCATTAGTTCATCTGACATCCATTTGGGCCTAAACCTAGAAGTGTAGTAGTAGTGGCATGTGATGCAAGAAAGCAAGTGTATGAGCGTATGCAGCATCAGCCGGAAAAAAAAAAAAAAAAATCACACCATTCCCTCCAAATGCATGTCCAGTTCCTCCTTAAATTTATTTAACCCATCAACTTCCACAACGAAAGATTGAAGTTTTTTCTAGCAATTAACCACTCGCTGGCTAAAGGCAAATTTCCGCATATCTGTTCTACCTCTGTCTTTTCTTAATTTGAATTTATGCCCCCTTAGGTTCGTAATCTGAACAAGTGGAAGGATCCCATCAGAATTCAGCGTGCTCAACCCTTCAAGGCCTTATACACCTCAATCAGATCACCGCGCAGGTGCCTAGTCTCCAGCCACTGCAATTTGCAGAACTTAAGCCTCTCTTGGTAAGAGGATTCCTTCATTCCCCTCACCAATCTCGTTGCCCTTCTCTGTACACGCTCAAGCAAATCTACATCCTTCCTAAAATGAGGCCTCCAGACCTGTACGCAGTACTCAAGGCATGGCCTGACCATTGCCTTATACAGGGGGACAATCACCTCCTTTTCCCTGCTAGCAAAATTCCTATATATAACATTGACAAAACCCCATGACCTGCCCCGGCAGCCTGTCTGCATTGCTTAGAAAAATTCATATTTGACTGCACAATTACTCCCAGGTCTTTTTCATATTCTACCACCTTAAGTATAGTACCACACAGTTGGGACATTTCTCTGGGGTTACTTCTACCCATATGCAGTACTTTGCATTTGTCAAGATTAAACTTCAGTTGCCACTTCTTAGCCCATCTGCCCAAATTATCTAGATCCTGTTGCAGTAGCACACTGCCATTACTGTCATTAACAACCCTGCCAACCTTTGTATCATCTGCAAACTTCGACACTAAGCCTGATATACCTTCATCAATATCATTGATAAATATACAAAACAACAGAGGACCCAACACCGAACCCTGTGGGACTCCACTAATAACATTAGTCCACGAAGTGCAGCATCCATTAATTACCAACCTCTGTCTTCTCTTGTTAACAGGAGAGACTGCTTCTACAGGGATGGGATACACTTAAATAGAAAGGGTGCAAGAATATTTGCTGATGCTATCAAGGCAGTGTTACGTGGGTTCTTGCACAACTTCTATTAAAATAAGTAGTGACCTGGAGCGAGGGGTGCTGGGGGTTTCAGAGACTGAAAGCAGTCATCGTGAAACAGGTGGATATATGGGATGTGTTAGGGTAACTAATAATAAGGATAAGTACATGTATACTTGCATGTATACCAATGCTAGAAGTATAGTAAATAAATTTGATGAATTTGAAGTGTTAGTCAAGACATCAAAGGCGGATATTGTTGGGATAGCAGAGATGTGGTGTCACACAGATATAAGGAATGCAGAACTGGAATTTGGGGAGTACAATGTGTACAGAAAGGGTGGACAGGATAGGAAGGGAGGAGGTGTTATGCTGTTAATTAAGAAAAGCATAAAATCAAAAGAAGTGCATCCAGTTGATATAGATGAACAGTGCACTGTTGAGTCAGTTTGGTGTGACATAACTCCTACTCTTATTTTTGCACTGCGAGAGCAAAAATAAGAGTAGGAGTGTGTTATAGGCCTAATGACTCTTATTGAGTCTTTTCAGAGCAACTTAGTTTTCATTGAAACAACAACACTTTTCTCACTCATATTTCATTAAATTATGTTATATTTAATTAAATTATGCATTGTAATTACAGTTGTAATTGTAAGTACATTGTAATTACATGTAGAAACCTTTGTCCACATATTGAAACATCTTAAATTTTTGTTTTATATTTATCAGAGAAGCCCATCAAACAGAACATTTCACTTGGTTCTTTATTGGTTTGTGCCTATGTGATATGATGGCCATTGCATCACATGGATATTTCAGTTGTGACCTGAGGAGCTCAAATATTACCTCGCATAACAGTTATGTTGTTTTTCTTCATAAGTTAACATAAATTACTATTTATATATCATCATTTAACTTCACAAAGTCATATCAGCTGGACAAATAAATTGCATAAATGTAAACAAATGATATATGTTTCATGGCCTGAAGTGATATTTTTGCATTTACAGTTGAGCCACATTAAGCATGTTTCAAAAAAAGGAAAAACTTATTTTTATTTATTTATTTTTTTTGTTTCATTTGCATGAGTGGTTATGTATACAGGTTAGACACAATAATAACAAAAAAAAAAAGTTAGTCGTCCTGCATATCAGTTTTTATCTTTGATATTGCAGCAGTCAGTTTGTTAAAAAGTTGTCCCCATGTTAATTCAATATATTTATTCAGCATGTTGGCAGTATATTCAGGACCATCGATAATGTTATCATAGCTATCCTGTAATGGGCCAACGTAGTTCACCTCTTCCTTATAGTGTTTGCGTATGCAAAGAATTCATCTCTACCTTTCTAAAGACTTGTTATAGTATGTCTACATATATCTGTTGTTGTTGTTGTTGTTATTTGGTTTTTAGGAGCATTAGCAACTAAGGCCGTATTGCTCCGGGGATATGCAATGGTCATTCCCTGACCTTTCCGCATCTTCCGTATTTGGTGGTCACGGGCTCGAACCCCGGTCTAATCAAGAAGCGTGTGCTATGCACTGCTGCTCCTGCCTATCTGGCTACGGAGGACATATATCTGATTACAAAGTAAATAAATAAATAAATTTTCTATTTCTACTCTAGGATAGCCATGTAGATCAGTGGAGTTTGCAAGATAGAGAGTAGAAGAACATTACCATATTTAGTTATTACATGGGCGCCTCCGTAGCCAGATGAGAAGGAGCAGCAGTGCATAGCACACGCTTCTTGATTAGACCGGGGTTCGAGCCCGTCTCCACCAAATACGGAGGATGCGGAAAAGTCAGGAAATGACCACCGCATATGCCGGAGCAATATGGCCTTAGTTGCAAATGCTCCTAAAAACCAAATAACAAACAAACAAAAACAAACAGTTATTACATGAGCTTGACCCATGGTAAAATTTTTGCATATCTTGAGTTATCTATATACTTGTATACAGTTATAAAGGAAAGTATGTTTTGGCATTACTCAAGAAGAAATAGTCAAATCAATACCAAATTTTCAATCTGTATTCTCTTGGATCCTCTAAAAGTTTTAGACCTAATTCTGATTTCATGGATTCTTGGTTATTCCTCCCCCCCCCCACACACAAATTCTTGTAAAGTTGGAAGAACATCTCTGATCATTTTTGCAATTCTAGGACATTTAGAATATTTTTAGAGGTGTGCCAAATTTCATGTCAGTATGTTAACTTACTTTTCCTGTACACTTCTCTCTCTTAAGAGGTACACTGCTACACAAATTATATCAGGCGCCTCTGTAGCCAGGTGGGAAGGAGCAGCAGTGCGTAGCACACGCTTCTTGATTAGTCCGGGGTTCGAGTCCATCACCACCAAATGCGGAGGATGCGGAAAGGTCAGCGAATGACCACTGCTTATCCCGGAGCAATATGGCCTTAGTTGCTAATGCTCCAAATAACAAACAAACAAACAAACAAATTATATCTCATGGTTGCCAATCATGTGAACATAAATAATAAATAATCTTTAAGATTACGATACATTTAGGGCAATAGCCTCAGGTTACGTAGAAGTTAACTAATGTATAAGTTAGTGCTAGAGTATCATGTCTATACATAGCCAACTACTAAGTAGTTGAGAAATGATATCATTTAAGTATGTCTCATATTGTGAATACGTTCACAACGAGTTACCATGATATTGCACTACCTCGAATAAGTAGCATTTTACCAGTGGAGAAGACTACTGTTACTTATTCTCGGCAGATACCACCACCCAGATGGCACCATTTCGGAGTTTGTTGGCTCCTCATCGGTGGGTAGGCAGGAACCCTGGTGTTGCAATGATGACAACCCAGTTGCAAAGTATAACTTCACAATATGAGAGATGTTTGATGGTGTACAAGTAATTAAGATTACATAATACATTTAGGGCATTGATTACGTAGAACACTTAACTAATGTATAAGTTAGTTCTAGAGCATCATGTCTATATGTTGCCAATTACTTAGTAGTTGAGAAATGGCATCATTTAAGTATATCTCATATTGTGAATACTTTCAAAATGAGTTACTATGATATTGCACTACCTCGAATAAGTAACACGTTATCAATGGAGAAGACTACAAGTAATTAAGATTACATAATACATTTAGGGCAATAGCCTCAGGTTACATAGAAATTAACTAATGTATAAGTTAGTGCTGAGGCTATTGCCCTAAATGTCTATATGTAGCCGACTACAGGCACTCCCAGATTTACATAATACTTGACTTCCATAAATTCAACTTTATGTAAGTTTTTGACGGCCGGTGCAAACTTAAAAAAATCGTAGAAATGTTTTTTGCATCCCACAGGAATAAATGGAGGTATCATGAGAACATTGCAATGTGAACTCAGTAACACATTGGGTTTTTTTTTTACTTGTTCCAAGACTTCAGAAGTTTAAATTTTTGCTATATAACTAAGCTATTTATCCCTCTAAAAGGTCATTTTTATAATGGAGTGCTACCCTTTCATCGTTATCATTTGTTCCATTATAAGAATCCATTTTGAATGCCTTCATTGATATTTTCTAAAGAATATTTCTGGAGGACACGACCATAAAACAATAAAAAACAATTTGCACTTTCCGGTTTATTGGGCTTTTCTGTTAGTGCAATCTGTTATAAATGGGTAGTAAACTTGATCATATTACATTTGCGATAATCCTGATAACTGGAATTATGTGGGTTTTTATGTTATTATGGTGAAATGTGTTCCCCCTCACTGAAATCTTCAATCATATAAAAAAACATAAATAAATTTTCAGAATCTTCTCTTCAGGCTGCCGTAGCCTAGTGGTCAGGTGCGCGGGTGCATAAGTACACGTGCTTTGAGTGACCGGGGTTCAAGCCCGTCACTGCTGAATACGATACTGTTTCTTGTATTCTGGCTATCTTGTGAACTCCTCTGACCATTTGGTTGTCCCGGAGTATAAACAGAAAATTTATTTATTTATTTACTTATTACAATGATGAAGGGAAAGTGACCAACAGAAAGTGCAAGTGGTGGCAGTGCTAGGAAACGAAACAAAATTTATTTAGAAATGAAGATGAAAATGATTAAGAAGTATGAAGCAGGACAAAGTTTGTCATCTATTGCACGGGAATTAGGTCTCACTGCTTCAACAGTTGCTATATCGAAGATGGAAAAACTATTAATAATATGGATGGAAAATTAAATTCAGAAGCAAATGCCCCTGAGTCTAATGGCCATTCAGGCAAAAGCAACAAGTATTTATGGAGATATTAAGGATAAGTACGTCGAACCCCAAATCAAGATTGTGGCAAGCAACGAGTGGTTTTATCGGTTCAAGTATCACGCTGGTTTCCACAACGCAATGAAGTCGCCAGTGCCAATTCTGCAGCAGCAGAGAAATTTTGTGATGTGTTCACAAAAACCCCTAAATTTCCACAGCCGTCAACCTCTGCAGCGGTGTACTTATCAGCTGGAGACATTGATTCTGCCAATGATGCTCGAAAGTTAAAACTTGCTGACATTATGCCTGCCCTCTCCCTTTTTTTGGTAATTTTATAATTTTGAAATTTTTGTACTTGCACACTTTTGTAATTTTACCTACGCATGAGATAAAAAAAAATTGAATACATAATTCTATTTACATGTTCATCGAACATTTCTTGTTTACTTCGATCAAATTCAGGGTGCAAGTTGCAAGTGCTGCATAAGCCTTTAGGGAAATTCCGATTTACGTAAAACTCTACTTATGTAGAGTTACATGGAACGCAACCCTTACGTAAGTCGGGGAGTACCTGTACTTAGTAATTGGCTATGCATAGACATGAATGCATCTCTCATATTATGAAGTTATACTTCGCAACTGAGTTCTCATCATTGCAACACCAGGGTATTTACCCGCCCACCGATGAGGAGCCAGTAAGCTCCGAAACAGTGCCATCTGAGTGGTGGTATCCGCCGAGAATAAGTAACAGTAGTCTTCTCCATTGGTGAAGCGTTACTTATTCGAGATAGGGCAATATCATGGTAACTCATTGTGAATATATTCACAATATGAGATATACTTAAATGATGCCATTTCTCAACTACTTAGTAGTTGGCTATGTATAGACATGGTGCTTTAGCATTAACTTATATGTTAAATAATCTTTACTAATACCAGTAATCTACGAGTATATTACTGGTATTAGTAAAGGATTTCTGCTAGGCAATGCCATATTTATTTGCAGTATACAATCCTGTCACAGCCATGGCCAGGGGTTTAACACTAGATCACTGGGACAGTCTCATTCCAACACATTTCACCACCTATTACTGGCACTATGGTGATGGTTTGTGTTCATTGTCATTGCATTCAATTCTGCATCATGGCCTTAGTCCTGACACTTCCTCCATTTTATTAAGAGAAACACTAACATTTGGCAGAGCTTTGTAAATACTTCTTGAGTGTATTATGAGTACCTTGAGGTACCTTATTTGATAATCCTGTTGCTGCATTTCTGCTAGGTAATGCCATATTTATTTGCAGTCACATGTTTAGCAGTATTAGGTGCAGGTGATAATAATAAATAATTGATTTTCTTACTTCTGCTAATCACAAAAAATGTAAAAATTAAAATAATTAATTAGAAAAATCACTTGAAATGTGATATATACCTTATGTATCTTGTTATTCTCTCTCTCTCTCTCAAACACACATGTGCACTTGTTCAGCTGGTATTTTCCTTTTTTCATGGGGATTTTCCTGTGTTCCAATTCATAAGAAGATAAAAATCAAAAATCTCTGCTACCCAGTTATCATCCAGTTGTCCTTAATTAAATTTTTTTCAAAAAAAAAAAAAAAATAGAGAACTCCACTACTTTAGACTGCTAGCACTTACACTTTCTTGAAACCATCCATTTGATTACTAATTACAGGAATACCTCGCATAGCGTGGTTTCGAACAGCGCGGTTTACAAATTGAAAAAAAATTAACTGCATTACGCACCAATACATTTGATGTGTATGTATGTATTATAATGCCAGCACGTAGGCCAATGCATTATGGATTCAAGGCCATTCTGACTGTTGTCGAAACTCCCATTATATACGGACTCTGCTAGCATTCATACATTAGTAAACATTCTAGATTCCGAGCAGTGAGGTCGTTGATTGGGCATAATCTGTACAAATATTTTTCACTGTGTATTTTTATTACAGATTACTTTTTAAAAATGTTACACCTTTATACGCAAATATGAGTGGAAAGAAGAAATGTAATGGCGTTGAGTGTTCTTCGAGATCCAAACATCGAACGAGGTATGAAAGTAAGGCAGGCATTGCAAAATGACATTCGATGTTATAAAGAGATGTATGCAGATAAAAAGAAGAAAAAACTGTGCAAACTAAGCTGATCAGTTATTTTTCAAAATAAAAATACAGTACATAATTCACTTATTTTTTTGGTATGTACATACTGCAATAAAAATCATTTCTACTGTACTTACTAGTATTTTTCATTTTTATCATTTTAGTTTCTTTTTTTGTAAGAACTTCGTGTGCATCAATTTATAGCAAACAAACACCTTATATTTTTCCAACTCGACCCATATAATCAAAATTGTCGGAACGCATTACATTAAAATACATACTAATAATACCTCTATCAGCGTGGTTTCGCATAGCGTGGTATTTTTTTGGCACGAATTAACTGCGCTATGCGAGGTATTCCTGTATATTCACATGGTTGCTAATTATATTCACATGCTGTTACTATCTTTGGACAAATTCTATGCAATGCAATTTGCATGGAAGGAAACTGAAGCTGTTTTTAAAAACATTCGAAGGCACTTGTTCAGGTTTGGTTTAAAGGCCTTCTATGTAAGCTCCCTTAGTATGGCTGTCTTCTGCTATTTGTAGTTACATTGATTGTTTTTTGTCTGACCATTCTTTATGTGGTGATAGATGGTCCTCAGACTTGTAAACCAGTACCCTAAGGTTCCATTCTTTCCCTGACTTTTTCTTCCATGTGTATCAGTGACCCTTTTGATGATGAGTTACTATTTCATTGCACATTCCAATTTGACAAAGCTTGCTTGGCACAAACAACCACAACCACGTGAATATCCAACTTGAGTACCATAAATGCTGATTTGCAAGTCGTTCTTCGATGGGTGGGGATGATGCTATTGAAAATCAGCTTCATCAGTACTGATTTTTTTCAACAATGTTATTAGAGCAGAGCCTGGTTGTGGTCTTGCATGACATGCATGATTACTAGAACACATGTTGCATATTTTAATCCATACAATGCTACATGCTACAAAAAAAAAAAAAAAAATGCACAGCTCGTTATATATCAGGTGCTGCAACTCCACTGTGCTGCTGTGTCACAGTAAAAATGAAACTTTTATTAACTTCTACGCATTTTGACATAGGTATGTTGTTAATATTGTTTCTTTTATGTACAGAAAACTAGGCTTTCTTTCTCTTTCACTTCAGCATTATTTCTCTTCTGAATAGCTGGTAACTTGTTCAATATTTCTGATTTGTCCCACTGTTGTTCTGTTTCAGCATCTGGGGAAGACCTCCAAAACCTCTCCCAAAAAAAAAAAAAAAAAAAAAAAAAAACACCAGCATGTACCTTAGAAAAATACAGATGTATTTGAAAATTATCACTGGATTTTGTTTACGACCTCTCTCACCATGTTATGAAAAATAATTTTTAGAAATATTGATAAGCTCATCATCAAATAGCAGCTCTTGAAGTTGAGTAAAAATAAAGCACCATTACAACATTTACTGCCAAACTGAAATGTCAAACAGAAGGTGCTTTATGTGTTACTTGTTTCTGTTTATATGATTCATTTATTGATTTTGTTTTAATAGTCCTTTTAAAATGAGCCCAAAATGCTCATGAATGGAAATAGCAGTATGGGAGGATGTTAAGACATCAAATGTATCATATCAGAAAAGTGCTTTCCATTCACTATCAAGATTACAAGAACCTATATCACTTGTCCATATTAGAAATAATGCGAATCTAAATGAGCTATTTAGCTTTTCCAAGCAAATACGAATATATGAATTCCTATGATGCAAAAATCGGACCGATTAAATACATAAAATTATAATATAAGACTAGGCACATTTTGGCCCCAGTTGCCCTTGTGCCCAAAAACAATCATACCAATACCAATACATCAAATGTGATTGGAGCTTGGAAAAAGGTCAGATTGTATCCAAATTTGCCTTGGATTGGGAGAGCCAGTACAGGATATATATATATATATATATATATATATATTAAGAAATATAGTGCTAAATGTAAAAAAGGCTGCCTTGGATAGCATTAAGGAGGCTGATGTGGTCAATTTACTGAATTTTGAAGGTTTTACCAAAGAGTTCTTTGAACTTGCCACAAAATGGAATACAAGATTTGAAGAAAAGCTAATGGCGCAGTCCAAAAAATTAATAGCAACCACAGACATGTCAGAAGCTTTACTCATTTAAAATCGGCAAACTTTTCTGAGAAATAAGACATGCAAAAGAGCAACACAATTAACAAGACATAAAAAAGTATATATTCTTATTGCCAGTTTTTGAACAAATAAAAGATTTCAGTAGACTCATATTTTAAACAACCTCAACCACTTCAGCAAAAACTCTTTTCTCTGCAACAGACTTAAGATTTAAAAAATCAAAAGAAAGAAAAGTTCATTCTGTTTCATTCTACAGTTTTTTTTCTTCTATGATTGTAGGCCTAATAGTGATAATTCCACCTTAACTAAACCAGTGATTCTTCAGGTTTCATTCTTCTGATATTATTATGCTATTATACATTTGGGCTATTATTAAATTATTTATGCAAGTTAGTTAGGCCTGTTTTTTTGACAGTTACCGAATTACACTCTGCTGACTATTATATTTAAAATTTGCTGTTTAATTTTTTCCCGAGGAATATATCTATCATTATAACACAGGAATATGTGGAAAATCAACATTCGCTTAACTTGTTAAGCAAAGTATACCTGTATAAAAAAAAAATCAAAGGGTGCTGTCTTTTTTCGTTCTTGTTTAAGGTAAAATTTATGTATTATACATGACTCTTTATAATTACAATAAATTATCATAGTTGCTCAACTTTTTGTAAAAAAAAAATGCTGATACTTCGATAGTTTTACCTCACGATGTGTGTCCATGCTGCGCTGACCTGATACCTCATCTTGCCAAAAGATGCTATTTACCATGTTTAAATCTATATATGTGTATTATATATATATTATTTTAATTCTGAAATGTATTATATTCTAATTACGAATTATCGAGTTGACATTAACGAAATACTGAATCGTGCCAAGATTTAGCACTAATTGCCATTGCTTTTCAATTTTACATTGCTTGCTCTTGTGTAGTATGTATATGTAGGTTACATTTTGCTAATATATATATATATACATACATTTATTTTTGCTATTAGTCAAGTATTCATTAATTTTGACTGTATCAAACCATCAGAGCTCTAATCCAGTAAAATTTAAGACATCATTTATGCACTAACGATAATCAGCTGGCAGCCACTTTAGATGCTTTTTGTTGCATGCGTACAAGGTGTGGCTATTAAATAACGTGACTGTTGCAATAAAAAAAATATAATGAAATATTTTTTCCTTACAAGTTATCCCCTTCAAAATAATTGCCTTAGGATGCACATGCACACAGTTCCATATGTTTCTTCCAAACAGAGAAATTTTTCTGGAAGTCATTTTCAGTAAGCCCTTTTAATACATCAGTTGTTTTTCTCTGAATGTCTTCAATAGACTGAAAGTGGGTTCCCTTAAGTACACTTTTCAGTTTAGGGAAGAGAAAAAAAGTCTAGGTCTGGTAAGTAAGGTGCATGTTCCCACACACAGGGATTTGTTTTTTGGCCAGAAACTGGCGAACAGAGAGCACGCTGTGTGCTGGAACATTGTCTTGATGGAGCATCCAACCATACTTCCAGTTCAGGTCTCTTCTTTTGAATTTTTTTCATGCAATCTTCTCAGAACTTCAGTGTAGTATATTTGATTGACAGTCTGATTTGGTGGGATGTATTCAGCTGTATTTTTTTTTTTTTTTTTTTTTGTTGTTTTTTGGCCAAAGCTCTATAAGCTTGTTCTCTTGCATCATTCCCACTACTAATGCTAATAATAATTCCTTTAATATTGAAGAAAACAAGAAGCGTGGTTTTAGTTTTTTTTGTCTGTGGGATTGTTTTGTTTTCCATTGCACCTTTAGTTTCTGGGTTGTACTGGAACAGCCAACTTTCATCACAAATAATTACAGCAATAGAAAGTCTGGATCTTCAGTTTTTTTTTTTCCAAAACATCTTCACAAACTTGGAGTCTTCTCATTCTTTTATCTTCACCCAAAATTTTTGGCACCACCTTGGCCTACACTTTTTTCACCCCTAAATTTTTAGTTAAAATTTGTTTAACTGTTTCTTTGTCCATATTGAGTTCTGATGTTTAAACGATGATCACTTCTAATCATTGTTTTTACCCAGTCCACATTTTCATAACTTTTGTGGATACGTGATGGCCTGGTTATTCGTCCTCCATACATATTCTCTCTCTCTCTCTCTTCTATAAATCTTTTATGCCATTCAAACAAGCTCTTGATGTAGTTATCATCCCCATCAACTTGACATAACAACTCATAACTTTCAGTTGGTGTTAAAAAGTTGAGGTTGATTTGTTGTATTCTTTTGTCTGTCATTTTTCTGGCAAACTGCAAAAATGCAAGGTAATGAAAACCTGTCTCACTGCAAAGTGGATGAGCATGTTAGAACGTTACTTGGTAGACAACTAGGGTTCAAATTAAACTGCTGTGCTTTTGTTTTACAGTTGGTGCTTGTTGTGTAATGACTGTGTGAATCATCGTTATTTAATAGCCTCATATATATACGTGTGTGTGCGTGTGTAAAGAAGTCCAACTTAGGTTACCTAAACTTGGCCCTTTGAACTAATGAGTATAGTTTTCACCCCTAATACTTTTATGCTAAATCTCCAATTTATCTAGTTGGTATTATAATTAACTAAAAAATTGTTATATATATATATATGGATTTAGCATGTTCACTGCTTCCTCATGTAAATATTCAGCTTTGGATTTTTAATCCACTTGGAGGAGAATTCACCCTACTTTTAGAACTCTTCCTTCCAATTTGACTGAAGGAAAACTGGATATTTTTGTCATCACCCTCACTGTAGGCTGATTAATTCACTCATAGTGACAAGAAAGCCCAAAATGTCTGTGCCATTTTCAATCCAGATTGGCTCAAGCCCATGTTTTTCAATCCCAGGTCAAAAAAGGTCATCAGAAGAATTGGCAGCTAAAGTGTTAAACAGGGTAAACAGTAGAGTTGTAACATGTAATAATAGTGAAACTGTATGACATTATTTACCTTATATGTACATATGTTGTTGATTTAGTAATTAGGTTCTGGCCATGCTATTCAATTCTAAGCAAATAAATATTTAATATAGTTTGGAAAAGATATTACAAATATTTAAGCATCCTTTGTTGTTGCTGCATGCACACATACGTACACACATACTGATTACAGTATACATATTTAATAGATAGCAGTTTTAAAATGCCTCTGTATAGCATACAAGCGAGATGGGCTTATCTGAAGCAAATTAAATAAAGGGTCATGTTTTGTCCAAATCAGTCCAATACCAAAATAAACTGTATTTGTATGTTTCAAAATTCACATGCGGAATTTTATTCTCAGGCACACATTAGTCTGTACATGTAGGTTCTAGTGAATGCAGCTCTTTAAATTCATCAAACCACATAAACAGAGCTAAAGCTTTTTATTAATAAGACTTGCTACCAGACTGCAGTAATACAAATCAAATAAATATCGTACATTCACCAGAATCCAAAATCATAGTTGAAACAAAGAAAATATAGTTTAGTATTGGATTGATATGGATTTCATTATCATCTAATGTAATTTCATCTTTGAGCACTCTAATAAATTAAATTGCCATATAATCACATGGTTACAGTGCTTTTTATTTAACCACCTAAACATTTTCTTACAAATATGCATAAATTCGTCACAAAATGAGAGAAAAATAGTGGTGGTCTTAACTTTTGCATAAACCTTTTAGTGATCTAATTCTATTTCATAATAGATTTATAAATTGTTCTTGCATTTCTTAATTGTTATTAACTTGAATTACAGGTGCCAATAAAAAAATGTTGGTGGAACAAGTAGTTAAAGTTGGTATTACTGAGATACTAAGTTCTCTTTTACAATCATTACATAAACTGTCCCCTCAGGTGATTGCTTCTGTAGCAGAATTGGTGGCAGAACTCAACAAGATTGGTATGCTTTAATTTATTGTTTTAAACAACAGGAGTTAAAACAAATGAATTATTTTTTAATAAATTTTATAATGATAAAACTCTAAACTTAATTAACATTAGTTTTAATGAGAACTTATTATGCAAAATAATATTTTTCTATGAATAACTATAAATGATTTATTATATTAATTTATTTTGTATTATTATAGAAAAAACCTTTTCTCCTTTATGGAATTGTCTTCCCACCCTATGACGGGTACTGCTACTGCTACGAAGTGCATGGGGTGGTTGGTTGTGTCTGGTTACTGTTATTATTGTTGGTTGAGTATTGTTAGTATTGTTGTTGATAGAGCATTAGTATTGTTAGTTGGTTGAGTATTGTTATTGTATTATTATTATTATTATTACAGTGGTTGGGATGGTCATTACTTGACCACCCCGACCACTGTGTCAACCCACTGGCATGATGCTGAAGAGCCTCCGTACGAACCTAGCAGCAACAGATCTCCCAGAGAACACTTACTTGGAACTCCAGAAAGCTGCAATCCTGAACAGCTGTAGAATAATAAGAGTCCCTTGACCAACAATAATAATAATAGTAATCAGACACAAACTAATAACATTGAAATGACAAATGATGAATGTTATCAGAAACATTAAATTTATAAAATAAGTTTCAATGTAAAATAGAGAAAAAGAAAGTATAAGAGTAAATTAACGATTTTGTATGTTAAGACTAGATTACAGTGGGTGCATTTCAGTGAGGCTTTTAAGTTAGGTTAAAATAAGTCCAGTCAGAAGTGAGAAGGATAGGGTAAATGTTTAAGGAGTTAATGTTTGGAATCAGACACAAGGGAAAGTTCATATCAGTTTATGATACTAATCAAAATCATCTAATCCCAAATAATTTGCCGCCTTTGTAGCCAGGTGGGCAGGAGCAGCAGTGCGTAGCACACACACACTTCTTGATTAGACTGGGGTTCGAGCCCGTGATCACCAAATATGGAGGATGCTGAAAGGTCAGGGAATGACCACCGCATATTCCCGGAGCAATATGGCCTTAGTTGCTAATTTTTTTTTTTTTTTTATGAGAACCCCAAACACGAGAGGTATTATAACCTATAGTACTTAGTACCGTGCTTGGGTTGGAGGTTGAGAAGACGAAAGAAGATATTTGTTGATATTGGACTTGAACTTCTGTAGATTGTAATTTTCAGGAAATACGTATGAAGGAAGGTTGTTCCAGAAAATGGCAGTTGAATGAATAAATGAGGAAGATGAAAAGTTGGTTCTGTGGGTTTGAAGTTGGACAGTAAATGGATGTTGGCTGGTGGCGGCACGTGTTTGGACTGTTTTGAAAGAGAGAGCGGGAATTATAGAAGCCAATTCAGAAGAACAGTGCCCATGGAAGTATCTGTAGAAGAGGCATGCAGCAGAAACAGTGCGTCTATGAGAAAGCGAGTGGAGAGACTCTGTTAGAGATGAATCATTAATTAACCTAACTGCCCTCTTCTGAATGGAATCAAGAAGCCTGAGAGAGGTTTTGGGGGCACCACCCCAGATGTGGGAACAATATTCCATGGCAGGGCGGATTTGGAATTTATACAGAGTGAGCAGCTGTTTGGGAGAAAAGTAACGCCGAGAGCGAAAGAGAAAACCAAGTTTTTTAGATGCAGAGGAAGCAATATTTGTAATGTGCTTGTGCCAAGAGAGATTAGAAGTCAGGGTAATCCCCAAAAGAGATATATCATTTTGCCTAGAAATCGGAGTGTCACTAAAGATAAGCATAGGAGCAGAAGAATCCTTTTTGCAAGATATAAGACAAGATTGAGTTTTAGAAGGGTTGAAATCAACTAAGTTGTCTTTGCCCAACTGGAGAATTACCTGAAGATCGGCATTTAAGGAATTGGCAGCAGATTTTTGAGAACTTGAAGCTGATTGAGCTGGACAAGGTTTCTCAAAATGGAAAGTTGAATGCAATGTGCTATCATCGGCAAAACTATGGATAGGATTTCCAGTCAATGGAAGAAGGTCATTGATATACAAGAGGAAAAGAGTGGGGGAAAGAACTGAACCTTGGGGGACACCGGCATTAGTGGAGAAGTTAGAAGACAGAGAGCCATCTACCATCACCCTCAGTGAGCGATCAGAGAGAAAACTGGGTAACCAATTACTAAAAACAGTTGGCAAACCATAAGATGGAAGCTTGTTTAGAAGACCTTTATGCCAAACACGATCAAAAGCCTTCGAGATATCAAGAGCAACTACTTGTGTTTCACTGAACCTTTCCATTGAATTAGTCCATAAATGGGTAACATAAGCCAGAATATCACCAGTGGATCAAAACTGACGGAATCCATACTGGCGATCGTTGATCAGGCGGAAGGTTTCTAGGTAGTTTAAGAGTTGGCAGTTAATTGATTTCTCCATTACTTTAGAAAGAGTAGAAGTAATTGCAATGGGACGATAATTGGATGGGAGGGATTTGTCACCCTTTTTAGGAACTGGCTGGATATGAGCAAATTTCCAAGCAGAAGGAAAAACACCTTTGGAATAAGAAAGTGAAAAAAGGCGGCAAAGAATAGGAGTAAGTTCAGGAGCACAGGTTTTGAGAACAAGTGGAGAAATACCATCAGGACCTGGAGCTTTCTTAGCATCAAGATTCATCAAAATCCTTCTGATATCCTTTTGACGGAAGACCACAGGAGGCATTGAATGGAGCGTGTTAGGAATGGTGGGAGGTGTTTTACCAAGATCATTAATACATGAGCTCGAAGAAAAATGGGATGCTAGCAGCTCAGCTTTATCCTTGGCTGAAGTGACAACAGAACCATCTGGTTTGGACAGAGGTGGGAGCAGAGATGGGCAAAAGTTGCGGCCAATAGCTTTGGCAAGAGACCAGAATGCTCGGCTACCATTAGGGCAAGAAGCAAGTTTTCTACTCTTAGCCTGTTCAAACTCTAGTTTGGACTGATTAATTACTGCTTTACAATTGTTGCGAGCTTTGGTGTAGGCAGAAAATGAAACTGAAGAATTAGAAACAAGCCAATTACGATATGCAACGTTCTTCTCTTAGACAGCCTTAGCACATTTATTGGAAAACCAAGGTTTAGATAAAGGACGAGATTTTAAAGTGGAGTGTGGGATAAAGGATTCCATTCCTGCAAGAATAATTTCACTGACATGATCTGAGCAAACGTTGACATCAGAAGTTTTGAAACAGTAATCAGACCAAGGAAAAGAAGAAAAGAAGTCTCACAGGTCATCCCATTTTGCATTCTTGTAATGACAAACAATACGAGGTTCGGAATAGCCATGAGATAAAGGTTCCATTGGAGAAGAGACAATCACCAAGTTGTGATCTGAAGTGCCTAAAGGACCTCTCACTTCAACCTTGTACTTAGAAGGGTTGTTTGTGAGAAAAAGATCAAGCGTATTGGCTGTATGATTAGGATTGTCCAGTATTCTTGTAGGTAAATGAACAATCTGTGCTAGGTCATTAGTAATTGCAAAAGCCTCAGCATCTCGACCTGCTGGGTCAGTGTGACTAGAAAATGGAAGCCAGCTGGAGTTGTGAACATTAAAATCACCAAGGAAAATTACCTCACTGTTAGGAAAGTTGGACTGGAGAAAGTCAAGTTGCAAAGAGAGGAAGTCAAAGAGCTCCAAGTGATTAGTGGAGTTGGGAGAACGGTAGAGACAACAGATGAATTTTACACAATGAGGTAGAGAGATTTTAAGCCAGAGAAGATCAAAGAGAGGAGATTCCAAATTGCCAAGTCTTTGACAGGGAATATCAGAACGGACATATGCACAAGTACCACCTTTGAGGCGAAAGGAATCATACAGCAAATAATTTGGACATCTGAGATGAGCAGTAGTTGAATCAACTGATAACTGAGATTCAGTCAGAAAAAGTACATGGGATTTGGAAGACTGCAAGTGGAAATGGACATCGTTGAGATTAGAATTGAGACCACGTATATTTGTGAAATGAATTAGGAAGTCCTTGGGAGGTTTAGATCTTTTTGCAGATAAGCTTGCTCTATTATTTTGACAATTCATGGTGTATTCAATAGTAAGAAAAAGTGGGTGGGACATGCTGTATGAAGTAATGAAATTTTTGGATATGGCGTACATGTGGTAAGAATATACCCAGATCCTTGACATAACGTGGCCTCGACAATGCTCCCCGCATACACACTACTCGGACTCCCTCCAGTCACTATCTGGCAGAGTAGAGGTAGCAAGATTATACACTAGCTGATCCGGAAGCTTCCTAGAGAGTTACCAATAGGTTCAGTCCGGTGTACTAACTAGCGGCCGGCCTGCGAACACCGTTTTAGAGCTGTACCCTCGAAATGTAAGGAATATTGGATCTCGCCACGACATTCATCATAACCTCAAAAATCATCAATCATACTGCATGATGGAAGAGATAGGGAAGGGTTGGCCGGAACTTAGCTCTAGAGACTAAACATGGGTTCCACCACTTCAAGCCTCCAATAAGCAAAGTGGTGGTATATCACCGGTTGATGAGAGTCATCTACCACCTAGTACTGCCTGATAACATAGAGGGGCGGCGTTCCTCCATGTGGTGTGGGCGCCACACCTCGACCCCTGCTTACGTTGGTTCACACGTGGGTGGTCACCCACCATGTACTTGTGCATGAAGGTTATACCCAGGATCACTAACAGTCCCACCATCGTGAAGGTGCAAGCAGAGGATTTGGCTGTCATAGACCGTCCGGACTTCGCCGAAATTGGGTCCACTTTGACTTGAGTGTCACCTGAATATCAGTTCCATCAGCGTTTTAGACTCCCAGGTAGCAAGAACAGCTTGTCTGGCATATCTGAGAGAATGTCTGTGACCAACCTCAAGGACCATAATGCTCCTAAAAACCAAATAATAACAATAACTCAAATAATTTGATCTCAAATCCAATTTCAGCCATTGTTCACTCTGCTGATACCTCCAAATAATTAACTAACAAGACTGCCACTAAGCTGCATTCTACCCTTCCATCCTTATGTCATGGAATGTATGTATGTTATGGAATGTATGTACCATATTTTTACAGCAGATAGCTCTTTATGTCATGTTATGGAATGTATGTACCACATTTTTATAGCAGATGGCTCCTTGCACATTAATGTATTCTTTAAAAGTCAGATATATAAATCCAAGTATGTTGTTATCAACTATTGTCCAAGTTTGTGTTTTTATTTCCTTTTCTGCTTTCACTCTGATAAAATCATCAGGTTGGGTTGATTGTAGCTTCCTTTGTGCATTGGCTGTTTTAGTTATAGTGCACTAGTTGATATTATTATGTATTACGTCTATGCAAAGATAATTGTTATTTGTTATTTGGTTTTTTTTAGGAGCGTTAGCAACTAAGGCCATATTGCTCCGGGGATATGCGGTGGTCATTCCCTGACCTTTCCGCATCCTCCGTATTTGGTGGTGACGGGCTCGAACCCCGGTCTAATCAAGAAGCATGTGCTACGCACTGCTGCTCCTTCCCACCTGGCTACAGAGGTGCCAAGCAAAGATAAGGATAGGGAATAAACATTAATGCACATACTTTATAACTTTAGTTTATATTAATTTTTTTAAAAACAAAAGCTGTTATAGCATTAACTAAGTTATAATGTAAAACTCCTATTGCATTATATATTTGTTGCTCTCAAATTGGCACCTCCGTAGCCAGGTGGGCAGGAGCAGCAGTGCGTAGCACACGCTTCTTGATTAGACCGGGGGTTCGAGTCTGCGCCCACCAAATACGGAGAATGCGGAAAGGTCAGGGAATGACCACCGCATATCCCCGGAGCAATATGGCCTTAGTTGTTAATGCTCCTAAAAACCAACAGCAACGACAACAGCTCTCAAATTTATGTAAAAAAGATTTAAATTGATGTAAATTATATTATGTAAATTATAAAATATGCTGATATCATAATGTGCATTTTGGAGTTTTTGCTTTCTTCATACATGGTTTTTTTTTTAACATATAACAATTAAAACTGAAATCAGATGATTAAATTTGAATACTAGATATTACATTATAAGATTTAAGTATAGAGTTGCCATATTATAATGTAACATTTTGTGTGATATTTCAAAGAAACTGTTACAAAGCCACTAAAATATTTTTGCATTCTTTAGCTAACTGTACTGAAATTAATAAATAAATAAATAGTATTGCAGACCATAAGTGCTAAAACCTGTGGTCTGCAGTAAATAGTATTGCTGTTTATTACCAAAACCCAAAGACCCTGACCCAGCCTACAACAACGTGTTATCTAACCTGTGAAGCAATTTTTAAAATAACTATTAGTCATATTGACATCCTAGAGACAAAATATGGAACTGTACTTTGTATGATATCAGTAAGCTTCAGGACTGTTGGGATATATAAGTATATACCTGAATGGTTTTATATACACATATGAAACAGCTGCAAGTGCTTCAAGATCATTTCTGATAGTAAACGTTCATTTTTTTCCTTTTATTTGATAATTATAATTAAATATAAATTTACTAAACATTTTCTTAATAAGCTTAAACACTGTAGTTTAATTGAGTATTTTTTTTCAAGATTATTTCAAAAATCTGTAATTCATTCTAAAATATTTTGGCTTGAATGTATCTACAAAAAGACTAGTTGATTAGATTTATGTATTTAATAAATAGCAGGAGAATATTTCTTTATAGACTGGCAAGGTAAAGATTTGCGATTAATTTGCCAAGAAAGAGTAGCTTGTGCTAAAGGAGTATAATCTAAAAAAATATCATATGCCTTTTCTTAAGTATTATGGTCCACATTATCATGAAATCCCCATTGCAGTCCTTAGATGTAAAATGTTGAATACCACTGTAGATATTACTTTAGCACAAAAATAAAATACAGTTTAGTATATATTAATACAAGCAATAAACACTATTAGAGTATTTTATTCAGAGTTTTGATATTTTGCTTCCTTACTAGATACAGTAAAATCCTTTTATTTCAATATTGCATAATATGATGTATGATATAATTTGAAGCCAGATTCAGTTCTGAACCAACATTATAAGATTTTCTGTACTTTTTAGTGCAATTTATTTTAGATATATTTTCAATGATATTCAAAACCATGATCTGGTCCATTGACGCATAAACAGATTAATTCAAACTATACCCATTGCTACTATTTTTTATTAGAGATAACACCTTGTGTGCATAAATGGAAGTTTGTATGTGTGACAACTATACATAATTAACGAACGAACGAACTTGGATTGAGATTAATACTTTTATATATTAATATCTGTCACCATTTTAAAGAAATGGAACTCATACTAATATTAAGTCACTCAAAATGAATCTTGATTTGGGTGCTACATATCATCTGTACAGTCCTGTTGGTGTTTACTTAATGTTTTATTGCCCAGCTAGTTGATTGTTATGCATGTAAAATTAGATAAAATTAGAAGTGCATCCAGTTGATATAGATGAACAGTGCACTGTTGAGTCAGTTTGGTTTGACATAAGCACTGCGAAAACAAAAATAAGAGTAGGAGTGTATTATAGGCCTAATGACTCGAATGAGTACATTGAACAATTGTACAGAGAAATATAGTGGCCTAGTAAATCAGAATGTCTTATAATGGGGGATTTTAACTTCCCAGATATTGACTGGAACTTGTGGATGGTCACTCACACACTAGTAAGACTTGTGGATTTATTGGATGTTTGTTTTCTGCAGCAGCATGTTCGAGCGGCAACTAGAGAGGGTAATACTCTTGATCTGATTATCAGCAGTGATCATTCGTGTATTAAGAATTTGCAGATAAAGGAACCACTAGGTGGCAGTGATCACAGTGTACTGACGTGGGATTTACTTAAAGATTTAATTACCATCAAATTACCATCAAGGGGTAAAGGAAAGGGTTTTTGCTTCCGTAAAGGCGAGTACAGTGGTCTCAGACAGTTTTTAAATTCTGTACAGTGGGATCAACTGATGATGTTACCAACAGTAAATTCTAAGTGGGAAGCATTCAAGGAATTAATCTTGGAAGCTACTAAAAGTAACATACCTATTAAGAAATATTGTTCAATTTTTTAGGCCTAAATGGTTATCAAATGAAGTAATGAGACTCGTGATAGAGAAGAAAAATGCATGGGATGCATATAAATTATCAAGCGACTCAGACGCCTATGGCAGATATAAGCTAGTCTGTAATCAGGTCACAAAGGAGGTTAGGCAGGCGAGAGCAGATTACGAGAAATCTTTGGCAAATGATGCTAAGAAAAGCAGCAAGGATTTCTTTACTTATATAAACTCTAAAAGGAAGGGGATGAATCTGATTGGTCCACTTGATATCGATGGTTCGACTGTTGATGATCCTGCTCAGATAGCAAACAAACTGAATGAGTATTTTGCATCTACATTCACACATGAGGAGTTATTAAGGTTTGAAAATGGCAGAAGGTTATCAAATTGTAGCAGGGTGCTTAATAATTTTGTAATAACTGAGAGCAAAGTGGAGGAGAAATTGTTGAAGTTAAACATAAGAAAGGCACCTGGGGTGGATGGGATCTATCCAGTTATATTAAAGGAGGTGGCAAAGCAACTAAGCAAACCCTTAGCCATAATTATGAGAGCATCCTTGGACTCAGGGGAGGTCCCCAGGGACTGGAGATGTGCAAATGTATCCCCAATTCACAAAGGGGGATTGAAGGGTGACACGAGTAATACAGACCAGTTAGTTTAACTTCTTTTCTGGGTAAAATAATGGAGTCACTGGTTAAAGATGCATTGCAGGATCATCTAGACAAGACTGTAGCAATAATTCAGACACAACATGGGTTTGTTAAGGGAAAGTCTTGTCTGACAAATTTGATAGGATATTATGATGTGGTTACAAAGGAACTGGATGCAAAAAATAATTTTGATATCATATATTTGGATTTCAGGAATGCTATTGACACCGTTGCGCATGGAAGACTATTGTACAAATTGGAGCAGAATGGTATTAAGGGTAAGTTGCTACAATGAATAAAAGGATGGATGAGTGGGAGAAGACAGAAGGTGGTAATCAGTGGGTGCTGCTCTTCATGGACTAATGTTATTAGTGGAGTCCCACAGGGTTTGGTGTTGGGTCCACTGTTGTTTTGTATTTTTTATCAATGATATTGATGAAGGTATATCAGGCTTAGCGTCGAAGTTTGCAGATGATACAAAGGTTGGCAGGGTTGTTAATGACAGTAATGGCAATGTGCTACTGCAACAGGATCTAGAAAATTTGGGCAGATGGGCTAAGAAGTGGCAACTGAAGTTGAACCTTGACAAATGCAAAGTACTGCATATGGGTAGAAGTAACCCCAGAGAAATGTACCAACTGTGTGGTACTACACTTAATGTGGTAGGAAATGAAAAAGACCTGGGAGTAATTGTGCAGTCAGATATGAAGTTTTCTGAGCAATGCAGACAGGCTGCCAGGGCAGTTCATGGGGTTTTGTCAATGATATATAGGAATTTTGCTAGCAGAGAAAAGGAGGTGATTGTCCCTCTGTATAAGGCAATGGTCAGGCCACGCCTTGAGTACTGTGTACAGGTCTGGAGGCCTCATTTTAGGAAGGATGTAGATTTGCTTGAGCATGTACAGAGAAGGGCAACAAGATTGGTGAGGGGAGTGAAGGGATCCTCTTACCAAGAGAGGCTTAAGTTCTGTAAATTGCAGTGGCTGGAGACTAGGCACCTTCGCGGTGATCTGATTGAGGTGTATAATGCCTTGAATGGGTTGAGCACACTGAAATTTTGTTAAATTTAGAGATCTAAATAATAAAAATAGAAAACTTAGACTAAACTGCCCTATCATTAATATCCAGACGCCCCTCCATTTATAGTTGGCCACATACTACCCAAGCACTGTGTATCAGATACAACTGTAAATATGCTCATAGGCATTTGAGAAGACAGTTGATTGCATTACGATTTCTTGTATGTTACGATTGTGAATGCAAGAAACCACAATTGACAGAGTTCACAAACTTGCAGCATGGAATGGTAATAGTGTGCGATATGAGCAATCAGTCTGTTCATGACGTTTCAATTCCGCTGAAGATCTCTATATTGACGATTAGTAATGTGATCTGGAAGTGGACTGGTGCTGAAACAATCATAAAACAACCCAGAAAACCTCCAAAACTGATGGAACATGACAGGTGGATCCCGAAAAGAATTGTTCACTTGAAATTTAGATCAACATTGTCACAGCGCGCGCGCACACACACACACACACAGGACACATGTCTGCGCCAGTACAGTGCACAGGATGCCGCTGCATGATATGGGTTACCACAGTCTTGCAGCTGTCTAACTTGGCGTAAGGCCTGCCATTTTTGGACCATAAACTAGTGGAAAGCTGTGCTTTGGAGTGACCAGGGCACCCAGGTGGAGAATAGTGTGTTACCTATGTTGTGGCAGCAAGATGGGGAAAGCCCATACCTGTATAAGTATTGACATGTCATACTGTTTGTATTTTAACAAACTGTTTTGAGGACCCAAGCGTCGAATAGTTGGACTGGTCAGCCTACAGCTGCGACCTCAGTCTTGTAGAGAACTTCTGGTATGAATTGGATTGTTGGGTGTCTGTGAGGAAAGACTGCCCATAAAACAAAACTGAACTGGTTGCTGCTTTAAAGACCAAATGCTGTAAAATATCAGAGGACATTTACAAAAAACTGGTGGAGAGTGTTCCAAATAAAAGTTATTTGTAGATATGCAGGTGTCCAGATATTAATGGTAGGGCAGTGTATAACATAACTATACTGTATATTATAATCTCTTCTTAGAGATATTCAACTGTAGTAAGTAAACTTAGCGAATTGACTGAATTATAAGCTTCTGATTTATGAGTCAGTCAGTTCACAGTCCTTTTGTGTTTGGACTATCCAAGTAGCTGATTAAAAAAAAAAAAAAAAACTTTTTTTTTTTGATGTTTCATATATTTTGAACCTGTAAGATTCAGTTTTACTTTTCTTTTGGTTCTTTTAACCTTGTAGTAGTAGTAATGGCAAATGATGCAAGAAAGCAAGCTTATATAGCATCAGCCAAAAAAAAAAAAAAAAAAAAAAAAAAAACCCCAGTTCGCCCATCTGTACCCTCCAAGAATTTGTCTAGTTCTCCCTTGAATTTATTCAACCACTCCACTTTCACAACAACAGATTGAAACCTGTTCCAACAATCAACCACCTGCTGGCTGAAGGCAAACTTCTGCATATCTATCCTGCACAACCATCCTTCCTCAACGTGAATTTATGTTCCCTCATGTGTGAAGCCTCTGCAAGTGGAAGAATACCATTAACATTCAGTTTGTCAACAACCTCAGCAGGATCATTAACAGTCAAATTATTGATATTAAGTGGACCAATCTGATTCATACCCTTCCTTCTAGAGTTTACATAAGTAAAGAAGTCTTTGCTCTTTTTCTTTGCCAAAGATTTCTTGTAATGTGCCTTCGCTTGCCTAAAATTGATTACAGACTAGCTTATATCTACCATAGGCTTCTGTATCTCCTGATAATTTATCTGCATCTCATGCATTTTTCTTCTCTGCCATGAGTCTCATTAGTTTATCTGACCTCCATCTAGGCCTGAACCGTGAACAGTATTTCTTAATTGGTATGAAAAGCTTAGTAGCTTCCAAGATTAATTCCTCGAATGCATCCCATTTAGAATTTGCTGTTGGTAACATCAATTGGTTCCACTGTATAGAATTTAAAAACTGTAGAATTTAAAAAAACTATAAATTAAAAACTCTAGGATTTAAAAAAGAAAGCAAAAGCCTTTCCCTTACCTTGAGAGTAGTTATGTCTTTAATTAAATTCCACATTAGTATACTGTAATTGCTGCCACCCAGTGGGTCTTTTATCTGCAGATTCTTAATACATGAATAATCACTGCTGATAACCAGGTCAACAGTATTGCTTCCTCTTGTTGCCTCTTTAACATGCTGCTGTAGAAAACAGTGATCCAAGAAATCCACAAAGGTTTTGCTAGTGTGTGAGTGACCAACCCACAAATTCCAGTCAATATCTGAAAATTTACTTGCTCACTGTAATTCCTGTATAGCCATTTGGTATACTCATCACACTCATTAGGCCTATAACATACTCCTACTCTCTTTATTTTCCCAGTGCTTATATCACACCAAACTGACTCAACATTGCACTCGTCACCCAGGTGAACTGGATGCACTGCCTTAGATTTAATATTATTCTTAACTAAGAGCATAGCCCCCTCTTCTGTCCTGTCTGCCCTTTCTGTATACATTGTTCTCCCCCATATTCAAATTCAACATCACTTATGTCTGAGTGACACCATGTCTCCGCTATTCCTACAGTGTCAGCATTCAATGACTTAAACAGTACAGTAAACCCCCGCTATTCGTGGGGGTTACGTTCCTGAGAAATGTCGTGAATACCGAAAACGCGAATACTGAGTTATGGCTCCCATAGTAATAAAGGGATTCCGTTCCAAAGTATGAAATATATAAGAAAAACTAGTCTAAAATTTTGTCTATGTATGCAAGCATATGGCATCGAAATGAAAATAAGAAACAGTTTAATATTAAATGTAATATTTATTAGAAATTTCAAACAAATCTTTCAAACCAGCGCCTTTGCTTGCTAGCAAAAAAAACATCCCGCCAGTGCTATCAGCAGTTTCGCTAAAGTGTTGATAAAGGAGTTTTGCCTTTTCGTGAATGATGAGTGAACTTAACGGAATTTTATTTTGAGTTCGGTCTTCTATCCACAGATTTTAAGCCTTTTCCATTTTTTCTAATTTAACATCACGAGTTACAGAGCAAATTTTTGAAGCAATTAGCGCGTTTTCATGGACACTACGGCGGACTTTTTCTTCTGATTTTTTGATTGATCGTACCGTTGACTCATTGATTTTATAATGTTTTGCCACTGAGGAGACACTTTCACCATTAGAAATTTTGTCTAATAACTCAATTTTATTCGCTAATGTCATCACCTTTGATATTTTCACATTTCCCTTGTTATTCGTAGCCATATTTTTGTAGGGGTTAGAAAGAACTTGTCCACAATAAAGTCACTTTCTTCCGTTAACACACTCGAAAAAGTCTGTTTTACACTGCAAAACGGTAGATTTATCACTTTTTTAAGCATATCAATTTATAAATTTATTCAATTTATAAACATATAAATTAAAAGCAAACGACGAAACCTTCCATGACAAGCGCATAACACATACTGAACAAGGATTAGCGAGAAACATCCACGCTCGCGATTTTGTCACCCCTCTCCCCCCACCCACTGAGCGCTGTTTTGACCGGGAAAGATAATTTTAGCCACGCCCATGTTTTTTATGGCAGAAAATATTCACGGCACTTTAAAATTCACATTTTTTTAGGTTTCATTTTATATTAAATCGGCGAACGCGAATACAGATACCGCGAATAGCGGGGGTTTACTGTACTTAAAATTCATCAAATTTATTTACAATGCTTCTAGCATTAGTATACATGCAAATATGCACGCACGTGTTCTACTCTTAGTTACTCTAACACAGCCCATGTATCATTTGTTCCATGATGACTCATAGCAGAGACTGAAATTCCAGACTCCTTGCTTTCCAGGTTGCTACATGTACCAATGCTAGCAATGCAAGGATTGCTTTCACCTCTGCCTGTGGCTCTAGTTAAACTATTAGTCTGTATATTCCCACAAGCTAGCAGTTTTCCAACGCACCTCTCACTACCCGATAGCATCAGCAAATATTCTTGCACCCCTTCTATTCAAGTGTGTCCCATCCCTGTAAAAACAGTCCCTCCTGTTAACAAGCACAGACCACACTGAGAAAAATTCTAATCCCTGAGCCTTGCACATTCTCTCCAGGGTCGATTTGATTGACAAGGCTCTCAACTTATATTCCCTCCTGTCATGCCTGGCTAGAATTGCAGACATTTTCAAATTTAGTCCTAACTTGCGACTTTTTGCCAACATTGTCCTATACTTGTTAAGTAAGTTTTCAGATCTCTTACTCTTAATATCATTAGTGCCGATGTGTACAACAGTATCACCTTTTGTGTCCTTAATATGGGCACATTTAATAATTAAAATACAGTAAAATAATATATGAAAGTTAGAGGTTGCAATGCAACTCTCAAAGCTGACAGGTCCAGATATTTACAGGAGATCACTGATGTGTCTGGATTTATTATAGGAGATCACTAATGTGTCTCAATTTGAATTCATGCCCCTACACACATGAAGGGGCATAAATTCAGATTTAGGAAGGATGGTTGTGGGATAGCTTTGCAAAATTTTGTATTCAGCCAGCAGGTTCTTGATTGCTAGAACAAACTTCTATCTGTTGTTGTCAAAGTGGGTAGTTTGAATTCAAGAAAGAGCCAGATAAATTCTTGGAGGGATAGATGGGTGAGATGGGTAGATTTTTTATTATTATTTTTTTTTTGTCTGCTCTTCTATAAGCTTGCTGCTTTCTTACATAATTTGTTACTACTAATACAATACTTATTTGGTCCAGAGAAACTGTCCAGTCAGCCTTAATCTGAGGACCAGTGTAATGCAGGTTCTTCAATCAGACTACATGAAGAAATGGTTGGCGCATGGATCTTTCTTACAAATCAGTTTGAAATAGAAATCATTGGAATATGGGAAATGACTGTAGTGGTCTCAATTGATAATCATGGAGTATTCATCTTTTGTATATGTCTTCCTGATCAAAACTTCTTCAGGTTGACACCCAGATCCTGTACGTGCATTAGTATCTGCTGTTGGAGAAAAACAATTTGACAAGTAGAAGCATGCGCGAAAAGGGAATGGCTGTGGAGTTTACCAGAAATGAGGCTTCCCAGAAGTTTAACTGTATGTAAATATAAATCATTTATTGCTATCCAATAAAGTAAGGACAATATCCTGGTACAGCCAAACTGGAGGGGTTATACACACACTAGCCAAAAAATTACAAATTACAAACCTTTATTCTGTATCGAATCAGGCTGCCTTTGTTTTGAATACAAGTATGCAGCATGGCATGGATTCCATAAGTTGTTTTAGTCTAATTGAAACTATCCTTCCAACAAAATATCATGTAGTTGTGACAAAGTTGAAGGAAGAGGACTTTGTTTCCGAATAGCTCTCTCCAGCATATCCCATGCATTATCAGTCATTTCGATTGAGATCAGGTGAATGTGGAAGCCAGAGAAGATGGTGGAAATCCATGTCATGTTCTCCAAAGTATTCTTTCACAATTCTGGCAGGATGCACTGTTGCATTGGTATCCATAAAGTGGCTATCACCTTTGGGATAAAAGCATAACATTGCAAGGTGCAGTAGAGCTGTTACAAAATTTAGGTACTCCCTGGATGACATTCGACTTTCCACTGCTATCAACAGAACCAGTGTGTGCCAACAAAACATTCCCATACAATGATATTAGCTTCAGCTGCGTGGGTTGTCTTAACAAGGCAAGTGGGAGGGTCCACCGTTGAGCGAGGTTCTCACCATGTTCTCTGCCTACCATCATTATCAGTGCAAACATCTGGCCACATGACTTTCTTCCATTGTTCCTCTGTCTAATCATGATGTTTCAGCACTACTGCAAGCAGATTTTTTTGATTTTCTCTGAAACAAATAGCTTCTGAATAGGCAGGCATCTGCCAATACCCAATTTCTTCAGTTCCCTACACATCATATGGGTTGAAATTGGACAGTTCTGGGCTTGATTGAATTCAGATATCATTTTCTACACACGATGTCCTATTTTTCCATACAGGCCTCCTTGGATTATGATGGCTTCACTCTTGAAGTATTATTTTCTGCCAAATTTATGCCTTTGAGATGTGGAAGAACTGCTTGCTTTCCAGTCATTAAAAACCTTTTAGCTGGATGCTTTTGAGAAACCAGTTGTCTTTCGTTTTTTGAATCATGGTTTCTGCTAAACATGCACTCACAGTAAGACCTTTTTCAAAGTCTGATAGATCACACATTTTCCCTATTCTCACTTCAGATTACTACTGTGCAGTCTTTATACTCAATGAAGAAACACGTATCACCACATCACAGTTTTCTTTGCATGTTTGCATTTATTTGCATTTCTTCTGTCTGTGACTGTCTTAATACAAGGTTCGTATTTTTTTTGGCCAGCTTGTGTATAAATTAATTGATAATAACATAAAATGGGTAAATGTGGCTTAAACAAAGAAATAAAATAAAAATGTAACAAGCTCAGTGAAACTGGAGCTAAGTCTGTGAAAGTTAAAAGTTAGATATGAGAGAATCTAAAAGAATTTCTATACCCCTTGTCACGAATCCAGATATCAGGGTCAAGATCAAAGCAGGTGTCTAGATTGATGGAGCTGTTGATGAATGAAGAATAAAATGTGTTTTTATTTTGGAGAGTTTAGACTAAAGAGATGAAGTGGGTCTGGAGGCCTTGGGTGGAACTCTCCACTAAAGGAAGTCCCAAATGTTAAGGAAGTCACTTTAGCCAGTGATCAGAGTCACAGAACACTGAATGGCATTGTATTGCCAATGAACAGTAACAGGTGATTTTTCAATTTGTTAGTAAGCTTTCAGTAAGTCTGTCTACAGTAAATGGTGATTCAGATTGAAACCGAATAATATACTTGAGGAACTATAAAATTTACACTTATATAATTTTAGTATTCAGCAAGTATGGTGCAGATATTTTATTCACTTTTTATTTTTTTTTAACTTTTGATTGCTAGGATACCTCAACATTTCTGTATGGTGTTTATAATTACTGATTATTTTATTTCATCACAGTAATCCGAGAATACAGTAATGTTTTGTCTATGTTAGCCAAACTGTTAAATACTATTTGTTGAAAATAGACAGTTTTATGTTGTTGAGTTCATTGGGGGAGACTTTCATCAATGTAGAAAGCAACCCTTGCAAGTAACCCTTTTTTAATGCATGCAAGTAACCTTGCATGCTTTGTAAAAGGGGACTATAGATATATTTAGAGGTGTGCCTTAAGAAACTAAATAAATAAAATATCTAGAAATAATATAATTTTTATATTAACATGCTCTGATTATTTTTTTCTTTCAGTGCTGAAATCATTGATAGTCTACTCTTCAAAAAGTTAAATCACTGAAATATAAATGATACTTGTATAAAATGTTATTTAAGTTATTTCATTTAATAAGGTCTTGAATTTCATGTGTAACACTTCACTTTTGCTTACACCATTTACACTATATATATAGATGCCTCTTTCAAAGATCATTGCCAGGCCTAACTTCAAAACAATCACAGGGGATCCGTGGCTCACACAACACTGAAGTCAAGCCAAGCTATGCAGATGAATATTGGCTCCTAAATTGGACTGACTATTCACAAATTAATCATTCCTTTAGCAAACAACTGAAGTAGCAAAAGCACTCACAACACTAGACCACCAACTATAATAGCCAAAAAGAGAATGGTATTCACCTCATGCTAACTGGCTTAATCTCAGAACCAAATGTCTAGAATGATTGTGCCTGGTGAATTCCCTAAATGTTTGCAAGCCCAGCCTCTGCTCATCATCTCAAACAATAGGCTAATGGTATGTGACAGATTCCTTCCTTCATCAAAACCTACAGAAAATAGATGCAGACTGGATAACATTCACCACTAACAAGACATTTTTGTAGAATTTTATACCTATTCTATACCATACCATTGTAACCATTGGTAACAGAGTTTGAGAAAATTGGTATTATATGGACCTTGATATCATCTATTCTCAAAGTGTTACCATTCCTTGAAGCCTAAATGGAATCCAGAAAATTAGTCCGCAGTAAATTTCTAGATCCAGTTTTAGATTTAGAACCTAAGAGCATCTAACCATGTAATAATTAAAAGTTTGAACTTGAAATCATTCACTTCGTCACTATCAAATGCTTTGTCCATCTTTTTAACAAAAATAAAATCTTAAGGAGAGTTCTTTTTTAGTGGAGACATGAAACAACCTAATAAAATATGCAAGACATTCACTTCATGTTTTTGTACAAAACATCAACAGCCATCAGATTCCTTCTTGGACAGGAACCAGCTTATAAACTAAGGACTAGATAATTAATAATATCTTGTCTATATCCCAGTTTGCAAACTGGTCTTACCGAGTTTGCAAACTGGGTAAGACCAGCAGAGAAATTTAGCAAGAACCCCCCACCCCCATACTTATATAATATGCATATTTATTTATATACAGTTTTGTTAGTGTGGTATATTTTAAAATCATAAAATAACTATTTAACTTGTATTTACTTTCTATGTGTAAATTTCTAAAATAGCTTTCAATGTAATATGCTTATTTTCTGTATTTTTATTTTCAAGATGCAGCTAGAGAAGTGTGTACCACCACCTCTATGATAGGACCATTGGTAAAACTTTTATATGCAGAAGATAAACAAGTGCTGCTTCAGACATGTCGTGCTTTGGGTAACATCTGCTATGATAATAGTAAGTTGATTGTATAATCATTCCATCCAGTTTCAATTTTTAGTGTATGCATTAATTCTTAAATCATTAGCATTAGTAGAGGCATATCATGCAAGAAAGCAAGCTTATGCAGCATCAGCCAAAAAAAAAAAAAAAAAAAAACCCTTCCACTTCACCCCTCTGTTCGTTCGAAATACCTGTCCAGCTGAGCCTTAAATTTATTTAGGCTATCAACTTCCACAACAAGGGATGGAAGTCTGTTCCGCCAACCAACTACCCGCTGGCTAAAGGCAAATTTCCGCACATCTATCCTACATCTGTCTTTCCTCAATTTGAATTTATGCCCTCTCAGGTGATTATTCTGAGCAAGAGGCAGTATCCCATCAGCATTGAGCATGCTCAAACCATTCAAGGCTTTGCACACCTCTATCAGATCACCTAGTCTCCAGACACTGTAATTTACAAAACTTAAGCCTTTCTTCGTAAGAGCAACCCTTCATTCCGTTCACTAACCTTGTTGCCCTTCTCTGTACTCGTTCCAGCAGCTCTACATCCTTCTTGAAATGAGGCCTCCAGACCTGTATACAGTACTCAAGGTGCGGCCTGACCATTCCCTTATACAGGGGAATAATTACTTCCCTATCCCTTCTAGAAAAATTCCTGTATATCATTGATAAGACACCATGAGCTACTCTTGCAGCCCATTTGCACTGCTCAGAGAACTTCATATCTGCCTGCACAATTACCCCCAGGTCCTTTTCATTCTCTACCACTGTCAGTGTAGTACCACAGAGTTGATACGTTGCTCTGGGGTTGCTTTTTGTCCCATATGTAGTACTTTACATTTGTCAATGTTAAACTTCATTTGCCACCTCTCAGCCCATCTGCTTAACCTTTCCAGATCCTGTTGCAGCAGCATAGCGTCAGTAGCGTACTTAACAACCCTGCCAACCTTTGTATCGTCTGCAAACTTGGACATTAAGCTTGATATACCATCATCAATATTATTTATAAATACAGAAAACAACAATGCACCCAACACTGAACCCTGAGTGACTCCATAATAACATTAGTACACGATGAGCAGTATCCATTAATTACCACTCTCTGTCTTCTGCCACTCAACCATCCCTTTATCCATAGCAACAATTTGCCACCAATGCCACACTGCTCCAATTTGTGCAGCAGTCTTCCATGTGCAACAGTATCAAAAGCCTTTCTAAGATCCAAATATATAATATCAAAGCTATTCCCTGCATCCAATTCTTTTGTGACTACATCATACTATCCAATCAGATTGGTCAGGCAAGATCTTCCCTTAACAAAACCATGCTGGGTCTGAGCTATAACTGAATTCTTGTCAAGATGATCCTGCAGTGCTTCTTTAACCAGTGCTTCCATTAATTTTCCTGGAACAGAAATTAAACTCACAGGTCTATAATTACCTGTGTTAGCCTTTGATCCTCCTTTGTGAATTGGGGTCACATTTGCACATCTCCAGTCTGTGGGTATCTCCCCTGAGTCCAAGGAAGCTCATAATTATGGCTAAAGGATTGCTTACTTCCTTTTCTGCCTCCTTTAATATAACTGGATAGATCCCATCCACCCCAGGTGCCTTTCTTGTATATATCTTCAACAATTTCTCCTCCATTTACTCTCAATTATTACAAGATCATCTAGCTCACTGCCAGTGTTTACTTCATCTATGGCATTCCCCTTCCTGAATAACTCCTCATGTGTGAATGTAGATGCAAAATATTGATTTAGTTTGTTAGCTACCTGAGCGGGATCATGAACAGTTGAACCATCGATATCAAGTGGACCAATCTGATTCATCCCCTTCCTTCTAGAGTTTACATAAGTAAAGAACTCCTTGCTGTTTTTCTTTGCATTCCTTGCCAAAGATTTCTCGTAATCTGCCTTCGCCTGGATAACCTCCTTTGTAACTTGGTTACAGATCAACTTATATCTATCATAGGCTTCTGTGTCACATGTTAATTTATATCTATCCCATGCATTTTTCTTCTCTGCCATATGTCTCATTAGTTCATCTGACATCCATTTAGGCCTGAATCTTGAACAGTATTTTTTAGTTGGTATGTAAAGCCTAGTAGCTTCCAAGATAAGTTCTTTAAATGCTTCCCATTTTGAGTTTGCTGTTGGTAACATCATCAGTTGGTCCCACTGTATAGAATTTAAATACTGTCTCAGACCATCGTAGTTGCCTTTACGAAAGCAATAACTCTTCCCTTTACCCCCGATGGTAGTTACCTCCTTGAGTAAATCCCACTTCAGCACACTGTGATCACTGCCACCTAGTGGTTCCTGTATCTGCAGATTCTTAATGCATGAAGAATCACTACTGATAATCAAATCAAGAGTATTGTTCCCTCTAGTTGCCTCCCGAACATGCTGATTTAGAAAACAATCATACAATAAATCCCCAAAAGCCTTGCTAGTGTGTGAGTGACCAACCCACAAATTCCAGTCAATATCTGGGAAATTAAAATCCCCCATTATAACTCTCTCTGATGTACTGGCCCACTTCATTTCCCTGTACAGTTTCTTATTATACTCATCAGAGTCATTAGGCCTATAGCACACTCCTACTCTCAATTTTGATCTCCCAATGCTTATGTCACACCAAACTGACTCGACACTGCACTGTCCAGCGATGTCGACTGGCTTCACTTCCTTGGATTTTATGTATTTCTTAACTAATAGCATAACCCCTCCTCCCTTCCTATCCTGTCTATCCTTTCTGTAGACATTGTACTCCCCAAATTCCAGTTCTGCATTACTTATATCTGTGTGACACCACATCTCTGATATCCCAACAATATCCGCCTTTGATGCTTTGAGCAATACCTCAAATTCATCAAATTTATTTACCAAACTCCTAGCATTGGTGTACACGCAAGTATACATCCACCTGTTCTTTTTCTTAGCTACCCTAACACAACCCATGTGTTTACTTGTACCCCAATGACTCCCAGCAGTCTTTGAAATATCCTGCATCTTATTTTCTAGGCTGCTGCTTATTTCAATAGAAGCAGTGCAAGAATCTCTTTCACCTCTGCCAGTGGCTACTGTTAATCTATTAGTCCTTGTATCCCCCAATCTAGCAGTTTTCCGACCCACCTAACACTGCCTCGATAGCATCAGCAAACATTCTTGCACCCTTTCTATTTAAGTGTATCCCATCCCTGTAGAAGCAGTCTCTCCTGTTAACAAGTTCAGACCAGGCTGAAAAAAATTCTACCCCTTGAGCCTTGCAAAATCTTTCCAGAGCCGAATTGATCGACAAGGCTCTCATCATATACTCCCTCCTATCGTGTCTGGGCAGAATTGCAGACACTTTCAAATTCAACCCTAATTCACGGCTTTTTTTCAACAGTAGCCTGTACTTGTTAAATAATTCCACCGGTCTCCTACTCTTAATATCATTAGTGCCAACGTGTACAACTATATCACTTTTTGTGCCCTTAAAAGATGATATCCGCTCTACAACGTCATCAACCTTTGCACCTGGCAGACATACCCTGGTCTTGTTCCACCTATCCTTTTTACAAAGCATGTTTCCCATTTCCCTGACAATAGAGTCACCATCAACTACTAGTTCCTTTTGGACCAATGCATTCTGCCTTGATGGTTGCCGCTGTGTTGCGTGATGCCCAAGTGCAAGCTCTGGCATTGGTGTGGGCAGCTGAGAGCTTGATGGGCCCCTCACTTTTAATCCTTCGAGGGCATCCACCCTGTCCTTCAAGCTCTCATATAGGCCCATAACAACGCTGAGTTGTCGCCTAATTTCCTTACACTCCTTGCATCGCGCACATACAAAGTCATCCCCCATGGCAGTATCATGTCCCTTACCTGACTGCTCCACAAATATCAAGCAAATAGTGCATTTTAAAAGGCTGTGTGATTCAGAGGGCAACTGCTCCCCTCAGTTCTCACCTGAGCCACAGCACTTCCATTAGCTTGAGCCTTTTGCTTTGCTGCTCTGGTCTGAGTCATGATTTCAATTTAATTTCAATAAAATTTCAATTTCAGTACAAAATTAAAACCCTAAACTTGTATCCCAACACAGTTATAATGCTGTATTTATTTCAGTATCGAGTGTTATCTACGAATTCCCTTTATATAACTTCCGTATCAAGTTAAGTATTAATTATTTATTTTTGCTAATTATTTATGTTACGTAATCTAATTCGTTATATGTATATAGTTAAAAGTACAATTTAATTGACAATGAAGTTCAACAAGATTAATAGATTTACTGATTAATTGACAATATTATAATATGTAGTATACTATACTAAGCTTATGCTATCTAGTTCGAGATATTTTGTATCGCGTAACAATGGCGGCAAATTACGAACGGTAAATCTACGGACACTTAAGTATCGATTAACTTCCAAATCTCGCTGTCTCAATTCAGAATAAACTAAGGATCCTGACTAGCTACTTACAGAAAATAATTTGATATAACAATTGGTTAATAAATCGGCTAAATATGGTTAAAAAAAAAAACCTCTCGTTCAACGGAGCTGCAACTTGTAACACGTGGATTTGATACCCTTACCGATACTAAGTAATACCTACAAAATCTCTGAGTTAAACTTTAAACTAAGTATCGTAACTAGGAATATAAAGCTACTCTAGAAAATAAGTTAATATGCCAATTTAAGCTAATAAAACAGAAAATAGTTTTTTTCGCCGGTCTCCTACTCTTAAAAAATTAAGAGTAGGAGACCGGTCGAATTACTTAGCAAGTACAGGTCACTGTTGAAAAAAAGCCGTGAATTAGGGTTGAATTTGAAAGTGTCTGCAATTCTGCACAGACACGATAGGAGGGAGTATATGATGAGAGCCTTGTCGATCAATTCGGCCCTGGAGGGATTGTGCAAGGCTCAAGGGGTAGAATTTTTTTCAGCCTGGACTGTACTTGTTAACAGGAGAGATTGCTTCTACAGGGATGGGATACACTTAAATAGAAAGGGTGCAAGAATTTTTGCTGATGCTGTCGAGGCAGAGTTAGGTGGGTTGGAAAACTGCTAGTTGGGGGGGATACAAGGATTAATAGATTAACAGTAGCCACTGGCAAAGGTGGAAGTGATTCTTGCACTGCTTCTATTGAAATGAGCAGAAGCCTGAAAAACAAGATGCAGGATATTTCAGAGACTGCTGGGAGTCATTGCGGTACAAGTAAACACATGGGTTGTGTTAGGGTAGCCAAGAATAGAAACAGGTGCATGTATACCTGCATGTACACCAATGCTAGGAGTTTGGTAAATAAATTTGATGAATTTGAGGTATTGCTCAAAACATCAAAGGCAGATATTGTTGGGATATCAGAGACGTGGTGTCACACAGATATAAGGAATGCGGAACTGGAATTTGGGGAATACAATGTGTATAGAAAGGATAGACAGGACAGGAGGGGAGGAGGGGTTATGCTATTAGTTAAGAAACACATAAAGTCCAAGGAAGTGAAGCCAGTCGACATCGATGGACAGGGCAGTGTCGAGTCAGTTTGGTGTGACATAAGCATAGGGAAATCAAAATTGAGAGTAGGAGTGTGCTATAGGCCTAATGACTCTGATGAGTATAATAAGATATTGTACAGGGAAATAGAGTGGGCCAGTAAATCAGAGTCTTATAATGGGGGATTTTAATTTCCCAGATATTGACTGGAATTTGTGGGTTGGTCACTCACACACTAGCAAGGCTTTTGTGGATTTATTGGATGATTGTTTTCTACATCAGCATGTTCGTGAGGCAACAAGAGGGAGCAATACTCTTGATCTGATTATCAGTAGTGATTCTTCATGCATTAAGAATCTGCAGATAAATGAACCACTAGGTGGCAGTGATCACAGTGTGTTGAAGTGGGATTTACTCAAGGAGGTAACTACCATCAGAGGTAAAGGGAAGGGTTTTTGTTTTCGTAAAGGCGACTATGATGGTCTGAGACAGTATTTAAATTCTATACAGTGGGACCAACTGATGATGTTACCAACAGCAAACTCAAAATGGGAAGCATTCAAGGAACTAATCTTGGATGCTACCAGGCTTTACATACCAACTAAGAAATATTGTTCAAGGTTTAGGCCTAAATGGTTGTCAGTTGAACTAATGAGACATGTGGTAGAGAAGAAAAATGCATGGGATACATACAAATTAATGTGTGACATGGAAGCCTATGATAGATATAAGATGGTCTGTAACCAAGTCACAAAGGAGATTAGGCAGGCAAAGGCAGACTACGAAAAATCCTTGGCAAAGGATGCAAAGAAAAACAGAAAAGAGTTCTTTACCTATTTAAACTCGAGAAGGAAAGGGATGAATCAGATTGGTCCACTGGATATTGATGGTTCAACAGTTGAGGATCCTGCTCAGGTGGCTAACAATCTAAACGAGTATTTTGCATCTACATTCACGCATGAGGAGTTATTCAGGTAGGAGAATGATGTAGATAAAGTAAACATTGGGTGTGCTGGATGATTTTGTAATAACTGAGAGGAAAGTGGAGGAGAGATTGTTGAGGAAAAAAAAAATAAAAAAGACACCTGGGGTGGATGGGATCTATCCAGTTATATTAAAGGAGGCAGCAAAGGAAGTAAGCAAACCCCTAGCCATAATTATGAGAGCTTCTTTGGACTCAGGGGAGGTACCCATAGACTGGAGATGTGCAAATGTAACCCCAGTTCACAAAGGAGGATCAAAGGCTGACACAAGTAATTATAGACCTGTTAGTTTAACTTCTGTTCCAGGTAAATTAATGGAGGCACTAGTTAAAGAAGCACTGCAGGATCATCTAGACAAGAATTTAGTTATAGCTCAGACGCAGCATGGTTTTGTTAAGGGCAGGTCTTGCCTGACCAATTTGATTGGATACTATGATGTAGTCACAAAAGAACTGGATGCAGGGAATAACTTTGATATTATATATTTGGATCTTAGAAAGGCTTTTGATACTGTTGCACATGGAAGACTGCTGCACAAATTGGAGCAGTGTGGCATTGGAGGCAAATTGCTGCTATGGATAAGGGGATGGTTGAGTGGCAGAAGACAGAGAGTGGTAATCAATGGACACTGCTCAACGTGGACTAATGTTATTAGTGGAGTTCCTCAGGGTTCAGTGTTGGGTCCGTTGTTGTTTTCGGTGTTTGTGAATAATATTGATGATGGGATATCAAGTTTAATGTCCAAGTTTGCAGATGATACAAAGGTTGGCAGGGTTGTTAAGGACACCACTGACGCTATGCTGCTGCAACAGGATCTGGAAAGGTTGAACAGATGGGCTGAGAGGTGGCAAATGAAGTTTAACATTGATAAATGTAAAGTACTACACATGGGAAACAGCAACCCCAGAGCAACGTATCAACTCTGTGGTACTACACTGACAGTGGTAGAGAATGAAAGGGACTTGGGGGTGGTTGTGCAGGCAGATATGAAGTTCTCTGAGCAGTGCAGAAGGGCTGCAAGAGTAGCTCATGGTGTCTTGTCAATGATATACAGGAATTTTTCTAGCAGGATAAGGAGGTGATTATTCCCTTGTATAAGGCAATGGTTAGGCCACATCTTGAGTACTGTATACAGGTCTGGAGGCCTCATTTCAAGAAGGATGTAGAGCTGCTGGAACGGGTACAGAGAAGGGCAACAAGATTAGTGAATGGAACAAAGGGTTGCTCTTACGAAGAAAGTCTTAAGTTTTGCAAATTACAGAGTCTGGAGACTAGGCACCGGTGAGGTGATCTGATAGAGGTGTATAAGGCTTTGAATGGTTTGAGCATGCTCAATGCCAATGGGATTCTTCATCTTGCTCAGAATAATCAGCTCAGAGGGCATAAATTCAAATTGAGGAAGGACGGATGTCGGATAGATGTGTGGAAATTTGCCTTTGGCCAGCGGGTGGTTGGTTGGTGGAACCGACTTCCATCACTTGTTGTTGAAGTTGATAGCCTAAACAAATTTAAGGCTCAACTGGACAGGTATTTCGAGCAAACGGAGGGGTGAAATGGGAGTGGTGTGTTTTTTTTTTTTTGGTTGATGCTGAATAAGCTTGCTTTCTTGCATCATATGCCTATGCTAATGCTAAATAAATCAGAAAAAACTTCTCTGTTCCAGGAGTGGCAATTAGCTACGTTCGCACAAGCTACCCTCGTTCTCCCAATTTTATTGGTATTCCAATAAAACATCATTCTGATGTTTTATTCGAATACCACTAGAGATAGTGGTATTCAAATCTAATTTAGTTTAATAAAACATTATAGAGGTAGTGAAACACCACTATCTCTGTAATGATAGATATTTGCTGCAGCTTCAGGAATGATAGCAAAACTTTTCATAACCTAGAATACCTATTACTCTAATAAACATTGGTGTTACCTTATCAGGGGATAAGTTTATTAGTACCCCCCAAAACTGCTTCGTCACATCTATTCTACAAAATCATTACACAAGGTAATGATTTTGGTTCATGAGATAAACCTTAAGTTTGGTGCAATGTTTTGACTTTTTTTTTTTTTTTATTTGAAAAATGTTCTCTCTAAAAATTGCCCTCAAAGCAGTTGCTTCATATATTGCTTCAGCCCTATCTCCCTTTTCCCACCATCTTCCAAATCAAAGCATAACATTCTGTCACAGATTAATCAGACTTATTTAGATTTTTCTTTTCATCTGTGGGTTATATTTTTCCAGTTTTAACCCTTAACCAGGTGCAGAAAATTTCTAATAAAATTATATAACTAATTGAAAGTTAAAGAAGTGTATCAGTTATTAGAAGGAATGAGCAAAAAGAATGCTGCTTTGAGTTAAAATAAATTAATTTTTATGCATTGTTTAGAACATGCCTTCTAATAATTTTTTTCCTGAAAAAATTATCCGTGGAGTCTCTTAGGCTGCCACATGTGGTATAGGGTTAAACAAAATTTAGTGTTCATTCGTTGCTTGTTTATCTCCATGAAAGTCTAGTCTAATATTGATCAAAACAAGCAGGTGTGTAGATATCATGGGGAAGTGTGCTGAACATACCATGACTAGAATGAATGTTCAAGAATATCTGTAGAAATAAGGAGCTGAGTCTGCTTTACATATATGTAAAAGAAATTACTTGAATTTTCAAATTCAGCCTTTTCTGTCAGTAAGGACTTGATTTCAGTGCTATTGCAACTTCTCCCATTATTTAAGATTTCAGAGATTTTTTTTATGTGCCAGTGTAATGGGTTCTTGCAAGGATGGACTTGCTGCATCACTCATGCACCATAAAAAAAAAAAGTTCATGCACCATAAAAAAAAAATCACTCATGCACCATAAAAAAAAAAGTTTGTAGGAACTGAAAATCAATTTCTGAGTTTGTCTCTATCTCATCCACCTGGTTGAGTTCCCATCATTTGAATCATCAACCGTGTTTCCAGCCACACTTTTTTTTTTTTTTTCATATTCTCAGTGGTATATTTGTGTTTTTTCTGTATTTTCAATACTTTTTATTTACATTACTCTGCTAATAAGAGAATATTTTTTCTTTTTGATACATTATGCTCATTCCATCACTTGTTGTAGAAGTTGATAGCCTAAACAAATTTAAAGCTCAACTGGACAGGTATTTCGAACGAACAGAGGGGTGAAATGGGAGTGGGGTTTTTTTTTTTTTTTTTTTTGGCTGATGCTGAATAAGCTTGCTTTCTTGCATCATATGCCTCTACTAATGCTAATGCTATTCCACAGTGCATATTTAGTAAATTTATTTTGGTCGCATTTTATTTTATTGCTTACTGTAAATTTACTTTTTTCAGTTGTCACTAAATCTGATACTGTACATTTTAATCCGTTAGCATATTTGATCAACATTGAAATGTATTCTTTTAATGAGTCATTCTACTCCCTAAGTTCCATATGTTCCGGTATCTTCTCGGTTATCGAGTTTGTGATAGCACTGGATTGCTTATAACTTCCCATTTGTTCTCTGTATACTGTTCATTTAATATAAATTATTTTGAAAAAATGTAATTCTTTTGTCTTCTGTATCTGTGTACAAAGTTAATGACATCATTTGATTCAGGTTCTGCTTTTATTTTGTGCTGACTAAGAGGTGTAATAGATTAATAAAAAAAATTTCCTTGCCATTTGTCCCATTTAGGGGTCAATGGCATGGGTGAAAAGCATGTCATTCCTCCATGTTGAAATGTCTAGCCGAATTTTACAAGTCGGCTGACCAAGCCTGACACTCTTCATTTTATTTTGGTTTTTCCTTCACCAACGTCAATGGAAATGTTTATCTTATTTAGCTGTCACGGGTGTGAACCCTGGCTGACTCAAAGTGCGTGTTACTGCACTCTTGCTCTGACCACTCGGCTACATTGTAGCTAGGTGTGATAGGTTAATATGTTATCTTTTTTGTCATTAATTTCTTCCTTTTATTTTATGACACTGAGAACAACTCCAAATTTTTCTTTTGGCTTTACTTAAGCTTTTAAAACCACTTATTCCATTTCATGTTATACACACAACTCTTTGTCTCTTTATTCAGTGCCATCCCTGATTTAAGAATGAAAAAGTTTGTTGTTTAGATGATTCTTTAAGATGGCAGGCTGTTGGATGACTAGAAGCTAGGCAGTCACAGGAAGAGGTGGCACTTTGGCTTAATGTGTCACACAGTGTTGTCTCAGCACTATAGAAGCAGTTCCACGAGACAGGAACCATTACAAGAACAGCTGGCTGAGCTCACTCAAGGGCTACGTCAACCAGAACATACTGTTATCTGTCTCTAACAGCAAGATGAAACCTTACAATATCCTGTCATCAATTCTCTTGAGGTTGCTGCAACCATAGGCGAAAACATTTCTAACCGGACTGTGATAAGAAGACTCAATTCAAGTGGACTCTATGCAAGGAAGCCAGTGGTTTGTATTCTATTAACCCTAAAACACCACAGAACTCATCAAAACTGGTGCCACGAACATGTGACTTGGAGCCATCACAAATTGTGTACAGTTCTGTTCTCTGATGAGACCTGTTTTAGTCTACAAACAGTTTCTAGACATTTTTTCATCTGGAGCCAATGAGGAATGCAGTACTATCTCTGCAACGTCAGAGAAAGCTACACTTATGATGTAGGTAGTGTTCTTGTGTGGGGCAGAATAATGAACAATGGCTGCACTTATCTTCATTTTTTTTTATAGGAGTACTGTAACTGCACAGAAGTACCGAGAACAGCCCTCGAACCCTATGTGCAACTTTTTAAGGTGTGTGATTGACCCAGATTTTCTTTTCATGCACGACAGTGCCACTGTACATATAGCTCAAGTGGTGGAGGAATATCCTGAAACGGAAAATATCCAATAACTGCCGTGGCCAGCATGATCACCAGACTTGCATTAGCATTAGTAGAGGCATATAATGCAAGAAAGCAAGCTTATATAGCACCAGCCAAAAAAAAAAAAAAAAAAAAAACACCTTCCTGTTTCATCCATCTCTTCACTCCAAAAGTTGGTCTAGTTCAGCCTTGAATTTATTTAAACTGTCAACAATTTCCACAACAGATGGAAGTTTGTTCCAGCAATCAACCACCCACTGGCTAAAAGCAGATTTCTGCACATCTATTCTACAACTACCTTTTCCTCAATTTGAATCTGTGCCCCCTCAGGTGCAGAATCTGAGCAAGAGGAAGAATCCCATCAGTGTTGAGCTTGCTCAAACCATTCAAGGCCCTATACACCTCAATTAGATCACCTTGCAGGTGCCTAGTTTTCAGACACTGCAATTTGCAGAAGCCTTTCTTGGTAATAGCAACATTTCATTCCATTCACTAATCTCTTTGCCCTTCTCTGTATAAGCTCAAGCAACTCTACATCCTTCCTAAAATGAGGCCTCCAGACCTGTATGCAGTACTCAAAGTGTGGCCTGACCATTGCCTTATACAAGGGGATAATCACCTCCTGCTAGAAAAATTCCTATATATCATTGACAAGATCTTGCAGCCTTTTTGCACTACTTAGAAAATTTCATTCTGACTGCACAAATACCCCCAGGTCTTTTTCATTCTCCACTATCCTGAGTGTAGTACCACACAGTTGATATGTTACTGTGGGATTACTGCTGCCCATATGCAGCACTTTGCATTTGTCTATGTTAACCTTCAGTTGCCACCTCTCAGCCCATCAGGCGACAACTCAGCATTGTTATGGGCCTATATGAGAGCTTGAAGGACAGGGTGGATGCCCTCAAAGGATCTAAATTGAGGGCCCATCAAGCTCTCAGCTGCCCACACCAACGCCAGAGCTTGCACTTGGGCATCACGCAACACAGCAGCAACCGCCAAGGCAGAATGCGTTGGTCCCAAAGGAACTAGTAGTTGATGGTGACACTATTGTCAGGGAAATGGGAAACATGCTTTGTAAAAAGGATAGGTGGAACAGGACCAGGGTATGTTTGCCAGGCCCAAAGGTTGATGACGTTGTAGAGCGGATATCATCTTTTAAGGGCACAAAAAGTGATATAGTTGTACACGTTGGCACTAATGATATTAAGAGTAGGAGACCGGTGGAATTATTTAACAAGTACAGGCTACTGTTGAAAAAAAGCCGTGAATTAGGGTTGAATTTGAAAGTGTCTGCAATTCTGCCCAGACACGATAGGAGGGAGTATATGATGAGAGCCTTGTCGATCAATTCGGCCCTGGAAAGATTTTGCAAGGCTCAAGGGGTAGAATTTTTTTCAGCCTGGTCTGTACTTGTTAACAGGAGAGACTGCTTCTACAGGGATGGGATACACTTAAATAGAAAGGGTGCAAGAATGTTTGCTGATGTTATCGAGGCAGTGTTAGGTGGGTCGGAAAACTGCTAGATTGGGGGGATAGAAGGACTAATAGATTAACAGTAGCCACTGGCAGAGGTGAAAGAGATTCTTGCACTGTCTTCTATTGGAATGGGCAGCAGCCTGGAAAACAAGAGGCAGGGTATTTCAAAGACTGCTGGGTGTCATTGCGGTACAAGTAAACACATGAGTTGTGTTAGGGTAGCTAAGAATAGGAACAGGTGCATGTATACTTGTGTGTACACCAATGCTAGGAGTTTAGTAAATAAATTTGATGAATTTGAGGTATTGCTCAAAACATCAAAGGCACATATTGTTGGAATATCAGAGACGTGGTGTCACACAGATATAAGGAATGCAGAAAGGATTTGGAGAGTACAATGTGTACAGAAAGGATAGACAGGATAGGAAGGGAGGAGGAGTTATGCTATTAGTTAAGAAACACACAAAATCCAAGGAAGTGAAGCCAGTTGACATTGCTGGACAGTGCATTGTTGAGTTAGTTTGGTGTGACAAGCATTGAGAGATCAAAATTGAGAGTTGCAGTGTGCTATAGGCCTAATGTCTCTGATGAGTATAATAAGAAACTGTACAGGGAAATAGAGTGGGCCAGTAAATCAGAAAGTCTTATAATGGGAGATTTTAATTTCCCAGATATTGACTGGAATTTGTGGGTTGGTCACTTACACACTAGCAAGGCTTTTGTGGATTTATTGGATAATTGTTTTTTACATCAGCATGTTTGGGAGGCAACTAGAGGAAGTAATACTCTTGATCTGATTATCAGTAGTGATTCTTCATCCATTAAGATTCTCCAGATAAAGGAACCACTAGGTGGTAGTGATCACAATGTGCTTAAGTGGGATTTACTCAAAGAGGTAACTACCATCAGGGGTAAAGGGAAGTGTTTTTGCTTTCATAAAGGCAACTTCAATGGTCTGAGTCAGTATTTAAATTCTATACAGTGGGACCAACTGATGATGTTACCAACAGCAAATTCAAAATGGGAAGCATTCAAAGAATTTATCTTGGAAGCTACTAGGCTTTAAATACCAACTAAGAAATATTGTTCAAGGTTTAGGCCTAAATGGATGTCAGATGAACTAATGAGACATTAGCATTATCATTAGTAGAGGCACTTGATGCAAGAAAGCAAGCTTATGCAGCATCAGCCAAAAAAAAAAAAAATAAAGTAAAATAAATAAATAAAAAATAACCACTTCCACTTCACCCCTCTGTTCGTTTGAAATACCTGTCCAGCTGAGCCTTAAACTTATTTAGGCTATCAACTTCCACGACAAGGGATGGAAGTCTGTTCCATCTACCAACCACCTGCTGGCTAAAGGCAAATTTCCGCACATCTATCCTACATCTGTCTTTCCTCAATTTGAATTTATGCCCTCTCAGGTGATTATTCTGAGCAAGATCAAGAATCCCATCAGCATTGAGCATGCTCAAACCATTCAAGGCTTTATACACCTCTATCAGATCACCTCACCAGTGCCTAGTCTCCAGACACTGTAATTCGCAAAACTTAAGCCTTTCTTCGTAAGAGCACCCCTTTGTTCCATTCACTAATCTTGTTGCCCTTCTCTGTACTCGTTCCAGCAGCTCTACATCCTTCTTGAAATGAGGCCTCCAGACCTGTATACAGTACTCAAGGTGTAGCCTGACCATTGCCTTATACAAGGGAATAATCACCTCCTTATTCCGTGCTATAAAAATTCCTGTATATCATTGACAAGACACAGTGAGCTACTCTTGCAGCCCATCTGCACTGCTCAGAGAACTTCATATCTGCCTGCACAACCACCCCCAGGTCCCTTTCATTCTCTACCACTGCCAGTGTAGTACCACAGAGTTGAAAACTTGCTCTGGGGTTGCTGTTTCCCATATGTAGTACTTTACATTTGTCAATGTTAAACTTCATTTGCCACCTCTCAGCCCATCTGCTCAACCTTTCCAGATCTTGTTGCAGCAGCATAGTGTCAGTAGTGTCCTTGACAACCCTGCCAACCTTCGTATCGTCTGCAAACTTGGACATTAAGCTTGATATACACCATCATCAATATCATTTATAAATACAGAGAACAATAAAGGACCCAATACTGAACCCTGAGGGACTCCACTAATAACATTAGTCCACAATGAGCAGTGTCCATTGATTACCACTCTCTGCCTTCTCCCCCTCAACCACCCCTTTATCCATAGCAGCAATTTGCCTCCAATGCCACACTGCTCCAATTTGTGCAGCAGTCTTCCATGTGCAACAGTATCAAAAGCCTTTCTAAGATCCAAGTATATAATATCAAAGTTATTCCCTGCATCCAGTTCTTTTGTGACTGCATCATAGTATCCAATCAAATTGGTCAGGCAAGACTTCCCCTTAACAAAGCCATGCTGTGTCCGAGCTATAACTGAAGTCTTGTCTAGATGATCCTGCAGTGCTTCTTTAACCAGTGCCTCCATTAATTTTCCAGGAACAGAAGTTAAATTCACAGGTGTATAATTACTTGTGTGAGCCTTTGATCCTCCTTTGTGAATTGGGGTCACATTTGCACATCTCCAGTCTGTGGGTATCTCCCCTGAGTTCAAGGAAGCTCTCATAATTATGGTTAAGGGTTTGCTTACTTCCTCTGCTACCTCCTTTAATATAACTGGATAGATCCCATCGACCCCGGGCGCCTTTCTTGTGTTTATCTTCAACAATTTCTCCTCCACTTTACTCTCAGTTATTACAAGATTCTCTAGCTTACTGCCAGAGTTGAATACACCTCTGGCATTCCCCTCGCTGAATAACTCCTCATGTGTGAATGTCGATGCAAAATATTCATTTAGTTTGTTAGCCACCTGAGCAGGGTCATCAACAGTTGACCCATCGATATCAAGTGGACCAATCTGATTCGTCCCCTTCCTTCTAGAGTTTACATAAGTAAAGAACTCTGCTGTTTTTCTTCGCATCCCTTGCCAAGGATCTTTCGTAATCTGCCTTCGCCTGCATAACCTCCTTTGTAACTTGGTTACAGATCAACTTGTATCTATCATAGGCTTCTGTGTCACCCATTAATTTATATGTATCCCATGCATTTTTCTTCTCTGCCATATGCCTCATTAGTTCATCTGACATCCATTTAGGCCTAAACTTTGAACAATATTTCTTAGTTGGTATGTAAAGCCTAGTAGCTTCCAAGATAAGTTCTTTAAATGCTTCCCATTTTGAATTTGCTGTTGGTAGCATCATCAGTTGATCCCACTGTATAGAATTTAAATACTGTCTCAGTCCATCGTAGTCACCTTTACGAAAGCAATAACCCTTCCCTTTACCCCTAATGGTAGTTACCTCTTTGAGTAAATCCCACTTCAGCACACTGTGATCACTGCCACCTAGTGGTTCATTTATCTGCAGATTCTTAATGCATGAAGAATCACTACTGATAATCAGATCAAGAGTATTACTCCCTCTAGTTGCCTCCCAAACATGCTGATGTAGAAAACAATCATCCAGTAAATCCACAAAAGCCTTGTTAGTGTGTGAGTGACCAGCCCCCAAATTCCAGTCAATATCTGGGAAATTAAAATCCCCCATTATAAGACTCTCTGATTTACTGGCCCACTCTATTTCTCTGTACAGTTTCTTATTATACTCATCAGAGTCATTAGGCCTATAGCACACTCCTACTCTCAATTTTGATCTCCCAATGCTTATGTCACACCAAACTGACTCAACACTGCACTGTTCAGCGATGTCGACTGGCTTCACTTCCTTGGATTTTATGTGTTTCTTAACTAATAGCATAACCCCCTCCTCCCTTCCTATCCTGTCTGACCTTTCTGTAGACATTGTACTCCCCAAATTCCAGTTCTGCATTCCTTATATCTGTGTGACACCACGTCTCTGAAATCCCAACAATATCTGCCTTTGATGTTTTGAGCAATACCTCAAATTCATCAAATTTATTTACTATAATTTACTATTTATTTACATATGGCAGATAAGAAAAATGCATGGGATACATATAAATTAATGGGTGAACTGGAAGCCTATGATAGATATAAGCTGGTCTGTAACCAAGTCACAAAGGAGATTAGACAGGCAAAAGCAGATTATGAGAAATCCTTGGCAAAGGATGCAAAGTTAAACAGAAAAGAGTTCTTTACCTGTGTGTAACTCTAGAAGGAAAGTGATGAATTAGATTTGTCCATCGGATATTGATGGTTCAACTGTTGATGATGATCCTGCTCAGGTGGCTAACAAACTAAACGAGTATTTTGCATCTACATTCACACATGATTAGTTATTCAGGAAGGGGAATGCCGGAGGTGAAATAAACTCTGGCAGTGAGCTAGATGATTTCGTAATAACTGAGAGGAAAGTGGAGAAGAAATTGTTGAGGATAAACATAAAAAAGGTACCCGGGGTGGATGGGATCTATCCAGTTATATTAAAGGAGGCAGCAAAGGAAGTAAGCAAACCCTTAGCCATAATTATGAGAGTTTCTTTGGACTCGGGAGGTACCCATGGACTGGACATGTGCAAATGTGACCCCAATTCACAAAGGAGGACCAAAGGGTGACACAAGTAATTATAGACCTGTTAGTTTAACTTCTTTTCCAGGAAAATTAATGGAGGCACTGATTAAAGAAGCACTGCAGGATCATCTAGACAAGACTTCAGTTATAGCTTGGACACAGCATGGTTTTATTAAGGGAAAGTTTTGCCTGACCAATTTGATTGGATTCTATGATGCAGTCACAAAAAAACTGGATGCATGGAATAACTTTGATATTATATATTTGGATCTTAGAAAGGCTTTTGGTACTGTTACACATGGAAGACTGCTGCACAAATTGGAGCAATGTGGCAATGGAGGTAAATTGCTGCTATGGATAAAGGGATGGTTGAGGAGGAGAAGACAGAGAGTGGTAATCAATGGACACTGCTCATCGTGGACTAATGTTATTAGTGGAGTCTCTCAGGGTTCAATGTTGGGTCCATTGTTGTTTTCTGTATTTATAAATGATATTGATGATGATATATCAAGCTTAATGTCCAAGTTTGCAGATGATAGAAAGGTTGGCAGGGTTGTTAAGGACACTACTTACAGTATGCTGCTGCAGGAGGATCTGGAAAGGTTGAGCAGATGGGGCTCAGATGTGGCAAATGAAGTTTAACATTGACAAATGTAAAGTACTGCATATGGGAAATAGTAACCGCAGAGCAATGTATCAACTCTGCAGTACTATACTGACACTGGTAGAGAATGAAAAGGTCCTGGGGGTAATTGTGCAGGCAGATATGAAGTTTTCTGAGCAGTGCAGACTGGCTGCAAGAGTAGCTCATGGTGTATTGTCAATGATATACAGGAATTTTTCTAGCAGAGATAAGAAGGTGATTATTCCCTTGTATAAGGCAATGGTCAGGCCACACCTTGATTACTGTATACAGGTCTGGAGGCCTCATTTCAAGAAGGATGTAGAGCTGCTGGAACGGGTACAGAGAAGGGCAACAAGGTTAGTGAACGGAACAAAGGGTTGCTCTTACGAAGAAAGGCTTAAGTTTTGCAAATTACAATGTCTGGAGACTAGGCACCAGCGAAGTGATCTGATAGAGGTGTATAAACTCTTGAATGGTTTGAGAATGCTCAATGCCAATGGGATTCTTTCTCTTGCTCAGAATAATCACCTGAGAGGGTATAAATTCCAATTGAGGAAAAACATGTAGGATAGATATGTGGAAATTTGCCTTTAGCCAGCGGGTAGTTGGTTGGTGGAACAGACTTCCATCCCTTTTGGAAGTTGATAGCCTAAATAAATTTAAGGCTCAGTTGGACAGGTATTTCGAACGAATGGAGGGGTGAAATGGGAGTGGGGTTTTTTTTTTTTTTTTTGGCTGATGCTGCATAAACTTCCTTTCTTGCATCAAATGCCTCTACTAATGCTAATGCTAGTGCTACAGCAACTATAAATTGGTTTATTTGCTCAAAGAAGCTAAAATTTCACAGCCAGCTGTTTCTCATATGCATACATAAAACTGCCACAGAAATAGAAACACTTCAGTTCATAAAGACATTACGATTAATCATAATAAAAACTGAAATAGCATAAAATAGCAAAACAGTACTTTTTAGCCAGCGGGTGGTTGGTTGGTGGAACAGACTTCCATCCCTTGTTGTGGAAGTTGATAGCCTAAATAAGTTTAAGGCTCAGCTGGACAGGTATTTTGAATGAACAGAGGGGTGAAGTGGAAGTGGTTTTTTTTTTTTTTTTTTTTTTGATGCAAGAAAGCAAGCTTATGCTGATGCTGCATAAGCTTGCTTTCTTGCATCAAATGCTTCTACTAATGCTAATGCTAATAAATCATTATAATGCTAATGCTAAGAGATATCCATGAGAAACACTGGGGGAAAAAAGTATTACCTTATAGACTAGATCAACTTCCAAAGCTTACCTAAATTTTCAGAAGTTGAAGGTAGTTCTTAGCATGAGATCAGTTATACATGAAGGAATAAAAACTTTAGAAATTAAAAAAATGAAGAGCACCAAGGAGATCAGACAGTTTTGCTGGTATATAACATCTCAACTAAATCTTCCATTTATGTATCTATGATTTGTTACAATTCTGTCCCTCGTTATATTACTATATCATGAGGAGACTGTTTTTTTTTTCATCTGTCTATTCATCTGCCTATTCCATCTGTCACATGCAAATTATGATCAGATTTATTATTAAATCTACTATTTCAGGCTTTTTCTTTATTAACATATTTTGTTGTATTTTATATAGTTCATTTAGGCATTTTGTTATCTGGTTTTTATGGTCAGTTAGAAATTGCTATGGAACACAAAACTTTCCTTTTCTTTCATTTGATTTTATATACCAGTCAATTATGTGGTCTGTTATGTTTCTTCTGGACTTAATTCTTAATATTATCCACAGCATTATATGTTAGATCAGGCTTAATTCTAGCCATCCAAAATTCTAGGAAATGTTTTTCAAAATTGCGATGTCATTTGTATATAAAATTCTTCTAAATTATTTTTAGAATCTCCTTTGAACAATTGCAACTATTTTCCCTATTAAATAATTATATTTTTAAACTCTTTCACGAGTATATATGATTTTTATATGTGGGCTTTTGCAGTATGTACTTACAAGTATATGTACATTTTTCACATTGGTTTCCTTTTGGTATGTATACCTCTAAAAAGTATCTGGACACACATTTGTTTCATATTAACATTTCTACCACTTGCTTTGACCACTGTGATACATTCCACCTGGGAGGTGGAATGTATCACAGAATGGGTAAGCCTTTCATCAATGAATGAAAGGCTTACCTTTCATAGTTGTTCCATAGAGTTTTAAAATTGGGACTCTGCACTGCCCATTCCACCTTTTGTACATTTATATCTGTGATCCAATCTCAAGAGCATCCTGTTGAAAACACGAGTTTGTACCAAAGAACTGCCACATTTTAGGAAGCATTGAATTGTCTAGGATGTTAAGATAAAGTGTCATCATTTCTACCTCTCTGCACAGCCATCAAAGATTGTACAGAGGAAGAAAGTGCACCACACCACACCATAATCGCCACCTCTTCTAGACTTCATTGTTGGCACAATGCACCTCAACAGCAGATATTCTCTAGGCATCCTGTACGCCTCAACCCATCTGATCAGAATAAGGTTGTAGAAAGATGTGTTTCCCCATAGAACCAACTTCCATTGCTATATGGACTAATGATGGTGTTCATTGCAATGAGCTGCAGTCTGGAAAATAAGATGCAGGATATTTCAGAGACTGCTGGGAATCATTGGGGTACAAGTAAACACATGGGTTGTGTTAGGGTAGCTAAGAAAAAGAACAGGTGCATGTATGCTTGCGTGTACACCAATGCTAGGAGTTTAGTAAATAAATTTGATGAATTTAAGGTATTGCTCAAAACATCAAAGGCAGATATTGTGGGGATTTCAGAGACATGGTGTCACACAGATATAAGGAATGCAGAACTGGAATTTGGGGAGTACAACGTCTACAGAAAGGATAGACAGGATAGGAAGGGAGGAGGGGTTATGCTATTAGTTAAGAAATACATAAAATCCAAGGAAGTGAAGCCGGTCGACATTGCTGGACAGTGCAGTGTCGAGTCAGTTTGGTGTGACATAAGCATTGGGAGATCAAAATTGAGAGTAGGAGTGTGCTATAGGCTATAGGCCTAATGACTCTGATGAGTATAATAAGAAACTGTACAGGGAAATAGAGTGGGCCAGTAAATCAGAGAGTCTTATAATGGGGAATTTTAATTTCCCAGATATTCACTGGAATTTGGGGGCCTGGTCACTCACACACTAGCAAGGCTTTTGTGAATTTATTGGATGATTGTTTTCTACATCAGCATGTTCGGGAGGCAACTAGAGGGAGTAATACTCTTGATTTGATTATCAGTAGTGATTCTTCATGCATTAAGAATCTGCAGATAAATGAACCACTAGGTGGCAGTGATCACAGTGTGCTGAAGTGGGATTTACTCAAAGAGGTAACTACCATTAGGGGTAAAGGGAAGGGTTATTGCTTTCGTAAAGGCGACTACGATGGACTGAGACAGTATTTAAATTCTATACAGTGGGACCAACTGATGATGCTACCAACAGCAAATTCAAAATGGGAAGCATTCAAAGAACTTATCTTGGAAGCTACTAGGCTTTACATACCAACTAAGAAATATTGTTCAAGGTTTAGGCCTAAGTGGATGTCAGATGAACTAATGAGACATATGGCAGAGAAGAAAAATGCATGGGATACATATAAATTAATGGGTGACACAGAAGCCTATGATAGATACAAGTTGATCTGTAACCAAGTTACAAAGGAGGTTAGGCAGGCGAAGGCAGATTACGAGAAATCTTTGGCAAGGGATGCAAAGAAAAACAGCAAAGAGTTCTTTACTTATGTAAACTCTAGAAGGAAGGGGATGAATCAGATTGGTCCACTTGATATCGATGGGTCAACTGTTGATGATCCTGCTCAGGTAGCTAACAAACTAAATGAATATTTTGCATCGACATTCACACATGACGAGTTATTCAGCGAGGGGAATGCCAGAGGTGTATTCAACTCTGGCAGTAAGCTAGAGAATCTTGTAATAACTGCAAGTAAAGTGGAGGAGAAATTGTTGAAGATAAATACAAGAAAAGCACCTGGGGTGGATGGCATCTATCCAGTTAAATTAAAGGAGGCAGCAAAGGAAGTAATCAAACCCTTAGCCATAATTATGAGAGCTTCCTTGGACTCAGGGGAAGTACCCATGGATTGGAGAAGTGCAAATGTGACTCCAATTCACAAAGGAGGATCAAAGGGCGACACAAGTAATTATAGACCTGTTAGTTTAACTTCTGTTCCCGGAAAATTAATGGAGGCACTGGTTAAAGAAGCACTGCAGGATCATCTAGACAAGACTTCAATTATAACTCAGACATAGCATGGTTTTGTTAAGGGGAAGTCTTGCCTGACCAATTTGATTGGGTACTATGATGCAGTCACAAAAGAACTGGATGCATTGAATAACTTTGATATTATATACTTGGATCTTAGAAAGGCTTTTGATACTGTTGCACATGGAAGACTGCTGCACAAATTGGAGCAGTATGGCATTGGAGGCAAATTGCTGCTATGGATAAAGGGGTGGTTGAGGGGGAGAAGACAGAGAGTGGTAATCAATGGACACTGCTCATCGTGGACTAATGTTATTAGTGGAGTCCCTCAGGGTTCAGTATTGGGTCCATTATTGTTTTCTGTATTTATAAATGATATTGAGGATGGTATATCAAGCTTAATGTCCAAGTTTGCAGACGATACGAAGGTTGGCAGGGTTGTCAAGGACACTACTGACACTATGCTGCTGCAACAGGATCTGGAAAGGTTAAGCAGATGTGCTGAGAGGTGGCAAATGAAGTTTAACATTGACAAATGTAAAGTACTACATATGGGAAACAGCAACCCCAGAGCAACGTATGAACTCTGTGGTACTACACTGACAGTGGTAGAGAATGAAAAGGACCTGGGGGTGGTTGTGCAGGCAGATATGAAGTTTTCTGAGCAGTGCAGATGGGCTGCAAGAGTAGCTCATGGTGTATTGTCAATGATATATAGGAATTTTTCTAGCAGGGATAATGAGGTGATTATTCCCTTGTATAAGGCAATGGTCAGGCCACACCTAGAGTACTGTATACAGGTCTGGAGGCCTCATTTCAAGAAGGATGTAGAGATGCTGGAACGAGTACAGAGAAGGGCAACAAGATTAGTGAATGGAACAAAGGGGTGCTCTTACGAAGAAAGGCTTAAGTTTTGCAAAATAGTGTCTGGAGACTAGGCACCAGTGAGGTGATCTGATAGAGGTGTATAAAGCCTTGAATGGTTTGAGCATGCTCAATGCTGATGGGATTTTTCCTCTTGCTCAGAATAATCACCTGAGAGGGCATAAATTCAAATTGAGGAAAGATGGATGTAGGATTGAAGTGAGGAAATTTGTCTTTAGCCAGCGGGTGGTTGGTTGGTGGAACAGACTTCCATCCCTTGTCATGGAAGTTGATAGCCTAAATAAATTTAAGGCTCAGCTGGACAGGTATTTCAAACGAACAGAGGGGTGAAGTGGAAGTGGTTATTTTTTATTTATTTATTTATTTTTTTTTTTTTGGCTGATGCTGCATAAGCTTGCTTTCTTGCATCAAATGCCTCTACTAATGCTAATGTGCAAGGCTTATGTGCCGCTGCTCTCCCATGAAAATGTAATGTTGTGGAACCCTGTGCACAACATGTTTGTTCAGACCTTAACCCATGTTAACACCTTAAACTCTTGGTTGATGTTTTTCTGGGATATATGATGATATTGTCATACTTCCCCTCTGTGTACCCCTTGTCACGCAATGTGAGCTTCTATCTTCCTATGAATTGCTTGACAGTAGTGGTACTATCGTGCTTCCATTTTATACCATCACTGACTATCAACTTTAGATGGTGTAGGCTGTCAGCACAATTGCACAGATTGACAAGCCAGTAATGTGACATCTGATAATAATACTTCTCCTTGAAACCAGTCAGCTCAACAATGTGCTGTGGTGAGAATAACTAACTTGTGCAGCTCTTATTCCTTCCTCATATACCAGTCTGAGTTGCTTGTTTATCCATGATAGTCCAATGGACTATGAAATTATGAAAGTGGATGTCTTGACTCTTTTAGCGTGTGTGTATATATATAATGTATTAATAATAAGAGATTTTTCAGGTACCTAATGATTTTTTCTGTTGTTTACTACTTCCAGTTTTTCTGCACTTTTTCTCCAGTCTACGTATATATACAGTGGATTCTGGTTATTTGGGCCACCGGTTAATCGGGGCAGCCATTTATTTGGGGCAAATCTTAAAAAAAACAGAACCCAATCGAGAAAATAGCCAGGGTTTACTTCGCTTAATTGGGACAACATGCCATTTAATCGGGGCAGGAAACTGCAGCACTGGAGATTACCCTATGATTGTCTCCAGACCGAAACCACCTGGTTCGGTTGGATTTCTGAAGGTCACAACCATAAAACAATAAAAACAATTAGCAGTCACCTGTTTATTGGGCTTTTCTGTTAGAGTGCAATCTATCATAAACGGATAGTAAACTCGATCTTATTGAATTTACGATAATACCGACAGCTGGAATTCTGTGGGTTATTATGGTGAAATGTGCTTAAACTTCCATGGAATCTTCAATCATATAAAAAAATTAATTTTCAGAATCTTCTCTTCATTCCTATTTTTAAAGCTTCGTAACTCGTTACTCTGTTCTCGCTTGCGCGTATTGTGTTACTTGCAATTTGTGTGTGCCATGTTCTTTGTTATTGATTGCTTATCTTTTTACTGTTTTAAATTTTAACTCCCACCCACAAATGTCAACTAATTAGTATGTACATATTACAGTACATATTAATTATTCCGATTATCGTGTATACTCTTCTGATTTTCACGTATCGTTTAATTTTTTAATTGGTAAGGTAATAAAGGTTAAATTTGAGCTTAATATATCTTTACTTTTATAGCCTGTGGATAATATTCTTCCTATTTTCGCTAATTAGGATCGCTGTTTAATAGAATTAAAATTCAGTTCACAAACGTGATCACAATGACCTGCACTTACTACACATTATATAGTGAACGGTACTTTACTATGGTGAGCCCATTGTAACGTGATTTGATTGTACAGGGAACCAATTGTAAAGCGGAGGTCCATTGTGTCGTGAAACTTCGGATAATTGGGGCAGCTGCTTAATCGGGCCAAAATGTACTAGTCCCGATGTGTCCCAAATAACCGGAATCGACTATATATATATATATTCCAGTTTTGGCTGCTGTCCCTTGATGACGCAGTTAAAATCTTAGAATCTATAGCATTAAGTACTATTTGTATATTTTCATTTATTTTATGTAATCTGCTTTTATTTTTCAGGCACTTTTTAATAATTTTTTCAATTGTAACTACACCTGACAGGTCAGCACCCCTACTCATACACTTATCAAATATATTTGTCTATATATATATGTATGTACAGTGAAACTTCTCCTAACGGACACCTCTCGTTAACGGACATCTCTCTACAACGTACATTTTCAAATTCCCCAACTTACCTCCATTGGTTTTAACGTGTTTGCAGCTTCTGTCTAGCGGACATTCTCTGTAACAGACGCGGACAGGCAATCTGCACTGTTTCGTTTAGATTAGCACTTAATTTTATCTCCCCATAATGGACAGCGGGCGAGCTCACGGCCCTTTTTCTAGGAACGTTTCTTCCACGTATTGCCTCAATCGTGTGTTTATTTTCAATTTCCGATTCTCTGAATTTTATCAAGGTTTACGTCGCGGTTCTAAACCCTTTTTCAAGAATTTTAAGGCACGTGTAAAACTTCTGATGAATTCGGTGTGTGCGGGGGGGGGGATATGGTCCGCTTTCGTCTTTTCAGTTTCAGTTTTCAGTTTTGTTCAGTGTCATGTGAAGTGCACAATGTCATCTCGTAAACATTTAACTTTAAAAGATAAAGTCGAACTCATTAATGCGTATGATCGGCAAAAAAATAGTGTTCGGAATCTCGCTGCAAAATTCAAAATCGGGAAGATGCAGGTAAGCGACATCCTAAAGAAAAAAAATGGACTGCTCAAACAATTTTTGCAACACGGAAATGATCAGGTTCAAAAATCATTCCCGAAAACTGTTGGACTTCAAATTTGTGGCGCACGTGCTAAAAAAATTCCCATTAATGGCCTATTATTAGGGAAAAGGCTTTGGAGGTTGCAAAATCTATGAGAGTAAATGAGTTCAAAGCTTCTGTGGGATGGCTAGACACGTTCAAAACTCAGCATTAAATTTCTTGGAAAACCGTAAGTGGTAAAGGTGGATCTGTTGATACTGGGGTTGTAACAGAGTGGACCGTCAAATTGGAAGATTTATGTCGTGATTTTGAAGCTAAGGATATTTACGACTGTGACGAAACAGGGTTGTTTTTTAAAGCTCTTCCTGAAAAAAAAAAAAAAAGAGTCTAAAAAACGAAAAGTGCCAGGGCAGAAAAATTTCTAAGGAACGCTTGACTGTACTATTGTGTACAAATATGCTGGGAGACTTTGAACAACCTCTTGTTATAGGAAACCCACAAAATCCTCGTTGTTTCAAGGGCATAAAGTTGAATCTTTTGGATGTTGACTGGAAGTCTAATAAAAAAGCGGGATGACACGAGATATCATGAGCGAATGGATAAGTCACTTTAACCAAAACATGATTCGTCAAAACAGAAAAATTATTTTTTTCATGGATAATGCTGCATCTCACCCGCGCATTGAATTGTCCAATATTCAAATCATTTGTCTGTCACCAAACACATCTGCAGAGTGTCAGCCCTTGGATCAAGGGATAATAAAAAATTTTAAACTTCACTACAGAAAACGTGTTTTAAGACATCTCATTGCAAACATGAACGATGTAACGTGTGCGAGTGACCTTGCAAAGAAAATCAGCATCCTAGATGTGATTCAGTGGATTTCCTCTTCAGTAAACGCAATTAGAAAACAAACTGTCGTGAACTGTTTTGTAAAGTCTGGCTTCTCAAACGCAAAAATTGAAGTTGTGAACAGCAATGTGGAGCACCAAGAAGAACAAGATCTTCAACATCTATTGATAATGTACGATACTTTCGCCGCTGAAGAAGATACTGAAGGACTTTCGATGGTTTCTTCACTCCAAACAAATGTTGAAAACAAAATTATCAGCCGGAAGAAGGTGCAGAAGAAAACAAGTGATTACTGTATGTATTTTTCTTAAGATAAAGTCATAATATGCATAGCACAGTTGTATGTATATTATTTACAAAAATATTGTGCAAAATCTGTATATAATTTAATTTAATTTTACCTTAAACGTTTAACGGTTTTTCTTTCTTTCTTTTTTTTTTCCTCCCTCAGACTTCTTGTTAACGGACACTTCTCTCTAACGGACACATTTTCGTTCCCCATGGCTGTCCATTAAAGGGAAGTTTCACTGTATATATATGTTTTTTCAAGGTTGTAATAATATGTTTATTTATGTACAAATTATCTTGAAACCTTCCAATAAGTATTGCCATCACTTATTAGTTTCCAAGTAATTGTTGTAGAGAGAGTTTATAATAGACTAGCATGAAAATATCTTTGAAAATCGGAGTAAGAGAAATGTCCAGTTTTGGTTTGGAATTCAGAAGCAGAAGTTGATAAAATAAAAATAAAAACTTGTTTCTCCAGCACGACCACCAGGTCAGTGGAGTTTACAATAAATCATCAATACAAACATTTATCACATTCAGCAGTCGCAGGCTTGAGCCCTGCTCAAAGAGCATTGCTATTGCATCTCGCTCATGAACACTCAGCTACATCAGATCAGGCGATAAATAAATACACATAGAGAATATTAATCTATCAAAAAAATGAAGTAATGGCAAGTTTTTTTTTTTTTTTTTTTTAAAATTCTGTTTTGATTTCTGACAGTTTCACTCTGTTAGGCAATCAAATCAAAATAAGAACAAGTTAATTTTAAAATCATTTATGTACAATGTTTCATTTTTATAAATTCTCTAGGTTGAAAAATTTCTTTGAAAATTTTTATTTTCAAAGAAAATAAGCATGTGAGATAATCCTTTGTGACAATCTGAGAGCTTAAACATAAAATTCATTTAAAATTTCATTGCTAATATTACCAAATGGTGGCTAGCTGCCATTTTCTTGCTATTAATCAGTGTCAGCACATGATATGATATTATAATGTGTTTTGTGTGATGAATTATTGCTTTTTGCCTAATCTTAATCAATCTAAGTCATCAATCTCTATATGTATATAATAAAGGCTCACATCTGGTGAGTATGGCACACTCAGGGTCCTGAGCTGGATATCATCATTCTTATCTTTCTTGGTGATTCCCTTCTACCCCCCCCTCTCTCTCTCTCGCGCTCTCTGGGTAATTCAGAATTTTTTTTTTGCCAGGTGCAGCATAAGCCTCGGGCTTCCTTGCATCATATGGCTAATAATAATAATAATAAATAGAAGTATTATTAATATAACTAACTTTATTTTGATTTGGTTAATTTGCCTGTATTAGTTATGTGAATTTTATGTACTTTTATATCTATTCAAAATGTTTTTGTTTTTAAAGATGCAGCAAGAAACCTAGTTAAAGAACAGCAAGGCGTGGAAAGGCTGATTAATTTGCTTCAAGAACTACTAGAAATAGATGATTTGCCATCTAATTTACGTACTGTAGCTTCAGGATGTTTGCTGAATCTTAGTGATACACATGGTGAGTATAAATTTTGAATTAATTTCATCAGTCTTTATCATTACAAGTGTTTATTTTTACACTTTCAAAAATAAAGTCCATTTGTGTATATACTCATGTGCAAATGCATAAATGATTGTTGGTTTGAAAATCTTTGATATAATGAAAAATTTGCACATTAAGTTGTTGAATTAGAAAATTTCTGATTTTCCTATACCATAATAATTCTGGAGGGGGCGATAAACTAATAAAACCTGTGATGGTTTCTTGTGTAGAAAAAAAGAGTGCAGTAATTATTGGCATTTAATGGGCATTTAATGAAGCCACCTATTTTTTAAAAAGAGTTCTCACAGACTTGACATTACTTACCACACCACCATTGACAAAATGCATAAGGGTTGTGCTGAATTGACCTCCCCTTTCCAAACTTTGCACACAGTTATTCCTTATCTAACAGGTCCTAATGATCATATTTTGAAAACTGTTGGATCTGAGAAACATCAAAAATCTATTCTTGAGCTCCAAAAAATGTTTAAAAATTTTACCAATTGTCTCCTTTTCCTGGTAAACATTGCTAACATGATAAGAATTTCTTCATATGGATTAAAATACAAATGGAACGAGATTTATACAAGCCAGGTGTACTTTGTTCTTCGTGAGACAAATCGAATCTCACAATACAAACTTTCAGAAGCTTGTAGTTGAAAGGGTTACAGTGTGAAGAAATCAGTTTTTTTTTTGTTGAACTTCAGGCTTCTGTAGTTTCTTTTTCTGAGTTTGGCACTTTTTTCTTTGTTAGGTGCTGTGATATGTTTTTTTCATTCTGACTACACAGTCTGCCTGAATTTTTTTCACAATTCTTATACTTTTCACACTACTTCCCATTCTTTTACTTTATAAAAATGTTGCCAGACCAAATCTGCAGCCTTCTTTCGCAATTTCTCTTCTCTTATGACCATTGAACAAAAGCTTTTGGAATTAGACAGGAAATTAAGTTTAACTGATGTAATTCTCCTTCAAGCAAATAACTAATACTAGTTGTACCTGGCGTAACATACACCATCTTTCTGATTATGGCATAAATAGTTTAATCTAGATCCTTCGGTCTTCACCATTCTTGTTTAGCAGCGATATAATTCTGCAGCAGTCACCTGTGAGATATATGCATATGTCTCTGTTTGCAGGTGGTTCCCCATCTTCTCCAACAACTATTACAGCAACCTCCGTTTTGGATGTAGGTGCATTATAATGTCTCTTACCTGTCCAGGTCATCTATAAATGCCATGTGCACATTCATTGTTGGATTGGCCTGGGTTATTTGATGCATTTGTTTATATGACTCAGCAAATGGGTTAACTTGTTGCAGTATCTTGTTCAATTGTTGCATTACTTCAGCCACACACACATTTGATTTGATTGTTTTTCAAGCCATTTAATTTAATCTCTGTGCCCATTGATGCAAACACCATTACTGAGTTGTACTTTTGTATATGTTTTCTGTAGTTATTTGCTTCATGTGTATCCCTGTAAGCAGCTCTTGTAATAGAGTTGGTGTCTCAGACAGTGAGTCAAGCAAAACCTTTCCATCATGACAGCATTTAGTGTATTTATTCGATGTGTTTAACTCATCGAATATCTTCCCAATATCTTCCAATACATTGAAATACTCGCAGTTGTAACACATTTCCTGTGTCATGCTCTTTTACATTAATTACATCTTGTTGATTATTTCCATCTGGTACTTCTATTTGATTCTTCATACGGTGTTTTGCTCATCTTCTCATTTCCAATCTTGCTTCTCTTTCTTCAGTGTTTTCTGTCTGTCTTCGTAGTCATAGAGTCTCGTTTTGGTCTCTTAGTCTATTAGATCTCTCCTCTAATGTTTCATTAGCATTTATTCTACATTTTCTCAAAGTTCTTTCACACTGTTCAGCCATTTTTACACTTCTTAAAACTTAGAATGGTTTATTAAAATTGAAGACAGATAAAATAAACAGTAACATGCATCGGTAAGAAACATACATCGATAGCTCTCAGGCATAGGTTGCCTTTCTTCAGTCGAAAAATGTTAGTACAAAAATTAATAAAGAATGCCCGGTGTGGTGGTCATGCGAGATGAACTGCGTGCAGGGCCGGCCCGAATTACGGGTGAGCCAGGCTTTTGGGGGTGTCGAAAGTTTGAGAGAACGCATATGCTTCATGGAAGGGGGAAAATGAAAGATTTGGAGAAAGATGTGGAGGCCCTTTCTCTGTCCCTTTCTTTCTCTATAGTGTAGTAAACAGTCAAAAATGCATCAGCCACGTGGCATGCGTTTGGCACTTGATAAATATATATGACATTTGGTGTTAATAACAAAAAATTCTTCTTAAATTTTTATTTTGTATTTTTAAATAGCTTTGATGTAACTTAATATAAAATCTATATTTATTCTGTAAGCATCTATTATTAAGTATTGTCAAGTGCCAGTCTGTTTCCAAATCTTTCCACTTCCAGATGGGATACAGATTTGAAATTTGGTATAAATATAGGTGATTGACTACAATCCTATGTGCATCCCATTTCTTTCAGATGAGTGGCTGAAATTTAATTACAGAAACTATTATTATTTATTTTATAAATTAAAGGCAAGTGTAACTGCAACCTGCTGCTAGTATTTTGATAAATGTACTTATAAAAAATTGACTCTTTTGTAAAATTTTTATTGTTAATATTTTAATATGACAATTAAAACATTATAAATATTCTGGTTGTCTTTTTTTTTGTGTTTACATTTGTATTTTTAACTTTTCTATAGCAAAAATAAAAATATTAACTCAATAAAAACACCATCTTAAATTTTTTTCTATCTGGAAGGGGCTGCGGGAATATCTCCCTGCCCGGCCCCGCCAATATACCTCGGGCTGGCCCTGACCACATGAATGGGTGCTGGCAACAATTAGCAGTTTGAAAATTTGGGCAGCATACCTAAGCATTTTATATATATATAGATATAACAAGGCATTTCTAAAATTTACATCTGCTTGAACAAAGGTGACCCCCCGCTTAATGCTGATAATTCGTTCTTGAAAAACAGAGCGCTAAGTGAATCTGTGCTAAGCGAGCGCTGCATTCCCATAAGGTAACATGTATTTGTGAGTTGCGGTCAGTGCCATAGGATATTTCGTAATCAATAATAAACGGTAGTGGAAAGATGCACAAATGTCGGTCAAAATATTTAATATTCAAATATTTGTACATATAAAATATCTGAATTACATACATATGTAATTATGTGGTAACTACTTACGTATCAAAATTAAACTTAAAATTCCAATTAAAATCGTGAATTTAATTGATCTAAATTGATTTTAATTGATTTAATTTAATTGATGAATTTAATAATGAAAAATGTGTTGGTTTTTTGGTTGAACTTTGGCCCTCTTCCAAATAAACTAAAAGGGGTATTAATTTTAAATCCCCTGCAGCGTTACCACCCAACAATAAAGTCAACCGATCCTTCGCTGCTTTGAAACCTGGCATGTTTTTCCTTCTTTCAATATAAAACTTCTTTTAGGCATTCATTTCCACAAAAGTCCTGCTTCATCTATGTTAAAAACTTGTTGAGAAGTATAAAACACATAATACCCCTCTTCAATAATTTTAACAAGTTCTTTTTTGAAAGTTTTGGCTCCTTGATCTGCACTTGCGGCTTCTCCCTGGATTTTAAATCTATTCAACTAGCCCTTACCAGTTTTAAATGGTTCCACTTTTTTTTTTTTTTAGATGAGTTTTCTTCAGATAATTCATATTGGCTAATCTCTTTCTCTCTTTTTTTTTCTTTTTTAATAATATTTAACTTAACTGAATTCTGCATGGATATTATCTTCAATAAAATTAGTTAGTCTTTCCATTTCAATCCTAATAGCTGGCCTAGCCCTAGTTGCTTGCAGTGGAACAGCTATCTTTCCCGCTGCTAAAATTAATTCTTTATTTTTTTATAATTGTTCTTACAGTTAAGCTTGTAAGTCCTAAATTATGGCACATATCCGCTTGTTGTTGATTGGAATCGATTCGCTTCACATCTAATTTAATTTTCAAATTCAGTCTTTTTCTTACATTTATAGTCTTCGTACTTCACCCAGACGTTGCTTTTTCATTCTTATCGGCCATTATTAACTCTTTGAAAATGTAACTGCGTTGGTTGCATTAATTATGATACAATGTTCAAGTAAACTGTCCGTTACACACGATGTCTAATACTGTACTGAGTGATAGAACTGAAAATAGAACTGAAAAAATATACTTTTGAAATTAATGAGTTAATACTGAACAGAGTGGTTGCTGGAGGGATTTGTTTAATGAAACTGCATCAAACTTTTAAGAGAGAGAGAGAATCTTGCAAAACTTTTCTGGTTGCCCCCTCATGGCCATAAGGCTAGGGGTTTTTATTAGAGTATAACAAATACAGGGGAACCATTCAGTGTTATAGATGTGTTCCTAGAAATGATGTTAACAAAAAAAGACTGACCTTCTTCATAGGTGTAATGCTGTAAATTGGCGCTGTGTTCTTGGACAGCTGATCTGAAATGAATTTTATGAATAAATTAGCATTAGCATTAGTAGAGGCATTTGATGCAAGAAAGCAAGCTTATGCAGCATCAGCCAAAAAAAAAAAAAAAAACCCACTTCCACTTCACCCCTCTGTTCGTTCAAAATACCTGTCCAGCTGAGCCTTAAACTTATTTAGGCTATCAACCTCCACCACAAGGGATGGAAGTCTGTTCCACCAACCAACCACCCGCTGGCTAAAGGCAAATTTCCGCACGTCTATCCTACATCTGTCTTTCCTCAATTTGAATTTATGCCCTCTCAGGTGATTTTTCTGAGCTAGAGGAAGAATCCCATCAGCATTGAGCATGCTTAAACCATTCAAGGCTTTATACACCTCTATCAGATCACCTCGCTGGTGCCTAGTCTCCAGACACTGTAATTTGCAAAACTTAAGCCTTTCTTCGTAAGAGCACCCCTTTGTTCCATTCACTAATCTTGTTGCCCTTCTCTGTACTCGTTCCAGCAGCTCTACATCCTTCTTGAAATGAGGCCTCCAGACCTGTATACAGTACTCTAGGTGTGGCCTGACCATCGCCTTATACAATGGAATAATCACCTCCTTATCCCTGCTGGAAAAATTCCTGTATATCATTGACAATACTCCATGAGCTACTCTTGCAGCCCTTCTGCACTGCTCAGAGAACTTCATATCTGCCTGCACAACCACCCCCAAGTCCCTTTCATTCTCTACCACTGTCAGTGTAGTACCACAGAGTTGATACGTTGCTCTGGGGTTGCTGTTTCCCATGTGTAGTACTTTACATTTATCAATGTTAAACTTCATTTGCCACCTCTCAGCCCATCTGCTCAACCTTTCCAGATCCTGTCACAGCAGCATAGTGTCAGTAGTGTCCTTGACAACCCTGCCAACCTTTGTATCGTCTGCAAACTTGGACATTAAGCCCGATATACCATCATCAATATCATTTATAAATACAGAAAACAATAATGGACCCAACACTGAGCCCTGAGGGACTCCATTAATAATATCAGTCCAGGATGAGCAGTGTCCATTGATTACCACTCTCTGTCTTCTCCCACTCAACCACCCCTTTATCCATAGCAGCAATTTGCCTCCAATGTCACACTGCTCCAATTTGTGTAGCAGTCTTCCATGTGCAACAGTATCAAAAGCCTTTCTAAGATCCAAGTATATAATATCAAAGTTATTCCCTGCATCCAGTTCTTTTGTGACTGCATCATAGTATCCAATCAAGTTGGTCAGGCAAGACTTCCCCTTAACAAAACCATGCTGTGTCTGAGCTATAACTGAAGTCTTGTCTAAATGATCCTGCAGTGCTTCTTTAACCAGTGCCTCCATTAATTTTCCTGGAACAGAAGTTAAGCTCACAGGTCTATAATTACTTGTGTCAGCCTTTGATCCTCCTTTGTGAATTGGGGTCACATTTGCACATTTCCAGTCTATGGGTACCTCCCCTGAGTCCAAGGAAGCTCTCATAATTATGGCTAAGGGTTTGCTTACTTCCTTTGCTGCCTCCTTTAATATAACTGGATAGATCCCATCCACCCCGGGTGCCTTTCTTGTGTTTATCTTCAACAGTTTCTCCTCCACTTTACTCCCAGTTATTTCAAGATTCTGTAGCTTACTGCTAGAGTTGAATACACCTCTGGCATTCCCCTTGCTGAATAACTCCTCATGTGTGAATGTCGATGCAAAATATTCATTTAGTTTGTTAGCTACCTGAGCAGGATCATCAACAGTTGACCCATCAATATCAAGTGGACCAATCTAATTCATCCCCTTCCTTCTAGAGTTTACATAAGTAAAGAACTCTTTTCTGTTTTTCTTTGCATCCCTTGCCAAGGATTTCTCATAATCTGCCTTTGCCTGCCTAACCTCCTTTGTAACTTGGATAAACTTGAGTGATGACTAGACTTCGGATAAATGCATATAACAAGCAGTATACTTGTTCATTTATTAAAATGTTGATCTCAGAACTATGTAACAAGTCGCTGTACTGCAATTAAATTAGCGTGCGAGAAAATTTCACTAAGCATGGGAAAATTTCTCAAGTTGGCATGGGAAACATTTTAATGCTGTTTTGCTATTCATTTTCAAGCTATTGACTCCATCAAATGAAACAACTTCGTTAAATATGCCAAAAATGCAATCTGTAAAAGAGTGTTATAGTGATCTGTGACAGCGTTATAGTCAGATACAGGTTATAATATAAGAACAGCGTTATAGCGAATCAGAGTAAAGCGAACCGCGTTATAACGGGGGCATGCTGTACTTTATCATAAATGCAGTGTGTAGACACACAATGAGAAGGGGAAGATACAGTAATGACTTGTCCCAGTTCCTGTGGGCAAAAGGTCGAATTAACATTTGCTTTCTTATAGACCAATCTTGTTTCCCACCATGGGATAAAGCTGCAAGGAACACTTGAGAACTTCCTGGAAGGCTTATTTGTTTATGGGCTTTACGGTGCAGGTCCATAATGTGCCTCCCTGGAAGGCAAAGCCAATATAGGGATAATTGAAGAGCTGCTGTGTGCTTTTTTTAAAGATACAGAAGTACAGAGGTTGGAGAGAGTGGAAAGCAACTGGCATAGGATTGTTCTGTAATTAAAGGCCATGGAGGCTTCTTCATCGGCGCCTCCGTAGCCAGGTGGGAAGGAGCAGCAGTGCGTACCACACGCTTCTTGATTAGACCGGGGTTCAAGCCCGTCACCACCAAATACAGAGGATGCGGAAAGGTCAGGAAATGACCACCGAATATCCCGGAGCAATATGGCCTTAGTTGCTAATGCTCCTAAAAAAAACCAAATAACAACAACAGCCTTCTTTATCCTTAACTGAAAAGTATGAAGAAGATGGTGGGGTAAAGGTTTGCTGAATTTATTGCTGGAATTTTTTTAGTACAATTTTCAAAAAAGTGAAAAAGACAGAAATTGGCGTAAGTTTTTGCCTCAGTGAAGAGTATATGTAACTAATTTTTAAGTATTTCCATAATGCATCAATGTCATATTGTTGAGTCACTTTGCCTCAAGTTGCCTTTGTATTGCCTTGCTCTAAATAAAGGCATTTCTCCAGTGAAGGAGTATATTGCTTTTTATTTAAAGTTTATGCTACTTCTGAGACCCGGGTTTTGAATCTGATTGAAATCTCATTGGTGGGCATTGTGAAGACTTCATTAACCCAGCGATGAGATATATCCACATATGTGATTTGCAAGATTGTGTATTAAGTAAAGTAGATATAGTCAGGTATAGAGCAAACCCTCAAGCTATGAAAGCTATACGAAGTCATGTACATGTCGGGTATAGCCTCTATGTGCATTGATTTAGTGCATTGATATCATATTGTGAAAGAACTTTGCTGTGAGTCACCTTTGATATTGAACTACTCTAAATAAAAGGCACTTCTTCAATGGAGAAGTTTATTGCTTTTCATTTAAAGTGTAGGCCTCCATCCAGACCCTGACTCTGATTGGAGTCTTATCAGTGGGCAGGTAGGCATTGTGAAGCTCCAAGCAACCCACTGACGAGATACATCCACTATATGTGAGATAAAAGGTTAGTGCATTAAATGAAATAGACCTAGTTAAGTGTAGCAAAAAAGCCTCAAGTTATGAAAGCCATATATAGTCATTGCATGTCATAGCCTGACAAGCTGTGAAAACTTAAAGCTGTTTAAAGTTGTGCATCAGGCATAATCCAATGAGCTATGAAAGCCTAAAGCTGTGTAAAGTCATTGTACATGTCAGGTTATGCCTGCCATTATTATTATTAGCCATATCATGCTAGAAAGCCTGAGGCTTATGCTACACCAGGCAAAAAAAAAATTTAAGTAAATCTGAGAGAGAGAGCAGTAGAAGGAAATCACCAAGAAAGAGAAGAATGATGATGTGTAATGATTTTATACAGCTTTTATAGTTTGAGGCTGTTGTCCTAGACTTAGCTGTAACTGCTTTACTTACTGCACCATATCACATCTCATATATTGTGGATATATATCATCATTGGGTTGCTCAGGTCTTTGTGGTGTCTACCTGCTCACTGATAAGACTCCAGTCAGAGTCGAAACCTGTGTCTAGGTGGTGGTATACACTTGAAATAAAAAGCAGTATACTTCTCCATTGGAGCAGTGCCTTTTATTTAGAGTAGTGCAATACCAAGATAACTAGTGCTGAAGTGCTTCCACAATATGATGTCGATGTACTAAGTAGCAAACCCAATTTTCCCATAGAGGCTATGCCTGACATGAAAAAAATGACTTTATATATCTTTCATAGCTTGAGGGTTTTGCCCTAGACTTAACTGTGTTGGTTTCCATAGCTTAAAAAAAGCTACATTTTACTCATATATTTTTAACAAACAGATTTTTGGCACACTAGTTTAAACACTGGATTGAACTGGGAAAAACCATTATGTGTCAAATAATTCTCAACCTGGGTTTGAAGTTAATTTCAGAACAAGCAAAAAGGTTATGAATAAAGATACGTTAACAGTTCATTTTATCAGTGCATAAGCATTAATAATTTTAAATGTTTAAAATTATTAGACTGTAGTATCTGATGGGGATTGTGGATACAAAAAAATAGATAAATTTACTTAAAGGTTTACCATCTTTAATAATCAGTGCATTTACAGTAGTCCTCTACTAGCATATAACAGGAAAACTCAAAGAAAATTCCATGTTGTTACACCTTGACTAAATTGCATAAATGTATAAACGGCCTCCGTAGCCGAGTGGGCAGGAGCGGGAGTGCAGTCGCACACGCTCTTTGAGTAGACCGGGGTTCAAGCCCCTGACTGCTGAATACGGTCGATCTGCCAACCCGCACTGGACCAGCGTGGCAGATTATGGTCCATTTCCCTCAGCATGAATTGTTGAGGAGGCTTCCACCCTGCAGTGGGTTGATAATGGCTGCACTTTACTTTTTTATGGAGAATGCTAGATTAACTTTAGTAAATTCATGTAGTATTAAACAACTGTTATAGGTTTTTTCCTCTTAAAACTTAACAAATGACTAACTCTTAATTGAATATATATTATTATGAGCAGTATCTCATTGCATATTGTTTTAATTTGTTTTAAAAGGGGAGACCCAAGAATTAGCAATACAAGGCGGTATAATAGATATATTACTTAAATATTTGACAAGGTTCCATGATGATGAAGATACAATGACACATTGTCTGCTTCTTTTGAATTGTTTAGCAGATGTAGGTGAGTATTTTATTAAAACAATTTAGAGTCCATTAATGAATAATTGTTTCAGTTTTGTTGTATCATCTGTTTCATTAAGTGTATAATATGAGTATTGTAAAAAAACAGTTTTATCACTATCAGTTTCTGCTATATAAATAATAGTTGGTTTATAAGAGACTAGAAAAGTTACCTACCTAAATACAAAGTGGAGTTAGTAAGTCAGGTAAGCTGTGACGTGTCCCTATGCTTTTTTTGAAAGTTGAGTGGAGTTACAGGGCAAGCCAGGAAACAGCAGATTACCTTCTCAGCTATCTGTTTTCATCTGTATTTTATTTTTGTGTGTGTGTAACATTATAGTAATGAAAGAAAATATATGATATCAGGCATTAATTTGTACACTAAGGGTAGAAAGGCGCAGTATAACCCGCAGTCGTTTTTGCACCAATAAAATCAAATCAAATCAATCTAAGAAAAGGTAAATAATAGCATAGGTTATGCTACTTTTTTATCCTACTTTTTCTTGCTTTTCTTTAAACTATCTTGATTGCTACTACATCTTCCTCTATCTCAATGCTTAGAGATTTAACGGAGAGTGCTATTTCTTTCTTTTTCTCTTATATAACTTCTCCTTTTTCTATAATATGTTAGCCTTCCATTTTTCCATAGTAAATTTCCATATTTTACCATATACTCATTGGACATCATTTTTAATTGCCTCTGTTCTACTTATTTCTTCTTGTGCCAAGGTTCTTTATTTAGATGTTGGGGTTTTACAACCCCAATATCCTGAGTTTTCATCTTTATTAATAAAGAAGGCCAATAAAGCATAGAAGGCTTATTAGCCTTCTATGCTTTTATTTTTAAAATTCTGCCATACCTTTGGCTTTTCTTATCATGTTTTGGTTTTCTGTCCCTTCCTTCATATCTACTAACAGTAAAAAATTTCATTTTATTTCCCCTCTGTAAAGTTTCACTAAATTAGTACATACATCTAATCAACTTAATCAAAAAATTATATTAAATTAAAATAATAATTATTACAATTATTTACATAGTGTCAGGTTTATCCTCCAAGTTACTGTTATTTTTAATTCATTGTATATACTTGCAATTTGCTTGTTACTATAGATTCATTTAGATGCCTTTTTCAGTGGTATGAACGTTTGAAGTATTATTTTGTTCCAGATAATTATCATAGGCTATAGTCCTCTAAAAAAATTGGAAATGATAATGTGTGTTTACTAATTATATTAATAACAATGTTTATATTATTTTGCATTTTTCCCTAACCTTGTTTGGACAACATTATTGTTGTGTATAATTTTTCTGTATTGCTAATCTGTGCTTTTACTCGATTATTATTTTCATTTCTCTGCACATTTCATACAATACACATTTCAAATAAAATTGCTTCAGAAAGCAAGCATATGAGCTTATGTAGCATCAACCAAAAAAAAAAAAAAATTCACACAACCATTCCCTCTAAATGTTTGTCCAGTTTCTCCTTGAATTTATTTAAGCTATCAACTTCCACAATGACAGATGGAAGTTTGTTCCAGCAATTAACCACCTGCTAGCTAAAGTCAAATTTCTGCACATCTATTCTTCAACTGTCTTTTCTCAATTTGAATTTATGCCCCCTTAGGTTCGTAATCTGAACAAGTGGAAGAATCCCATCAAAATTCAGCATGCTCAACCCATTCAACACCTCAATCAGATCACCTTGCAGGTGCCTAGTGTCCAGCCACTGCAATTTGCAGAACTTAAGCCTCTCTTTGTAAGAGAGGATTCCTTCATTCCCGTCACCAATCTTGTTGCCCTTCTCTGTACACGTTTAATCAAATCTACATCCTTCCTAAAATGAGGCCTCCAGACCTGTACGCAGTACTCAAGGTGTGGCCTGACCATTGCCTTATACCAGGAGTGGCCAACTTAATTTGTGATGCGATCTACTTTTTTCCTTCAAAATGTGCCATGATCTACCATCTCAAAAATTTCATTGTACAAGGTGCACAAATCGAGGGATGACTGTATATTTAAAATTTGTTGTGATCAACTGAAATTAAATCCGCCATTGACTGGTAGATCGCGATTGACTTGTTGGCCACCCCTGCTTTATACGAAGGGATAATCACCTCCTTTTCCCTGCTAGCAAATTTTCTGTATATCATTGACAAAACCCTATGGTTTTCTCTTGCAGCCTGTCTGAATTGCTCAGAAAACTTCATATCTGACTGCACAATTACTCCCAGGTCTTTTTCGTTTTTTACCACCCTAAGTGTAATACCACACAGTTGGTACGTTTCTCTGGGGTTACTTCTACCCATATGCAGTACTTTGCATTTGTCAATGTTAAACTTCAGTTTCCACTTCTCAGCCCATCTGCCCAAATTTTCTAGATCCTATTGCAGTAGCACACTGCTACACATGACATTTTTAGACTAAAGAAAAGACAGAGAACAACTTTCCCATTGAGGAAAAGCAATTGATTAGGCAAAATTTTAATTTTGAAATCATAAAATCTAAATGGCAATACAGCAAACCCCCGCTATTCGCGGGGGTTACGTTCCTGAGAAATGTCGCGAATACCGAAAACGCGAATACTGAGTTATGGCTCCCATAGTAATAAAGGGGTTCCGTTCCAAAGTATGAAATATATAAGAAAAACTAGTCTAAAATTGTTTCTATGTATGTATTATATGTACCTTCATAATATGACTATGTACATAGACAGTACATAGTGAAATGCAAGCATATGGCATCGAAATGAAAATAAGATACAATTTAATATTAAATGTAATATGCCTTTGCTAGCAAAAAAACTTATCCCGCCAGTGCTATCACCAGTTTCGCTAAAGTGTTGATAAAGGAGTTTTGCCTTTTCACGAATGATGAGTGAACTTAACGGAATTTTATTTTGAGTTCGGTCTTCTATCCACATGTTTAAAGCTTTTTCTATTTTTTCTAATTTAACATCACAAGTTACAGAGCAAATTTTTGAAGCAATTAGCGCCTTTTTCACGGACACTACGGCGGATTTTTTCTTCCGATTTCTTGATTGATCGTACCGTTGACTCATTGATTTTATAATGTTTTGCCACTGAGGAGACACTTTTACCATTAGAAATTTTATCTAATAACTCAATTTTATTTGCTAATGTCATCACCTTTGATATTTTCACATTTCTCTTGTTATTCGTAGCCATATTTTTGTAGGGGTTAGAAAGAATTTGTCCACAATAAAGTCACTTTCTTCCGTTAACACACTCGAAAAAGTCCGTTTTACACTGCAAAACAGTAGATTTATCATTTTTGTAAGCAAATAAATTTATAAATTGATAAATTTATTCAATTTATAAGCATATAAATTAAAAGCAAACGACGAAACCTTCCATGACAAGCGAATAACACATACTGAACAAGGATTAGCGAGAAACATTCACGCTCGCGATTTTGTCACTCCTCTCCCCCCACCCACTGAGCGCTGTTTTTACCGGGAAAGATAATTTTAGCCACGTCCATGTTTTTTTATGGGGGAAAATATTCACGGCGCTTTAAAATTCACATTTTTTAGGTTTCATTTTATATTAAATCGGCGATCGCGAATACGCGAAACCGCGAATACAGATACCGCGAATAGCGGGGGTTTACTGTACATAGTACAGTTTTAACATCATATGCAAAAATTTTATCCCAAATATGACAAAAAAAAGCTCCAGATGACAAATAGTCTAAGCCTAAATATAAAAGTGATAGATCACTGTGCCTTTTAATTGAAACACCCTGTGTATTTAGTTGCAGGAGAGGTTGTACTCTCTTATTTAAGAAGCATATTAAATCTAAGGCAGTGCATCCAGTCTGATATAGGCGGCCAGTGCAATGTTGAGTCAGTTTGCTGTGACATAAACTGTGAAAACAAAAATGAGAGGAGGAGTGTGTTATAGGCCTAATGACTGTGATGATTATAACAAACAACTGTACAAAGAAATAGAATGGGCCAGTAAGTCAGAATGTCTCTTATACTGGGAGGAATTTAACTTTCTAAATATTGACTGAAACTTGTGGGTTGATCACTTGTATGCTAGAAAGACTTTTATGGATTTATTGGATGACTGTTTTCTACAACAGTATGGAGCAACAGGTGGATGCTATACTCTTCATCTGATAATCAGTAGCAATTCTTCATGTTAGTAACCTGTAGATAAAAGACCCTCTGTGTGGCAGTGATTACAATGTGCTGTATATGGGATTTACTTAAAGACATAACTACTGTCAAGAGTAAAGGGAAGGGCTTATGCTTTCATAAGGATGGCTACATTGGTTGCAGTTTTTAAATTCTATGCATTGGAACTGTCTGATATTACTGACAGCAACTTATAAAAGGGAAAGCATTGAGGGAAGTAATTGTAGAAGCTATCAGGCTTTTCATACCAACTAACAAATACTGTTCCAAGTTTGACATCAAAAGGTGGGTGACATGACTAATTGCAGACCTATTAGCTTAACTTCTGTTCTAGGAAAAATAATAGAGTAGTAGTAGTAGTAGTGGCATGTGATGCAAGAAAGCAAATGTATGAGCTTATGCAGCATCAGCCAAAAAAAAAAAAAAAAATCACACCATTCCCTCCAAATGCCTGTCCAGTTCCTCCTTAAATTTATTCAACCTATCAACTTCCACAACGACAGATGGAAGTTTGTTCCAGCAATTAACCACCCGCTGGCTAAAGGAAAATTTCCGCACATCTATTCTACATCTGTCCTTTCTTAATTTGAATTTATGCCACCTTAGGTTCGTAATCTGAAAAAGTGGAAGGATCCCATCAGAATTCAGCGTGCTCAACCCATTCAAGGCCTTATATACCTCAATCAGATCACCCCGCAGGTGTCTAGTCTCCAGCCACTGCAATTTGCAGAACTTAAGCCTCTCTTGGTAAGAGGATCCCTTCATTCCCCTCACCAATCTTGTTGCCCTTCTCTGTACATGCTCAAGTAAATCTACATCCATCCTAAAATGAGGCCTCCAGACCTGCACGTAGTACTCAAGGCGTGGCCTGACCATTGCCTTATACAGAGGGATAATCACCTCCTTTTCCCTGCTAGCAAAATTCCTATATATCATTGACAAAACCCCATGACCTGCCCCGGCAGGATGTCTGCATTGCTCAGAAACCTTCATATCTGACTGCACAATTACTCCCAGGTCTTTTTCATTTTCTACCAACTTAAGTGTAGTACCACAAAGTTGGTACGCTTCTCTGGGGTTACTTCTACCCATATGCAGTACTTTGCATTTGTCCAGGTTAAACTTCAGTTGCCACTTCTTAGCCCATCTGCCCAAATTATCTAGATCCTGTTGCAGTAGCACACTGCCATTACTGTCATTAACAACCCTGCCAACCTTTGTATCATCTGCAAACTTCGACGCTAAGCCTGATATACCTTCATCAATATCATTGATAAATATACAAAACAACTGTGGACCTAACACCGAACCCTGTGGGACTCCACTAATAACATTAGTCCAAGAAGAGCAGCACCCATTGATTACCACCCTCTGTCTTCTCGCACTTAACCACCCTTTTATCCATTGGAGCAACTTACCTTTAATACCATTCTGCTCCAATTTGTACAATAGTCTTCCATGCGCAACAGTGTCAAAAGCTTTCCTGAAATCCAAATATATGATATCAAAATTATTTTTTGCATCCAGTTCCTTTGTAACCACATCATAATATCCTATCAAATTTGTCAGACAAGACTTTCCCTTAACAAACCCATGCTGTGTCTGAATTATTGCTGCAGTCTTGTCTAGATGATCCTGCAATGCATCTTTAACCAGTGACTCCATTATTTTACCCGGAACAGAAGTTAAACTAACTGGTCTGTAATTACTTGTCACCCTTCGATCCCCCTTTGTGAATTGGGGATACATTTGCACATCTCCAGTCCGTGGGAACCTCCCCTGAGTCCAAGGATGCTCTCATAATTATGGCTAAGGGTTTGCTTAGTTGCTTTGCCACCTCCTTTAATATAACTGGATAGATCCCATCCACCCCAGGTGCTTTTCTTATGTTTAACTTCAACAATTTCTCTTCCACTTTGCTCTCAGTTATTACAAGATCATTAAGCACCCTGCTACAATTTGATAACCTTCTGCCATTTTCAAACCTTAATAATTCCTCACGTGTGAATGTAGATGCAAAATACTCATTCAGTTTGTTTGCTATCTGAGCAGGATCATCAACAGTCGAACCATCGATGTCAAGTGGACCAATTAGATTCATCCCCTTCCTTTTAGAGTTTATACAAGTAAAGAAATCCTTGCTGTTTTTCTTAGCATCTTTTGCCAAGGATTTCTCGTAATCTGCCTTCGCCTGCCGAACCTCCTTTGTGACCTGATTACAGATTAACTTATATCTGCCATAGGCTTCTGAATCGCTTGATAATTTATATGCATCCCATGCATTTTTCTTCTCTGTTACGAGTCTCATTAGTTCATTTAACAACCATTTAGGCCTAAACCCTGAACAGTATTTCTTAATAGGTATGAAACTTTTAGTAGCTTCCACGATTAATTCCTTGAATGCTCCCCACTTAGAATTTACTGTTGGCAACATCGTCAGTTGATCCCACTGTACAGAATTTAAAAACTGTCGGAGACCACTGTACTCGCCTTTATGGAAGCAAAAACCCTTTCCTTTACCCCTGATGGTAATTAAATCTTTAAGTAAATCCCACGTCAGTACACTGTGATCACTGCCACCTAGTGGTTCTTTTATCTGGAAATTCCTAATACATGAATGATCACTGCTGATAACCAGATCAAGAGTATTACTTTCTCTGGTTGCCTCTCGAACATGCTGCTGCAGAAAACAATCATCCAATAAATCCACAAAAATTCTGACTAGTGTGTGAGTGACCAACCCACAAGTTCCAGTCAATATCTGGGAAGTTAAAATCCCCCATTATAAGACATTCCGATTTACTAGCCCACTCTATTTCTCTGTACAATTGTTCATTGTACTCATTCGAGTCATTAGGCCTATAACACACTCCTACTCTTATTTTTGTTTTCGCAGTGCTTATGTCACACCAAACTGACTCAACAGTGCACTGTTCATCTATATCAACTGGATGCACTTCTTTTGATTTTATGTTTTTCTTTATTAACAGCATAACATCTCCTCCCTTCCTATCCTGTCTATCCTTTCTGTACACATTGTACTCCCCAAATTCCAGTTCGGCATTCCTTATATCTGTGTGACACCACGTCTCTGATTAAAGAAGTAATGTAGGACCATCTACACAGGATTGCAATTATACTGCAGTCACAGCATGGATTTGTTAAGAGGTGATCCTATCTGACAAATTTGATTGAATATTATGATGCAGTAACAAAGGAACTGAATGAAAAAATATTTTTGATAATATTTACTTAAATTTCAGGAAGGCCTTTGATACTGTTGAAATTAACAGTCATTCAATAAATCCATAAAAGTCTTGCTAGCGTGCAAGTGACCAACACACAAGTTCCAGTCAATATCTAGAAAGTTAAAAATCCTCCCAGTATAAGAGACATTCTGAACCTCAGGGTTCAGTGCTGAACTCCTTGTTTTCTATATTTATTAATGATATTGTTGAAGGCATAATGTTGAAGTTTGCAGATGATGCAAGGGTTGGCAGGGTGGTTAATGATCAAGGTGGTTAAAATCAAGGTATTTTACTGCAACAAGATCTAGAAAAATTAGCCAGATGATGGGCTGAGAAATGGCAGTTGAAGTTCAACATTGACAATGGCAAGGTACTGCATATTGATAGCAGTAATCCAAATTAATGTGCCAACTGAGTGGTACTACACTCAGGGTAGTGGAAATTGAAAAAAAAAACTTCGGCGAGTTGTGCGGTCAGATACAAAGTTTTCTGAATAATGCAGTCAGGCTGCCAGGACAACTCATGGGGTTTTATCAATGATGTAAAGAAACTTTGCTAGCAGGGATAAGGAGATGATTATCCCATTGTATAAGGCAATGTTTAGGCCACATATTGAATATTTCATACAGGTCTAGAGGCCACGTTTTAGGAAGGATGTAGATCTGCTGGAATGGATGCAGAGAAGGGGCAATGAGATTGGAAAAGGGAATGAAAGGGTGGTCTTACCAAAAAATGTTTCAGTCCTGCAAATTTCAGCATCTGGAAACTAGGCACCTGCAAGGCGATCTGATTGAGATGTTTAAGGCTTTGAATTGAATGATTAAGCTCAAGGCTGATGGTATTCTTCCTCTTGCTCAGACTATACACATGAGGATTATAAATGTTTAAAGCAGGTTTGGCAGCATGGGTGTGAAATTGGTGCAGCACGGAACGTGTTAGGCACGTGCGCAGACAGGTTTGTTTCTTTCCCAGGCTTGATTCATTGCTGGTCACTTGGCTTTTCAATGTGTAACTAAGCAGTTGTGTTAATAAAGTGTTGTGTTAAATTAATGTTATACAAATTAATACATACAGGTATGTACATTAGGTATGTCTATCCATGATTACTTAAATAATTTTTATACATTTAGGTAATTTAAAATTATTTTTTCTCTATTTTTTACATTATTTTACAGACCTTAGAGTCAATGACACTTATAAAAAAATGTTTGAAGAGAAAGATCTCTTTGGATACAAAAATTGAGATATTAGATTGATTAAAGAATGGAGAAGGTTCATCAACAGTTGCAAATTATTTTCATTTAAATGAAACTACACTTGGGACAATTAAAAAAAATTAAGTAAAGATTAGAACGAGCATATCAGCAGCATCTTCCATAAGTTCAAAGCACACATCCTACATATGCGATATGACAATGGAGATGATGGAGAAAGCATTAGTGATATGGATAGAGGATAACATCCAAAAGAGAATGCCCATAGATGGCAATGCAATAAGACATAAAGCTGTAAGAATTTTTAATAAGATTAAGTGTACCCAACAGTCTGCAAATCAGACAACTGTTTTCTGGAAGCAAAGGATGGTTCGAGAAGTTTAAAAAAAAGGTACTGTATTCATTACATAATATTAAAGTCAAAGATGAAGCTGCATCAGCTGATGAGAAGGCAGCTAAAAAATTTCCACAAGGGCTAGCTAAAATAATTGTGGAAGGTTCTTATACACCTGATCAAGTTTTTAACGCTGGTGAAATGGGTCTATTCTGGAAGAAAATGCCAAATAGAACTTATTTGTCACGAACTGAAAAAACAACTGGAGGATTTAAAGTGTCCAAAGAACGAATAACAAGGAAATAATTTTTTAAATGCATCAGTTGATTATATGATTAAACCTATGATTATCAATCATGCTTTAAATCCGAGAGCAATGAAAGGCTTGAATAAAAGAAATCTATCAGTTTATTTGAATGCCAATAAAAAAGCATGGGTTACTGCAAAAATATTTAAGGACTGGTTCTATCAATGTTTTGTTCCTGATGCTGAAACATGTTAAAAAAAAGAACCTGAGCTTAAATTCTTTTATTGATAGATTTATATCATGAAAATGTGAAAGTAATTTTCTTATCATCCAACACTACATCACTGATCCAACCATTTGACTGGGGTATTATTTTTACTTTTAAGTCATACTACATAAAACAAGTATTCCAAAAAAATTTTGGGTTGTGTGAAAATAATAGCATTCACAGTTTGTGATATACGATTTTCAGTTTTAAATACCTGCTGGAAAGCTATCTGGCCTGAGGTGGTTTTGAGTGGTAATTACATTCCAACAATAGAGAATGCGTCCTCTCAGATTATAGATTTGGCACATCAGCTGGGTAGTGAAGGATTTGATGATTTGGTTCCTTCTGAAATTGGAGGATTGGTGATGGACAGAGAATTTAACGAAGATGAATTTTGGTAGAAATGGTTATCAATCCCATATCCAGTGACAAAGTGATAATGATAACCCAGCTTCAACACTCACTATCAACACAATAAGTAAAGGACTCGAAATAGCTAAAAATCTTGAAAATTATTTCCTTGTTATTGAACCAAAACTGGATTGTAGCTTAAGATTTGGAAGGGAATTATGAAACTGTTTAGCTCAATATGAAGAGATTTATAAGTAACTAAGTAACAATAAGAAACAAACATTGATAATGGATTTTATTGAGGCAATTCTGACAATCTCTATGGAAAATGAATTAAAAAAAAATTCTGAGGTAGAGGAAGTTAGCAGCAGCAGTAGTAATGGCTTTAAACTGAGAAGGGTGAAGAAGATATGGAATAAATTGTTGTTTTCATAGATTTTGAAGGTTTCACACCTTCATCCTTTTTTTTTACTGTACCCCATTTATTGTCCCTAAATTTTTATTGTATAGCTATACATAAAAATAAACCGTTAAATTTATTTTTAAAAATATGTAAATTATTTAATTGAGTGTTTACGGAATTGTGTATCCCCTCATTTTCTATACAAATATTAGTCACGATTTACACAATTTTCATTTACACAGTACTTTTGCAGAGCCAATCTACTGTGTAAATCGAGGGCAATTGTTGTTTCTTTGAATTGTATTTCAGATATTTTATCAATCTTAAATGAATATGATTGAGTGAAACACTTTTTTTTTTTTCCTTAATGCACAAGTTATATAGAATGACATTCATGTTATAATATGTATTATTATGATATAAAAATACACAATTTCATGATTTTTGTTAACAGATAGTGGAAGAAGAAAACTAATGAAGAAGCCTGTCTTAATCTCCTTAGTGAGCATTTTGGATGTAACACTGTCTAGTGATAATTTAGATTCTCTTCTGGAATTGCTAGGAAATTTAGCTGAAAGTGGTATGTAAATACAGTATTTCTTTATAATGAATTATCAGAATCTGAACAAGTTATTAGTATTAATAAATGCAGAATGAAGCAAAGAAGTTAGGCTTATTAAGCATCAGCCTTAAAAAGTAAAGATAAAAAGAAAAGGAAAAAAAGTCACTTGATTTCATGCAGGGATCTGCTCTTACTTAAATTTTTATAAAAACTATTTCTACAAGCTTAGGTGGTAATTTTTTTGAATAGTTAATGATGGACATGTACATCCATAAAGTACACATCCAGTAGATTTTGCCAAATACAAGATAAAAATGATATTCTCATATATATATGTGTGTATACCCTAATCAATACACTGATCAAATAAATTTGTCTGTATATATATATATATATATATATATAAACTAAATTAAAATAGGATATTTGCCAGTAGCATGACAAACCAGTAGAGTGAAAAAGAACTTAGCAAAATAAAATAACATAACATTAACAGAAAAATATATAGGGGGAGGGATAAAAAGGGTAGTGTTGAAGCAGCGTTCCTAAAATAATTTAGAAAATTAAGCTCATTAAAAGAAATTTAGCGGCGCCCCCTTGATGGCACCCGTTTCTGAATTATGTGAAATCTCACTAAGGTGGAAACGTAGACTAACAACATTACATGACCAAATAAATTGAAAATAATTAATAAAATGAAATAAAATAGATTGACCATTATGCCCCATCTCAACAGAGGACCACGAGGCCAATAATAGTCAGGGAATCACTGCATTTCGAACGCTAAACAAATCCATACAACAATGGAATGATACTAAAATGAGACTGCCGATGCAATAGATTTGCATAGCGGTGGTCCTTATGCATTGAAAAATAATAAAACAGAAAGCCTAGTACTCGCATGGCCAAACCACACCACTGACAAAACAATAGTTGAACTGAAAATATATAGAAACAAATTAGGCTATAGATGGCGGTATGAATGTAGCGTTAGCACATCGTCACGCTACCCCCATGTAAATATAATCCAATTAATCCAAAAATTAAATAGAGAGATAGAAATTAATAAAAATATATATTAAAATAAATAAAAAAATAGTAGGAAAGCTAACATCAGTGGCAGCAGAAAGGCACAGTCCACTACATGTTGCTTATAATAAACTAAATTAAAATAGGATATTTGCCAGTAGCATGGCAAACCAGTAAGTGAAAAAGAACTTAGCGAAATAACATAACAATAACAGAGAAATATATAGGGGGGATAAAGAAGAAGGGGGTAAAATATAGGGGGTATTGTATTTATACTCCCCCTATATATTTTTCTGTTATTGTTATGTTATTTTTTTTTCGCTAAGTTCTTTCGCGAAATAAAATAACGTAACAATAACAGAAAAATATATTAATACGTTATTTTATTTCGCGAAAGAACTTAGCGAAAAAAAATAACATAACAATAACAGAAAAATATATAGGGGGGATAAAAATATAGGGGGTCTTTATCCCACCTATATATTTTTCTGTTATTGTTATGTTATGTTATTTTATTTCACTAAGTTCTTTTTCACTCTACTGGTTTGCCATGCTTCTGGCAAATATCCTATTTTAATTTAGCTTATTATAAGCAACATGTAGTGGATTGTGCTTTTTTGCTGCCACTGATGTTAACTTTCCTACTATTTTTTTATTTATTTTTAATATATATTCTTATTAATTTCTATCTCTCTATTTAATTTTTGGATTAATTGGATTATATATATATATATATATATATATATATAGAGAGAGAGAGAGAGAGAGAGTGAGAGTGCAAGTGAGCAAACAAGCTTTTTATGTACTTTTTTATATCATTAATTAATGTTACTGCACCTTTTCCAGCAGATTCACATCATTCCTGAAATGAAGGCTCCAGACCTATATACAGTACACAAGATGTCACCTAGCTACATCCTTATGTAATTGAATATTATCTCTTTACCTGACCAGCAAAATTACTCTGCATAATACAAAAAGCATGTGCTTACCTGGCTGGCAGCTTATCAACATTGGGAAGGGAGCTTCATCTTGAATTGTACTTTTCATTATCAACTACCTTAAGTTTGTTCCTCTCAATAAGATAATCTGGGATTGTAGGCGTACTGTTATCCAAATGCAAAATCCTGAATTTCTCAATATTGTACTTGCCTTCCATTTTTAAGACCAACTGAATAATATACCTTGATCTTATTCAACAGCATGTCTTGGTATTGTTTACCGCCTTCTTACCCTTTGTATTATTATCAAACATGTTTTATTCCTTTATCAATATCATTTAAAAATCAGAAACAACAAGGGCCTCAGTACTGAACCCTGTGAAACCCTACTCAAGACACCATTTTGTTTTCTGTAATTTAACAAAACATTTTATTCACTGCGGTACTTTCCCCACAATGACACATTTTCTAAGTTTTACTGAAGGCTAAATATACTATGTCAAAATTATTCTAGGCAGCCAGTTCTTTTGTGACATCATCATAGCTTCTCAAAATAATTAGACATGATTTCCTTTTAACAAACTCATGCTGTGTTTCTTGTATAGTTCCATTAATATCTAGATCTTCCTGCAAAACATCTTTAATTGCATATTCCATAATTTTCCCTGCCACAGTGCAGGTCACCCATTTTTTCTGAGCAGAAATTACCCATTTTTGCTCGGACTTTATCTGAGTCCAGAGTTGCATCCATTATAAATGATGGGGGTTTTTATGCAATTCTATTTTGATGCGTCTTTTAATGTCATTGGATATATATAATCAACTCCTAATGCCTTCCTTTTTTGCCATTCAAGCATGATAATTTTTCTTCCAGTCCATTTTCAGTGATCATACAGTCTAATTCCCAGTATTTGTTTCTAGCTCAGTAGTACTTCATATTGTAAATATTGCTGTAATTTTACTATTTCCAATGTTTTGTAATATGTCATGAATATATATGCATATCTATAGTTATTAAATTTATAACAGCTGTTTCCATGACTCACTGTCTTAATTTTAGAAACACTGTTTCGTCAATTTATTTTAATTTTTTATGAAAATAATTTGAAAATATCTAAAAAATTAGAGGAGCATTTACAGTGGAACTACTTCTAAATTGTTAAGGCAAGAAAGTTGAATATTAAAACTGTTTGATTGTATTTTAGTTAAAATAATGTCAATACATAAAATTCGTGCATGTTCTTTTGTCTATTATTCTGTGTTCCTCATAAAATAAAATAAATACACACTTTGTGTTTCACAGCTGCTCATAGTAACCATTGTATTAAATTTCCTATATTTATAGAATACTCTTTATTTTGAATAATGAGTTTTAGCTGGCAGTTTTATTAATTTTCAGTCCATAAATCTCATTTGCCCTATGAGCAATCACTGGAATGTCAAAAAATGGTTCAGTATTTAAAATTGTTTGTCAAAAATTTTTTAGTATTTTTGAACGAAAAGTTTTATCAATGTCTGTGAACTTTATGCTTTCTGCAAGATGAGTTATTAGCATTAATATTAAAGTGCCAGAGCAGTGAATAGAAGCAAAGCTTATATAATATATTCTATCAAAAAAAAAGAAAAAAAAAAAAAAAGAATCAAATAATGTTTCCCTAGTTTTATATTTTATATATAGTAATAAAACTTCAATTTAAAAGACTATATAAGGGTAAGACCTTTCCTCTAATTGTACGTTAAACTAAAAAAGTCACAGAAATTGCTAGAATGTTTTTTTGAAAAAGTTCTGTATTATGAAATAAAAAAACATTAAATGTAATGCTATATTTTACAGGCGCCTCCGTAGCCAGGTGGGAAGGAGCAGCAGTGCGTAACACTCGCTTCTTGATTAGACCGGGGTTCGAGCCCGTCACCACCAAATACGGAGGATGCGGAAAGGTCAGGGAATGACCACCGCATATCCCGGAGCAATATGGCCTTAGTTGCTAATGCTCCTAAAAACCAAAATAACAAACAAACAAGCTATATTTTACTGCACTTACCAGTTGGAGTAGAGCTTGAAATTTTGTTGTCTTAGAGCGGCATTGAAAACTGGCTGGAACTTATTCAGAGTCTGAAGAGCTTTTGAGCACCTTCACTGGAGGTTTAGAGTCCAGATGACATCCTTACTAATGTCAGACATACCTGATAGGCTGATGAAAGGGGAGGATGGCAAGGAAAATCCTGGCTTCCTGGCACACTGTTTTATTTTGAAAATATTTTGCCATCAAACCAAAGCAGTTAAGTCATCAGGTTCCATATGAATGAAAAGCATGGTTTAGTGGACACTTTCTGTTATTTCTGGTCTGCTAACTTGAGGTTCATTTAAACGAGTGTATACTGTACTTTCAAGTATTCATCCGATTCTTATTAAAGTCTGCATAAGCTTACTCCAATATCATCTAGCTCTCAGAGAGCTAGATGATATTGAAGTAAGGTATTTCATTCCAATAATTCAGCAGTCCCCAATCTGTTTTTGTTAACATGCTACTTAAAAAAAAAGTTGAAAAGTTATTGTACTACCACAGTAATATTTCATAACTTACAAATAATCTGAATAAAAAACATTATTTTTACTACTTTATTCTTTATAACCTTATTTCTTTTCATAACATAAAATTCTGATATTGCAGTATTAATAGATAGTTATTAATACTGCTATATCAATTATATCAATATTTTTATTTACAGTATTTGTAATTTAGTTTCAATTTTTTTTCTTATGGCTCACTCCCCTCTGACACAATTAGGTGTACCACACGTTGAGAACCTATGCAATTGTTGATTATGCTTTGAATAAAGGTAAATTTTCTTATGTCCAGCCTACAATTATCTTTCTTTAATTTGAATGTGTCCCATTCTTTGCATAATCCTAGAAAGAGAAAATATTCCTCCATATTTAATTTTTTCTCAACCCTTTTAAGGTTTCAAACACCACAATCAGATCCCTCATGTAAATATCTAATTTCCAAACTTTGAAGTTTACAGAATGAAATATCTTCCTGTAAGACTATCTGTGTGTATCCACAAATAGTTTTATTGCCCTCCTTTGTATCCTTTCAAGCAATTATCTGTTTCCAGATCTATCTAAAGTATTCAAGATGTGCTCTGACCACATTTGTACAGGAAATAATTGCCTCTTTAATATAATAATAAGTCCTCTTTACCTCTTTAATAAGTCCTAGCATTCATACTTTGTCATTGAGAGACGTTTTCATGCTGAACTGTATATTAACCCACAGTTCCTTTTCATTTACAACAGTGTTTAGTATCTGAATGCAAACTTTGCATTTTAGCATTAGCATTAACATTAGTAGAGGCATATGATGCAAGAAAGCAAGCTTATGCAGCATCAGCCAAAAAAAAAAAAAAAAAAAGCCCTCCCATTTCACCCCTCTATTCATTTCAAATGCCTGTCCAGCTCGGCCATAAATTTATTTAAGCTATCAACTTCCACAACAAAAGATGGAAGTCTGCTCGACCAATCAACCACCTGCTGGCTAAAGACAAATTTTCGCACATCTATTCTACAACTGTCTTTCCTCAATTTGAATTTATGCCCTCTCAGTTTCTTAATCTGAGCAAGAGGAAGAATCCCATCAGCATTCAGCTTGCTCAACGCATTCAAGGTCTTATATGCCTCAGTCAGATCACCTCGCAGGTGGCTACTCTCCAGGCACTGCAATTTGCAGAACTTAAGCCTTTCTTGGTAAGAGCACCCATTTACTACAGCTTAAATTGGCATTTTTTTTTTTTTTTTTTTTTTTATATTCATGGCATTCCTTTATTGAGGCACTTCCTTCAAAGCACTTAATTCAAATAAGAGAAGTATTAATGGAAAGTGAGTTAAGTCTCCCAGAGAAATTTTTTTTTAAAAGAACAATTAAAAAAATTATTTGGTGATTTATCTCTGAATCATTTAGGTGATTGACTGTTATTTAGTTTGTGTAGGTGATAGTCATATTTCGTATAACTCAAATTTCTTTTATATAACTTAATTTAAAAAATATCGTATTACATTGAGCAGCTTTTAAATTTCTAGTTTTACAATTAATAAATTTTCTAATGTTATAATAATATAATATTGCTTTCAGAATTTTTGTTTGTTTAAATAATATTTCCTTTGAAATATTTTTCATAATAACCTAATTACAAAATGATCAGAGATCAGTTTGAAATAGTGACACTGTGATAAAACTGTATTATATAATTTATTTTATATAAGAAAATGAACAAAAAATATTTTGCTTATCAGTAGTGAAATTCATGTAGTTCACAATACTTGAATCCACTTTTTGATAATATCAGCATTTGGAAAAAGAAAAGGCAAACATCTATTAACAATGAAAGATCAAATGGCAGTAGTTTGGGGAAAAAATGCTACACTGCATTATGTTTTTCTGTCTTCACTATCTGGTGACACTGTTTTTTTGGAAGAGCTTGGCTGCTTAAAAACAGCTTCATTTATCCATGAGTTGGCCTAAAGTAATTAATGTTGTTTTTAATTGAATAACATCATCTTGTTGGTGAATTCATTAAAAACTCAAACGCAATGTCATGAACAGTTTTGCACATTTTTGGATTGCTCATCAGACAGTTGGCAACTTTCTATCAGGTGGTAAATAAATGTATTGAATCTAATTGAGCAGCCGAGCAGAGTTTAGAAGAAAAACTTGCTTGAAACCATAACATTACACATTCATAAAACTCCCTGTTAAGTTGCATTTTTTTCTCAAACTATTTCAATACGTGCCTTGAAATATTACCCCACTTTACAAAATTAATGCATTGGACAAGTGCAGCCAGTTAAGTAAGGATTTATTATACATATAAAGAGAGTTGCACTTTCAAGTGGAAGATTTTTTTCTAAACACTGCTTGAATACTCACTTAGATTCAATACGTTTATTCTGTGCTAATTGAGACTACCTTTTGTCTGATGAGCAAACAGAATAGGTCCAAAACCAGTCATAACAGTGCCTTTGAGTTTATAATAATATTCACTACTGGGTGATGCATTTCAATTAAAAACAATATTAATTACTTTAGGTCAACTTGTGGGTAAACTTAGTTGTTTACAAAGCCAAACAGCCTAAGCTTTGTTACCAGAGGGGCAGTGTATTCCCAGATAGTTATGACAGAATGACAACATAGTGTAGCATTTTTTCTCAAACTATTTCAATACTTGCATTGAAATAGTACAGCAATACCCCGTATTGCACTGATAATTGGTACCGAAACTGTTCCATTTTATGTGAAACTGTGCTGATTGAGGTATAATTATAATAGGTTTTAATTTAATGTGTACCAGAGAAACAGTCTATAAACAAATTATAATAAATTTATAAACAATTTCTGCTTGATAGCCAATTAAAAGGATTTGAAATAAAAAATATTGCAAAAATTTTATTAATGAAACGGTAACATCATGAAAGATGAGAAAAAAGCTTTATTGTTTATTTTGGTATTTCAGTAATGAAGTCTGAGGTCATCTCTTCTTTTTCCCAGTGTACAAATCTTTGTAGCATCGAATCCCATCTTGTAAAATTTGACTTATTTTGATACTACATTCAACATTCGGATCTCCATTCATAATTGCCTCGTAGGCCATGTCAACCCCCTTGTATTGAAAATTCTTTTGGTGCAACTTCAGTGTTATCCACTTCAGAATTGTTTTCCTCTTCTTCATATGCAGTTTGCTCGTCAATTTCAAGGAGAGTTGCCTCATCTAAGTCGTTTCCATGTGATTCAGTGCAGCCACATACATTGGCAGTGTCCAAAGTTTCGAATCCAAGTCTTTTCCGATCTTCACAATGTCCTCGAGATTTGCCTGAACTCATGCAGACATGCTGCCAAACAGAACTCATGTTGTTGGGAGTGATTTCTAGCCAAGATGCAGATATATTTTCGATCATATTTAAAGGGGTAAAAAATAAATTGTGAAATGAAAAATTTGAAAAGCTATCATGGCAGGACGGAATTAAGAATACTAAGCACTCTTGCATTTGCTGCTGACTGCCTGAGGGGAGCTTTTGGTACATGTGCATGTGAGACAATAGAGTTAGCACCACAGCATATATTGTAAGCATACCTAGGCTATGACAATGCAGCATATATGTAGAGTGTGTGTGTGTCTAGGCTATTGAATGAGTTTTAATATGTACAGTAAATTTTCAACTTAAACTTAATTGAAAACCGTGTTATAGTGAAACCCGTGCTGTTTGAAGCCATGCTAAGCGAGGCATTGCTGTACTTCACTTTACAAAATTGGTGCATTGGGCCAAAAAAGCCTATTAATAGAGTTTGGGAGTGTTTTTTTCTAAACATCACTTTGCTGCTTATTTAGATTCAATACATTATTCACTGCTTGACACAAAATCACTAATTGAGAAATTGATCCTTGAGGTTGTCACAGACATTCTCTCAGATATGCCAGACAAGCTGTTCTTGCTACCTGGGAGTCTAAAACGCTGATGGAACTGATATTTGGGTGACACTCAAGTCAAAGTGGACCCAATTTCGGCGAAGTCCGGACGGTCTATGACAGCCAAATCCTCTGCTTGCACCTTCACGATGGTGGGACTGTTAGTAATCCTGGGTATAACCTTCATGCACAAGTACATGGTGGGTGACCACCCACGTGTGAACCAACGTAAGCAGGGGTCGAGGTGTGGCGCCCACACCACATGGAGGAACGCCGCCCCTGTATGTTACCAGGCAGTACTAGGTGGTAGATGACTCTCATCAACCGGTGAAATACCGCCACTTTGCTTATTGGAGGCTTGAAGTGGTGGAACCCATGTTTAGTCTCTAGAGCTAAGTTCCGGTCAACCCTTCCCTATCTCTTCCATCATGCAGTATGATTGATGATTTTTGAGGTTATGATGAATGTCGTGGCAAGATCCAATATTCCTTACATTTCGAGGGTACAGCTCTAAAACGGTGTTCGCAGGCCGGCCGCTAGATAGTACACCGGACCAAACCTATTGGTAACTCTCTAGGAGGCTTCCGGATCAGCTAGTGTATAATCTTGCTACCTCTACTCTGCCAGATAGTGACTGGAGGGAGTCCGAGTAGTGTGTATGCGGGGAGCATTGACGAGGCCACGTTATGTCAAGGATCTGGGTATATTCTTACCACATGTACGCCATATCCAAAAATTTCATTACTTCATACAGCATGTCCCACCCACTTTTTCTTACTATTGAATACACCATGAATTGTCAAAATAATAGAGCAAGCTTATCTGCGAAAAGATCTAAACCTCCCAAGGACTTCCTAATTCATTTCACAAATATACGTGGTCTCAATTCCAATCTCAACGATGTCCATTTCCACTTGCAGTCTTCCAAACCCCATGTACTTTTTCTGACAGAATCTCAGTTATCAGTTGATTCAACTACTGCTCATCTCAGATGTCCATATTATTTGCTGTATGATTCCTTTCGCCTCAAAGGTGGTACTTGTGCATATGTCCGTTCTGATATTCCCTGTCAGAGACTTGGCAATTTGGAATCTGCTCTCTTTGATCTTCTCTGGCTTAAAATCTCTCTACCTCATTGTGTAAAATTCATCTGTTGTCTCTACCGTTCTTCCAACTCCACTAATCACTTGGAGCTCTTTGACTTCCTCTCTTTGCAACTTGACTTTCTCCAGTCCAACTTTCCTAACAGTGAGGTAATTTTCCTTGGTGATTTTAACGTTCACAACTCCAGCTGGCTTCCATTTTCTAGTCACACCGACCCAGCAGGTCGAGATGCTGAGGCTTTTGCAATTACTAATGACCTAGCACAGATTATTCATTTACCTACAAGAATACCAGACAATCCTAATCATACAGCCAATACGCTTGATCTTTTTCTCACAAACAACCCTTCTAAGTACAATGTTGAAGTGAGAGGTCCTGTAGGCACTTTAGATCACAACTTGGTGATTGTCTCTTCTCCAATGGAACCTTTATCTCATGGCTATTCCGAACCTCGTATTGTTTGTCATTACAAGAATGCAAAATGGGATGACCTGTGAGACTTCTTTTCTTCTTTTCCTTGGTCTGATTACTGTTTCAAAACTTCTGATGTCAACGTTTGCTCAGATCGTGTCAGTGAAATTATTCTTGCAGGAATGGAATCCTTTATCCCACACTCCACTTTAAAATCTCGTCCTTTATCTAAACCTTGGTTTTCCAATAAATGTGCTAAGGCTGTCCAAGAGAAGAACGTTGCTTATCGTAATTGGCTTGTTTCTAATTCTTCAGTTTCATTTTCTGCCTACACCAAAGCTCGCAACAATTGTAAAGCAGTTATTAATCAGTCAAAACTAGAGTTTGAACAGGCTAAGAGTAGAAAACTTGCTTCTTTCCCTAATGGTAGCCGAGCATTCTGGTCTCTTGCCAAAGCTATTGGCCGCAACTTTTGCCCATCTCTGCTCCCACCTCTGTCCAAACCAGATGGTTCTGTTGTCACTTCAGCCAAGGATAAAGCTGACCTGCTAGCATCCCATTTTTCTTCCAGCTCATGTATTAATGACCTTGGTAAAACACCTCCCACCATTCCTAACACGCTCCATTCAATGCCTCCTGTGGTCTTCCGTCAAAAGGATATCAGAAGGATTTTGATGAATCTTGATGCTACGAAAGCTCCAGGTCCTGATGGTATTTCTCCACTTGTTCTCAAAACCTGTGCTCCTGAATTTACTCCTATTCTTTGCCGCCTTTTTTCACTTTCTTATTCCAAAGGTGTTTTTCCTTCTGCTTGGAAATTTGCTCATATCTAGCCAGTTCCTAAAAAGGGTGACAAATCCCTCCCATCCAGTTACCGTCCCATTGCAATTACTTCTACTCTTTCTAAAGTAATGGAGAAATCAATTAACCGCCAACTTTTAAACTACCTAGAAACCTTCCATCTGATCAACGATCGCCAGTATGGATTCCGTCAGTGTCGATCCACTGGTGATATTCTGGTTTATGTTACCCATTTATGGACTAATTCAATGGAAAGGTTCGGTGAAACACAAGTAGTTGCTCTCGACATCTCAAAGGCTTTTGATCGTGTTTGGCATAAAGGTCTTCTAAACAAGCTTCCATCTTATGGTTTGCCAACTGTTTTTAGTAATTGGTTATCCAGTTTTCTCTCTGATCGCTCACTGAGGGTGGTAGATGGCTCTCTGTCTTCTAACTTCTCCACTAATGCCGGTGTCCCCCAAGGTTCAGTTCTTTCCCCCACTCTTTTCCTCTTGTATATCAATGACCTTCTTCCATTGACTGGAAATCCTATCCATAGTTTTGCCAATGATAGCACATTGCATTCAACTTTCCATTTTAAGAAACCTTGTCCAGCTCAATCAGCTTCAAGTTCTCGAAAATCTGCTACCAATTATTTAAATGCCGATCTTCAGGTAATTCTCCAGTGGGGCAAAGACAACTTAGTTGATTTCAACCCTTCTAAAACTCAATCTTGTCTTATATCTTGCAAAAAGGATTCTTCTGCTCCTATGCTTATCTTTAGTGACACTCCGATTTCTAGGCAAAATGATATATCTCTTTTGTGGATTACCCTGACTTTAATCTCTCTTGGCACAAGCACATTACAAATATTGCTTCCTCTGCATCTCAAAAACTTGGTTTTCTCTTTCGCTCTCGCCGTTACTTTTCTTCCAAACAGCTGCTCACTCTGTATAAATCGCAAATCCACCCTGCCATGGAATATTGTTCCCACATCTGGGGTGGTGCCCCCAAAACCTCTCTCAGGCTTCTTGATTCCATTCAGAAGAGGGCAGTTAGGTTAATTAATGATTCATCTCTAACAGAGTCTCTCCACTCGCTTTCTCATAGACGCACTGTTTCTGCTGCATGCCTCTTCTATAAATACTTCCATGGGCACTGTTCTTCCGAATTGGCTTCTATAATTCCCGCTCTCTCTCTTTCAAAACAGTCCGAACACGTGCTGCCACCAGCCAAAAAACTGTCCAACTTCAAACCCACAGAACCAACTTTTCATCTTCCTCATTTATTCATTCAACTGCCGTTTTCTGGAACAACCTTCCTTCATACGTATTTCCTGAAAACTACAATCTACAGAAGTTCAAGTCCAATATCAACAAATATCTTCTTTCGTCTTCTCAACCTCCAACCCAAGCACGGTACTAAGTACTATAGGTTCTAAAACCTGTCGTGTTTGGGGTTCTCATAATAAAAAAAAAAAAAATTGAGGCTACCTGTTAGCATTAGTAGTGCCATATGATGCAAGAAAGCAAGCTTACATAGCATCAGCAAAAAAAAAAAAAAAAAAACTTTCGCATTTCACACATCCTTTCCTTCCAAAAGTTATTTCAATTCTTCCTTGAATTATTTAAGCAATCAACTTCCTGAATGACTAATGGACGTTTTTTCCAGAAGTTACCCACCTGCTAGCTAAAGGCAAATTTTTGCACAGCTGTTCTACAACTGTCTTTCCTCAATTTAAATTATGTCCCCTCAGGTGCGTAATCTGAGCAAGAGGAAGAATCTCATCAGCATCAAGCTTGGTCAAACAATTCAAGGCCTTATACACCTCAATCAGATCACCTCACAGGTACCTAATCTCCAGATGCTGTAATTTACAGAACTTGAGCCTTTCTTGGTAAGAGCAAACCTTTGTTCCCCTCACTAATCTCTTTGCCCTTCTCTTGACTTGTTCCAGCAGCTCTAAATCCTTCTTAAAATGAGGCACTGTGTGCCGTACTCAAGATATGGTCTGCTGATTGCCTTATACAAGAGAATAATAACCTTATCCTTGCTAGCAAAATTCCTGTGTCATTGACAAGACCCCCCATGAGCTACTCTGGCAGCCTGTCTGCACTGCTCTGAAAACTTCATATCTGAATGCACAATTACCCCAGGTCTTTTTCATTCTCCACTACTCTGAGTGTAGTACTGCACAGTTGGCCCCTCGACATGGATACTTGTACATAGTGAGGGGACCTCCCAGTGACACTACTGGAATCCAATGCGCACAGCCTAGGCTATCATTAATGGAATCCACTGTGTTTGCTGTGTGTTGCGACTTGTGGAAATTTGGAAAGGGAGATCCTGGTGGTTGAGGGCCCAGCCTCAACATGCCACTTCGACAAGATGGGTGGTCCTGGACAGTCCGGCTAGGATCAGTCGGCTAGTGGGTTCGCCTGCAAGGGTCAACCGTGCTAATGCTATGCCCCTTCTCTCATGGTCCAAGGGACAGGATTCAGGCTGGCGGTGGTGCAGGTATGGTGTCTGGATAGCCCCGGTGCCCCACTCCCGAGCGCATTTATTGCTTGCCAGGTAGTGGGCGTCCCTTTAGGCTCTATGGTGGGTGGGGTGCCCGGGCACTGAACCAATACAAAAACTACTATGAATCCTGATAAACATATTCCTTCAGGAACCACAATGCAGTCCCTATCTGCAAGTATAAGTGAAGAAACAGACAGCGTGAATGCGCCTCTGTAGCCAGGTGGGCAGGAGCAGCAGTGCGTAGCACACACTTCTTGATTAGACTGGGGTTCGAGCCCGTGACCACCAAATAACTTCATAATTGGAAAAAAAAAAAAAAAAAATGACAAGCATTCTGAGCTGCTACTCTGAGCAACTTCATTCGGAGGAATACCAATAATTGTGACACCATATAGAAAACTCAATTCATTGAGAGGTGTCATTTCTGAGTGGGACCTTCTCAAGGTTACTGAGGAGGAAATCTGCTCTGAACTAAAGCCACAGGGAGTTATTGCAGTTAAAAGAATTTCTGCGCATAGGGATGGGCAACTTGTTCCCACCAGAAATATCATCCTGACATTTAACTCACCAAATCTCCTAATGAGATCAAAGCTGGCTGTATTAACTGTCCAGTGTGTCCATAAGCCCCTTACAGTGCTTTTACAGCCCTTTACAGTGACAGAAATATGGACATTCACAAATGGACTGTCGTGGAGCCCTTGCATGTGCTCGCTGTGCTGTAAAGGACCATGAAACCTCATCATGTTCAGCTTCAAAACCATTATGCCTTAACTGCCAAGGAGAACACCCTGCCTATTCACAAGCATGCCAGAGGTGGAAGGAGGAAAAAGAAATTCAAAGACATATCAGGAGGCGAGAAAAGTGGTGAAACCCTTGAATGTAAACAAATCTACCTGTGCTCAGAAGGGAGATGTTCCATTAGAACTCAAACAGAAATTACTATACCACCAAAAGAGTCATTAACCCCTATTGCGTGCTATCTGGTAAGTTCACAAAATCCTGCAAAGAAAGATCAATCAACTGCCACTCTCATATTGATACCCCCGGAAAAAAAAACCTATAAAATAAGAAGCCTGAAGTAGAAAAGAACAAGAAGCCCGAGGCTTCTTATTCAAGAAAATATGGAGATTGAGGAGAAGGAGGTACCAGATGACTCAGACCTGGAATTCTTTGCGGAGGAGGAAATGGACATGGGACAGCATCCATACTTCCCCAAAAAAGATAAATCCAAGATGAGAAAAGTAAGCCCTCAGCACCTTGGAAGCCATCTGATGGACTCACCAAGCCAACATAATGGCTAAATTCCTACAGTGGAATTTCCGTGGATTCCAGCAAAATACTGACGATATCAAGGTCCTCCTGAAAAAGCATAAGCCTGTTTGCTTCTGCTTGCAGGAAACATATTTATAGGCAAATGAAAACCCATCATTTAATAATATTACAATCATATGTAAGTACAGAAATGTGGATGGACCTGCCCATGGAGGAGTTGCAATCCTTATGGGCAACCAGACCCCATTCCAACATGTACCACTTTCCACTAACTTGGAAGCAGTAGCAATTCACCTTATGGTTGGGTTTTTATTAACAGTCTGTTCAATTTATTTGTCACTTGGGGCTGACATCTCCCAGAAAGACCTTGATGATCTCATTGTCCGGCTGCTTTCCCCTGTCCTAATTCTTGGGGACTTCAATGAACATAACACCCTGTGGGGTAGTGCTAACATAAATGGAAGAGGACGAGTCTTACAGCATATACTCACGGAAAATGACCTCTCTCTTCTGAATGTGGGAACTAACACCCTTCCACATGCCTACTTGTACATTTTCTGCCATTGAACTTTCTATCTGCTCCCCTTCACGTACTTGGGATGTAGAAGCAAATCCATATGGTTGTTGTTTTTGTTGTTTTGGTTTTTAGGAGCATTAGCAACTAAGGCCATATTGCTCCGGGAATATGCGGTGGTCATTCCCTGACCTTTCCGCATCCTCCGTATTTGGTGGTGACGGGCTCGAACCCCGGTCTAATCAAGAAGCGTGTGCTACGCACTGCTGCTCCTTCCCACCTGGCTACGGAGGCGCCGAATCCATATGGAAGTGATCACTTCCCCGTGATAATCTGCTTACGTAGTGGGAGACTTTGTCTTTCCTTTAAATTACTGCAGTGGAAGATTGATCAGGCTGACTGGAATGGCTTTCAATGTCTGGCAAATTTTGATATCACTACAGTCAGGAGTCTATAAATGATGCAGTCACGTACATCACAGAAAGTATCATCCAGGCAGCTGCAATCACAATTCCAAAAACATCTACCTGGTTTCCACCATTTCCCAAACCGTGGTGGAATCTATAATGCACAGCACCAAAAAAGGCACAAAACAAAGCTTGGGGGATATTCTGCTGATATCCCACCACAACCAATCTCATAGCTTCCAAATGTTCTAAATCTCATAGCTTCTGCTTGTGCTAAAGCATGTTCCAACATCAGAGCAAAAAAAGAATCCTGGATCTGTTTTACATCTTCTATTAACCAGACGACCAGCTCTAAGGTAGTCTGGGAAAAAGTGCAGAAGAAAATGAAGGGAAAGCACAATGCCCACCCCTAATTAGTCCTGGAACGTAATGAATGTACTATTGCAGACTCTACTGCAATAGCCATCTGCTACATTTGCTACCATCTCAGCAACCTCATCTTACTCCCCTTAAACTTATGAGTTTTTGGTCCTTAAGCACAAAGCTGAAAAACAAGCCCCAAAGTTTTCATCAAAGGGCTCCTGCCCATATAATATGCCTTTTACCATCTACGAGCTAAAAACAGCACTTGCACTCACAAAAGCTACCACCTTGGACCAGATGACATCCATTATGAAATGATCAAACACCTTTTGCCAAAATCCATTGACCACTTGCTCTTCCTATACAATAAAATCTTTCCTGAAGAGCAGTTTCCAGATGCCTGGTGTAAGGCAATTATTCTTGCTTTTGTTAAGCCAGGCAAGGATCTTAAACTTTCTACAAATTACCGCCCTATTGCCAAAAACAGTTATCTCTGCTGTATACTGTCAAGCTTAAATCCCTGCCAGACCATTCCACGTGGACATCTGTTTTTGAGCCATGCTTGGAAAATCTGTACAACACTCGTAAGATGACTAATTGCCTATTCGTTATTCGTATCCAAGATCTATTCAGAAATTTGGATATCACGGTAGACAACATTGCCCCATCACCTAGGCAATCCCTTCCACCCTGGCATGCTCATGTTCCTGCCTGCAACTTCTGTCTTAGCAACTGGGGGAAGGATAATAATCCATCTGATGTCTACCTGCAGCTCTCTTCAGCCCACTGATTTGAACATTGACTTCTTTTCAGTCTTCACAGATGGTTCGAAGTCAGAGGTGTCTGTTGGATCTGCAGCTGTCTTCCCAGATGCTACCATATCTGAATATCTGAGCTGATCCCTGCCGAATGCAGCATATTCACTGCAGAGCTGCACACAATTAAACTAGCCTTGGATCACATACAAATACACCACCATCAAAAATGCATTATATATACCGATTGTCTTAGTTCATTACAGTCTTTGTCATCGATGAGGTGCAATCCTCGTCTAGTGCAATCCTCTGCTGTACCCTGTCCTGGGTACAGCAGAGGATATACTCACTTTCTGAATTGGAATTTTAAATTTGCTTCTGCTGAATCCCAAGCCACATTGGGATCCTGGGAAATGATTTGGCAGACTCTGCAGCCAAAACAGTAACCCGTTATAACTCTTATCTGTTACTCCCCTATACAGACTACAGGCGATAATTCGAAAGAAACTGGTTTCCCAATGGCAACACAATTGGCATGGGCAGGCTGAAAATAAGCTATACGAGATTAAGCCTGTAATTCAACATTGGCTGTCTAGTCTGTGCAGGGAACGTAAAGAGGAAGTTGTTCTAGCTCTCACTGTCATATGACGCATGCTTTTCTGCTGAGTTCTGATGACTGTGCTATGTGTGGGCACTGTGACACCATTTTATTGTCGAAGATATTGTTGGGATATCAGAGACGTTGTGTCACACAGATATAAGTAGTGCAGAATTGGAATTTGGGAAGTACAATGTGCACAGAAAGGGAGGAGAGGTTATACTGTTAGTTAAGAAACACATAAAAATAAGCAGGTACATCCAATTGATGTTGGTGGACAATGCAATTTTTAGTCTCTTTGGTGTGACATAAGCACTGGGAAAGGAAAAATGAGAGTAGGTGTGTGTTATAGGTCTAATGAATATGATGAGTATAATGAGCAATTATGCAGAGAAATAGATTGGGCCAGTAAATCAGAATGTCTTATAATGGGTGATGTTAACTTTCCAAATACAGTGGTAACTTGGTTTGCGAGCATAATTCGTTCCGGAAAAGTGCTCGTAATCCAAAGCACTCGTATATCAAAGCGAATTTTCCCATAAGAAATCATGGAAACCCAGATTTGTTCCAAAACTCAAAAATATTCATATACTGTAAAAATGATTAATACAAAATACATACATACCTTTTCATATTTTTAATATTTAAATTTAATATACATAAAGCAGTCGAATTTATGGTAGGACGACTTTCACTGTCACTAACGGAATCACTGCTGTCTGTTGACTCTTTCTTTTTGTGCTACTTTAACAAGCAACCTCTCCAATGATACTTGCTTTTGCCTCCTCTTGAGGATTTCACAGAAATATGACATTGCATTGTCGTTAAACAGATTCATCGCTCGCACTATTACAAAACAAGGAGGCACGCTTGATACACATAAACAAAGCTGCGCGCGTGTAGCAACTGAATAAACAACACCGTAAAGGCAGAGATACACTATTAACACTTCACATTTTACTAAAGCACATTTCTAGGGGGTTACTACCATAAAACAATAAAAACAATTTCCAGTTGCGTTTCTGCTAGTGGAATCTGTTATAAACTGGTAGTAAACTGGATCTAATTGCATTTGCGATTATACCGATAGCTGGAATTGTGTTGGTTTTTACGTTATTATGGTGAAATGTGTTTCCCCTTCACTGATATAAAAACCATAAAAAAAAAATACATTTTCAGAATCTTCTCTTCATTCATATCGTGTTGCATTCGGTTGGGGTGATTCTGCGTTCGACTGCCATTTCTTGTAAACACAAAGGCGAATCGTGCATAACCGAATTCGGTTCATGTTATATAAATCGTGTATGATCGGATTCGTGTAGTGTAAACACGTGTTATACGAGGACTGACTGTACTCGTATTGCAAGACCTCGCTAGCTTATCAAGTTAAAATTTATTAAAAATTTTTGCTCGTCTTGCAAAACACTCGTAGACCAAGTTACTCACAATCCAAGGTACCACTGTATTGACTGGAGCTTGTGGGTTTGTCACTCACACACTAGCAAGACTTTTTTGGATTTATTGGATGACTGTTTTCTACAGTAGCATGTTTGAGAGGCAACCAAAGGGAGTAATACTCTTCATCTGATTATCAGCAGTGATTATTCACGCATTAAGAATTTGCAGATAATGGAACCACTGGGTGACAGTGATCACAATGTACTGATATGGGAATTATTTAAAGATGTAACTACCATGAAGAGGCGCCTCCATAGCCAGGTGGGAAGCAGCAGCACGTAACACACGCTTCTTGATTAGACCGGGGTTCGAGTCCGTCACCACCAAATACGGAGGATGCGGAAAGGTCGGGGAATGACCACCGCATATCCCAGAGCAATATGGCCTTAGTTGCTAATGCTCTTAAAAACCAAATAAACAAACAAACAACTACCATGAAGGCTAAAGGGAAGGGCTTTTGCTTTCCTAAAGGTGACTACAGGGGTCTCGAACAGTTTTTAAATTCTGTACAGTGGGATCAACTGATTATGTTACCAACGTTGAATAGGTAGCCTTCAGGGACTTAATCTTGGAGGCTGCTAGGCTTATCATTCCAATTAAGAAATACTGTTCAGAGTTCAGTCCTAAATGGATGTCAGATGAATTAATGAGGCCCGTGGAAGAGAAGAAAAATGTATGGGATGCATATAAATTATCAGGTGACACAGAAGCCTATGGAAGATATAAGCTTGTCTGTAATCAAGTCACAAAAGAGGTTAGGCAGACGAAGGCAGATTACGAGAAAACTTTGGCAAAGGATGCAGAGAAAAACAGCAAAGAGTTCTTTACTTATGTAACCTCTAGAAGGAAAGGGATGAATAAGATTGGACTACTCAACATAGATGGGTTGACTATGGTTAATCATGCTCAGGTAGCTGATAAACTGAATGAGTATTTTGCATCTACATTCACACATAAGGAGTTATTGAATGAGGGGAATGCCAGAAGTTTATCGAACTCTAACAGGGAACTAAGTGATTTAATAACTGAGAGCAAAGTGGAGGAGAAATTGTTGAAGTTAAACATAAAGAGCCGACTGGGCTAGCCGAGTGGGTAAAGTACCTGCCCGGCAACCCAAAGGTCGCGGGTTCGATTCCCGCCTTGGGCTTGGATCAAAGTACTGCAAAAACCTTGGGAGGTGCAATATGGCCACAGAAGCCGATGCGCCAACAACTACCAAATCAATCAATCAATCAATAAACATAAGGACGGCACCTGGGTGGATGGGATCTATCCAGTTATATTAAAGGAGGCAGCAAAGGAAGTAAGCAAACCCATAATTATGAGAGCTTCCTTGGACTCAAGGGAGGTCCCCACGGACTGTCAGTGTGCAAATGTATCACCAATTCACAAAGGGGGTTCAAAAGATGACACAAATAACTATAGACCTATTAGTTTAACTTGTGTTCTGGGTAAAATAATGTAGTCACTGGTTAAAGAAGCATTGCAGGATCATCTAGACAAGACTACAGTAATAGTTAAGATACAGCATGGGTTAGTTAAAGAGAGGTCTTGTCTGATCAATTTAATTGGATACTATGATGTGGTCACAAAAGAACTGAAAGTCAAAAATAATTTTGATATCATATACTTGGATTTCAGGAAAGCTTTTGATACTGTTGCACATGGAAGACTGCTGTACAAATTGGAGAGGTATGGCATTAAGGGTAAGTTTCTACAATGGATAAAGGGATGTTTGAGTGGGAGACGACAGAGAGTGATATTCAATGGACACTGCTCTTAGTGGACAAATGTTATTAGTGGAGTTCCCCAGTTTTCGGTGTTGGGCCCATTGTTGTTTTTTATATTTATCAATGATATTGATGAAGGTATATCAGGCTTATTGTCCAAGTTTGCAGATGATGCAAAGTTTGGTAGGGTTGTTAATGACAGTATGCTACTGCAACAGGATCTAGAAAAGTTGGGCAGATGGGCTGAGAAGTGGCAACTGAAATTTAACATTGACAAATGCAAAGTACTGCATATGGGTAATAGTAACCACAGAGAAACGTACAAGATGTGTGGTACTACACTCAGGGTGGTAGAGAATGAAAAAGATCTTAGGGGTTAATTGTGCAGTCAGATATGAAGTTTTCTGAGCAGTGCAGACAGGCTGCCAGAGCAGATCATGGAATTTTGTCAATGACATACAAGAATTTTGCTAGAAGGGAAAAGGAGGTGATTATCCCTTTGTATAAGGCAATGGTTCGGCCATGCCTTGAGTACTGCGTACAGGTTTGGAGGCCTCATTTTAGGAAGGATGTTGAGTTGTTAGAACGAGTACAGAGAAGGGCAACACAATTGGTGAGGGGAACAAAGGGGTCCTCTTACAAAGAAAGGCTTAAATTCTGGAGACTAGGCACCCGCGAGGTGATCTGATTGAGGTGTATAACTCCTTGAATGGGTTGAGCAAGCTGAATGCTGATGGGATTCTTCCTCTTGCTCAGATTAAGAACCTGAGATGGCATAGATTCAAATTGAGGAAAGACAGTTGTAGAATAGATGTGCGGAAATTTGCCTTAAGCCAGCAGGTGGTTGATTGGTGGAAGACTTCCATCTTTTGTTGTGGAAGTTGATAGCCTAAATAAATTTAAGCCTGAGCTGGACAGGCATTTGAAACAAATAGAGGGGTAAATTGGGAGGGTTGTTTTTTTTTTTTTCCTGGCTGATGCTGCATAAGCTTGCTCTCTTTGCATTGTATGCCTTAATAATGCTAATGCTAATTTTAACTGTGAAACATGGCTTTACTAAGTGTCATAGATTTTTTAATGAATGGTGTTTATATTTTAGCGCTTTTAATCATCTGACCTAGCCTTATACATGCAACCAGATTTTAGCTGACAAAGACGATATGTCTGAAATATTTAAAAATGAAAAACCTTTATACTTGCTTATAAATTTTTTTAGTACTCTTCTTATACATCTATTTTTTACCTGAATTTATTATCTAAATTTACTTGTCTTTTAGTCATTTGTATATACTGATATATCATTTTTAAGTTACTTTTGTCCTATTTTTTTTTTAAATACTGGACTTGGCACATCATGGTCTTAGTTGCCTTTGCACCATAAAAATCAAATCAAACTGCACAGGTGATAGTTTTTTCTGGGGTTACTGTTACCCGTATGCAGTACTTTGCATTTGTAAATGTTAAACTTCAGTTGCCACCTCTCAGCCCATCTGCCCAACTTTTCTAGATCCTTTTTCTGTATTGTACTGCCATTAATGTCATTAACAACCCTGCCAACCTTTGTATCATCTTCAAACTTGGACATTAAGCCTGATGTACCTTCGTCAATATCATTGATAAATATAGAAAACAAAGAGTCCAACACCAAACCCTGGGGGACTCCAGGGTTCGGTGTTACCACTCTGTTTTCTCCCACTCAACCATCCCTTAATCCATAGCAGCAACTTGCCCTTAATGCCATACCTCTCCAATTTGTACAGCAGTCTTCCAATTGCAACAGTATCAATAGCTTTCGTAAAATCCAAGTATATGATATCAAAATTATATTTTGTATCCAGTTCCTTTGTGACCACATAGTAGAATCCAATCAAATTGGTCAGACAAGACTTCCCCTTAACAAACCAATGCTATGTCTAAACTATAACTGCCGTCTTGTCTAGATGATCCTGCAATGCTTCTTTAATCAGTGACTCAATTATTTTTCCCTGACAGTAGTTAAAATAACAGGTCTGTAATTACTTATGCCACCCTTTGAATTCCCTTTGTGAATTTCAGATACATCATTTGCATGTATCCAGTCTGTGGGGACCTCCCCTGAGTTTAAGGAAGCTCTCATAATTATGGGTTTCCTTACTTCTTTCACTTCCTCCTTTAATATAACTGGATCGATCCTATCCACCTCAGGTGGCTTTCTTATGTTTAACTTGAACACTTTCTCCTCCAGTTTGCTCTCAGTTATGACAAAATCATTTAGCTCCCTGTAGGAGTTTGACAAGCTTTTGGTCTCCACTTCCCTACAGAATTCCTTGTGTGAACATAGATGCAAAATACTGATTCAGTTTGTCAGCTAGCTGAGTAGAATCATCAACAGTGCAACCATCAATATCAAATGGACCAATCTGATTCATCCCCTTCCTTCTAGAATTTACATAAGTAAAGAAGTCTTAGCTGTTTTTCTTTGCATCCTTTGCCAAAGATTTTTCATATCTGCCTTTGCCTAGCTAACCAGGTGCAACAGTATCAATAGCTTTCCTAAAATCCAAGTATATGATTTCAAAATTATTTTTTGCATCCAGTTCCTTTGTGACCACGTCTTAACGGTAACAGATTTTATATAATTTTATTTATTATTTTTTTTATTTCATCACTTATTTAAATTTAACACAACTGAAGCTTTGTTAAATATGTATGAAGTTATGATTGTATGAAGTTATGAAGTTATGATTGTATAAAGATATTACACATTGTTTTTGTGTTTATTACCCAGAATATTAAGAACTGTTAGATTTAGAACTGTCAGAATATTAAGGACCTCCTCTGTGACTTAATTGCAGACTAGCTTATGTCTACCATAGGCTTCTGTGTCTCCTGATAATTTATGTGCATCCCATGCATTTTTCTTCTCTGCCATGAGTCTCAGTTCATCGGACATCCATTTAGGCCTGAACCATGAACAGTATTTCTTAGTAGGTATTAAAAGCCTTTTATCTTCCAAGATTAATTCCTTGAATGCTTCCCATTTAGAATTTGCTTGGTAACATCATCAGTTGGCCCCACTTTATAGAATTTAAAAACTGTCTTTGACCACTGTTGTTGCCGTTATGAAACCAAAAACCCTTCCTTTTACCCCTTTAAGTAAATCCCATATTTTTTCATTGTGCTGCTGATAATCAAATCAAGGGTATTACTCCCTCTGGTTCTCTCTTGAACATGCAGCTTTAAAAAGTAATCATCCAAAATCCTACAACAACCAACCAGTAGAGCCTTTATATATAAGGAAAGGCAGTAAAACAAGGTCGAAGTTAATGGCTTCGGTGAATAATCATTAGGGTTACAGAAAGTACAATTTACAGTTTTACATAAACACATTATTTTTTAATGTTTCTGCACATTTTTATGAATATTTTCTAAATTTTTTTTTCAATAACCTTATAGATGATATCAAACATCATCTGGCAGAGCTAGGTTTATGTGAAAAGCTTGTAGATATAATACAAAAGTATGAGGAAACTCATCAAGAGGAAGACAGCCAGAATATTGTTAAGATTCTTGCTGACTTGATCATCTTAATCTTAACAGGAGGTAACAGATTTTATTTATTATTTATTTTTTAATATGATCACTTATTTAAATTTAGCAGAACTGAAGTTATGTTCTTAAATGTATAAAGATATTATGCATTGTTTTTGTTTATCATCCAGAATATTAAGAACTGTTAGATTAACTTTATTATACAAGTTCAGTAAAATATGAGGAAAATATGTCAACCTTCTTTGATTTTATTGCATTTTATTCTTTATTTGATATATACTAATATCAGCTTATTTTGCTTATTGTATTATTTATAATTAAGTATTTTCTGTAAGAAGTAATTAATTTCTCTTTTCTTTTAATGCAGTGGGAAATCTAATTGGATTAAAATAATATACTAATCATATAGGATATAGCAAGCTTTGTGCAAATTTTTCCAGCCGTGGACCCCATTTTGATTCCTAATGTTATTGGTGGATCCTAAATTTAAATTATTTTGTTTTATTGTTCTTAATTATAAAACATTGTGATCGCCAAACAAAAATTTCTAACCTACCTTCAGAATATTACAAAGTGGAAGGGAAAATTTAAAAATAATAACACATTTAAAAATTAAAGAAAGATCTTTCCATCTGTATACAGTCTACTTGATATTTAGTCACTTTATACCTTGACTTCCAGAAATTCTTTGGTGGGGGGTTCAAACTTAATTCTCAGAATTAGTGAGATGGGTGAGCCTCTTATCTTCTCATAGCACCCCAGACACTCCCCCTTCCCCATCTCTGTAGATCAAAGTTTGCATGCCACTGTTCTAGAATATTCTGAATATGATCTTCAATACGATCCTATACCAGAATAGTTCAGCCAGGTATAACTGCTTGTAGTAATTTGGAAATATTCATTTTAAAATTGAATACCTTAAAATTATGTAGTTGTTATATTATTGGAAAATAATAATAAAAAATGTATATACTAATTTATATCATTAATGGATAGTTTCTTTTAATGTCTATCCTCACTTTAGGAGAGAAGAATTTCTGAGTAAACCCCTGAATAAATGTAAAGAATTAAAATCTGCACAGAAATTTTTATTATATTTTATTATGGTATTCTTATAATATTCTGTTATAGTATTCTTAAATGAGACATTACAGACAGCCTTTAATCTTTAATGTCTCATTTTTCAAAATTGGAGGATCATATTATTATTTTTGTAGATGGGTATGAAGCTGGTTGTTCATTTTAAAATTGAATACCTTAAAATTATGTAGTTGTTATATTATTGGAAAATAATAATAAAAAATGTATATACTAATTTATATCATTAATGGATAGTTTCTTTTAATGTCTATCTTCACTTTAGGAGAGAAGAGGAGAGTACGAATGACTTATGTTCAACCCAGGCATTATAAATGAGAATAATGGTTGATCAGTCAGTTATAATTATCTTACAATTACATTACTATACTAGTGAATTAAAATCTGGAAATAATTTTTGTTAGATTATATTATAGTATTCTTATTCTGTTTTAGATTCTAGTATGGAATGTGTTTATCAGAATGGTCAGGGAAAAGTATATAAAGAAACTGTGATTTGGTTAAAATGTCCAGATGAAAGTTTACATATTGCTGGTGCATTAGCAGCTGGTAACTTTGCTAGGAAGGGTAAGACTTCTTTTTTTTCCCTTGCTGAGAGTGCTTTATGAATTTCACATTAATTGATTTTATTTGTGGTTTTATAAACTCGGGTCATAATCCATTAATCAATATTTTTATTAAAACTTAAAACTATATCTTATAAGTAATTGATAAATTTAACTAGTACACTTGTTATGGGTACAGTACTATTAACCTTTTCACTTCCATACCTGGGATTACATTGTGCACTCAGGTTGCAGCACAATGTCACGAACTGTGTTTGCACACCCAGTTATGCTTATTTTTACTGTAGTAAGTGGTTTTGAATACGATTTTGAACAAGCGATACTTGTTCTAATTGCTGAATAAAGCTGATTATATCTTTAAGGGTGTTAAAGATATAATCTGGTGTTAAACTCTTTAAAACAGACTTCATAAAAAGTGATGCCCTGTGCTTTTGCTTAATATAAACCAGTTGGGGTGGATGCTGCATTTCAGAATGCAGTAGAACCTTGTAAATCTGGCATTCAAAAATCCAGCACTGTTTTTGAATATTTTTCCAAAGGTAGGCGACCGTACAAGGGCAGAGGGAAATAGGTTGGCTTGAATAAAAAATGTATAGATACTTGATTTATGCATTAGGTTCCATTAATAATTTCCTTCTGTTTTACATATTACCAAAATGATACTTCTTAAAGGAGAGCTCCACCTGGACTCTAATCATCAAAATTAACCAGGCCTCACCATAAATAACAGATTATCGTTTTTCTTGCATCTGCTGCAGTTGACAAAGTAAAAAATTCACAGAAATGCTCATCAGAGTTACAAGACAAGATTAGATCCTAAAACAGGAAGTTCTTCTATAAAGTGGTCCTTATATCTGTGGGGGCCTAGTTTAAATGTATGAAAAATGTCAGATTTCAGGTGAAGCTACTTCTCTCCAAAGAACAGTGTTCCTTGCAGTTACCATAACTTGTTGGACAGTTTTCTAATCCTGTCCTGCAAGCCATATCTGGAAGTTATACCCATTGATTTTTTGCACCTTATATGCAGAGGCCTTTGCTTTTGCAACATGAACAGGGCTTTAACAGAAATTCTGAATATTAAAACTGACACCCAGGCAGGTGCTGAACTAGAAAAAACAGATGCTGGAATGAACTGAAACAGATCTGGCAGCAGCACTGGACAGCTTCTACCAAAGGATTGATCACCAAGGCTTTTATTCATCCAAGGTAACTTTCCTTACCACAAACAACATGAAAAATTGGTTTCCCTAATATCAGTCTTTTATCTTTTGACTGGTCATGGATCACTTAACACAAAACTGTTTGCCTTCAGTTTATCTGACATGGAAGATGCTCTGCGAAAAGCACGAAGACTGGGCTCATGCTTTATATTTCTGCTATCTGTATGAAAACCTATGATAATCTTTTCATTCCCCACTAACATTTAACTCAGGTCAGAAAGACAAACTAATATAAAACAAGGAGTCATCACTTTTATATTTGATTTTACCTGTAAAATCTTTCTGTGTAGATGACATCAGATTCATTCACACAGAAAATTCGGCACCTAATAGTAATAACAGTCCAGCCCGAACGTGTCCCTATCCCTGGAATTGGAAATTTCATTGTGTTTTTAAGGTTTCTCTCCTGATGATTGATCCCATTGTGGATGGACTCTGCTGATGTAGCTAGGTTGGCTCTGCCAATATGAGATATTATTTTAATATTTTATTAGTTTTATTTTTATAATTATTTTATTGGCTTTTATTCCCCCCCCCCCCAGTAAGACAGTATGTGCTCAGTTGTGGCCTGCCTCCTTGTGTGATTGTATACTAGGAATTAACTCTCTACTGGTAACAAAAGTGGCCAGAAACAATTAAATAACCCAACAACAACAACACACACACACACACACACACACACTGCAAAAACATAACACTATGCTGATTTCTGGCCATTTTACAGAGTTCTGTATTAGCACAATGTACTGTGGTGGAGAGTTGCACTTGTGTTCAGGGGATGTCCTACATAAGACACCGCACATATTTCCTAGATTGTATGTCTTTGTTACTATGTATTTTAAATGATTTAAAATTATTCATTTGGTGAGCTATTCAATATTAGTTCAAAGTATGGTACTTAGTAATGTATTAGTATAGTATAGCAATAGTATGTATTTAGTATTTAAAGAAATTCGATTTCTGAAACCATACTGCACCATTTATACCTCATATTAAAAAATATTGGACAATCACAACATCCATACTGGAGACTGTATTCAAACCTGCAACCTTTAAATAACATGATCAGATTTTAACAAAATTTATATGATACCAGATGCCAGATTTATGAGTTTCTGCTGTAGTGATTACACTGTTGAAGAAGCATCAGAATTAAGGTTCAATTTTAGAATTATGACTGTAGTGTAAGTGGAGAAAATCAGATATCTAGTGAAGTAGAAATGGAACATTGATAATTCTTCATTAGCAGAAGTTCAGGACATTTTGGATAGATTATCAAGTAGTGGAATAGACCATAAAATGAATAAGAATTCTGTATTAAGTTATATTTTTATTTATTTATTTAAAATGCTACTTTTGTACATATCTTAAATCTTTATCTCCTGACTATCTCTGGTTTAAAAAAGGCAATATTATTTCATAAATACTCTGTGATTGTTTTTAAATGCATTTAAAGAATTAGGCTTAACTCTGAAAAAACTCAGCATCAGAGGGGTAAATATTTTCTATATACTGATTGTTGAGAGAGAGAGAGAGAGAGAGAGAGAGAGAGAGAGAGAGAGAGAGAGAGATGGTTACAAGTTTTCATCATGATGAACAATGTTATTGAGAGAGAGAGAGAGAGATGGTTACAAGTTTTCATCATGATGAACGATGTTATTGAGAGAGAGAGAGAGAGAGAGATGGTTACAAATTTTCATCATGATGAACAATGTTATTGAGAGAGAGAGAGAGAGAGAGATGGTTACAAGTTTTCATCATGATGAACAATGTTATTGAGAGAGAGAGAGAGAGAGAAAAAATAGAATATGACAGGATATATATTGTAAATTTCTTATTAGTCTGTTAACAAAGGTGAAAGAAAAAGAAAGTAAAAAAAAAAATGTATGTGCAGAAAATGAAGAAATATTCTCTGAATGCACAATTTTTCCCTTTTTTTTTTTTTTTTTCTCCCTTTCTTTTAATTCAGCAGAACAGATAGTGATTTGTAGTATTATGATTTTTTAAACTTACTGCAAATCATAATCTTTTAAATTCTCTTGTTTTATTATTCTGTTCCTTGGTTGTAGAATAATAAAGACATACAGAAGTAACAGAATTACTTACCTTTATCCCTTTGATTAAATTTCCTTAAACATCCCCCTATTAGATAATCTTATTAGCCATAGCAGAACCACCCAGCTATATATGAAGTCATTAACAATGGTTGATACCACCAGCTGTAGTTAATCACAAACTATATGGTTTTGAGAAATATTTAGTACTTTTTACTAATAGTAACTAAGCCATGGTGGAAAGAATTCCAAATGTTTGATTTTATCTATGTTGTTCATCGTCCCAGCTAGCATAGCATGTGGAAAATTCATTGGTTTGAATTCCGTGTAAATTATAGGAAATTTTTATAGTATTTTTTTCACTCTGGGTTTATTTAGTTTGTTTGTGAAGATTGCATGGTTTTCATCATTGAAACTGGTTTTAATCCAGAAGAACAGTCAAACCAACTATGGAATGCATACAATTTACAGACAATGTATTGATGATCTTGTAGTGCCTTACCACATAATTGAAAACAGCAATGTTTGCTTATGTAGTCAATTTTTTGTAGTTTTTGTTATCTTATGAAGGAGTCAATGCAGAAAAAGACCATTTCCCAAATTTCTAACGTTCTGTAGAGATCATATTGCTAAATAAAGGTGTGATCTGAATGCAATGACACTGTTTTTATGATTAGTACCAGCAGAATGATTCAAGTAAGCAGTTACTTCTAATAACTTGTCTAATCCTTCTTTAAATTTATTCAAACTAAAAAACTATACAGTTTTTAAAACTTCTTTCAGCAGTGATAGAAAATCAGTTTTTCTATCTTTTAAAGGTTTCACTGTATAAGATTTCTTTCCTAATAGGCCAGATGACAGGTTCCAACATAGAATCTAGAAATGTTGTGGTTATCAAGTAGTTCCTGTTGTGTGGGAGTTAAGTTACTTATGCACTGTTGTAATACTTCATAAATAATAAAATTCACTTGATAAAAATTCTTATGGTTTAATTAGTGTTTTTCATGTTTCATATTAATTCATTATGAAAAGAACTTCTTTTAAATCAGATTTATAGAATATCAAATGAGGAAATATTCGTACATATTTTAACATTTGTTTATTTACAAGTCTGTGTTTCCATTGTCCTAAAATGTATTCTTTATTGTTTATTTTTTAAAACTTTTGCTGAACTATAATTATTAAATTTTTAGATGAGCATTGCATCCAAATGGTAAAGGATGGTGTAGCTGAAGATTTACTTTCACTCCTTCATGGACATGCTGGAAAAGATGGTGATATAAGACTACAACATGCTGTTTTATCTGCACTCAGAAACTTGGCTATTCCTGGTAAATATATAAAAATACTTTTTCTAATAACTCTAATATACCATATTGGAAAATTATTTATACAAGTAAATCTTGCTTTGACAGACTTCAATTTAACACTTCATAAACAATGCATAGCCTGCACAAAGCATATTTTTCATCCATATGGCAACCTATGGGTGATCGAGTGGGAGAAGATAGAGGGTGGTAATCAATGGGTGCTGCCCTTCGTGGACTAATGTTATTAGTGGAGTCCCACAGGGTTTGGTGGAGTCCCACAGGGTCCACTGTTGTTTTGTATATTTATCAATGATATTGATGAAGGTATATCAGGCTTAGTGTCGAAGTTTGCAGATGATGCAAAGGTTGGCAGGGTTGTTAATGACAGTAATGGCAGCGTGCTACTGCAACAGGATCTAGAAAATTTGGGAAGATGGGCTGAGAAGTGGCAACTGAAGTTTAAACATTGACAAATGCAAAGTACTGCATATGGGTAGAAGTAACCCCAGAGAAACGTACCAACTGTGTGGCACTACACTTAAGGTCGTAGAAAATGAAAAAGACCTGGGAGTAATTGTGCAGTCAGATATGAAGTTTTCTAAGCAATGCAGACAGGTTCCAGGCAGGTCATAGGGTTTTGTCAATGATATATAGGAATTTTGCTAGCAGGGAAAAGGAGGTGATTGTCCCTCTGTATAAGGCAATGGTCAGGCCACGCCTTGAGTACTGCATACAGGTCTGGAGGCCTCATTTTAGGAAGGATGTAGATTTGCTGGAGCATGTACAGAGAAGGGCAACAAGATTGGTGAGGGGAATGAAGGATCCTCTTACCAAGAGAGGCTTAAGTTCTGCAAATTGCAGTGGCTGGAGACTAGGCACCTGCGTGGTGATCTGATTGAGATGTATAAGGCCTTGAATGGGTTGAGAATGTTGAATTCTGATGGGATCCTTCCACTTGTTCAGATTACAAACCTAAGGGGGCATAAATTCAAATTAAGAAAAGGCAGATGTAGAATAGATGTGCGGAAATTTGCCTTTAGCCAGCGGGTGGTTAATTGCTGGAACAAACTTCCATCTGTCGTTGTGGAAGTTGATAGGTTAAATAAATTTAAGGAGGAACTGAACAGGCATTTGGAGGGAATGGTGTGATTTTTTTTTTTTTTTTTTTTGGCTGATGCTGCATAAGCTCATACACTTGCTTTCTTGCATCACATGCCACTACTACTATGACGTAATTGCCTAATTTAGATGTTATTTTACATCAGATAGAATGTTTTCAAAATAAAGAAAATTTAACTCACAGCTAAAATGAAGGCTGATCTAACTTTTGTATATCAATAAATTTTCAAATAATCAGAGTGATGTATGAAGTACAGAGGCATTATTAGATAATCATTACTAAACCTTAAAATCTTGAAGCTTGTGACTTACAAGATGCATATTATAGAGTGTCAAGTAGCCAGAATTTTCCTCTTCATCAGTCTGCTGAGTATGTCAGATATCATTCGGGTTCAGTCTGAACCTCCAGAGATAGCACTTAAAGCTGTTCAGACTATAAATAAGCTTTAGTCACATGGCAAAATTCAACATTTTTTTTATTTAATAGTGCAGCAGTTTTTCATGACGAAACAACTTCAGTGACCATATTCATTTCTTTCCACTTCAAACAATTGGCATTAGCAGAGGAGCATTATTTCCATATAGTCTGCTATATGAAAATAATGCTTCTCTCTATATATATTTATATATATTTTTTTTTACAAAATTTTGATTTTTGAATGTGGAGATTTAATCAGTTCATGTTTTAAAAAATGGATTTTAATAATTAGCATGAAATGGATCAAATAATGAATTTTTGGGTAATAGATCCAATTTTCTCATAGAACAATGTTATAAATAGAGATTTTTATGACTTCTATAATTACATTTAATAATCAGTTAATTAGATACAATTGTGCAAATACAAAATACCAGTTAACTTTTTTTTTTTTTTTTGGTTCTTTTATATTTCCGTTCAAAAATTCATATGGCTTCTGTAATCTCAACTTCTTGTTTATGCTCTGGCATGACCACCAGGTCAGAGGTAGTCATGCCAGAGTATTCATAATTCATGAATACAATTGTTAAGCGTATATAGCAGTCACAGGCTTGAACCATTGCCCACTCAAAGAGCGTGTGCTACTGCACTCTCGCTCCTGACCATTTGGCTCTGTCAAACCTCTGTTTGAATTCTATGTAATCAAATTTATAAATTGGCATTGGAAGATGAATGCATCATGAAATCATTGCTATAATGAAACAGGGAATCATTATTAACTGATTATGTTTATCTCAAATTATGTATTTTTACTTTTCTCTTCCCTACTGTGCAAACAGAACCATGGAGTAGTGATATTTCATTATCATAAAGCAGGTTAATCACCAATGATTGACCTGCTTTATGATCATCTACACATAAGCACTACAATATTAGTATTTAGCTCGCAACAATTGTAAAGCAGTTATTAATCAGTCCAAACTTGATTTTGAAAAGGTTAAGATCAGAAAACTTGCTTCTTGTCCAAATAGTACTCAAGTATTCTGGCTATTGTATTGATGACCTTGGTAAACCACCTCCTACCATTCCCAGTACACTCCATTCAGTACCTCCTGTGGTCTGTCAAAAGGATGTGAGAAGAATTTGAATAGTCTTGATTCCAAAAAAGCACCAACAAGTGGAGAAATACCATCCTGATAGTATTTCTCCACTTGTTCTCAAAACCTGCTCTTGAGTTTACTCCTGTTCTGTTGTCACCTTCTTGCACTTTCTTATTACAATGGCGTTTTTCCTTCTGATCGGAAATTTGCTCATATGCAGCCAATTCCTTCTTAAAAAAGGATGACAAATCGTTCCTATCCTGTTATTGTCCCATTGCACTTCTACTCTTTCTAAAGTAATGGAGAAATCCATTTAACTGCCAACTCCTAACGATCTAGAAATCTTCCATCTGATCAATGATCACCAGTATGGATTCCATCATTGGTGATATAGTCGCTTATATTACCCATCTATGAACAAATTCAGTGATAAAGTTTGGTAAATCTCAAGCAGTTGCTCTAGACATTTCAAAGGCTTTTGATCATGTTTGGCATAAAGCTCTTCTAAATAAGCTTCCATCTTATAGTTTGCCATCTGTATTGGGTATCCAGTTTTATCTCTGGCCACTCACTGCAGGTGATGGTAGATGGCTCTCTCTCTTCTAATTTTCTACTAATGCTGGTGCTTCCCAAGGTGCAGTTCTTTCTCTCTCTCTTTTCCTCTTGTATGTTGGTGACCTTCTTACATTGACTGGAAATCCTATCTATAGTTTTTACACTGTCATCTATAGTTTTGCTGATAATAGAATTCCATGTTCCAATTTGAGAAACCTTTCCCTGCACAAACAGTTTCAACTTCTTAAATATCCACTAACTGTTCTTTCAGTGCTGCTCTTGAGGTAATTCTCCATTGGGGCAAAGATAACTTAGTTAATTTCAATCCTTCTAAAACTAAGTCCTGTCTTAGATCTCAAAAAAAGGATTCTTCTGCTCTTATGCTTTTCTTCGATGTCAACTTAGATTTCTAGATGAGATCACACTGTCTCTAATAGGGATTACCCTGATTTCTAATCTCTCTTGGCATAAGCAAATCGAAATTTTTTCTTCCTCTGCACCAAAAAAACCTGGATTTTCTCTTTCAATCTCAGTGTTACTTTTCTCCTAAACAGCTACTCATTCCATACAAATCTCAAATCTGCCCTACCATGGAATATTGTTCCTACATCTGGGGCAGTGCCCTCACTATCTCTCCTGGGCTTCTAGATTCCATTCAAAGAGGGTTAGGTTAATTAATGACCCTTCTTTTGCAAATTTTCTAAGCTGTGTATCTTGTGACATTCTGTTTCTGCTGCATGCTTTTCCAGTAGTACTTCCATGGGCACAGTTCTTTTGAATTGGCTCCTATAATTCTTCCAACTTAAAATTCACAGAACAAATATCTTCTTCCCCATTTATTCCTTCGACTTCCATTTTTCTAGAACAGCTTCCCTTCACATGTATTTCCTGAAAAATACAGGATTGTAATTTTCAGGAAATACACGTGAAGGGAGGACATGCATTTCTTCCAGAAAATCTCTCCAAAAGTTCAAGTCTAATGCCAACAAGTATCCTCTTTCATCTTCTCAGCTTCAACCCATGCATGGTACTACATACTATAGGTTCTAATACCTTTCATGTTTTGGGTGTCATTAAATTTAAGTGTTTAATCCAAAGCAACATTCTAGCTTGAAAAAATAATAATGCATAGAGTGAAAGATCTAGTTAGGCATTTATTGGGCACAGAGCAATAATTTATCAATTATAGTTGTTACACTTTAGATAAGAGATCAAATACAGATTTACTATGCCTTGTACACATGAATATATATATATATTTTTTTTTAGTTCCTGTATATCATCAGGTACATTTGTAGTGATAACAGTTGAGAAGATTACATCATGTTTTAAAATTAAGATATTCCTTTTGGTGTATTTTCATCTTGAAATTTTCATGCTGATAACAGTTAACCAACTTGACCAAACTATAACAAGGAAAGGTTCTGTAGAAAGGGGGTTAAACAGTAGAAATTTGAGCATTAATATATGGATTTAATAAAAATAAAACAGCTGCTCTGGTGCCATTTCATCTACCTATTTAGCATTAATAGTGGCAAATAGTGTAAGAAAGCATTCACAGCATCACAAAAATAAACCCTATCACATCCCATCTGACAGTCTGTCTAGTTCTTCTTTGAGTTTATTCAAACAACTAACATTCACAAGAACAGGTGGAAGTTTGTTCCAACAAGCACCTACCCACTGACTTAAGACAAACAAACTTCCACACACCTATCCTGCAACCACCCTTCCTCAATTTGAATTTATGCTCCCTCATGTGTTAGTCTGAACAAATGGAAGAATGCAATTAGCATTCAGCTTATTCAATCTGTTCAAAGCATTAAATGCCTCAATCAGATCATCACAAGTACCTAGTATTCAGATGTTGCGACTTGCAGAACTGAAGCCTTTCTTGGTAAGAGCACCCTTTCGTTCCCTTCACCAATTTTGTTGCCTTACTTTGCACTTGTTTCTGCAAAACCATATTCTTCCAAAAATGAGGCCTCCAGACTTGTATGCAGTACTTAAGATGTAGCCTAACTATTGTCTTATACAATTGGATAAATACCTCCTTATCTCTCCTGGAAAAATTTCTGTATATCATTGACAAAAAACCATGAGTTGTATTGGCAGACTTTCTGTACTGTTTGGAAAACTTTACATCTAACTGCACAACTATGCCCAGATCTTTTCATTCTCTACTTCCCTAAATGTGGTGGTACCACACAGTTGGTACATTAATCTGGGACTACTTCTCCCCATGTAAGAGTAATAATAGTAATAGAGCCCTGTTGGTGCAAGAAAGCAAGCGTATGAGCTTATGTAGCATCAGCCAAAAAAACAATTTCACACAACTATTCCTTCTAAAAGTTTGTCCAGTTCCTAATTTAATTTATTTAAGCTATCAACTTCCATGACAGATGGAAGTTTGTTCCAGCAAATAACCACCCACTGGATAAAGGCAAATTTCCGCACATCTATTATACAACTGTCTTTCCTGAATTTGAATTTATGCCTCCTTGGGTTTATAATCTGAGCAAGCAGAAGAATCCCATCAGATTTCAGCGTGCTCAACCCATTCAAGGCCTTATACATCTCAATCAGATCACCTCGCAGGTGCCTAGACTCCAGACACTGCAATTTGCAAAACTTAAGCCTTTCTTGGTAAGAGGACCCCCTTCGTTCCCCTGACCAACCTTGTTGCCATTCTCTGTACATGTAGAAGGATTTAGAGTTGCTCAAGCAACTCTACATCCTTCCTAAAACAAGGCCTCCAGACCTGTATGCAGTACTCAAGGCATGGTCTTACCATTGCCTTGTACAAAGGGATAATTACTTCCTTTTCCCTGCTGGCAAAATTGCTGTATATCGTTGCCAATACCCCATGACCTGCTCTGGCAGCCTGTCTGCATTGCTCAGAAAACTTCATATCTGACTGCACAATCACTCCCAGGTCTTTTTCATTTTTTACCACCCTAAGTGTAGTACCGCACAGTTAGTATGTTTCTTTGGGGTTACTGTTACCAGTATGCAGTACTTTGCATTTGTCAATGTTAAACTTCAGTTGCCACCTCTCAGCCCATCTGCTCAACTTTTCTAGATCCTGTGCAATAGCACACTGCCATTACTGTCATTAACAACCCTGCTAACCTTTGTATCATCGGCAAACTTCGACATTAAGCCTGATATACCTTCATCAATATCATTGATAAATGCGCAAAACAACAGTGGACCCAGCACAGAATCCTGGAAACTCCACTAATAACATTAGTCAACGAAAAAGCAGCATCCATTGATTACCACTCTCTGTCTTCTCTCACTCAATGACCCTTTTATCCCTTGTAGCAACGTAGCCTTAATACCATACACATGCATTGTCTGAATTATTGCTGCAGTCTTGTCTAGATGATCCTCAATGCATTTTTAACCAGTGACGCCATTATTTTTCCTTGAACAGAAGTTAAACTAACTGGACTAATTACTCATGTCACTCTTATATCTCCTTTTGTGAATTGGGGATACATTTGCACATTTTCAGTCCGTGGGGACTTCCCCTGAGTCCAAGGATGCTCTCATAATTATGGCTAAGGGTTTGCCTAGTTCCTTTGCCACCTCCTTTTATATAACTTGATGGAACCCCTCAACCCCAGATGCCTTTCTTATGTTTAACTTCAACAATTTCTCCTACACTTTGCTCTCAGTTATTACAAAATAATTAAGCACCCTGTTACAGTTTGATAAACTTCCAGCATTTACCCACTATCTAAGCAGGATCAACAACAGTTGAACCATCAATATCAAGTGGACCAATCTGATTCACCCCAATCTTCTTGAGTTTATGTAAGTAAAGAAATCCTTGCTGTTTTTGTTAGCATCCTTTGCCAAAGGTTTCTCGTAATCTGCCTTCGCTTGCCTAATGTCCTTTGTGACTTGATTACAGACTAGCTTATATTTGCCATAGGCTTCTGTGTCACCTGATAATTTATATGCATCCCATGCATTTTAATTTCTGACAGGAGTCTTATTAGTTCATCTGACATCCATTTAGGCCTAAACTTTGAACAATATTTCTTAATCGGTATGAAAAGGCTAGTGGCTTCCACGATTAGTTCCTTGAATACTTCCCACTTAGAATTTGCTGTTGGTCTCATTGTACAGAATTTAAAAACTGTCTGAGACCACTTTGGTCATATTTATAGAAGCAAAAACCCTTCCCTTTACTCCTGATGGTAATTATATCTTTAAGTAAATCCCACATGTGTACACTGTTATCACTGCCACCAGTGGTTTCTTTTTCTGCAAATTTTTAATGTACAAATAATCACTGCTGATAATCAGATCAAGAGTACAGCCACTCTCCAACTTAGCATTAGTAGAGGCATATAATGCAAGAAAACAAGCTTATGCAGCAATAGCAAAAAAAAAAAAAAAAAAAAAAAACCATTTCACCCCTCCATTCATTCCAAATGCCTGTCCAGCTCAGCCTTAAATTTATTTGGCTATCAACTTTCACAACAAAAGATGGAAGTCTGTTCCACCAATCAACCACCAATTCCATCGCTGGCTAAAGGCAAATTTCCGCACGTCTATTCTACAACTGTCTTTCCTCAATTTGAAACTGTGCCACCTCAGGTTCTTAATCTGAGAAAAGAGAAAGAATCCCATCAGCATTCAGCTTGCTCAACTCATTCAAGGCCTTATACACTTCAAAGCAGATCACCTCGCAGTTTCTCCATGCACTGCAATTTGCAGAACTTAAGGCTTTCTTTGTAAGACCTTTGTTCCCTCTTTGAGCACCCCTTTGATCCCCTCACCAATCTCGTTACCCTTCTTTGTACTTTTTCTAGCAACTCTACATCCATCCTAAAATTAGGCCTCCAGACCTGTACACAGTTCTCTAGGTGTGGTCTGACCTTAAGTTGGGTAAGTGGAGGAAAAATTGTTGAATTTAAACATAAGAAAGGCACCTATGTTAAATGAGATCTATCTATCCAGTTATATTAAAGGAAGTAAGCAAACCCTTAGCCATGGTTATGAGAGCATCCCTGGACCCAGAGGAGGTCCCCACAGAATGGAGATGTGCAAATGTATCCCCAATTCACAAAGGGGGATCGAAGGGTGACAAGGGTAATTACAGACCAGTTAGTTTAACTTCTGTTCCGGGTAAAATAATGGAATCACTGGTTAAAGATGCATTGCAGGATCATCTAGACAAGATCGCAGCAATAATTCAGACACAGCATGGCTGGCTTTGTTAAGGGAAAGTCTTGTCTGACAAATTTGATTGGATATTATGATGTGATTACAAAGGAACTGGATGCAAAAAATAATTTTTATATCATATACTTGGATTTCAGGAAGGTTTATAACACTGTTGCACATGGAAGACTATTGTACAAATTGGAGCAGAATGGTTCAGTGGGAGAAGACAGAGGGTGGTAATCAATGGGTGCTGCTCTTCATGCATTAATGTTATTAGTGGAGTCCCACAGGGTTTGGGGTTGAGTCCATTGTTGTTTTCTGTGTTTACAAATGATATTGATGATTGTATGTCAAGCTTAATGTTCAAGTTTGCAGATGATACGAAGGTTGGCAGGGTTGTTAAGGACACTAATGATAGTATGCTGCTGCAACAGGATCTAGAAAAGTTGAGCAGATGGGCTGAGAGGTGGTAAATGAAGTTTAACATTGACAAATGTAAAGTACTACATATGGGAAGCAGTAACCCAGAGTAACATATCAACTCTGTGGTATCACATTGACAGTGGTAGAGAACAAAAAGGACCTGGGGGTAATTGTGCCGGCAGCTATTAAGTTTTCTGAGCAGTGCACACGGACTGCAAAAGTAGCTCATGGTGTCTTGTCAATGATAAACAGGAATTTTTCTAGCAGGGATACAGAGGTGATTATCCCCTTGTATAAAGCAATGGTCAGGCCACAACTTCAGTACTGTATACAGATCTAGAGGCCTCATTTTAAGAAAGATGTTGAGCTGAAAGATGATGTTGAGTTGAAAGATGTTGGAACAAGTATAGAGAAGGGCAACAAGATTAGTGAATGGAACAAAAGGTTCTCTTAGAAAGAAAGGCTTAAATTTTGCAAATTACAGTGTTTGGAGACTAGGCACCTGCGAGGTGATCTGATTGAGGTGTATAAAGCCTTGAATGGTTTGAGCATGCTCAATGCTGATGGGGTACTTCCTCTTGCTCAGAATAATCACCTGAGAGGGCATAAATTCAAATTGAGGAAAGACAGATGTGCAGAGGTTTGCCTTTAGCCAGTGGGTGGTTGGTTAGTCGAACAGACTTCCATCGTCTGTTGTTGGAAGTTGATAACCTAAATAAATTTAAGGCTATGCTGGACAGGTATTTGGAATGAACAGAGGGGTGAAATGGGAGAGGTTTTTTTTTTTTTTTTTTTTTGGCTGATTCTGCATAAACTTGCTTTCTTGCATCATATGGCTCTGCTAATGCTAATATCCAATAAAATTTGTCAGACAAGACTTTCCCTTAAAAACCCATGCTGTGTCTGAATTATTGCTGCAGTCGTCTCTAGATTATCCTGCAATGTATCTTTAACCAGTGACTCCATTATTTTACCCGAAAAGAAGTTAACTAACTGGTCTGTAATTGCTCGTGTCACCTTCGATCCCCCCTTTGTGAATTTGGGATACATTTGCACATCTCCAGTTTGTGGGGACCTCCCCTGAGTCCAAAGATGCTCTCATAATTATGGCTAAGGGTTTGCTTAGTTCCTTTGCCGCCTCCTTTAATATAACTGGATATATCCCATCCACTCTAGATGCCTTTCTTTTGTTTAATTTCAACAATTTCTCCTCCACTTTGCTCTCAGTTATTACAACATTAGTTATTACACCCTGCTACAATTTGATAACCTGGCATTTTCAATCCTTAATAACTCCTCATGTTTGAATGTAGATGCAAAATACTCATTCAGTTTGTTTGCTATCTGAGCAGGATCATCAACAGTCGAACCATCAATGTCAAATGGACCAATCTGATTTATCCCCTTCCTTCTAGAGTTTACATAAGTAAAGAAATCTATGCTGTTTTTCTTTGCATCCTTTGCCAAAGATTTCTCATAATCTGCCTTCGCCTGCCTAACCTCCTTTGTGACTTGGTTACAGACCAGCTTATATCTATCATAGGCTTCTGTGTCACCTGATAATTTATATGCATCCCATGCATTTTTCTTCTCTGCCATGAGTGTCATTAGTTCATTTGACAACCATTTAGGCCTAAACCTTGAACAATATTTCTTAATAGGTATGAAACATTTAGTAGCATCCACAATTAATTCCTTGAATGCTTCCCAATTAGAATTTTCTGTTGGTAACATCATCAGTTGGTCCCACTGTACAGAATTTAAAAACTATCTGAGACCACTGTAGTCACCTTTACTGAAGCAAAAACTCTTTCCTTTACCCCTGATGGTAATTATATCTTTAAGTAAATCCCACATCAGTACACTGTGATCACTGCCACCTAGTGGTTCCTCTATCTGCAAATTCTTAATACACGAATATCACTGCTGATTACCAAATCAAGAGCCTTACCCTCTCTGGTTGCCTCTCGAACATGCTGCTGCAGAAAAGAATCGTCCAATAAATCCACAAAAGTCTTACGAGTGTGCAAGTGACCAACCCACAAGTTCCAGTCCATATCTGGGAAGTTAAAATCCCCCATTATAAGACATTCTGATTTACTAGCCCACTCTATTTCTCTGTACAATTGTTCGTTGTACTCATTCGAGGCATTAGGCCTATAACACACTCCTATTCTTATTTTTGCTTTCGCAGTGCTTATGTCACACCAAACTGACTCAACGGTGCACTGTCCATCTATATCAACTGGATGCACTTCTTTTGATTTTATGTTTTTCTTAATTAACAGCATAACCCCTCCTCCCTTCCTATCCTGTCTATCCTTTCTGTACACATTGTACTCCCCATGTTTCAATTTTGAATTTCTAATATCTATATGACACCACGTCTCTGATATCCCAATAGTATCCGCCTTTGATGTCTTGACCAACACTTCAAATCCATCAAATTTATTTACTCTACTTCTAGCGGCGCTTCTGTAGCCAGGTGGGATGGAGCACACGCTCTTCTTGATTAGACCAGGGTTCAAGCCCGTCACCACCAAATACGGAGGATGAGGAAAGGTCAAGGGAATGACCACCGTATATTCCCGGAGCAATATGGCCTTAGTTGCTAATGCTCCTAAAAACCAAATAACAAACAAACATACTTCTAGCATTGGTATACATAAAGTATACATGCACCTTTTCTTAGTTACACTAACACATTCCATCATATACCCATCTGTTTCACGATGACTGCCATCAGTCCCTGAAACCCCCGGCACCCCTCGCTCCAGGCTGCTGCTTATTCTAATAGAAGTAATGCAAGAATCACCTTCACCTCTGCCTGCGGCTACTTTTAACCTTTTAACGTGTACAACAATATCACCTTTTGTGCCCTTAAAAGATGATATCTGCTCTACAACGTCATCAACTTTTGCCCCCGACATACTCTGGTCCTTTTCCACCTATCCTTCATGCATAGTATATTCCCAGTCTCCCTGACAATAGAGTCACCAACAATAACTAGTTCCTTTGGACTAGTGCATTTTGCCTTGGAGATTGCCCCCTGTGTTGCCTGATGCACAGGAGTGAGCTCTGCCATTGAGCTGGGCAGCTGAGAGCTTGATAGGCCCCTTATATTAATTCCTTCAAGGGCATTTACCCTACACCTCAAGCTCTCGTAGATGTCCATCAGAATGCCGAGTAGGCACCTAACTTCTTGGTACTCTAGACACCTAGCACATACAAAGACATCCTCCTGGCTAGATCATGTCCTGTTTTAGAAAGGTTCACAAACATTTCACATTTCGCACATTTTTTGAGATTGTGATGCGTTGGAGAATCGCCCCCAACATACCAAGCTGATTGAGATCTTTGGGGAGGTCGGTCTTGGTGAAAAGGACATCTGAATAATCAGAAACCTCCACTGGAGCCAAACAGAATCGGTTGTAGTTGATGGCAAGAAGATCAAAAACATCAACATCGAATGTGGAGTGAGGCAAGGATGTGTACTCTTCTCCCCCTTTATTTGGATGTGATCTTCAAGAGAGTGCTGGACAGAAGAAATGAAGGAATGTCTGCCAATAGTAGAGTGATTGACAACCTTTGCTATGCAGATGACACTATACTTTGTACAACTAATATGCAGGACTTACAGACACTCCTCAATCGGGTGAGTGAGGAAAGTGAAAGAATGGGCCTCGGGATTATTATCAACAAGATAGTACTTAATGGAGATTATTATCAACAAGTTGGTAGCTTATGTATTTAATGGGGCGATGCCAACACCTTCTCTCGTGTTGAACGGAAGGCTGATAGAGAGGAGTTGACAAATTCAAATATTTAGGCTGTTGGATCTATGATAAAAAATGAACCGGATATGGAAATAAAAGCAAGGATTTAAATGGCCAGGCAGCAAAAATACCATGGACAGCAAGGGTAACCAATGGGAGAGTCCTACAGAGAATTGGAAAAACCCATGAATTGCTGAAGAATGTATCATGGCTAGATAACATCAATAATTCGATGGGACTGAACACCAAGCAGCTGTTCAGAGCTACCAGAGATCAAGAGACATTTGCTGTGGTGTTGCCAACCTTCATTAGTAGATGGCATATGGAGAAGTAATAGTAAGAAGATTTGGATGAAAAAATAAAAACTCTTGGGCTATCTGTTTATTTGAGTAATTTATTTAAGCAAAAAAATGGAAATTTCAAAAGCTGGAGAAAATGTTTGATCACTATTAAAGATTTTTTTTTTTCAAGCGTACAGCCACTGATGACAAACCTTTTCTCTCAAAAACTGTTAGAATTCAGTCTGTAAGAATGAAAACTTTGTTCCTTGCTTGAAATTCCTTCAAGGTGGGAGTAATTTTTAGGGGCTTTTTTATATTTTTGCTGAGTTAATGAATTGCTAAGTGCTTCTCCCCAACCCCCAGAAACTGGGCTTTTCATCAAGCCGAACAGGCGGACCAACCACAGAGTGCATGCTATTTGATGCCTTATAGTCTTAGTTGTTTTGGAACAAAGAAAAAAAAACCTATTCAGACATTTATTTAGGAAAATCATAGTGTTTATACCACATGAACAACACTTTCTGTGGTGGCTCCAAGTAACAGTAATGACAGTGAACATTAGGTTGCTGTAAGTCTGTAGGTTGTCTATAAAAGATTGGTAAGTATGGGCCATCCTGAGCTTTAATTACCATCTTGCACCTGCCTGACATGGAATATATCGTATTCTTGATCTAATTGTTGCCTCAGTATGAGAAAGGGATTGCGATGTGCAAAATGCAATGCAGTGGATTCTGGTTATTTGGACCACCAGTTAATCGGGGCAGCCATTTATTTGGGACAAATCTTAAAGAACAGAACCTAATCGAGAAAATAGCCAGGGCTTTCTTCGCTTAATTGGGACAACATGCCGTTTAATTGGGTCAGGAGACGGCAGCACTCGAGATTATCCTATGATTGTTTCTGATCATACCACGTGGTCCGGTCAGATTTCTGGAGGTCACACATAAAACAATTAGCAGTTTCTGATTTGTTGGGCTTTTCTGTTAGTACAATCTATTATAAATGGATAGTAAACTCAATCTTATTGAATTTGCAATAATACTGACTTGGTTTTTACGTTATTATGGTGAAATGTGTTTTCTGGAATTCTGTAGGTTTTTACGTTATTATGGTGAAATGTTTCCCCTTCCATGAAATCTTCAATCATATAATAAACATAAATTTTCAGAATCTTCTCTTCATTCCTATTTTTTAAGCTTTGTAACTTGTTACTCCATATCTCACGTGCACGTATCGTGTTAGTTGCAAATTGTGTATGCCATGTTCTTTGTTATTGATTGCTTATCTCTTTTACTGTTTTAAATTTTAACCCCCCCCTCCCAAAATGTCAATGAACAGAAATATTAACTATTTAGTATGTACATATTACAGTATGTATTAATTAAGCTATGCACGTAAGCGTAAATTTATTTTTATTTTGCTAACCTGTGGAAAATATTCTTCTGATTTTCATATATCATTTAATTTTTTAATTGGTAAGGTAATAAAGTGTAAATTTGTGCTTAATACAGTGAAACTTCTCCTAATGGACACCTCTCGTTAACGGACATCTCTCTACAACGGACATTTTCAAATTCCCAACTCACCTCTATTGGTTTTAACGTGTTTGCAGCTTCTGTCTAGCGGACATTCCCTGTAATGGATGCGGACAGGCAATCTGCACTGTTTCGTTTAGATTAGCACTTAATTTGATCTCCCCATAACGGACTGCGGGAGAGCTCACAGCCCTTTTTCTAAGAACTTTTCTTCCACGTATTGCCTCAATCGTGTGTTTATTTTCTATTTCCGATTCTCTGAATTTTATCAAGGTTTATGTCGCGGTTCTAACCCCTTTTTCAAGAATTTTAAGGCATGTGTAAAACTGATGAATTCGGTGTGTGCGGGGGGGGGGGGGTATATGGTCGGCCTTTCGTCTTTTCAGTTTTGTTCAGTGTCGTGTGAAGTGCATAATGTCTTCTCGTAAACATTTAACTTTAAAAGATAAAGTCAAACTCATTAATGCGTATGATCGGCAAAAAAAATAGTGTGTTCGCAATCTCGCTGCAAAATTCAAAATAGGGAAGACATCCATAAGCGACATCCTAAAGAAAAAAAAATGAACTGCTCAAATAATTTCGGCAACACGGAAATGATCAGGTTCAAAAATCATTCCCGAAAACTGTTGGACTTCAAATTGACAATGTTATGTATGAGTGATTTTGTCGCGAACATGCTAAAAAAATTCCCATTAATGGGCCTATTATTAGGGAAAAGGCTTTGGAGGTTGCAAAATCTATGGGAGTAAATGAGTTCAAAGCTTCTGTGGGATGGCTAGACAAGTTCAAAACTCGGCATAAAATTTCTTGGAAAACCGTAAGTGGCGAAGGTGAATCTGTTGATACTGGGGTTGTAACAGAGTGGACCGTCAAATTGGAAGATTTATGTCGTGATTTTGAAGCTAAGGATATTTACAACTGTGATGAAACAGGGTTGTTTTTTAAAGCTCTTCCTGAAAAAACAATGAGTCTAAAAAACGAAAAGTGCCAGGGCGGAAAAATTTCTAAGAAACGCTTGACTGTACTATTGTGTACAAATATGCTGGGAGACTTTGAACAACCTCTTGTTCTTGGAAAACCACAAAATCCTCGTTGTTTCAAGGGCATAAAGTTGAATCTTTTGAATGTTGACTGGAAGTCTAATAAAAAAGCATGGATGACACGAGATATCACGAGCGAATGGATAAGTCACTTTAACCAAAACATGATTCGTCAAAACAGAAAAATTATTCTTTTCATGGATAATGCTGCATCTCCCCTGCACATTGAATTGTCCAATATTCAAATCGTTTGTCTGTCACCAAACACATCTGCAGAGTGTCAGCCCTTGGATCAAGGGATAATAAAAAATTTTAAACTTCACTACAGAAAACGTGTTTTAAGACATCTCATTGCAAACATAAACGATGTAACATGTGTGAGTGACCTTGCAAAGAAAATCAGCATCCTAGAATGCGATTCAGTGGATTTCCTCTTCAGTAAACGCAATTAGAAAACAAACTGTCGTGAACTGTTTTGTAAAGTCTGGCTTCTCAAACGCAAAAATTGAAGTTGTGAACAGCAATGTGGAGCACCAAGAAGAACAAGAACTTCAACATCTATTGATAATGTACAACACTTCAGCTACAAGTGATCCTGGCTACAAAGATATAGACTCGAACCTCACTACAGAAGATGGTGCTCTAGATATCAATGACATTATCATCGATATTTTTCAAGAAGTTCCTCATGAGGATGAAGAAGTGGAAGGAGGTCATTCTGTCGAAGAACATATTAACGACGAACCACCGACGAAAATAGAAGAAGCGCTCATACAAATCAATCGTTTAAAAATGTTTTTCGCCACTGAAGAAGATACTGAAGGACTTTCGATGGTTTCTTCACTCCAAACAAATGTTGAAAACAAAATTATCAGCCAGAAGAAGGTGCAGAAGAAAATAATTGATTACTGATTACTGTATGTATTTTTCTTAAGATAAAGTCATAATATGCATAGCACAATTGTATGTATATTATTTACAAAAATATTGTGCAAAATCTGTATATAATTTAATTTAATTTTACATTAAACTTTTAACGATTTTTCTTTATCTCTTGTGTATGTAATTGTATATTATTTACAAAAATATTGTTCAAAATCTGTATATATTTTAATTTAATTTTACATTAAATGTTTAACAATTTTTCTTTCTTTTTTTTTTTTCTCCCTCAGACTTCTTGTTAGCGGACACTTCTCTCTAACGGACACATTTTCGTTCCCCATGGCTGTCCGTTAAAGGGAAGTTTCACTGTATATGTTTACTTTTATAGCCTGTGGATAACATTCCTCCTATTTTCTCTTATTAGAATCGCTATTTAATAGAATTAAAATTCAATTCACAAATGTGATTGGCCGACCGGGCTAGCCGGGTGGGTAAAGTGCCTGCCTGGCAACCCAAAGGTCGCGGGTTCGATTCCCGCCTCGGGCTTGGATCAAAGTACTGCAAAAACTTTGGGAGGTGCATTATGACCACAGAAGCCTATGAGCCAACAACTACCAAAAAAAAAAAAAAAAAAAAAAGTGATCACAATGACCGGCGCTTACTCATATTGTATAGTGACTTTACTATGGTGAGACCATCGTAACATGATTTGATCGTACAAAATATCATCATAAAGTGGGTATCCACTGTATTTTTACCTATTTATGTGAAACTTTAAGTAATTGGGACAGCCTCTTAATTAGGCCAAAATGCACTATCTCGATGTGTCCCAAATTACCGGAATCTACTGTATTTTGTGGGACTGATATCAGAATATATAGAATTTGATGAGCAATTTAAATTTCAGACGCATGTAGAGACATGTAGAGAGCCACTAAACAGACATTTTTCCAAAATGGCTTGCTTGAAATTAATTTTTTTTAAAAAAAAAACAAAAGCAATTGTAAACTCTTTTTGACTACACAGTTATGTTTACACACTAGGAGGCTAAATAAAATAATTATTTGTTTGGGAGGAATAAATTGATTAATGCAAAGCTAAAAATAAATGAGTTTATAAACATTTTTCCTGAGGTAGTAGCGCTTATTGATTTATGAAATTTTATGCCTAAGAAATTTGTATAGATATAAACTGAGTGGTTGTTTATTAGATACACTCACATAATCCAAGGAATGGACCACTCTGTCAGTGACAGTCAGTGTATGTTCTGTGCTAATCTGTGTAAAACAAGTAATCAGATACTGAGAGGTGGTGTATGTGTAGTTCAGCAGGAGAATGTGCCAACAACACCACATAAATGAATTTGAAATTTGAAGATGGTGCTACCCACTGTGTGTGATGGTTTATGAGTAAATAATCATCCTGCTCCATTATGCACAAACAGAAATTATGCAGGCATTTATTGGCTATCTTGATCATATGCTGCCTGGTATAGGAATATCCAAAATTTAATACAAATTTCAACTCTTTTTAATGAATACTTTGAGAGAAATAAAACCTCAAACTCTGGAAGTTATTTTATTACTCATCCTGTACTTAATAACAAAAGATAAACTGTGTATACACACTGTCCTTATTAATGAAAGATAAACTGTGTATATATACTCTGTGTCATTTTATTTTTTAGCACAAAATAAACCTATATTAATTGAAATGGGAGTTGTGGAAAAGATTCTTCCTATGATGACTGTTGAAACATTCCCCGTAGTATTCAAGCTCTTGGGAACTCTGCGTATGTTAGTTGATAAACAAGGTAAAATATTAAGAAGTTTGAGTTAGATAAATTTTATTAAATATCATGTTTATTGATGGAAAGTGGTATTATACAATGCAAATTTAAAAATATTACAGATGTTTCTTAAGGCTATTAATGAGGTGTAATCATGTATCTGACCTCCAGATAATGAATCTGTAGATTCATTATATGTAAGTTAACACAGGTTACGCCATTAGATGCTTGTCAGTTATTATCATAATTGGCAATTTTCAGTTTCATTTAGACATCACATACATTACAAAATGTTTAAGGTTTCTGCTTCTCTTGGATACAGAAATTTTTTGATATACATTCTGCAGCTAAAAGTAGCTCTGAAAATTCTTTAAAGAAATTTACTTTTAATTGAAAATTTTAAAATGTATTTATTGGCAGTAGTGTACACAATTAGCATATCATTTTAGACATAAATGTATATCAAATTCCCCTATTCTAAAAACTCATTGCTTCATTAGTATCAATTTCTTTGATACTGTGAGAAGGAAAGTTCATAAGAAAATAACTCATTTGCTTCAATGAATATCAGTCAGGGTGATCAGTTTTGTGTAGAAGATCACTTATAGTTTAGCAAGTTGTTAGTTACACTATTTATCGGTACATGTCTTTTGGAAAAGCATTTACATTATTTTCATTTCTGTGGTCAGAATCTTTGATAACGGAGAATAATTACATTTATAAAGAAAAATAATGAATTTATTCTTCACACCTTTTTTGGAATAAAATGGTAGAAATCATTTTACTTTCCTTATTATTACCATTTGTTATTTTTTTATTATTATTATTTTTTTTTTTTTTTTTATGAAAACCCCAAACACGAGAGGTATTAGAACTTATTGTACTTAGTACCGTGCGTGAGTTGGAGGTTGAGAAGGTGAAAAAAGATATTTGTTGACATTAGACTTGAACTTCTGTAGACTGTAATTTTCAGGAAATACATGTGAAGGAAGGTGGTTCCTGAAAACGGCAGTTGAATGAATAAACGAGGAAGATGAAAAGTTGGTTCTGTAAGTTTGAAAATGGACAATAAATGGATGTTGGCTGGTGGTGGTATGTGTTCTGACTATATTGAAAGAGAGAGAGTGGGAATTATACAAGCCAATTCAGAAGAACAGTGCCCATGGAAGTATCTGTAGAAAGGGCATGCAGCAGAAACAGTACATCTGTGAGACAGAGAGTGGAGAGACCCTGTTAGAGATGAGTCATTAATTAACCTAACTGCCCTCTTCTGAATGACATCTAGAAGCCTGAGAGAGGTTTTGGGGGCACCGCCCCAGATGTGGGAACAATATTTCATGGTAGGGCAGATTTGCAATTTGTACAGAGTGAACAGCTGTTTGGAAGAAAAGTAATGCCGAGAGAAAAAAAAGAGAAAACCAAGCTTTTTAGATGCAGAGGAAGCAATATTTGTAATGTGCTTGTGCCAAGAGAGATTAGAAGTTAGGGTAATCCCCAAAAGAGATATATCATCTTGCCTAGAAATTGGAGTCACCAAATATAAGTGTAGGAGCAGAAGAATCCTTTTTTGCGAGATATAAGACAGGACTGAATTTTAGAAGGACTGAAATCAACTAAGTTGTCGTTGCCCCACTGGAGAATTACCTGGAGATTGGCCTTTAAGCAATTGGTAGCAGATATTCGAGAAGTTGAACCTGATTGAGCAGGGCGAGGTTTCTCAAACTGGAAAGTGGAATGCAATGTGCTATCGTCAGCAAAGCTGTGGATAGGATTTCTGGTCAATGTAAGAAGCTCATTAATATACAAGAGGAAAAGAGTGGGGGAAAGAACTGAACCTTGATGGGACACCGGCATTAGTGGGGAAGTTAGAAGACAGAGAACCATCTACCATCACCCTCAGTGAGCAGTCAGAGAGAAAACTGGATAACCAATTATGAAAAACAGTTGGAAAACCATGAGATGGAAGCTTGTTTAGAAGACCTTTATGCCAAACACGATCGAAAGCCTTTGAGATGTCAAAGGGCAACTGCTTGTGTTTCACCGAACTTTTCCATTGAATTTGTCCATAAATGGGTATCATAAGTCAGATATCACCAGCAGATCGACACTGATAGAATCCATACTGGCAATCATTGATCATACAGAAGGTTTCTAGGTAGGTTAAGAGTTGGCAGTTAATTGATTTCTCCATTACTTTAGAAAGAGTAGAAGTAATTGCAATGGGACGATAATTGGATGGGAAGGATTTGTCATCCTTTTTAGCAACTGGGTGGATATGAGCAAATTTCCAAGCAAAAGGAAAAACACCTTTGAAATAAGAAAGTGAAAAAAGGTGGAAAAGAACAAGAGTAAGTTCAGGAGCACAGGTTTTGAGAACAAGAGGAGAAATACCATCAGGACCTGCAGCTTTCTTAGCATCAAGATTCGTCAAAATCCTTCTGACATCCTTTTGACGGAAGATCACAGGAAGCATTGAATGGAACATGTTGGGAATAGTGGGAGGTGTTTTACCAAGATCATTAATACATGAGTTGGAAGAAAAATGAGATGCTAGTAGGTGAGCTTTATCCTTGGCTGAAGTGACAACAGAACCATCTTGGGAGCAGAAATGGGCAAAAGTTGTGGCCAATACCTTTGGCACCATTAGGGCAAGAAGCAAGTTTACTACTCTTAACCTGTTTAAAATCTAGTTTGGACTGATTAATAACTGCTTTACAATTGTTGCGAGCTTTGGTGTAGGCAGAAAATGAAACGGAAGAATTGAAAACAAGCCAATTACAATATGCAACATTCTTCTCTTGAACAGCCTTAGCACATTTATTGGAAAACCAAGGTTTAGATAAAGGATGAGATTTTAAAGTGGAGTGTGGAATAAAGGATTCCATAATAATTTCACTGACACAATCTGAGGAAACATTGACATCAAAAGTTTTGAAACAGTAATCCAACCAAGGAAAAGAGATCTCTCAGGTCATCTCATTTTGCATTCTTGTAATGCCAAACAACACGAGGTTGAGAATAGCCATAAGATAAAAGCTCCATTGGAAAAGAGACAATCAGCAAGTTGTGATCTGAGGTGCCTTAAAGGACCTCTCTCTCTTCGACCTTGTACTTAGAAGGGTTGTTTATGAGAAAAAGATCAAGCATGTTGGCTGTATGGTTAGGATTGTCCGGCATTCTGGTAGGTAAATGAACAATCTGTGTGAGGTCATTGGTGATAGCAAAAGCCTCAGCATCTCGATCAGCTGGGCTAGTGTGACTAGAAAACGGAAGGCAGCTGAAGTTGTGAACATTAAAATCACCAAGGAAAATTACCACACTGTTAGGAAAGTTGGACTGGAGAAAGTCAAGTTGCAAAGAGAGGAAGTCAAAGAGCTCCAAGTGATTAGTGGAGTTGGGAGAACGGTAGAGACATCAGATGAATTTGACATAATGAGGTAGAGAGATTTTAAGCCAGAGAAGATCGAAAAGAGGAGATTCCAAATTACCAAGTCTCTGACAGGGAGGCGCCTCTGTAGCCAGGTGGGAAGGAGCAGCAGTGCGTAGCACACGCTTCTTGATTAGACCGGGATTCGAGCCTGTCACCACCAAATACGGAGGATGCGGAAAGGTCAGGGAATGACCACTGCATATCCCGGAGCAATATGGCCTTAGTTGCTAATGCTCCTAAAAACCAAACAACAACAACGACATACTCTGACAGAGGATATTGGAACAGACATATGCTCGAGTACCACCTTTGAGGCAAAAGGAATCCTACAGAATTTCATTGTATTTGGTAATATCCTCAACTAGTTACAAAACATCCTACTACCAAAATATGATCATAAAGCATATCAGAGTTTGATCATAATACTTCAGCCATTGATTCCCGAATTTGGAAGAATGACTTCTTCCAAATTCGTGAATGCAAACAATGCAATCTTCTGGGTCTATAACCTGGCTGTTTAGCTCATTGAGTAGAAAAGTGCTACTCAGGTTTTCTCCTATTGGTAGCTGTTATGATTACTTTTCAAGGTCAGATGTCAGTGTTTGCCCTTAACTGTAATAATGAGTATTACTTGTGGACAAAACTTCTTTAATATTCCTTAAAGTCATTCAAAACTACTAGTGTCCTTTTGACTGACATTATTCAGAGAAATGATCTTGATTCCAACTTTACTAAATTCCTTTGTCTCTCACTGTTGCTGTTGGAATATTTAATTTTTTCCCCCTAGTATTTTAAAAAAAGAAATTTCACTTCACAGTCTCTCAACAATTAGGTGTCTATTTCAGCCAGGTTACCATGTTAAAAGTATTAATTTTTCCTTTATATCAGGTATCTAAAGCAAATGCTGTCCACTTATTTTGGAGATACCACTTCTCCACAACTTGGGAATTGTGTTATTGTTATTTCAGATCAGTTCTTAATGGTTGTGTATACAGATCATCACCTATTAAAAGTTTCTGAATCAAGTACAGTTAAATAATTTATTTAGATGGTAGCTGATTAAAATTGTACTGATTCTATTGTAAAAAAACTGAAAACATATATTGTAACATTTCAATTTAATGAATTTTCCAGTAAGCACCTACAAGTTCTTATCTTAATCTTAACATTGTTAGATATATTCATATTAGCAAAATTCATATTAGCAAATAAAAAAAAATGGATGTCCCAACTTTATTTTTAAATACAGTAAGCATGAAATGTGGTAACTGTTAGGGAGCACTGCAAGAGATCATACATAGTGTTCCACCCATGCATCATTGTCTATTGCTTGGGTGGAACACTATGTATGCTAAATCCGTGTGAGCAATAGCAAATAAGCATAAACAGAAGTAGTTTTTCAAGAAAAACTTTAAAAGACCTTGAGATCAAATTAAAAATCATATAATTTACGTGCATTTCATTCAATCTTGGAGAAACTTTCTGCTCTCACTGAAGACTGAAGGTTGAGTGCTTGACCTTTTGGCTTAGGCTTGTATTCAACTTGAAGGCATATACTAATAAAATTAAGTTAATTTAATTTACCATAGTAATTTACCCTCCACAGTAAGCCCAACCCATAAGGCCAAGTACAGTCAGTCCTTGTATAACATGTAGTTTACACTTCATGAATTCAATCATACACGATTTATAAATAGGGGAACGATATTGTATATAACATGAAACCGAATTTGCTTATGCACAATTTGCCTTTGTGTGTACAAGAAATGGCAGTCGAACGTGGAATCACCCCAACTGAACGCAACACGATAGGAATGAAGAGAAGATTCTGAAAATGTATTTGTGTTTTATATCAGTGAAGGGGAAACACATTTCACCATAATAACGTAAAAACCCACACAGTTCCAGCTATTGGTATTATTGCAAATGCAATTAGATCGAGTTTACAACCAGTTTATAACAGATTCCACTAGCAGAAACGCAACTGGAAATTGTTTTATTGTTTTATGGTAGTATTCCCCAGAAATGTGCTTTAGTAAAATGTAAGGTGTTAATAGTGTATCTTTGCCTTTACGGTGTTGTTTATTCAGTTGGTACACGTGCGCAGCTTTGTTTATGTGTATCAAGCATGCCTCCTCATTTTGTAATTGTGCTTTATTCCCTAAAAATGAGTAAAATACTTAAAAGGTGTGAAAAGGAAGTGTCCTGGTGAAGACACTGCAGATTCAGAGAGAAAAAGAAAAGCAATATCGAATAAACAGAGGTGGACTGGGTCAAAAATTCTTACCCGGGAAAATTTGTAGTGGCCTCATACTATGGTTTATGGCCAAAATCACACCGGCCTCTGGCCCACCGGGGTTTCCCCGGTAAGGCTTATGGCCAGTCTGCCTCTGTCGATAGAGAAAAATTATGAAATTGTGAAATGCTTTGAGGGAAATGAAAGACCATGTGATATTGCACGTGCTACAGGCCTCAATGAGGCAACGCCGAGAATTAGAAAGAATGCAGAGAAAATAAAAACCGTCATAGCAGGAACAAGTCAAAGTGTAATTAAAATCCATTAGATCACGACACAAAGAATTGAGATGGAATGGCTGTCATCTGTTTGGATATAAAATCAAACAAAAAACAAGTTTGCTTACGATAGAAGCAAAAGCATTAACAATATTTTTTTATATAATAGTCGTAATAAAATATGTAAGTATTTTATTACAATAAATTATTGTGTTTGGTAAGTTTTGGTTATAAATGTGTGTTCAATCTTGGGTGGTCAGCACTTAACCCTGTTTTTCCCATAGGGCCTGTTGTTTATATTGCACAATTTTGCATTGCACAAGGGTTTCTAGGAACACAACCATCGTGCTATATGAGGACTGACTGTACTTGGTCCTCAGTCTTCAGTGGGAGCAAAATATCTCTCCATGATCAAAATTGAAGTTGGGTAAAGCACACAAATTTTGATTTCTATGCTTTACCCAGGATACTGTATACTGTGTTGAAATACTTATGTAGTACCATAGTATTAAGATCTTGAGTGAAACAAATTTCACTAAAAATACATGGACATTGTCAAGCATTTTGGTATAGTAAAATCTATTTTGTCAGATGTGTCAAATGTTAGGGACAGGGGCGTATTCAGGGGAGGGGGGGGTACAGAGGGGGTAAATCATCATCATCAGTCATTTTCAATCCACTGCAGGATGAAGGCCTCTCCAGCAGCTTTCCAGTTCCTTCTGTTTTGAGCACTGGCCATCCATTTACTACCCACAAACTCATGAATTTCATCTATCCATCTCCGCCTTTTTCTTCTAGCTCCTCTTGGGTACCATTCTGTTATTTTCTTAGTCCATCTGTCATCATGTTGAGCTATGTGTCCTGCCCAAGACCATTTTAGTTCTTTAGTTTTTATAAGAATGTCCTTTACTTGAGTTTGCTGCCTAATCCATGTGTTTCTCTTCTTATCTAACAGTCTGATTCCCAATATAATTTGTTCCATTCTTCGCTGTGTAGTTCTCAGCTTCTCTTCCATTCTTTTGTTGAGTGCCCAAGTTTCACTTCCATAAGTCATGATGGGGAGTATAGATTGGTTCATTATTTTCCGTTTAAGACAAATTGGGATATTGATCCTCAGTATGTGACTGTATTTCCTGAATGCTATCCATCCAAAATTTATATTTCTCTTGATTTCCATCCATTTATCATTATTACAGCTAATGACTTGTCCCCGATAAGTATATGATGCCACCTTTTCAATTACTGTTCCTTCGGTGATTATATCTCTTTCTAATTCATACTTGTTCATCATTACTTTTTTAGCCATATTCATCTTTAGTCCAAAATCCTTAATAACCGTGCATAACTGATTAAGATTAAAATCCATTAGATTTTAATCTTAATCAGTGATCGTGGCTTATGACCACAATGTCATCTGCAAACCGTAAATGGTTTAGGTACTCTCCGTTCACTTTGACTCCTTTCTGCGACCAGTCTAATCTTCTGAAAGCTTCCTCAAGGGCAGCAGTAAGCAGCTTCTGAGATATTGTGTTTCCTTGTCAAACTCCTTTCTCAATTTTAAATTTCCTACTGTCTTTGTCTAGTCTAATAAAGGAGGTAGCGTTCTCATATATTTTCTTCAAAATCATAATATATGGGGTATCTATGCCTTGCTTTGTCTTTACAATGCCCGAAACATTGCCTTATGCTGTATGGAGTCAAATGCCTTTTCATAATCCACAAATGCCAGGCATAATGGTGTTTTATATTCATTTGCTTTCTCCATTAGCTGTGATATTACCTGAAGGTAATCCATAGTTGAGAATCTTGTCCTAAAGCCAGCTTGCTCTTTCGGTTGATTCTCATCGAGTATTCTTTCTAATCTGGTACTAATTATCCTAGTGAACAACTTGTAGATGTGGGATAACAAGCCAATTGGTCTATAATTTCCAATTTCTGATTTATCTCCTTTCTTATGCAGCAAAACTATGATTGCATTATTCCACTGCTTAGGCGTCACACCTTTTCTAATGCACTTTGTGAAGAGCCTTGCCAGTTTTTGTGTTATGTCTCTTCCTCCCAATTTTAACAACTCTACAGTAACTTCATCTTCCCCTGGGGCTTTCTGATTCTTCATTTTCTTCAATGCATGTTCTACCTCATCAGGAAGAATATCGAGTATGTCGTATGTGTTGCTACTTTGCAATCCATCTTCCCCACTGCTGGCATCATTCCCCTGCTCCTTGTATGCAGCAAAACTATGATTATACTCCTTGTATAATTCTCTATAGTAGTCTTCTGCTATTTGAATTATGCCTTCTCTGCTGTTTATAAGTACACCATCGCTATTCTTCAGTTTCAGTATCATTTGTCTTTCTGTATTACTGCTCATGGCTGCTGATTTAAATCCTTTGTTTTCCCTTAATGCTTGTTCTACTTTTCTTGGGTTAAATCTTCTTATGTCCTCTCTGAGTCTCTTTCTAATGGCTTTGCATAACTCAGTATACTCAGTTTTCTCCCTGTCAGTGCTTTTCTTGCTTTTCATTTGTCGTCTTCGGTTCATCATGACGAGCGTTTCTTGACTAATTTTTTCTTCTTTGGATTTCTTTTTCCCTATAGGTTTCTTGGGCTTTATCACTTTCAGAAAGTTGTAATATTCCTTGTCAATATCTTGATCCTGAGCAGTCTGCAGAAGCTCAAACTTGTTCTTAAGTTCCAGTACATACTGCTTTTTCTCCTCTTCTGTTATCTCAAAGACCTTTGTATTATTTACTCGAGTCAGTTTTTTCCTTTCCTACATCTATATCAAGTGTACATCTTACCATTCTGTGATCATTTCCAACATTTACCTTATTTAGGACGGTAACATCATTCACAATATATCTTCTGTTAGTGAGGATGATTTCATTAGTAGTTAATCCATTTGGACTCTTCCATGTCCACTTTCTGTTCATCCTTTTCTTGAAAAAAGTGTACATTACTGACAGTCCTTGAGATTCTGCAAATTCCACAAGTCTTTCACTTCTTTCATTTCTTTCACCAATTCCAAAATTTCCTATAGTTCCCCTTTCTGCACTGTTTTGTCTTTTTCCAACCTTAGCATTGAAGTCCCCCATAATAATAGTGTAGTGGGTTTTCTGCTCATCTAGAAGACTCTCAATTTCTGTGTACATTTCTTCAACCTCTTCTTCATCATGGCTCGATGTTGATGCATAAATCATTATAATCTTTAGCTTGTACCTCTAAGTCTTGACACCCTTGGTGATGTACTTGTGAATTCCAAAATGTTGTTTTTAAAATCTTTATGGACCAGAAACCCAACTCCACCTTCACTCCTTTCACTGTTTCCATTGGTGTACAGCAGATTTCCACTTGATAGACTTATAAGGATTCATTTCTTCTTCTTGTTTCAGCCAAACTGATGATATTCCAATTCACATTTTCTAATTCCTTTTCCAGCTCTAATATCCTGTCTTCTCCGTTGAGCGATCTTACGTTGTTACAGGCAAAGTTCAGTTTCTGTGCATGGCAGCCTGGTCGTACCCAGAGATTCTTAGCACCCTCTGCTTCCACTCTGATCCTCTTGCTGCCGTAAGAGGGAGAATGAAAATTCTCCCTCTTACGGAAAGAGGGAGAATTTTCAAATAAAAAATAGTTGTGAAATATTCAGCAAAACCAGTGCCAAATATACATATACACAGTGTGTACATCACATCTGATTTTATTCTAGTGTTGAATTTATTTTACATTTTTTGTGTGTGTGGGTACACTGATTGTTGTTGCAGGGCAGTATGTTTTATTTTACAATACACAGATTTGTCACATAACAGTCTAACTATGATTAGTATTGTTGTTTTAGTGCCTTAGATTTGTTTTTTCTTTCCTTTTATTTTTTGTTTATCTGAAACCAAACACTACAGGACTACGAATGAGTTATTACTATGCTAACCAGAGACATCTAAATTGCCAGATCCTTTGATCCTCACTGATGTCGATGACGTTCTATAAGTGACCGATGCATTGAGAGGAACTCCATGTAATTAGCGTTTATCTCGTGGTGTTGAAAGAGCGAATTAAACAATGACAAGAAAGAGTAAAACGTCTACTTCAGTCACCCCAAAATTAGCAGGTTTCAATCACACAAGTTGTTTGTCCAACATGTCACTCCAAAGCATGCAGTTTCATTAAATTTATGGTTTTGACGTCATTTGCTATTTTCACAACAACATTGGTAGCCTTGTCTATTGCTTTCTTTCTGTACAGCCAACAAGACTGGACTTTGTCACTTTTAATACATTTTATAACCGTTTTATATGTATCTGTTCTGTTTTTGCTTGGGGTGAGAAATTTTTTGTAAAGTTACTTGAAGGAGAAACTGGGGAAATGAGAGTGGGAAACAAAACAAAAGAAAAACAGCCAATCATATTTTCATTTTGCTTTATTGGCACAGAAAAAATATTTATTTGCAGCTCTTATCGTGTACTATTCTGTGATTCTGCATTGTCAAGCATGGTGATTTTACATTTTCGAGTTTCTCAGAGCAGAGCACAAAAAAATTCACCCATTACAAGCATTCTTTTCTCACTTGTGATAGAAAGGCTGTAAATGTAAGTAAATTTATTCCAGTTTTCATTAGTTTACATGATGGACCATTCACAAACAGAGGCAGACTGGCCATAAAACTTTTCCGGGGGAAACCCCGGTGGTCTGGAGGCTGGAGACCGATGTGCAATTGCATGACCATAAACACTGTTGTGAGGCCGCTAAAAGTTTTCCCCCGGTAAGAATTTTTGACCCAGTCCACCTTTGTTCATAAATGTTGAATGATCCATAACGTCTGCCGTAGTCAAAAGTTTGTCCAGTTTTGATAATAATGTTATTCATTGCTGTAGATTTCTTTTTTTCTTTTTTTTACTATTCTTTGCATTTTGTTACAACTTGACACAACGATCTGTAATTTTTACTCTGGTGTCAGTTTTTTTTTTTTTTTTTTATTGAAAACCATTTACAGATTATAGAAAGTTGTAATATGAATTTCAAAATGTTATTTTTCGTGTTCTCGCCTTTTTTCCCTTTTTGCACACAGTAAGCGATGAATGCGCCCCTCTGAACAGAGAAGTGTGCATTGATTTGCTTTATGTCCACAATGCAGTGCCAACTTTGTAGTGATTCTGTAATAAGTGATTTTATGAATGGATTTCCTCATTATGCTCCGGTTGACCACAGGGTCAGAGCAGTTCACAAGATAGGGAGAATAGAAGAAACGGCACCGTATTTAATGGGCATGGGCGGCGGCAGAATATTTTGAAAGGTGGTGCATGTGGAAATAAATTTTTGCTCACCAAATTTCAAATACATGCAATATTTAAATTGTCAAATTTGACTGATTTACTTGTACAGTTCAGCCAACGTTTTGTGATCAGTGGAGAAAGGACTTTTATTTTGAAAGAAAAAATTTGTATCATTTTAACGTTTCAATAAATTAATTAAAATATTAAAAATTGTATATTACTTCGAAATCCAAAGGTGGTGCACTTCCACTACGCTGCAGGCACCTATGGTCATAGGCTTGAACCCGGTCACTCAAGGTACGTGTACTTATGCACCCTCGCGCTTCATCACTAGACTTCGATAGCCTTCAGGAAAGCATATTTATAATTCCAGTTTTCATAAGTTTGCATTCACAAATTATGAATGATCCATGACGTCTCAAACAATTTGAGAGAACGGTTTGTAATTTTATTACTCTGATGTCAGCAGGTTTTTTTTTTTTTTTTTTTAATTGAAAATTCGTTGCTGGATCATTTACAGATCAGAGAAAAATATTATTATAGGAATTTCCACCATCTCTCAGAACTCTTCAATTTCCTTTCTTTGAAATTCGACGGTCTAATTTTACTAATACGTATGGTCGCTTTATGCTGATTCACTTTTCAAATTACTGGAGTAGACTGCCCAGAACAAAGATGCAGTAACTTAGACCATTTCTGCATGCAAACCGCTGTTCTGAATAGGTTTAACAGAGTGTTGATGAAAACAAAAACTTGCCCTTTTTCGTTTGTGATGATTCAATTACTTTGAGTAGGTAACTAATTTTTTTTTTTTTTTTCGTTTATGAATTTTCATATTAAACTATAATGTGTAATTTCGCCACTTTTTGAAAATGAGTAAAAAATATAGTCAACACGAAAGTGTTGACTATATATTAATCAATGACTAATTAATCAATGGTTCAAAGATGTTAAACCTAAGAACTGGCTCTGCAAATTAGATGATGATTATTTAAAATGTTTTTGTAAATGCACACTGACAGCCGAATTAAGTGATATTGAAAGGCATCGTAATACAAACGAGTCACAAGAAAGCCGAAGAGACCTTTAGTTTTCAGTATCAGAGTATTGCTGTTCAAGAAAATTGGCGATATAGAACGTGCAACGGCAAAAAGCAGCACAGCATTTTTCATAGCTGTGCAGAGGGAATGGAGGTTTTGTGGTCCCTCTTTAAGAAAAAGATTGCGAAATTTCTTTGTATAATTTTTAAAGCTGATAGTCACTCAGACCATGAGTGCTGGCAGCATAGTGCAAGGTGGTGCAAAGTGCACCATCTTGCACCATGAACATTCGAAGTCCAAAGGTAGTGCAAGTGTACCACTTTTGGATATCGAAGTAATTTATTATTATTATTATTATTATTATTATTATTATTATTATTATTAATAGCCATATGGTGCAAGGAAGCCTGAGGCCTATGCTGCACCTACCAAAAAAAAAAAAAAAAAAAAAAAAAATTCCCGAGTTACCCTGAGAAAGAGAGAGAGAAGTAGAAAGTAATCACCAAGAAAGAGAATAATGATGATATCCAGCTCAGGACCCTGGGTTATTGAAATATTAAAACAACACAAGTCCTTTCTCTTGCCAATCATGAAACATTGGCTCAGCTGTACACGTAACTCAGTCAAACTTAATTAAAATAATCCATTTTTTTCAAAAATTTGGTGAACAAAAATTTATTCCCACGTGCGCGCACCACCTTGCAAAATATCCTGCCGGCACCCATGACTCCAATGCCACCCAACACGACGGTGTGACAGTGGAAATTGGAATGGAAAGAGACAGTGGTAGTTAAAATATCTTACTTTTTCAAATCTTACAAAAACATATGACCATGAGAAGATATTGACTGGGCCCGTACCAGGGCCTTGAAGGGGCCCCGTGCAAGTGGGAGCACCCTTAAACTGAAGCTTAAGCTTCAATGTAAATCTGCCTCTCCACGTACTTCTATTATTCTTTCCTTTTATAATTTTCTTATATGCACATGTGTATTTCATAAACTTGTTTGTTCCGTGTGTCTATTGCCAAATGTTTGGAAATAATATATTATTGTTATTATTTGCAATTCATATTATTATTCACATGCTTTCCTAATATTCAAAAAAGGTAATAATCAATAAAAAAATTGATCAATCAATAAAACGTGCGTGTATAAGTGGTCCTGGGTCTATCTAAAAAAAAAAAAATTCAAACACCTGGCCGCCATGTCCCCCCTTACAATGATACCTGGATACACCCACTGGTTAGAGATGTGGTTAAAAGATGGAAGAACGGTGGTCACCTACACCCCAGAAGAAAGGAAGGGAGGCTGGGTTTCTTCTAGGAAATAGATTCTGCTGTAGTGCCATGTGGTTCAAGCAATTGCATGCTAAAAATGTATCCATCTGAAGTCTAATGATTGAACAGTAAAAGACTTTATAACGTTTTGTAGATATAGGGTTTTGAAGCAAATGATACAGATAGGATCAAAACAGAATTGGAAGTGACTTTGGAAGTTTTTAACTTGCAAATATTGTAGAACTCCAGTTGTGAGAAACATTTTGGACCGAGCAGTGCCGTACCTAAATATGGGCAGATCAGGTGGCTGCCCGGGAACCTACATTCCCCGGGTAACTGCCTGTTTCATCGGAATTCAGGTAGGGGGCCTGAATTCCAATGATACTTTAATTTTTTAAATATAAAAAAAATGGTTTTCTTAATATAATACTTATACAAAAAAAATTCAATATTGGCTTATTTATATTACAATAAATTTAATTATTTTATAATCAGATGTTAAAAGAAATTTTAAAAAACTTAATTAGAAACTTTTTTTTTTATTATTTAAACATAGTTTTATAGGACAAAGGATTATTGTCTAAATTTGATCCAATGCATTAGCATTAGTAGAGGCATATGATGCAAGAAAGCAAGCTTATGCAGCATCAGCCAAAAAAAAAAAAACACTTCCATTTCACCCCTCCGTTCGTTCGAAATACCTGTCCAGCTGATCTTAATGCACATGCTTAATGAACATGTTCATTGAGTAGAAAGTAAAGAATGTATATGCACATTATTTGAATAGTCGAATGCAAAATAAATTAATAGTATTAAAATAATAATAATAGAAAAAAAAATAAGAATAGTATTAAAAGAAATTTGTAGAAGAGTTTGCAATGCAAAATATTATTTAATTATTTTAGATTGTACTTCAGATGGAAGTCACGTGGAACAAATGATTTGTTCCACGTGATTTGTTAGATTTGTTTCTATGTCTTTTTTTTTTTTATGTGAACCCCAAACACGAGAGGTATTAGAACCTATAGTACTTAGTACCGTGCTTCAGTTAGAGGTTGAGAAGACGAAAGAAGATATTTGTTGACATTGTACTTAAACTTCTGTAGATTGTAATTTTCAGAAAATACGTATGAAGGAAGGTTGTTCCAGAAAACGGCAGTTGAATGAATAAATGAGGAAGATGAAAAGTTGGTTCTGTGGGTTTGAAGTTGGACAGTAAATGGATGTTGGCTGGTGACGGCACGTGTTCGGACTGTTTTGAAAGAGAGAGCGGGAATTATAGAAGCCAATTCAGAAGAACAGTGCCCGTGGAAGTATCTGTAGAAGAGGCATGCAGCAGAAACAGTGCGTCTATGAGAAAGCGAGTGGAGAGACTCTGTTAGAGATGAATCATTAATTAACCTAACTGCCCTCTTCTGAATGGAATCAAGAAGCCTGAGAGAGGTTTTGGGGGCACCACCCCAGATGTGGGAACAATATTCCATGGCAGGGCGGATTTGCGATTTATACAGAGTGAGCAGCTGTTTGGAAGAAAAGTAACGCCGAGAACGAAAGAGAAAACCAAGTTTTTGAGATGCAGAGAAAGCAATATTTGTAATGTGCTTGTGCCAAGAGAGATTAGAAGTTAGGGTAATCCCCAAAAGAGATATATCATTTTGCCTAGAAATCGGAGTGTCACTAAAGATAAGCATAGGAGCAGAAGAATCCTTTTTGCGAGATATAAGACAAGACTGAGTTTTAGAAGGGTTGAAATCAACTAAGTTGTCTTTGCCCCACTGGAGAATTACCTGAAGATCGGCATTTAAGGAATTGGTAGCAGATTTTCGAGAAGTTGAAGCTGATTGAGCAGGACAAGGTTTCTCAAAATGGAAAGTGGAATGCAATGTGCTATCATCGGCAAAACTATGGATAGGATTTAAGAAGGTCATTATAATACAAGAGGGAAAATCGTGGGGGAAAGAACTGAACCTTGGGGGACACCGACATTAGTGGAGAAGTTAGAAGACAGAGAGCCATCTACCATCACCCTCAGTGAGCGATCAGAGAGAAAACTGGATAACCAATTACTAAAAACAGTTGGCAAACCATAAGATTGAAGCTTGTTTAGAAGACCTTTATGCCAAACACGATCAAAAGCCTTTGAGATGTCAAGAGCAACTACTTGTGTTTCACCGAACCTTTCCATTGAATTAGTCTATAAATGGGTAACATAAGCCAGAACATCACCAGTGGATTGACACTGGTGGAATCCATACTGGTGATCGTTGACCAGATGGAAGGTTTCTAGGTAGTTTAAGAGTTGGCGGTTAATTGATTTCTCCATTACTTTAGAAAGAGCAGAAGTAATTGCAATGGGATGATAATTGAATGGGAGGGATTTGTCACCCTTTTTAGGAACTGGCTGGATATGAGCAAATTTCCAAGCAGAAGGAAAAACACCTTTGGAATAAGAAAGTGAAAAAAGGCGGCAAAGAATAGGAGTAAGTTCAGGAGCACAGGTTTTGAGAACAAGTGGAGAAATACCATTAGGCCCTGGAGCTTTCTTAGCATCAAGATTCGTCAAAATCCTTCTGAGATCCTTTTTACAGAAGATCACAGGAGGCATTGAATGGAGCATGTTGGGAATGGTGGGGGAGGTGTTTTACCAAGGTCATTAATACATGAACTGGAAGAAAAATGGGCTAGCAGGTGAGCTTTATTCTTGGCTGAAGTGACAACAGAACCATCTGGTTTGGACAGAGGTGGGAGCAGAGATGGGTAAAAGTTGCAGCCAGTAGCTTTGGCAAGAGACCAGAATGCTCGGCTACCATTAGGGCAAGAAGCAAGTTTTCTACTCTTAGCCTGTTTAAACTCTAGTTTGGACTGATTAATTACTGCTTTACAATTGTTGCGAGCTTTGGTGTAGGCAGAAAATGAAACTGAAGAATTAGAAACAAGCCAATTACGATATGCAACATTCTTCTCTTGAATAGCCTTAGCACATTTATTGGAAACCAAGGTTTAGATAAAGGACGAGATTTTAAAGTGGAGTGTGGAATAAAGGATTCCATTCCTGCAAGAATAATTTCACTGACACGATCTGAGCAAATGTTGACAACAGAAGTTTTGAAACAGTAATCCAACCAAGGATAAGAAGAAAAGAAGTCTTGCAGGTCATCCCATTTTGCATTCTTGTAATGCCAAACAACACGAGGTTGGGAATAGCCATGAGATAAAGGTTCCATTGGAGAAGAGACAATCACCAAGTTGTGATCTGAAGTGCCTAAAGGACCTCTCACTTCGACCGTGTACTTAGAAGGGTTGTTTGTGAGAAAAAGATCAAGCATATTGGCTGTATTATTAGGATTGTCCAGTATTCTTGTAGGTAAATGAACAATCTGTGCTAGGTCATTAGTAATTGCAAAAACCTCAGCATTTCGACCTGCTGGGTTGGCGTGACTAGAAAACGGAAGCCAGTTGGAGTTGTGAACATTAAAATCACCAAGGAAAATTACCTCACTGTTAGGAAAGTTTGACTGGAGAAGGTCAAGTTGCAAAGAGCATAAGTCAAAGAGCTCCAAGTGATTAGTGGAGTTGGGAGAACGGTAGAGACAACAGATGAATTTGACACAATGAGGTAGAGAGATTTTAAGCCAGACGAGATCAAAGAGAGGAGATTTCAAATTGCCAAGTCTCTGACAGGGAATATCACAACGGACATATGCACAAGTACCACCTTTGAGGTGAAAGGAATCATACAGCGAATAATTTGGGCATCTGAGATGAGCAGTAGTTGAATCAACCGATAACTGAGATTCTGTCAGAAAAAGTACATGGGGTTTGGCAGACTGCAAGTGTAAATGGACATCGTTAAGATTAGAATTGAGACCACATATATTCGTGAAATGAATTAGGACGTGCTTGGGAGGTTTAGATCTTTTTTGCAGATAAGCTTGCTCTATTAGTTTGAGAATTCATGGTGTATTCAATAGTAAGAAAAAGTGGGTGGGACATGCTGTATGAAGTAATGAAATTTTTGGATATGGCATACACGTGGTAAAAATATACCGAGATCCTTGACATAACGTGGCCTCGACAATGCTCCCCGCATACACACTACTCAGACTCCCTCCAGTCACTATCTAGCAGAGTAGAGGTAGCAAGATTATACACTAGCTGATCTGGAAGCATCCTAAAGAGTTACCAATAGGTTCGGTCTGGTGTACTAACTAATTATCGGCCGGCCTGCGAACACCATTTTAGAGCTGTACCCTCGAAATGTAAGGAATATTGGATCTCGCGACGACGTTCATCATAACCTCAAAAGTCATCAATCATACTGCATGATGGAAGAGATAGGGAAGGGTTGACTGGAACTTAGCTCTAGAGACTAAACGTGGGCTCCACCACTTCAAGCCTCCAATAAGCATAGTATTGGTATTTCACCAGTCTAGCTGCACTATAAAAATTTGTGAACATTTTTTGGTATACTTAGCGGTTCGTGATACTTCAGGGAAAGGACCAACAGAATCTATACTAAAAATGTTAGAAACGAACAACAATGACCTAAGTAACATGAGCAAGGGTGTGATTATGGTAGTGATATGAAAGGTAAACGTAATGGTGTACAAGCAAGAATTTTACAAGAAAACAGAAGAGCTTTTTATTTTCTCTGTGTCGCGCATAATTTAAATTTAGTTGTTTCTGATGCAGAACATTGGACAGAATTATTTTTAGGAACATTACAAAGATTATACGTGATTTGCACTGTATCGCTAAGTAGGTAGGATATTTTAAAAAGGCATGTAAAAATTACTGTAAAATCTCTACCAGAAACAAGATGGGATGGAAAGATAAAAGCTTTTGAAGCAGTAAAATATCAGTTACAGGATATTAGAACTGCATTGAATGAAATCAAGGAACAGGCCAAAGGAAAAGATGCAAAATTGCAGTCTGAAATATAAGGTTTGTTAACAGAAATTACTTCTTTTAAATTTATTATAAGTGTAGTTGTTTGGTAGGAAATATTGAGTATTATAAATAAAGTAAGTAAAGCCATGCAAAGTAGTAGTACAATTGATGTGAGTACTGAAATTATATTAATAGATGGTGCTCTTAGTCAAATAAAAGAATTTAGAACATTTAGAACAGGATTTAAATTGTGCATGGATAAAGCTATAGACATTGCAACTGAGTTGGATGTACCATCAGTGTTATTATTTGAACATTCAGTTGCCAGGTGGTAGATGACTGTCATCCACCGGTGAAATACCACCACTTTGCTTATTGGAGGCTTGAAGTGGTGAAACCCATGTTTAGTCTCTAGAGCAAAGTTTCCGGCATCCCCCCCTCCCCCCATACTTCTCCTAAAACCCATGCACGGTACTAAGTACTATAAGTTTTGATACTTTTCGTGTTTGGGGTTTTCATAAAAAAATAAAAAAAATAACTGAAAATTAGTTACCAGAAGTGCAAGTTTCTAGAAAAAAGCACGAGTTTACCTATGAAACTTCATCAGGTGAACTGTTTATTGAACCATCCAAATGGTTTGAAACTGAATTTTTTAATATAATGATTGATGTAGCTATCATTAGCTTAGGATAAAGATTTAATTAGATGAATGAAATATCCTTGGCTTTTCATGTTATTCTAAAATAAGAAAACTTCATGAATATATTTGAAAGTGCAATAGAAATGAATGTCAACACCATGAAGGAATTCTCACTAACGAAGATGGGAGCAGCGACAATCAATGCCAAAGAGTTACGTCAAGAAATCCAATCTTTTCAGCATGTTTTAAAAGGAAAAAAAACTTTGGTTGCTTAGAATTAAATGAAATCAAGGAACAGGCCAAAGATGGATTTCTTGACTGAAAATTAGTTACCAGAAGTGTGAGTTTCTAGAAAAAAAAGCACTGAACAAGAAAAAAGCTTAGTTAAATTATATTCTAACATCACCATTTCTCTTCAGATATTATTAACATTGCCTATTACAGTTGCGTCTGGAGAGAGAGAGAAAGTTATTGTTATTTTTGGTTTTTAGGAGCATTAGCAACTAAGGCCATATTGCTCCAGGATATGCGGTGGTCATTCTCTGACCTTTCCGCATCCTCTGTATTTGGTGGTGACGGGCTCAAACCCCAGTCTAATCAAGAAGCGTGTGCTACGCACTGCTGCTCCTTCCCACCTGGCTACGGCGGCATCTGAGAGAGGGGGGGGAGTTTATCAAGACTCTAAATGATTAAGACATGAGCAACAATTGGTCAAGAAAGAATTAATGGACTGGCCCTTATGTCAATAGAACAAGATGTACTAAAAGATATAAAAACATCAGATGTTATAGACAAATTTCTATCAAGTAAATATAGTAAGGTAATGATGTGAAAACTTTTAAGTTTATATAAGTAATGTACTAGTTGTTAAAGTATAAATAAATAATCATGATTTGAAAAATTTTTGGGTGTTTCCTTTATTTTTAAATTTTACAAATTCCACCTCTAATTTTTGCAAGGCGGCTCCCCCAGATGTATATTTTGCCCAGGGCTGACAGAAGTCACTGTGGCACTGGGACTAAGGGTATTTTGGATGGTCAATTTTTTTTCAGATAGTTAATTTTAAATGCAATCTCTGTATAGTATGATAAAAGGGGAGGAAAAATTGAAAGAAAATTATAGTAATTTGCATTTTTTATTTGCATGCTTATATAGCTTTAAAACAATTGCCAATATTTTCTGCTGCAAGATATCAGTCTTTTTACCATTGTAACACAAACAATTGAGTTAATTTATGCAGTGCATTAGATTTCAGGCATTTTAGCAAACAGATATAAAAGTAAATAATTCAAGATTTATAACAAAAAAAAATAAGAAAAAAAAATCATGTTAATTCCATGGAGCTGAAGGTGGATCCGTGAATAACGTCATGTGAAATGAAAATACTGAATAAAATAAAAGTTTTATTATTAAAAATAAGCTTAAATTGTATTTTTTCATTTCACATGACATTATTCACAGATTATTTCACATTTTCATTTCACACAATGTTATTAACTAAATGAAGCACAACCGCACTGCTCGACAAATGTGAGTAACTGAGCAAAGGATCTTCAGAATAAATGATATCATTCCACTGACACTCGATAACTCTGCTTCATACTGCTTGAAACCAGTTCAAACAGGTTATGGGTGGATAGGCCAACAACACAACTGCACTGCTCGACAAATGCAGAGTAACTGAACGAAGTAGCTACTTTAACGAGTTGTTCAACTCTCAAAAACTAAAAACTCAATTTGAAATCTATTTATATATCCTTGTAGAGCAGTGCGGTTGTGTTGTTGTGGTGATGCAACAGTTTTGTTGCTGAATTGTACGCAACTTGTTGCATCATTGCACTTGTTGCGTACAATTGAGTTTTCTTGGGCACATGCATTGTACTTGTTGCGTCACTACTATTGAGAGTGAAAGTAATCAAGGCACAATGGCAAATGACCAAAATGTGAACTTTTTAATATTTTCGAAAAAAAATTATATTAGATACCAAAATTTATGATTTTTTCTTGCATATTCGTCGACGGCGTTATATACCCAACAAAATAACTATAAATTTATTATACTTTTGTCTATTAGTTTCAGAGATATAACAGTGGTTAGGCATTTCACTTTTCGTGAGGTGCCTCCATAGCCAAGTGGGCAGGAACGGCAGTGCGCAGTACACGCTTCTTGATTAGACCAGGGTTCGAGCCCGTGACCACCAAATACGGAGGATGTGGAAAGGTCAGGGAATGACCACCGCATATCCCCGGAGCAATATGGCCTTAGTTGCTAATGCTCCTAAAAACCAAAAAACAAACAAACAAACAACTTTTTGTGACACCCCGAGCGCCCTAGGGTACCCCTAGTATAGATGTTATTCACATCAAAAAAAAATACGTGCAAACTGAAAACATTTCATTTTTGCTCACTGCCACATTGCCCATTCATTCCTCCAAACAGCATATGGCAAGAAACATAATATCCAGTGCTTCAGCTATAATGTATTGTATATGGATAACCTATGTGATATGTATGAAAAAAAGAAATAATAATTACTGGTTATCTATTGGTTCTATTTTAATGAAGTGTGGGGTGGCTCAACAATAAGAATCAAATATAAAATTTTATGAAAATCCATACACTAGCAGCTGTTGTTAAATAGAGATGGATGGACATGGTGAAGACAATAGATACTTTATACATATATGCTAACACACTTAGAAAATCCAGAAGCAGTGAATAGCCAGAATTACCTTTTTAATTCATTTTGATTAGCAGATGGAATTACATCATGAAAAGTCATTTGTATTTATGACAAAGCTGACTAATGTGATGCTGTTCAACTGGAGTAGTAGTATTAGTAATGGCAAATTATACAAGAAAGCAGGCTTATATAGCATCAGCCAAAAAAAAAAAAAAAAACAGTTCATCTATCTGTACCCTCCATGAATTTATCTAATTCTCCCTTGAATTTATTCAACCCATCCATTTCTACAGCAGCAGATGGAAGCCTGTTCCAACAATCAGCCACCCACTGGCTGAAGACAAACTTCCACACATCTGTCCTGCAACCATCCTTCCTGAACTTGAATTTATGTTCCCTCGTGTGTAGTCTTAGAAAGTGGAGGAATACCATTAACATTCAGTTTACTCAATCCAGTCAATGCTTTAAACACCTCAATCAGATATCTCCCTCAGGTGCCTAATCTCGAGATGCTGAAGTTTGCATAACTGAAGCCTTTCTAAGTAAAAGTACCCTTTTGCTGCCTTCACCAATCTGGTTGCCCTTTTCTGCACCCATTCCAGCAGATCTGCATCCTTCCTAAAGGAAGGATGTACCATCAGTGTTATACAGTACTCAATATGCAGCTTAACCATGGCCATGTACAAAGGGATAATAACCTCCTTATCCCTGCTAGCAAAGTTTCTGTATATCATTGAAAAAAACCCATGAGCTGTCCTGACAGCATGTCTCCACTTCTCAGAGAATTTCATGTCTGACTGCACAATTATAATGAAACTGAACACAATTAGGCAATCAGTATGCTTCTCTGGTCTTTTTCATTCTACACTACCCTTGTGTAATACCACGCAGTTTTTAAGTTACTCTGGGGTTACTGCTACCCATGTGTTGTACCTTGCATTTGTCAATGTTAAACTTCAGCTGCCATTTCCCAGCCCATCGACCCAATTTTCCTAGACCTTGTTGTGGTAGCTCACCCTGATGACTGTCGTTAACCGCCCTGCCAACCTTTGTATCATCTGCAAACTTAGACGTTAAGCCTAAGTTTGCAGATGCTGTCTATGTTAGTATTAGTAGTGGCAGATGATGTAAGAAAGCAAGCTTATACAGCATCAGCTAAAAAAAAAATCCCAATTTCACTTATCCATCCCCTTCAATACTTTGTCTAGTTCTTCCTTGAATTTATTCAAGCTATCCACTTCCACACATATATTCTGCAACCATCCTTCCTCAGTTTTAAATTGTCCCCTCATCTGCATAGTCTGAGAAAGAGAAAGAATCCCACCAGCATTCAGTTTGCTCAAGCCATTCAAAGCCTTAAACACCTCAATCAGATAGCCTCACAGATACCTAGTCTCCTGACAGTGCAATTTACAGAACTGAAGCCTTTCTTGGTAAGAGCACCCCTTTGTTTCCCTCACCAGCCTCATTGCCCTTCTCTGCACCTATTCCAGCAGCTCTACATCCTTCCTAAAACGAAGCCTCCAGACCTGTACTGCATACAGGTCTAGAGGCCTCATTTTAGGAAGGATGTAGAGTATCTATTGTAGAAGGCAATGGTCAGGCCTCAAGATGTGGCTTGATCATTGCCTTATGCAATGGGATAATTAAAATACAGTTGGTATGTTACTTATGCAAAGTACTGCATATGGGTAGCAGAACTTTGCATTTGTCAATTTATTAGTAGTGGCAAACATTTGACAGTGTTTGACAGTTAATCTTTTTGTGCTTGTACAACTGCCAAGGATTCTAAAAATTATCTTGAGTTTGGGGCAAGTTGAAACTGAATCCTTGACTGACTTATTTCAAACACTGAACAGATCTTTCAGTAAGATAATATTGCCTTACAATTGTATATATTTGTGTGAATACACGTTTTAATGTTTAAAAGTTGTATCCATTATATCCAACTACTATTTAATAGGCCATTCAGCCAGTTTACTTTGATTCACTTTGATATCTAATTAACTTCCTACCACAGAAGAACCTTTAAAGAGATTCTTCATTAAATGTTTCAGATACAAAGTGATATTCGAGTGACACTCAAGTCAAGTGGACCCAATTTCGGCGAAGTCTGGATGGTCTGTGACAGCCAAATGCTCTGCTTGCACCTTCACGATGGTGGGACTATTAGTAATCTTGGGTATAACCTCCATGCACAAGTACATGGTGGGTGACCACCCAGGTGTGAACCAACGTAAGCAGGGGTCGAGGTGTGGCGCCCACACCACATGGAGGAATGCTGCCCCTCTATGTTACCAGGTAGTACTAGGTGGTAGATGACTCTCATCAACCGGTGCAATACCACCACTTTGCTTAATGGAGGCTTGAAGTAGTGGAACTAATGTTTAGTCTCCAGAGCTAAGTCCCGATCAATCCTTACCCATCTCTTCCATCATGCAGTATGATTGATGACTTTTGAGGTTATGATGAACATCGTGGCGAGATCCAATATTCCTTACATTTTGAGGGTACAGCTCTAAAACGGTGTTCGCAGGTCGGCCGCTGTTAGTACACCGGACTGAACCTATTGGTAACTCTCTAGGAGGCTTCTGGATCAGCTAGTGTATAATCTTGCTACCTCTACTCTGCCAGATAGTGACTGGAGGGAGTCCGAGTAGTGTGTATGTGGGGAGCATTGTCGAGGCCACGTTATGTCAGGGATCTGGGTATATTCTTACCATGTGTACGCCATATCCAAAAATTTCATTACTTCATACAGCATGTCCCACCCACTTTTTCTTATTATTGAATACACCATGAATTCTCAAACTAATAGAGCAAGCTTATCTGCGAAAAGATCTAAACCTCCCAAGCACTTCCTAATTCATTTCACAAATATACGTGGTCTCAATTCTAATCTTAACGATGTCCATTTCCACTTGCAGTCTGCCAACCCCCATGTACTTTTTCTGACAGAATCTCAGTTATCGGTTGATTCAACTACTGCTCATCTCAGATGCCCAAATTATTCGCTGTATTATTCCTTTCGTCTCAAAGGTGGTACTTGTGCATATGTCCGTTCTGATATTCCCTGTCAGAGACTTGGCAATTTGGAATCTACTCTCTTTGATCTTCTCTGGCTTAAAATCTCTCTACCTCATTGTGTCAAATTCATCTGTTGTCTCTACCGTTCTCCTAACTCCACTAATCACTTGGAGCTTTTTGACTTCCTCTCTTTGCAACTTGACTTTCTCCAGTCCAAGTTTCCTAACAGTGAGATAATTTTCCTTGGTGATTTTAATGTTCACAACTCCAGCTGACTTCCGTTTTCTAGTCACACCGACCCAGCAGGTCGAGATGCTGAGGCTTTTGCAATTACTAATGACCTTGCACAGATTGTTCATTTACCTACAAGAATACTGGAAAATCCTAATCATACAGCCAACACGCCTCTCTCAGGCTTCTAGATTCCATTCAGAAGAGGGCAGTTAGGTTAATTAATGACTCATCTCTAACAGAGTCTCTCCACTCTCTGTCCCATTAATGTACTGTTTCTGCTGCATGCCTTTTCTACAGATACGTCCGTGGGCACTGTTCTACTGAATTGGCTTCTATAATTCTCACTCTCTCTTTCAAAACAGTCCGAACGTGTGCCGCCACCAGCCAAAATCCATTTACTGTCCAACTTCAAACTCACAGAACCAACTTTTCATCTTCCTCGTTTATTCATTCAAATGCTGTTTTCTGGAACAACCTTCCTTCATACGTATTTCCTGAAAATTACAGTCTACAGAAGTTCAAGTTCAATCTCAACAAATATCTTCTTTCACCTTCTCCACCTCCAACCCAAGCTCGGTACTAAGTACTATAGGTTCTAATACCTCTCGTGTTTGGGATTTACAAAAAAAAAAAAAAAAAAAAAAAATCAACAGTGTGAAATGGTTTCTCTTAATGAAGAATACCTCTATTTCTTCAAGATAAGCACAAGATCAGCTATATATAGAAAAAAAACAAGTACATCCTAGATAATTTTGTAAACAGGACTATAAAAAATAACATAAAAAGATTCCACAGTTATATGATCATATTGCTTCTCAACACGGTGCCTCCATAGCCAGGTGGGCAGGAGCAGCAGTGCGTAGCACATGCGTCTTGATTAGACTGGGGTTTGAGCCCATGAACGACCAAATATGAAGGATGTGGAAAGGTCAGAGAATGACCACCGCATATCCCCCGAGCAATATGGCATTAGTTGCTAATGCTCTTAAAACCGAACAACAACAACAACAGCTTCTCAACACCTAAATCATAATTCTTACATTAGCATTAGTAGAGGCATATAATGCAATAAAGAAAGCTTATGCAGCATCAGCCAAAAAAAAAAAAAAAAAAACCCACTTCCATTTCACCCTTCTGTTCATTCCAAATACCTGTCCAGCTGAGCCTTAAATTTATTTAGGCTATCAACTTCCACAACAAGGGATGGAAGTCTGTTCCACCAACCAACTACCTGCTGGCTAAAGGCAAATTTCTGCACATCTATCCTCCATCTGTCTTTCCTCAATCTGAATTTATGCCCTCTCAGGTGATTATTTTGAGCAAGAGGAAGAATCCCATTGGCATTGAGCATGCTCAAACCATTCAAGGCTTTATACACCTCTATCAGATCACCTCGCTGGTGCCTAGTCTCAGATACTGTAATTTTTAAAACTTAAGACTTTCTTTGTAAGAGCAACCCTTTGTTCCATTCACTAATCTTGTTGCCCTTCTCTGTACTCGTTCCAGCAGCTCTACATCCTTCTTGAAATGAGGCCTCCAGACCTGTATACAGTACTCAAGGTGTAGCCTGACCATTGCCTTATACAAGGGAATAATCACCTCCTTATCCCTGCTATAAAAATTCCTGTATATCATTGACAAGACACAATGAGCTACTCTTGCAGCCCATCTGCACTGCTCAGAGAACTTCATATCTGCCTGCACAATTACCCCCAGGTCCTTTTCATTCTCTACCACTGTCAGTGTAGTACCACAGAGTTGATATGTTGCTCTGGGGTTGCTGTTTCCCATATGTAGTACTTTACATTTGTCAATGTTAAACTTCATTAGCTACCTCTCAGCCCATCTGCTCAACCTTTCCAGATCCTGTTGCAGCAGCATAGTGTCAGTAGTGTCCTTGACAACCCTGCCAACCTTTGTATTATCGTCTGCAAACTTGGACATTAAACTTGATATACCATCATCAGTATCATTTATAAATACAGAAAACAATAATGGACCCAATACTGAACCCTGAGGGACTCCACTGATAACATTAATCCGTGATGAGCAGTGTCCATTGATTACCACTCTGTCGTCTCCCCCTCAACCATCCCTTTATCCATAACGGCAATTTACCTCCAATGCCACACTGCTCCAATTTGTGCAGCAGTCTTCCATGTGCAACAGTATCAAAAGCCTTTCTAAGATCCAAATATATAATATCAAAGTTATTCCCTGCATCCAGTTCTTTTGTAACTGCATCATAGTGTTCAATCAAATTGATCAGGCAAGACTTTCCCTTAACAAAACCATGCTGTGTCCGAGCTATAACTGAAGTCTTGTCTAGATGAACCTGCAGTGCTTCTTTAACCAGTGCCTCCATTAATTTTCCTGGAACAGAAGTTAAACTAACAGGTCTATAATTACTTGTGTCAGCCTTTGATCTTCCTTTGTGAATTTGGGTCACATTTGCACATCTCCAGTCTACGGGTACCTCCCCTGAGTCCAAAAAAACTCTCATAATTATGGCTAACGGTTTGTTTACTTCCTTTGCTGCCTCCTTTAATATAACTGGATAGATCCCATCCACCCCAGGTGCCTTTTTTATGTTTATCCTCAACAATTTCTCCTCCACTTTCCTCTCAGTTATTACAAAATCATCTAGCTCACTGCCAGAGTTTACTTCACCTCTGGCATTCCCCTTCCTGAATAACTCCTCATGTGTGAATGTAGATGCAAAATACTCTTTTAATTTGTTCGCCACCTGAGCAGGATCCTCAACTGTTGAACCATCAATATCCAGTGAACCAATCTGATTCATCCCTTTCCTTCTAGAGTTTACATAGGTAAAGAACTCTTTTCTGTTTTTCTTTGCATCCTTTGCCAAGGTTTTCTCATAATCTCCCTTTGCCTGCGTAATCTCCTTTGTGACTTGTTTACAGACCAGCTTATATCTATCATAGGCTTCCATGTCACCCATTAATTTATATGTATCCCATGCAATTTTTTCTCTGCCATATGTCTCATTAGTTCATCTGACATCCATTTAGGCCTAAACCTTGAACAATATTTCTTAGTTGGTATGTAAAGCCTGGTAGCTTCCAAGATAAGTTCTTTGAATGCTTCCCATTTTGAATTTGCTGTTGGTAACATCATCAGTTGGTCCCACTGTATAGAATTTAAATACTGTCTCTGACCATCGTAGTCGCCTTTACGAAAGCAAAACCCTTCCCTTTACTCCCTGATGGTAGTTACCTCTTTGAGTAAATCCCACTTCAGCACATTGTGATCATTGCCACCTAGTGGTTCATTTATCTGCAGATTCTTAATGCATGAAGAATCACTACTGATAATTAGATCAAGAGTATTACTCCCTCTAGTTGCCTCCCGAACATGCTGATGTAGAAAACAATCATCCAATAAATCCACAAAAGCCTTGCTAGTGTGTGAGTGACCAACCCACAAATTCCAGTTAATATCTGGGAAATTAAAATCCCTCATTATAACACACTCTTATTTACTGGCCCGCTCTATTTCCCTGTACAGTTTCTTATTATACTCATCAGAGTCATTAGGCCTATAGCACACTCCTACTCGCAATTTTGATCTCCCAATGCTTATGTCACACCAAACTGACTTGACACTGCATTGTCCAGCGATGTCGACTGGCTTCACTTCCTTGGATTTTGCGTTTCTTAACTAATAGCGTAACACCTCCTCCCTTCCTATCCTGTCTATCCTTTCTGTACACATTGTACTTCCCAAATTCTAGTTCTGCATTCCTTATATCTGTGTGACACCACGTCTCTGATATCCCAACAGTATCTGCCTTTGATGTTTTGAGCAATACCTCAAATTCATCAAATTTATTTACCAAACTCCTAGCATTGGTGTACACGCAAGTATACATGCACCTGTTCCTATTCTTAACTACCCTAACACAACCCATGTGTTTACTTGTACCGCAATGACTCCCAGCGGTCTCTGAAATATCCTGCATCTTGTTTTCCAGGCTGTTGCTCATTCCAATAGAAGCAGTGCAAGAATCACTTTCACCTCTGCCAGTGGCTACTGTTAATCTGTAATAATATGTTTCATTAATGAGTTAAAGGATATCTAAAATAGCCAGGACCTTTGCCAATAAACTTTCTACACATTTATTCCTTGAAATAGTACTATTTCCACCAGAGATTCCATAAGCAGAGGACTTGTTAATCAATTAACATGCATTTCTGAAGAGGTTGTATTGGAAAGTCACAGAGGAGATTTCTCATTAGAATGGAAAGATATATGGTATGACATAACTGATGTCAGATCTAGTTCATGCATGCACATCAGTGCTGTTGGAATGGGACTTGAAATTTGCTACTGTACTCTCCAGTGACTCTGTCACAGAACATTTAAAGAAATATTCTTCATAAAATGTTTCAGATCTAAAGGAATCAACAGAAAGGCAGGGATTTCTTTTATTGAAGAATGTCTTACTGCCTTCAAAGTAAAAGTTTTTCAGGTCTGTAAGTTAGTTAAACTCAGATTGCATTTTCCAGGTTGGCATCTAAGAAGTCCAAATGAGCAGGTACCCTGAACCCACCCAGAAAGAAGTTACCAACCAAAGCAAATCTATAGCAAACAGTGAAGTCAGAGAGAATTCAAAAGCACAGGTCCACAAAGGCACCTCAGTACTACAATTCCAGCAGAGAATGGCAGCAACAGTACCAACACGTAAAATCTTTATAACTTATACAACTAATGTATACCAAAATAAAAACTATACTATGATCTCATGGGTACTTAATTTTAGTACTCATAGTTTGACTTTAATAATTTTGTATTCAACTTATTTTACTCTCTAAATGCTGGAAAAGTTATAACTTCAGTTAAATACAGGTAGTATCATTATTGTGTATAATAAATTTTTAATATTAATTTCATTATAACTTGATCAACAAAAAACCTTCAGTTTTATCCATTTGTAATATCCCAGCTTTAGAAACTGTTATCCATTTTTTTTTATCTTGTTAAATATACTAAGGTAGCTTTTTGGGTTCATTATTTTGTTTTATCTCTTTCATTTACGAGATGGCATTAATTCTTATGTAATTGATGCTATCCTATAAGTTGTACTTTACAATCTTTTGAGATAGCATAGTGCGTTTGTCCCTTGTTTGGAGAGGCCCGGATTCAAATCCTCTTGGAGACAGGAAGAATTTTTAATCCCTCTTTTAATAAGTTTCTGGACAGTATGTACAATTCCTGAAGTGAGTTTTTTCCCCAAGGAATATGGAAGTTTGTAAAAATTAAACTGCGTAATTGTTTTTAAATACTATTTTCACTTTATAGCTGAACATACATCAAAATCAAATTTCATAAAAAAAAATTTTAAAAGTAAAACAGCAAAAAAGGGGAGAAGGGGTGTCTGTTAATGATGAAAGTCCGTTAAATCGAATGTAACCTGGAGGGGGGCATTTTTTATTTTTCTTAATGTAAAAAAAAAAAGCTTTAATACAATATACAGTACTGTACAATATAAAATTATTAAATTATAATGAAGAATATGTAATATTCTGTTGTAAATATAAAATGTTGCAATTTGGCCTTTGATTTACAGATATCAGAAACAGTTTGTTTTTTTACGCCGTAAATTTCACAAACACATGCTACTGAGATGCCTTGTTTTCATTTCTTAATTAGCTCTAATTTCTGTGCCACATTTAAGTTCACACGCTTTATTTTAACTCCTCTATCACTTGATGCCATTTTAAATTGTAAGGTTATGTTATTTGTTATGTTGTTTGGTTTTTAGGATCATTATCAACTAAGGCCATATTGCTCCGGGAATATGTGGTGGTCATTCCCTGACATTTCCGCATCCTCCGTGTTTGGTGGTCACGGGCTCGAACCCCGGTCTACATCAAGAAGCGTGTGCTATGCACTGCTGCTCCTACCCACCTGACTACAGAGATGCCAAAATGTAAGGATTGCAAAATTATTTAATAAATGAAGTCACAATTCAGAAATCACAGAAACACTCTGTATACAACCTGACCGCACAATATCTTGAGGCAGACTGAGACTTAAACAAAGCGAGTCAATAGACCTGCAGTTTAGCATCCCGAGTCACGTTCAGCTCGCAAGTCACCATGTGCACTTATCTGTTATCTGAGAAAACAGCTATTTGAACACGTTTTCAGAAAGAATAATAAACAATTTCCTGAATTTGATTATAAAAATAAAAGTAGGTAATTATCAAAACAGTAATGGAAATAGGTAATTATTATTAATTTTTAATTAATAATAACACTGAAGTTTTGTATAACCTAAAAAATATAATATGGTTCAGATTAATATGTACATTACTGTATTATTATTTGTCTGGTACATTAAATTGAAGGTTTACTGTATTTGTTTTCAATGCAGTAATATCCCCTTCATTTATATATGTATTTAATTCATTTCATCAACTTCTGGATCTGAATTCCAGATATTTTATTCAGTTTCAGTTTGTGTAAGCCCATATTGTCTTGGATCTCACTGAAAGGTAAACCCTCCCATGTGATTTTTGAAACTATTACAGTATTTCTTCGATTTTAAGATGCAGTTTTTTTCCCCTATAAACATCTCTAAAAACGAGGTGCATCTTAGAATCAGTAGCGACTTACAATCGCAGTTTTTTTTATTTTTACGTGGAAACTCCATCTCCAAGTTTTGCGTTCTCCAATTCCAGTGGAGAATAAAGTGGCATGGGTGATTTCACGTGCTTTCGAAATGTGAAGCCACCTTTATTTCATTATTGTGGAGCTCACTCAGCAAAAACTAGGAAGTTTTGTTTGTATCTTTGAAAGTACATAAGTGGAGTTACTGTATTTCGTTAATTTTGATCCCTTATTGAACATTAAAATGTCAAAAAGATTGCACTATGAAGCCACATTGAAACGAAAAGTTAGTGTATGCAAAAGAACATGGAAATAGAGCTGCGGGTCGACATTTTGACATTATTGAAGTAAATGTTCGTTGTTGGAGAAATGATTGCAATTTCATATTTTCGTGCAAAGCAACAACCAAGTGCTTTACAGGGCCTAAGAAAGGAAGATTTCCACAAGTTGATGAAGCTGTTATACATTTTGTAATGGAGACACGCACAAAAGGATTACCCATCACTCGACAGTCCATGCAATTGAAAGCTGGAGAAATTTCCAAGTCCCTCGGAATAGAGAAAATAATTTTTAAAGACAGTCGCAGCTGGTGCGACAGATTCATGCGTCATAGTGGATTATTGTTAAGGTGCCGAACATCTATCTGTCAAAAAATTCCTGCAGACTTTCAACAGAAGCTGATTAACTTTCAGCGACAGGTGATGAAATTAAGGGAAAAAAAAGAAACTATGAGTTTAGTCAAATTGGAAATGTTGATGAAACCCCAGTCTTCTTCGATATGCCTCGAAATTACACTGTCAACGAGCTAAAGGTACTAAAGAAATCAAGATTATAAGCATGGGTTACGAAAAGCAACGTATCACTGTGATGCTATGCATCACTGCTGATGGTTGAAAGTTGCCACCATATTTAATTTTAAATCGAAAAACTATACCGAAGAATGTTATTTGTTATTTGGTTTTTAGGAGCATTAGCAACTAAGGCCATATTGCTTCGTGATATGCGGTGGTCATTCCCTGACCTTTCCGCATCCTCCGTATATTTAGTGGTGACAGGCTCAAACCCCTGTCTAATCAAGAAGCGTGTGCTACGCATTGCTGCTCCTTCCCACCTGGCTACGGAGGCGCCACCGAAGAATGAAATTTTCTCCAAAGATGTTATTGTTTGTGCACAAAAAAATGGATGGATGTCAGCAGAGCTTATGGAAGACTGACAAAATGTTGTGTGGAATAGACGTCTTGGAAGTCTTTGTAACCCACCCAGCATGCTAGTACTAGATGCATTTCGTGGACATTGGTTCGAACGGGTCAAAAATAAAATCATGCAAAAACATGATGACTTGGTTGTGATTCCTCGTGGCATGACTAGCCAACTGCAGCCACTCGACGTTTCAGTCAACAAGCCATTTAAAGATTACTTGAGAAAGGAATATGAATTCTGGCTGTTGACCGACAACCTTCCGCTGACACCTTCCGGAAAAATTAAGGAAGCGCCGGAATCAAAATTGGCAAGATGGGTATCAACAGCTTGGAAGCTGATCTCAGAAAGAATAGTCAAGCACTCATTTAAAAAATGTTGCATCACCAATGCTCTTGATGGCACGGAAGAATCTGACCCTGAAGGTGAAGTAGACTCTGATATTGATTGAAATGCAGATATTGACGGCTCAGAAAATTCAGAAGGAAGTGATGAATAACATACCTACTGGTAAATACCAGTATTATTGTTGTTAGTAAATTGAATTCAATTATAATAAAAATATTTGTTAGATGATTTATTTTAGTCTTTTATTTATTTATTTATTTTTTTTTCTTAGAATCAAAACTTTTTTTCTGAAATTAAGGTGCGTCTTACAATCGATGGCTTAGAATCAAAGAAATATGGTATATTACTTATAAACATAATTAATATATATTACTTATAAACATAATTTTTATATATACAAATGTAATATGTTGACACTAAATTGTAAGAACCTTCAAATTATATGTGCATACTCACAAGAAGTTTAAAAGCTTCTTAAATTAAGTTAGCCAGTCTCATGTGGAGAAACTAGAAGTTTCTCCTTTGAGTTATTCTAGATTTTTCAGTCCACATGATATGCAGGTCAGCCCATGAACACAAAATAAAGCCCATAGGAATTGGCATACTGTATAACCTGGTGCACTGTCACCAGATTAATTGCAAAAAAATTTAATTTTAACATATAATTTCTTTAACAAACTTTTAACTGTGGTGGCCGCAGACTGATTACATATGGGTATTATTTCTGTATAGCAAGATAAAATATGCAGTATTGTAGCTGCAAACTTGTTACTTCTTTCTGATGTTGGCAATGGTATAAAATCTGCAGCGATACACTGAAACAGATGTTTGGCACTGGTTCTTCCTATAGAACCAGTGCCAAATGAATTCCAAATGAATGAATTTGATATAGATGACATATCATCATGACACATCTTCCTTTATTTCTTTCAATAATATCTGTCTTTGGTTCTGTGCAATTTATTTTTTCTGTCCCTTGTGATCAGCCAGATCATGAATGTAATTTATGTGAAAAACCAGTTATCTCATTGTATTTGGACATCATATGGTCAGTCAACCTGCTGTAGGGATTTTTCCCTTCTGAGTATGCTGTTATTGTCTGAAGATAATAAAGCACTCAAAACCTATGTTCATATTATTGTTTATTTCCGAATTGGAAATATGTACATAATGGAGACAAACATTTCATGGTATTTTCTTACCACTTCTTTAGTTGACTGCAAAGGCAATAACTAAGGGTTATTATTATGGAATTCTTAATTTTTTATTTTTTTTATTTTTAGTAGAATTAAAAGTTTTAGTAAATCAAACTTAGATCTAATTCAAAGAATTTTAAGGTTTATTTTATATAGTAAATAACAATGGACAGCTGAAGTTGGCAGAAAATTGTTCTTAGGTAACAAAACAGATAAATGTGAGTACATGCACACGCACAGTACAGCTTTCACATATATTTTTGGGCAACTTTCAAGAATTTTAGAATTCTTGAAAGTTGCTGCCTCTGATTCAATATCTTGTTAAAATAATAATAATAAAATGGCATTTATTATTAATTACAAAAACTCCAACCTAACGTAATTTATTTTCTGTTTAGTATGTATTAAAAACTTCAGTGCTGAATATTTCATATATTCATAATTTTGCTTATTTGTTGTTAATAGAAGAAGTTGCAAAAAGTTTGGGACAGAATTCAACTCTTATCAAGAGACTTGTGCAGTGGTGTGCAGTGGATGATCACCCTGGTGTTAAAGGTAGGGAATCATTAGTAATTCTGCTGAACCTTATTGATATACACTGTCCTCCAACATATAATGAAACACATTGTTTGGAAAAGTGACCCATTCCAGAGGCCACATAGCAAGTAGACGACAGCACTCGTGCAGCGATTACTCAACAGTATGTGTGCTGAGGTAACTGTGGCAACAAAGCAAGAAGAATATTTGTTTAGTTTTGAATATTTCTTGCAATGCCAAGAGACATTCAGTAACAAATATCCAAACAGGCCTGTGCCAAATAAGATAATCCTTCATGGAATTTGTAATATTGATGAATATATTCTTTTAGAGTTGCATTACACACATTTAATTAATAGAGTGAATAATTGTGTACACAAGCATTGTGAATTTTTCACATTTTGTGTTTGTTTCTTTTAATAAAATTTCATTGTGTTGCATGTAATTTAGTTGCATTTAATTGGATAACCATTCATAGGCAAGCAGTTAGAAACAGAATGAGATGGGGAAAAGATCTAGATGTCCTTTCAGTGGACTATTATACCAAGATGTAACCAATGCTTATTCATATGGAAATAAGTAGCAGCTTAACTGGGTTATCTGAAGTCAGCATTTTATGGTAGTGGAAGGCAGCATAATACTAATATTCATCTAAAGCCTTGTAGTCAGCTGTTAATGACTTTCAGAACCTATTGGTAGTTAAAATATGTGTTCCAACTTGGTGAGCTTTGAGAGAGGGGGGGGGGGAGAAGATAGCTGTTGGGTTAACTGTCATCATCAGAATTATACTGCATAGGATAGGATAGGATATGATACCATGCTTTCAGCTGCTCACAACCTTAAGCTGCCACCTAACAACTGCAGCATGATTGTCTTAGTGAATAAAGTGGAATTAATGGACTTTTCATCAGCAACAGACAGTAATGAGAATGTTGACTCACACTACACAGTCCACTCATCAGATAAATACCCAGATGATGGTGTCAAACTTACCACGTTGCAACCAGCACAGCAAAATAATGATGGTTGTAGCATAATGGGCTGTCATGTTTCTCACCTTTGAGAATAGATCTTTTGGAGATTATGCATGGAACAATTAATTCTGCCACCAACTCATACATGAAAAGTTCTACCATATTGTGAGAATTCTATGGAGGGCCCTGTTCATGTAAACCATTATGATGCTCCACTAATAACAGCAATGCAATGGAAAACCTATCTTATTCAACCCAGAATTCTGATATTAATTCATTCAAATTCCCCTGAGACAAAGCAGCAACTGAGATACCCAACTTTTGTGAATGAATTAGTCACTGCTGTGAATTAGTCACTGATGATATTGTGTGTCATAAATTTGCACCATGGTAGCCACACAACATATTAAATTTTGCTTTTCTGAAGTTAGTATGCATTTGTTGTTGTCCCAATATGTGTTGGAAAATAGTATGAAATTATAAGTGAAACATGCCTTCTGAATTTGGGTATGTCACATAATTAATGATATATTTTATAAAACATGATGCGGCAGCACTGTGCATACATACTGTATATTAATGCATAGGTTGAAACCACCCCTTCACTCAATGAGAGTAGTCACGTATCTTTTCATTCATTGTGTGTCAGTTTATCACGAAGTAAGAAACCACGAGTTTATCAATTTTGTGAAGAAAAATTAGCATTAGCATTAGCATTAGTAGAGGCATTTGATGCAAGAAAGCAAGCTTATGCAGCATCAGCCAAAAAAAAAAAAAAAAAAAAAAAAAAAGTAACATAAATAAATAAAAATAACCACTTCCACTTCACCCCTCTGTTCGTTCGAAATACCTGTCCAGCTGAGCCTTAAACTTATTTAGGCTATCAACTTCCACGACAAGGGATGGAAGTCTGTTCCACCCACCAACCACCCGCTGGCTAAAGGCAAATTTCCGCACATCTATCCTACATCTGTCTTTCCTCAATTTGAATTTATGCCCTCTCAGGTGATTTTTCTGAGCTAGAGGAAGAATCCCATCAGCATTGAGCATGCTCAAACCATTCAAGGCTTTGTACACCTCTATCAGATCACCCCGCTGGTGCCTAGTTTCCAGACACTGTAATTTGCAAAACTTAAGCCTTTCTTCGTAAGAGAACCCCTTTGTCCCATTCACCAATCTAGTTGCCCTTCTCTGTACTCGTTCCAGCAGCTCTACATCCTTCCTGAAATGAGGCCTCCAGGCCTGTATACAGTACTCTAGGTGTGGCCTGACCATTGCCTTATACAAGGGAATAATCACCTCCTTATCCCTGCTAGAAAAATTCCTATATATCATTGACAATACACCATGAGCTACTCTTGCAGCTCGTCTGCACTGCTCAGAGAACTTCATATCTGCCTGCACCACCACCCCCAGGTCCCTTTCATTCTCTACCACTGTCAGTGTAGTACCACAGAGTTGATACGTTGCTCTGGGGTTGCTGTTTCCCATATGTAGTACTTTACATTTGTCAATGTTAAACTTCATTTGCCACCTCGAAGCCCATCTGCTCAACCTTTCCAAATCCTGTTGCAGCAGCATAGTGTCAGTAGTGTCCTTGACAACCCTGCCAACCTTCGTATCGTCTGCAAACTTGGACATTAAGCCTGATATACCATCATCAATATCATTTATAAATACAGAAAACAATAAAGGCCCCAATACTGAACCCTGAGGGACTCCACTAATAACATTAGTCCACGATGAGCAGTGTCCATTGATTACCACTCTCTGTCTTCTCCCCTTCAACCACCCCTTTATCCATAGCAGCAACTTGCCTCCAATGCCACACTGCTCCAATTTGTGCAGCAGTCTTCCATGTGCAACAGTATCAAAAGCCTTTTTAAGATCCAAGTATATAATATCAAAGTTATTCCCTGCATCCAGTTCTTTTGTGACTGCATCATAGTATCCAATCAAATTGGTCAGGCAAGACTTCCCCTTAACAAAACCATGCTGTGTCCTAGCTATAACTGAAGTCTTGTCTAGATGATCCTGCAGTGCTTCTTTCACCAGTGCCTCCATTAATTTTCCGGGAACAGAAGTTAAACTCACAGGTCTATAATTACTTGTGTCAGCCTTTGATCCCCCTTTGTGAATTGGGGTCACATTTGCACATCTCCAGTCAATGGGTACCTCCCCTGAGTCCAAGGAAGCTCTCATAATTATGGCTAAGGGTTTGCTTACCTCCTTTGCTGCCTCCTTTAATATAACTGGATAGATCCCATCCACCCCAGGTGCCTTTCTTGTGTTTATCTTCAACAATTTCTCCTCCACTTTGCTCTCAGTTATTACAAGATTCTCTAGCTTACTGCTAGAGTTGAATACACCTCTGGCATTCCCCTCGCTGAATAACTCCTCATGTGTGAATGTCGATGCAAAATATTCATTTAGTTTGTTAGCTACCCGAGCAGGGTCATCAACAGTTGACCCATCGATCTCAAGTGGACCAATCTGATTCATCCCCTTCCTTCTAGAGTTTACATAAGTAAAGAACTCTTTGCTGTTTTTCTTCGCATCCCTTGCCAAGGATCTCTCGTAATCTGCCTTCGCCTGCCTAACCTCCTTTGTAACTTGGTTACAGATCAACTTGTATCTATCATAGGCATCCGTGTCACGTGTTAATTTGTATGTATCCCATGCATTTTTCTTCTCTGCCATATGCCTCATTAGTTCATCTGACAACCATTTAGGCCTAAACCTTGAACAATATTTCTTAGTTGGTATGTAAAGCCTAGTAGCTTCCACGATAAGCTCTTTGAATGCTTCCCATTTTGAATTTGCTGTTGGCAATATCATCAGTTGATCCCACTGTATAGAATTTAAATACTGTCTCAGTCCATTGTAGTCGCCTTTACGAAAGCAATACCCCTTCCCTTTACCCCTAATGGTAGTTACCTCTTTGAGTAACTCCCACTTCAGCACACTGTGATCACTGCCACCAAGTGGTTCATTTATCTGCAGATTCTTAATGCATGAAGAATCACTACTGATAATCAAATCAAGAGTATTACTCCCTCTAGTTGCCTCCCGAACATGCTGATGTAGAAAACAATCATCCAATAAATCCACAAAAGCCTTGCTACTGTGTGAGTGACCAGCCCCCAAATTCCAGTCAATATCTGGGAAATTAAAATCCCCCATTATAAGACTCTCTGATTTACTGGCCCACTCTATTTCTCCGAACAGTTTCTTATTATACTCATCAGAGTCATTAGGCCTATAGCACACTCCTACTCTCAATTTTGATCTCCCAGTGCTTATGTCACACCAAACTGACTCGACACTGCACTGTCCAGCGATGTCGACTGAGGCCGAAAATGAGGCCGAAGAATATTGAGAAGTGTTACACCTTAAAATTTTGTGTCATACTCAACAAAAGCCTAACAGAAATGTATGAAAAGTTAAAAAGAGCTTATGGAGATCAAGTTTTATCCTGAGTTCAAGTTTTCCAGTGGCACAAGGCCTTTTTGGAAGGATTTTGAAATGTTGAAGATGAACCATGAACCAGGGAGAACTATCTCAGCAACAACAGAGAAGAATGTGGAGAAGGCAAGGGCCCTGATTGTGTCTGACCAATGGTTGACAGTGAGATTGATGGTAAGTGAGTTCAACATGAATCACCAGCTGTCCATGACATTTTAACAGAGAATTTGGGCATGCACAAAATATGTGCAAAAATGGTGCAAAAACTCTCACCGAAGGACAGAAGTAAAATCGGAAGAACATCTGCCTCAACCTTCTCAATTGTGTTAAAACTAAGCCAAAGTTCCTTCAGCATTGATAACAGGTAATGAAATCAGGATTTTTGCATATGATCCAGAAACAAAAAGAGAGTGAAGAATGGCACACCCACTGAAAATTTGTCATGCCTGTTGTTGTTGTTTGTTGTTTTGGTTTTTAGGAGCATTAGCAACTAAGGCCATATTGCTCCGAGATATGCGGTGGTCATTTCCTGACCTTTCCGCATCCTCCGTATTTGGTGGTCACGGGCTCGAACCCCGGTCTAATCAAGAAGCGTGTGCTACGCACTGCTGCTCCTGCCCACCTGGCTACGGAGGCGCCATTGTCATGCCTGAAGAAAGCACGAATGAGCAAATCGAGAATCAAATTTTGTTCATCTGTTTTTTTGATCAACATGGAGTGATGCATGGAGCTTGTGCCTCGAGGTAAAACTCTCAACCAAACATTCTACTGAGAAGTTCTTGAATGACTGTGGGAAAGGCCAAAAACTGGATTTTGCATCATGACAATCCACCCTGCCACTGTGTGATGTGAACAGACATTGTGCAAGGAGTTTTTGATCCTCAAAAATATTCCAATGCTCCCGAAGCCACTGTATTCCCCAGATCAGTCACTGTGCAACTTTTTTCTTTTTCCAAAGATCAAGAATCAACTGAAAGAACATCATTTTTAGGACTATTAACAACATCAAAAGCACCATAACGGGTACACTGAAGGACTCGCAGAAGTAGACCTCCAGCACTGCTTCCAGATTGAAAGAGCATTGAGGGCAATGTGTAGCTTCCCAAGGAAGCAACTTTGAAGGAAGCTACCTTCAGTTGTAGAAAGTTTTACAATAAATTCTTATTTTTTATTTTTGTAAAATCAGTGTCATTAATTTTGTGACAGACCTTGTATGGTGTTATCATTAACTATATATATACAGTTAGTCCTCGTATAACACGTGTTTACACTACACGAATTCGATCATACACGATTTATAAATAGGGGAATGTTATCTTATATAACACAAACCGAATTCGCTCATGCACGATTCGCCTTTGTGCTTACAAGAAATGGCAGTCGAACGCAGAATCACCCCAACTGAATGCAACACAATAGGAATGAAGAGAAGATTCTGAAAATGTATTTGTGTTTTATATCAGTGAAGGGGAAACACATTTCACCATAATAAGGTAAAAACTAACACAATTCCAGCAATCGGTATAATCGCAAATGCAATTAGATCGAGTTTACTACCAGTTTATAACAGATTCCACTAGCAGGAACGCAACTGGAAATTGTTTTTATTGTTTTATGGTAGTAACCCCTAGAAATGTGCTTTAGTAAAATGTGAGGTGTTAATAGTGTATCTCTGCCTTTACGGTGTTGTTCATTCAGTTGCTACATGTGCGCAGCTTTGTTTATGTGTATCAAGCGTGCCTCCTCGTTTTGTAATTGTGCTTTATTCCCTAAAAATGAGTAAAATATTTAAAAGGTGTGAAAAGAAAGCGTCCTGGTGAAGACACTGCAGATTCAGAGAGAAAAAGAAAAGTAATATCGATAAACAGATGCGGACTGGGTCAAAAATTCTTACCCTGGAAAATTTATAGTGGCCTCATACTATGGTTTATGGCCAAAATCACACCGGCCTCCGGTCCACCAGTGTTTCCCCGGTAAGGCTTTGGCCAGTCCGCCTCTGTCGATAGAGAAAAAAATATGAAATTGTGAAATGCTTTGAGCGAAATGGAAGACCATGTGATATTGAACGTGCTACAGACCTAAATGAGTCAACGGCGAGAATTAGAAAGAATGCAGAGAAAATAAAAACTTTCATAGCAGGAACAACTCAAAGTGTAATTAAAATCCATTAGATTAAGACACAAGAATTGGAAGAGATGGAACGGCTGTCATCTGTTTGGATAGAAAATCAAACAAAAAACAAGTTTGCTTACGATAGAAGCAAAAGCATTGGCAACATTTTATTACATAATAGTCGTAATAAAATACGTAGTATTTTATTCGTAAAAAATACTTACGTATTTTTTATTATTTATTATATTATAATAAAATATAATATAATAATAATAATAAATTATAATATTTTTTATTACGTAATTTAATCGATATAAAATACGTAAGTATTTTATTACGATTATTTATTGTGTTTGGTAATGTTTTTGTTACCAATGTGTGTTCAATCTTGGGTGGTCGGCACCTAACCCTGTTTTTCCCCATAGGGCCTGTTGTTTATATTGCACGATTTTGCATTGCACAAGGGTTTCTGGGAACACAACTATCGTGCTATACGAGGACTGACTGTATATATATGTATTTTTTTTTTTTTTCAAAGAATCCTTTATTTCTACATGTAGCACCAGCCAATACTCGTATTAGAACTATCCATCTATTACTCAGTTTTTAATAATCAGGTGAACTTTAAGAAAATCTTTTGCCATTTCTGAGAATTTTAATATTCCTTTAATACTCCTTACATTGTCTTTCATGAACAGTATTTATGAACATTTGTGCAAACTAAACTGAAAATTTATATATTGGGAGATGCTGTTTTCATTCCTGATGGAAATAAATGCCAGCCATTTACAAAAAGTAAAAACAGCCTCTGTGATAAGGAGATGAGAGACAATATGCTGCATTCTTTAAACAAAAAGCAAAACTTGTTAAATTCATGGAAAATTTAGTATTTTTATTTAGGTATTGTCAAGTTTCTTAGCACAGAGCTGCTCAAGGGAAATATGCGATTTCAATTCTTTCCATTGTCACTTTAGGGCAGGATGTACCTCTAGTTTCTGGTGATACATAGAGAACCTGGGAATTTCCTTATTTTATAGATATAGCAGTGCTGAAAGTAAGTTATTATTCTGCCAATTTTTTGACATAGGCTCACACGTGATGATGTTGCAATTGTGACACTGTTAATTTTTCAGTGTCAACATAAATTAAGGAAAATAACTTAGGGTTCCATAATAATGATAACACTATAAAGTACATTATAAAAATATCAGCAACCTCTCAGTGCTGCTCAGAGAACTTCATGTTGGGCTGTACTCCCAAGTCTTTTTTGTTTTCCACTACCTTGAGTGTGGTATCGCCCGGTTGATATGTTATTCTGGGATTAATGCTACCCATATACAGTACCTTGTATTTGTCAATATTAAACTTCAGTTTCCTCTTCTCAGCCCATCTGTTTTTAATTTTTAGGTCTTATTGCAGTAGCATACTCTGATTCCTATCATTACTCGCCCTGCCAATCTTTGTATCATCAGTAATAAAAGTTAATAAATATTGAAAAGGGTAAAGGGTCTAGCATTGAATACTGAAAGACTCCACTAAAGATATTAGTCCATGAAGAGCAGTAGCCATTAATAACTATTCTATCTCCTGCCACTCAGCCATCACTTTATCCATAACAGTAACTTGCCCCTGATGTTTAATTATAGCCTCCATTATTTTTTCTGAACAGAAGTCAAGTTTACAGGTCTCTAAGTTTTCACTTCACTCTTTGAGCCCCCTTTGTGAATAGAAAAGACATTTGCACAGCTCTGATCTGTAAGGACCTCCCCTGATCCCAAGGATGCTCTCAGACTAAAGGTTTGTTAACTTCTTTTGCTGCTTCTTTGCATATAATTGGAGATTCCAACAACCCCAGGTGCCTTATTTGCTTTTAACTTCAATAATTTCTCTTCTGCTTTACTCTCGGTTATCACAAAATTGTTTAGATCCTAGTTAGAATTAGGTGTACTTCTGGTATCCCCATTTTTAAAAACTTCTCCATGTTCACGTGAATGTAGGTGAAAAATATTTATTGTCAGCAATACAAATAGAATCATCAGTAGTATACTATTCATATCTGGTGGATATATATAGTTAATTTCTCTCTTGCTGGTGTTTAACATAATTGCACCAAAGAATTCACTACTTTTCTTTGCATTCTTAGTTAAAGACTTCTCAAAATCTGCCTTAGCTTACATAACCCCCCTTTAGTGACTTGATTGTAGACTAGTTTACACTTACTGTAGATTTCTCTGTCCCCTGATAATTGATAATCATCCCATACAATTTTCTCTCTGCCACTAATCTCATCAGTTTGTGTAATATCCATTTAGGTCTATTTTTGAACACTATCTCTTAGTTCATATAAAAACCTTAGTGGCTTCTTCTATTTCTTCCCTGAATGCTTTCTATTTAATATATGCAGTTGTTAACAACGTCAGTTTTTAAAATTAAGCTTTTAAATATTTTTTAATTTTTAAGAGTTTAAACACTATGATCACAGCCACTTAATGATTCCTTTATGTGGAGGTCCTTAATGCATAAAGAATCACTGTTGATAATCAGATAAAGAGTATTGTTTTCTGTTTTTTCTCTTTCTCTAACATGCCAGTAATAAAACAGTCATCGAGTAAATTTAGAAGTGATCTGCTGCTGTGGAAGTGACCAAACCCACAAGTTCCACTCAGTATCTGGAAAGTTATAATCCCCCATTATAAGACATTCTTTACTGGTCCATTTTAGTATTAGTAATGGAAAATGATGAAAGAAAGCAAGCTTATACAGTGTGAACTAAAAAAAAAAAAATATGATTTCACTTATCCATACCCTCCACAGTTTGTCTAGTTCTTCCTTGAATTTATTTAAGCTATCCACTTGCAATTAACTACCTGCTGGCTAAAGGCAAACTTCTGCACATCTCTTCTGCAACCATTCTTCCTCAGTTTGAATTTATGCCCTTTCATGTGCATAGTCTGAGCAAGAGAAAGAATCCCATCAGCATTGAGCTTGCTCAATCCATTCAAACCCTTAAACACCTCAATCAGATCACCTTGCAGGTACCTAGTCTCCAGACTAGTCTGAAGCATTTCTTGGTAAGACCACCCCATTGTTCACCTCACCAATCTCATTGCCCTTCTCTGCACCCGTTCCAGCAGCTCTACATTGTTTCCTAAAATGAGGCCTCCAGACCTGTATGCAGTACTCAAGATGTGGCCTGACCATTGCTCTGTACAATAGAATAATCACCTCCTTATTCCTGTTAGCAAAATTCCTTGTATGTCATTGACAAAACCCTATGAGTTGTCCTGGCAGCCTGTCTGCTGCACTGCTCAGAGAATTTCCTATCTGGCTGCACAATTAACCCCATGTCTTTTTCATTTTCCACTACCACACAGTTGGTATGTTATGATGTCAACTGGATGTACTGCCTTAGATTTTATATACTTCTTAACTAAGAGCATAACTCCTCACTCCCTCCTATCCTGGCTGTCCTTTCTGAATTGTGGAGTTGGTGGGGGAGATCCCAGTGCCGCTTGACAATCAGCACTATGTCCTTTCTGTACTGCAGTGTGGGAAACCTACCAGAAAGCCCCCAATCCTGCAGACATCTCCCCTCTTCTGAGGCACAGTGTGGGATTACTAACAGGGAAGCACTGTGTGTCCACAGTGTGATCTCCACCCCCCCCCACACACAGATCACCCTGACCCTATGGTTTTACTTCCCTACAATCTCTGTCTACCTTTGCCACCTCCTATCCTAATCTTTTTGGCTGGTGGACTCAACCACCACAAATCTTCTCCTGTTCTAAACAGTCCCCCTGTGGAGGATGAGCTCCTTCCACAGAGGTTCTCCTTTATCCCTTTAACTTCCTGTTTCCATGTGGAAAGTCTTCCTATCATCCACCTTCCTTATCTTCATCTGTACCTTTGCTCCTCATCCTTCTCCCCTGTTCGTTTCTTTCACTTTCCATAATCCCCCCCCCCCGGGCCCCATCCGTGGCAAGCTCAGGCATTGTCCAGGTTCACTCCCACCAGAGACCTTCCTATTCCCTACTATACTTGGCCTGCCTCTCTGGGGTTCCACTAGTGGCCCAGTAGCTAATGGCTGGAGGAACAACAGACCAATACTAAAACTAACACTATCTCTGGCCTTTACAGAATTTGTGCTGCAACACAGAGTATACAAATGTGGAGTTGGGGTGGGGGATGGTGCAGTTTGACAATCAGCAGTATACTATGTCCTTTCTGTACACATTATACTCCCCATATTCAATTTCTGCACTCCTTATATCTGAGTGACACCACATCTCTGATATTATTATTAGCCATATGGTGCAAGGAAGCCTGAGGCTTATGCTGCACCAGCCAAAAAAAAAAAAAAATTCCTGCAATACCCTGAGACAATGTCTGCATTTGATGACTTGACTAGCACTTCAAATTCATCAAATTTATTTACTATGTTCCTAGCATTGGTGCACATGCAAGTATACATGCACCTGTTCTTAGTCTTTGTTACCCTAACACAGCACCTTACTTAATTGTGCAGCCGGCACTGTACTTTTCAGGCTGCTTGCACTTTTCAGTGCATGAATCACTTTTACCTCTTCCTGCAGCTGTTGTTAATCTGTTAGTCTATATCCCCCCAGTCGAGAGTTTTCTGTTTTGCGCCACAAAAATCAAAATCAAATCAAATCGAGAGTTTTCTGACCCACCTAACACTGCTTTCATAGCATCAGCAAATATTCTTGTATCCTTTCTGTTTAGGTGCCTCCGTAGCCAGGTGGGCAGGAGCAACAGTACATAGCACATGCTTCTTGATTAGACCAGGGTTCAAGTCCATAACCACAAATACAGAGGATGCGGAAAGGTCAGGGAATGACCACCACATATCCCTGGAGCAATATGGCCTTAGTTGCTAATGCTCCTAAAAAAACCCAAAATAACAAATAACCTTTCTGTTTAAGTATATCTCATCCCTGTAGAAGCAGTCTTTCCTGTTGTTGTTTGGTTTTTAGGAGCATTAGCAACTAAGGCCATATTGCTCCGGGGATATGCGGTGGTCATTCCCTGACCTTTCCGTGTTTGGTTGTTTGTTATTGTTATTTAGTTTTTTAGGAGCATTAGCAACTAAGGCTATATTGCTCCGGGAATATGCGGTAGTCATTCCCTGACCTTTCTGCATCCTCCGTATTTGGTGGTCATGGGCTCGAACCCCCATCTAATCAAGAAGTGTGTGCTACGCACTGCTGCTCCTGCCCACCTGGCTACGGAGGCGCTGTCTCTCCTGTTAACAAGCACAGACCACACTGAGAAAAATCCTACCCCATGAGCCTTGAACAATCTCTCCAGGGCCGAATTGATTGACAAGGCTCTCATCATGTACTCCCTCCTATCGTGTCTGTGCAGAATTGTATCCTTTCTGTTTAGGCACTTTGAAATTTAACCCTAACTCACGATTTTTTTTCAACATTGCCGTGTACTTATTAAGTAATTCTGCAGATCTCCTACTTTTAATGTCATTAGTGCCAACACGTACAAAAATATCACTTTTTGTTCCCTTAAAATATGAAATCTTCTCTACCTCATCAATCTTTGCCCCTGGTCCTATTCCTCCTCCTTTTCTGCACAATATATTTCCCATTTCCCTGACAAAAGAGTTACCAACAATAACTAATTCCTGTAAGATCAGCACATTCTGCCTTGGCTATTACTGGTGTGTTGCCTGATGTTCAAGTATGAGCTCTGGCGCTGAGCTTGATGGGCCCCCATTTTAATTCCTTCGAGGGCATCCACCCTACCCTTCAAGGTCTCAAAAATGCCCATCAGAACACTGAGTTGATGCCCAATTTATTCACACTCCCTGCACCAGACACACACACAGACATTCCCCTTTGCTGTATCATGTTCTGTTCCAGGTAGGTCCGCAAACATTACTAACAAAATGTGCTGTTTGTGTAATGCACAAACCATGTCAAGCCATGATTCATAGGAGAATCCCCCCCATCCCCGATCCATTCTCCCCACACCACAGCACTTCTGCTACTTTGAACCCATTGCTTTGATGCTCCAGTCCAGGGCATGATTTCCATTTAATTTCAGTATAATTGAAAATCATACACTAAACTAATATACTTAAATACAATAATAATACTATTTTAATTCACCAGTTATGTAAAAATAATATGTATTATGCTATCAAGTTTACACTATACCATTACATTTATAAAGTTATAAGCTAATTATAATAGATAATAAAATTAACTAACGCCAACCTACACGATTCAAACTTTCAAGGTACCTATTTATCACAGTTTGAATTACAATTAAAACACTAGAATTGCACTTTGTCAGTGGTAGTGGAATTAAGTATGTTTGTAAAATAATAAGAGGAGTTTACCTCAATATAGACCGTAGAACACTTCCGTATGGTACTCTCCAGAAATTAAAACGAAAAACTTACATTAGAGTAAAAAATAATTAAAAACCAATTTAACACAATTAAAAATATTAAAAAGAATCTAACAAAAATATTCAAAGCGATTTTCCTTCCTGAAGCTGACAACGCTATTTGACTGTATGTCGTGATCACAGGAATTTTCAATTTTAATTGTGTTAAATTGGTTTTTAATTATTTTTTACTCTAATGTAAGTTTTTCGTTTTAATTTCTGGAGAGTATCATACGGAAGTGTTCTACGGTCTATATTGAGGTAAACTCCTCTTATTATTTTACAAATATTAATATCAATGTAGAACGTATTGAGCATTACAGCTCTGATTCATACTATGGAATTAAATATATAAGTTATGAGAGTAGTATCATAAGTTATGAGAGTAGTAATATAAGTTATGAGAGTAGTAATATAAGTTATGAAATACAATATACAATGAAATACAATATTCACCAAATCATTGATACAAAGGTTCTATGTATAGTAAGTCAGAATATAGATAATCTCTAGCTGAATTTAAAATTAAACTAATGAACATGACTAGGACTATAAAGCTATATATTGAATACAATTTAAGATGTTAATTTGGTCAATAAAACAGCATAATTTTTCAAAAAATTTATCTGCTCTGAGGAGCACAAAATTCTTTGATTTCACAGTGTGCAATGTCATCACCAAATTTGCCACCAAGCTTGTTAATATATTCTCCTTGAAAATACAGAAGGGTATATCTTTATTTTCCAAATTCTTTACCCTCTAATTTTAGCAGCTAAAAATGGTAACCGTAGCAGAGACTCCAGTGGTGGCAGATTGTGCGACTGAGAAATTTCTGCTATGGGGGTGGTGGTAGAACCAAATGTCTGTAATGCATAGCTAATCATGCTTCTGAAATCCTTAAAAAGATTTCTAAGGATTATAGCTTGTGTTTCATGCTGCTTAAAGTGGACTGCTGTGGCTGACTTCCTAACGTCATTCTGATTACTGTAACAGTAAAGTAATTTCCTGGACAGTCTTTAATTGCACCACCAGTATAACTTACATTACAAGCTGGACATTCTGTTTTATAAATTATCTCCTTCTTTAGTATATTCGGGCTGGCAGCTTTATGTTGATGTATACAAACTGTAATTTCCTATCAGGAGATTGCATGCTGCAATACAACCAGTGTGGTTGCATAAAACAGACGTGCCCTAATTGTGCATCATCCTGGTTAGTGCCCCAGCTAGTATGTTTGATTAAACTTTTGCAAGTTTAGAGTAGTTGATATACTGGACTTTTTTCCCTTTTTTTTTTTTTAAAGATAACTTTAATAAGAGTGTTCTTATTTTCTTAGTGGTTTCTCTCTATGTATTCAGGAGAAGCTACTCGACTGCTCGCGTGGCTGGTTAAAGTCTCCAAGTCATCAGCTGTCATGCATGTGGTAGTGGATAATAGTGCTCTTCCTTGCTTGGTAGTCATGGTTAATTCAGAACACATAGTTATGCAGAATGAAGCTTTAGTGGCAATTACACTAATTGCAGCTACTATACTGGGTAAGATTTTATACTGATTTGTTTTAAAAAATTATAAATGAATAATAATATAAAGCATTTTGCTTACCTTCCTTATATTAATATTTTAATTGTTTTTGAACAAAGTGCTTTTTATGACTAAATTAGCCCTATGTTCCAAAAGCTATTGAAAAGAAAAATAAAAGAAGAAAAGAGATGATTTATAAAGTAATTTTAAACATTAGTAGAGAAGACTCAAACTCTGTATTTCAAATAAATCATAATCATAGCTGACTGATGGTTTATTAGCAAAGACCTGTTAAACTGTGCTGTACTAAAATATAGTTGGATACCAGTAATTTTCATGAAAATGGATGTTTATTCAGGAAATTAGTGAGTGCCATAATCCTCCAGAGAATATTTTTGACCAGTTTATAGTGCTAGGTAGCTGATATTTTTTCCATTCCTTTATTTGTCAGATGCACAATTTACAAGATATGTTGTTGACTGTGCCCAGATTTAGCATTTCATTTCTTCCCATCAAATTCATGTTGAGGTTCTGGGATTTCATATATGCCTTTTTAGCCAGTTCTATCTTGTAAACAAATAACAAATGATTTATTAAATGTGAAAAGTGTGTAAAATGTGTAAAAAAATTTAAATGTGTAAAATAAACAAGATCACAACAAACGTTAGAATATCAATGGATGTGCTTCTGAGAGAAAAAACTTTTGCAATGTACATTAGAATATCAATGGATGTGCTTCAGAGAAAAAATACTTTTGCAATGTACAATAAGAAAAAAAATACTGTTCCTCTTAAGGAATAGTTATTATAACAAGACAAGGTTTATGAGTTTACATGGGAGTTTGCTTTTAATAATGCACTGTGGAGAAATTTAATTAATTTCTTGCATGTAATAACAAAGATTGTGAAGTTTCATTTTTGTGCCAATATAACCAGTGGCTGCTCGTGACTCTGATGTTTGGGGGTGCTGCGTCTTAAAGTTACATTAAATTGCCTTGGTTATAAGACACGTAGACATAACACAGTAATAATAATAAGCAAGTTAAAAATACTGCAAAACATTAACTAGACATTTACCATTAACAGACTTGAACTTTTATTTAAAAACAAAATCCATTCTTCAGTTTTTATTTGTTGAAAATACATTAACTTTTTCATTCAAGTTTGGTGCATTGTTGACCAAGCTTTTCTCTATTGAGAGCATTTAGCCTTTCCTGATTCATAGTGCTCCTTAAAAATGTTTTTATTCTTTTTAATGTCAAATGGCAATGTTCGGGCTCTGAAGTAGTCACTGGAATGGTCAAAAGAACTTTTATGAGTTTTGTAAGTTCCTCAAGAACTTCAACTAGATTATTTTCTGAGATAAATTTCAGCAAGTCAGTCAGTTAATTTGCAATAATTGTGTAGATCATGTCTGCTACAGAAAACTTGTAATTCCATAAGAAGTTTTTGTCTTTCAATCATGGGATATGCCTCAGTAGTCTCTCGTACCTCTTCCATGGGCATTTTCATACAAAAAATAAAGTTCTCTTTGTTAAACAATTTAGCAGCAATTAATTGCTTTGTTAAAGAATATCTCTCACCTACATCATCACTTATATAGTCAAATACTTCCTTTGCTTCGCTTCAATCATGAGTGTTTTTGAAGGATTTTCACAGTATGTTAAATTCCTGATTTTTAGAATGGCATTCTTAAAGTTTCCTATACATTCATGTATTTTAACTGCCTCAATTTCTCAAGATTGCATTTGATTACAAATTACTTCCATGCAAGGCATTATCTGATGGAAAAGTTCTAACCAGAACTCGAATTTTTCATTCCTCAAGGTGTGCAAAATTCCAGTTACTTCTAAAATCATCTTATCTGCATTTGCTCTCACTTGTAGTTCCTCCATGCAGTTTTTTAAGGATTCAAAATTTTTATAAACGATGTTCACGGTGTGTATATTGAAGTTCCATCTTGTAGGGGAAGGTCGGGCAACATGGCTGATGATGTTACCAACAGCAGATTCTAAGTGGAAGCATTCAAGGAATTAATCGTGAAAGCTACTAAAAGTTTCATACCTATTAAGAAATATTGTTCAAGGTTTAGGCCTAAATGGTTGTCAAATGAACTAATGAGACTCGTGGCAGAGAAGAAAAATGCATGGAATGCATATAAATTATCAGGCGACACAGAAGCCTATGGCAGATATAAACTAGTATGTAATTGTCACGTAGGAGGTTAGGCAGGCGAAGGCAGATTACGAGAAATCTTTGGCAAAGGATGCTAAGAAAAACAGCAAGGATTTCTTTACTTATATAAACTCTAAAAGGAAGGGGATGAATCAGATTGGTACACTTGATATTGATGGTTCGACTGTTGATGATCCTGCTCAGATAGCAAACAAACTGAATGAGTATTTTGCATCTACATTCACACATGAGGGGTTATTAAAGATTGAAAATGCCAGAAGGCAACACAGCGGCAATCTCCAAGGCAGAATGCACTGGTCCCAAAAGAACTAGTTATTGTTAGTGACTCTATTGTCAGGGAGACGGGGAATATATTGTGTAAAAAGGATAGATGGAACAGGACCGGGGTATGTCTGCCAGGGGCAAAAGTCGATGATGTTGTAAAGCATATATCATCTTTTAAGGGCACAAAAGGTGATATTGTTGTACACGTTGGCACAAATGACATTAAGAGTAGGAGATCTGCAGATTTACTTAACAAGTACAGGTCAATGTGGCAAAAAAGTTGTGAGTTATGGTTAAATTTGAAAGTGTCTGCAATTCTGCAAAGACACGATAGGAGGGAATACATGATGAGAGCCTTGTCAATCAGTTCGGCCCTGGAGGGAATGTGCAAGGCTCAAGCTAGCAGTTTTCCAACCCACTTAGGTGGGTTGGAAAACTTCTAGCTTGGGGGGATTCGCTGACTAAAAGTTTAAAAGTGGCTGCAGGCAGAGGTGAAGGTGATTCTTGCACAACTTCTATTAGAATAAGTAGCGACCTGGAGCGAGGGGTGCTGGGGGTTTCAGAGACGGATGGCAGTCATCGTGAAACAGGTGGGTATATGGGATGTGTTAGGGTAACTAATAATAAGGTTAGGTACGTGTATACTTGTATGTATACTAATGCTAGAAGTATAGTAAATACATTTGATGAATTTGAAGTTGGTCAAGATATCAAAGGCAGATATTGTTGGGATAGCAGAGACGTGGTGTCACACAGATATAAGGAATGCAGAACTGGAATTTGGGGAGTACAATGTGTACAGAAAGGATAGACAGGATAGGAAGGGAGTAGGTGTTATGCTGTTAATTAAGAAAAACATAAAATCAAAAGAAGTGCATCCAGTTGATATAGATAAACAGTGCACTGTTAAGTCAGTTTGGTGTGACATAAGCACTGCGAAAGCAAAAATAAGAGTAGGAGTGTGTTATAGGCCTAACGAGTACAATGAACAATTGTACAGAGAAATAGAGTGGGCTAGTAAATCAGAATGTCTTATAATGGGGAATTTTAACTTCCCAGATATTGACTGGAACTTGTTGGTTAGTCACTCACACACTAGTCAGACTTTTGTGGATTTATTGGATGATTGTTTTTTTTTGCAGCAGCATGTTCGAGAGGCAACCAGAGAAAGTAATACTCTTGATCTGGTTATCAGCAGTGATCATTCATGTATTAGGAATTTGCAGATAAAAGAACCACTAGGTGGCAGTGATCACAGTGTACTGACGTGGGATTTACTTAAAGATTTAATTACCATCAAGGGTAAAGGAAAGGGTTTTTGCTTCCGTAAAGGTGAGTACAGTGGTCTCAGACAGTTTTTAAATTCTGTACAGTGGGATCAACTGATGATGTCACCAACAGTAAATTCTAAGTGGAAAGCATTCAAGGAATTAATCGTGGATGCTACTAAAAGTTTCATACCTATTAAGAAATATTGTTCAAGGTTTAGGCCTAAATGGTTATCAAATGAACTAATGAGACTCATAACAGAGAAGAAAATGCATGGGATGCATATAAATCAAGCGACTCAGAAGCCTATGGCAGATATAAGTTAGTCTGTAATCAGGTCACAAAGGCAATTAGGCAGGCGAAGGCAGATTACGAGAAATCCTTGGCAAAAGATGCTAAGAAAAACAGCAAGGACTTCTTTACTTATATAAACTCTAAAAGGAAGGAGATGAATCTGATTGGTCGACTTGACATCGATGGTTCGACTGTTGATGATCCTGCTCAGATAGCAGACAAACTGAATGAGTATTTTGCATCTACATTAACACATGAGGAATTATTAAGTTTTGAAAAATGGCTGAAGGTTATCAAATTGTAGCAGGGTACTTAATGATTTTGTAATAACTGAAAGCAAAGTGGAGGAGAAATTGTTGAAGTTAAACATAAGAAAAGCACCTGGGGTGGATGGGATCTATCCAATTATATTAAAGGAGGCGGCAAAGCAACTAAGCAAACCCTTAGCCATAATTATGAGAGCATCCTTCGACTCTGGGGAGGTTCCCACAGACTGGAGATGTGCAAATGTATCCCCAATTCACAAAGGGGGGGGGGGTCAAAGGGTGACACGAGTAATTACAGACCAGTTAGTTTAACTTCTTTTCTGGGTAAAATAATGCAGTCACTGGTTAAAGATGCATTGCAGGATCATCTAGATAAGACTGCAGCAATAATTCAGACACAGCATGGGTTTGTTAAGGGAAAGTCTTGTCTGACAAATTTGATAGGATATTATGATGTGGTTACAAAGGAACTGGATGCAAAAAATATTTTGATATCATATATTTGCATTTCAGGAAAGCTTTTGACACTGTTGCGCATGGAAGACTATTGTACAAATTGGAGCAGAATGGTATTAAGGGTAAGTTGCTACAATGGATAAAAGGATGGTTAAATGAGAGAAGACAGAGGGTGGTAATTAATGGGTGCTGCTCTTTGTGGACTAATGTTATTAGTGGAGTCCCACAGGGTTCGGTGTTGGGTCCACAGTTGTTTTGTATATTTATCAATGATATTGATGAAGGTATATCAGGCTTAGTGTCGAAGTTTGCTGATGATACAAAGGTTGGCAGGGTTGTTAATGACAGTAATGGCAGTGTGCTACTGCAACAGGATCTAGATAAATTGGGCAGATGGGCTAAGAAGTGGCAACTGAAGTTTAACCTTGACAAATGCAAAGTACTGCATATGGGCAGAAGTAATCCGAGAGAAAAGTACCAACTGTGTGGTACTACACTTAAGGTGGTAGAAAATGAAAAAGACCTGGGAGTAATTGTGTAGTCAGATATGAAGTTTTCTGAGCAATGCAGACAGGCTGCCAGGGCAGGTCATGGGGTTTTGTCAATGATATATAGGAATTTTGCTAGCAGGGAAAAGGAGGTGATTGTCCCTCCGTATAAGGCAATGGTCAGGCCACGCCTTGAGTACTGCGTACAGGTCTGGAGGCCTCATTTTCGGAAGGATGTATATTTGCTTGAACGTGTACAGAGAAGGGCAACAAGATTGGTGATGGGAATGAAGGGATCCTCTTACCAAGAGAGGCTAAAGTTCTGCAAATTGCAGTGGCTGGAGACTACGCACCTGCGCAGTGATCTGATTGAGATGTATTAGGCCTTGAATGGGTTCTTTGCACTGGGAAAGGAAAAATGAGAGTAGGTGTGTGTTATAGGCCTAATGAATATGATGAGCAATTGTGCAGAGAAATAGAGTGGACCAATAAATCAGAATGTCTTATAACGGGTATTTTAACTTTCCAGTTATTAAATGGAACTTGTGGGTAGGTCACTCGCACACTAGCAAGACTTTTTTGGATTTACGCTGAATTCTGATGGGATCCTTCCACTTGTTCAGATTACGAACCTAAGGGGGCATAAATTCAAATTAAGAAAAGACAGATGTAGAATAGATGTGCGGAAATTTGCATTTAGCCAGCCAGTGGGTGGTTAATTGCTGAAACAAACTTCCATCTGTCGTGGAAGTTGATCGGTTGAATAAATTTAATGAGGAACTGGACAAGCATTTGGAGGGAATGGTGTGATTTTGATTTTTTTTTTTTTTTTTTTTTTTGGCTGATGCTGCATAAGCTCATACACTTGCTTTCTTGCATCACATGCCACTACTACTACTATTTCAATAAACTTCACTCTGGTGTTGCAGAAATGGATAATTTGAATAAATTTAAGAAAGAATTAGACAGAATATCAGAGAACATGAATATGGTTTTTTTTTTTTTTTTTTTTTTTTGCTAATGCTCTGTAAGCTTGCCTCCTTGCATCATTTGCCTCTATTTGCTAATACTAAATTTATAGCAATAGCCCTTTGTAACTTTGGCTGCTGTGGCACTTATTCTAAATCCAACCCACAATGGAATCTCAAATATAAAACATAATTCTGTTTTATCATCGTTGCATGCTTATTATCATACATAGATTACACACTTGTTAATACATAAATATTTATGAGCTTCATAAAATGATTTGTATTATAAATTGTATATCAGAATATATTAATCAGATATGTGTCTTAAACATCCAAGTCTGTGAATTCGTTACTTTTATAAAAAAAAAAAAATGTTTGAAATTTAATAGTGTATGTGATTTTTTAATGATTTTGAATAAATGTGTGAAAAACTGTTTCTTGGATGAATGTAATTCAGTCTTTAGAGGGTTCAGTGAAGTTAATTATATAGATGAAAATATTGTATAATTTGTAAGCAGCTATTTTGTAAACTTTATGTAATTTTAAACAGACCACAAATTTTTTTTTAAAAATTACTTGCATTCTGTTGTTGTCACCCCTCATAAATACATGATACTGTTTAAGAATTTATTTAGCTGTGCAGATTAACAATTTCAACTAGTCACAACAAAACTTCACTACAAGATGATTCTTTTTTACTCTTTTTTTAGATAATACAGAGAAAGAATTTCAGAAGATAGGGTTAATACCTGCTCTTTCTTTGCATTTTAAGTGTGAGAACTGTGTTTCTGAAGTTTTACAAAATGTCATAACTCTTTTAACAGTCTTGGCTAGTTCAGGTAAGTTAATTTTTTTTGTTATATAGAAGGCATCTTAATAAGTACTAGGGGGGATTCGCCCCCTGCTCACTTTACTCGCCAACCCCCGCATCTGCTTTTCTACGTAAAATGTAGAGATATGATAGAGTAAGTCAAAAGACACACCTGTCAAAATGCACTGATCGGTATCTAATCAGAAAATGACCTATGTAATTATTTACCTATGCATTTGTAGTGTCGTAATTGCCCTGCCCATTTGTAACATGATCTGCATCCCTCTTCTCTCATTGGCTACCCCACCACACGACATTCACAAGGTGAAATAAATATCACTTTGTCATTATTTACCTGCATTTACATAGATCACTTAGGAAAAGGCGTTTTGCTTCAGGTTCCATAATGCATGAGGAATATTGTTGCACCCGAAAGAGCAGGAGTAAAATATTTACAAAATACTAAACTATTTACAATTTATATCGTGTTCCTTAATCAGCTGACATTACAGTGGAACATCAAGTGATGCCAGGCATGGTCATGTATTAGACAGTGAAGCATGTGCACAAGGTTGATGAACATTATGGAGGCAGTTGTCTTTCAATGGAAGACAACAATGTAATTATTTACTTGAGTATTTGTAGTGACATGATTGCCCCACCCTCTTTTCCCATTGGCTCAAATAAATATCACTAGGAGGAAAACTTTTTTAATGTATAAGTAGATATTTAGTCAAGTAGCTTTGTCAGATAAGACATTGTTGCCTTCCCCCCCAAAAAAAAACAACTTCGCCCTTTATCATATTATCCAAATTTCACCCCTACTGAAAGTTGTCATGATATTAATTTGACAGCTGGCTGCTAAATTTCTAGAAGTGAGAATTTTTTCTTCTCTTCTTCCAAACTCCATCTAAGATGGCCATGATCATTGAAGCTGGTGGAAGTGTATTAGTATACTTTTGTGAAGAATGATAAAAACTTCTTGTTTCAGAAATTAGTAGTTCTATTTTATAGTACAGTATTAAATATTTTTTTTTTGTGGATAGTATGTAAGTCAAGTAGATGTGCAACTTTTTTTCCATTTTAGGAAGTGCATCCAATTGATGTTGGTGGACAGTGCAACGTTGAGTCTGTTTGGTGTGACATAAGCACTGGGAAAGGAAAAATGAGAGTAGGTGTGTGTTATAGGCCTAATGAATATGATGAGCAATTGTGCAGAGAAATAGAGTGGGCCAATAAATCAGAATGTCTTATAACGGGGATTTTAACTTTCCAGTTATTAAATGGAACTTGTGGGTAGGTCACTCGCACACTAGCAAGACTTTTTTGGATTTATTGGATGACTGTTTTCTACAGCACTTTGTTCAGGAGGCAACCAGACGGAGTAATACACTTGATCTGATTATCAGCAGTGATTATTCATGCATTAAGAATTTGCAGTTAAACAAACCACTGGGTGACAGTGATCACAATGTGCTGATATGGGAATTACTTAAAGATGTAACTAACTTCAAGGCTAAAGGGAAGAGCTTTTGCTTTTGTAAAGGTGACTACAAGGATCTCAGACAGTTTTTAAATTCTGTACAGTGGGATCAACTTGATGATGTTACCAATGTTGAATTCCAAATGGGAAACCTTCAGGGATTTAATCGTGGAGGCTACTAGGCTTTTCATTCCAACTAAGAAATGCTGTTCAAGGTTCAGGTCTAAATGGATGTCAGATGAATTAATGAGGCTTGTGGCAGAGAAGAAAACTGTATGGGATGCATTCAGTTGACACAGAAGCCTATAGCAGATATAAGCTTGTCTGTAATCAAGTACCAAAGGAGGTTAGCAGACAAAGGCAGATTACGAGAAAACTTTGGCAAAAGATGCAAAGAAAAACAGCAAAGAGTTCTTTACTTATGTAAACTCTAGAAGGAAAGGGATGAATCAGATTGGACCACTTAACATAGATGAGTTGACTATTGATGATCATGCTCAGGTAGCTGATAAACTGAATGAATATTTTTCATCTACATTCACAAGTTAAACATAAAAAAGGCACCTGGGTTGAAGAGGATCTATCCAGTTATATTAAAGGAGGCAACAAAGGAAGTAAGCAAACCCTTAGCCATAATTATGAGAGATTCTTGGACTGAGGGGAGGTCCCCATAGACTAGAGGTGTGCAAATGTATCACCAATTCACAAAGGGGGTTCAAAAGGTGACACAAATAACTATAGACCTATTAGTTTAACTTGTGTTCTGGGAAAAATAATGAAATCACTGGTTAAAGAAGCATTGAAGGATCATCTAGACAAAAGTGCAGTAATAGTTAAGACACAGCATGGGTTTGTTAAAGGGAAGTCTTGTCTAACCAATTTGATTGATACTATGATGTGGTCACCAAGGGACTGAATGCCAAAAATAATTTTGATATTATATACTTGGATTTCAGGAAAGCTTTTGATACTGTTGCACCTGGAAGACTGCTGTACAAATTGGGGAGGATGGCATTAAGGGTAAGTTGCTACAATGGATAAAGGGATGGTTGAGTGGAAGATGACAGATAGTGGTAATCAATGGACAATGCTGTTCATGGACAAATGTTATTAGTGGAGTTCCCCAGGGTTCAGTGCTGGGTCCATTTTTCTTTTGTATATTTATCAATGATATTGATGAAGGTATATCAGGATTAATGTCCAAGTTTTCAGATGATGCAAAGGTTGGCAGGGTTGTTAATGAGAGTAAAGACAGTATGCTACTCCAACTGGATCTAGATAAGTTGGGCAAATGGGCTGAGAAGTGGCAACTGAAGTTTAACATTGACATTGGTACTACACTTAGGGAAGTGGAAAGTGAAAAAGACCTGGGGGTAATTGTGCAGTCAAATATGAAGTTCTCTGAGCAGTGCAGATGGGCTTCCAAGGCAGGTCATGGAGTCTTGTCAATGATATATAGGAATTTTGCTAGCAGGGACTGGGAGGTGATTATTCTGTTGTACAAGTCAGTGGTCAGGCTACACCTAGAGTACTGTGAACAGGTCTGGAGGCCTCATTTTAGGAAGGATGTAGAGTTGCTAGAACGAGTACAAAGTAGGGCAGCAAGATTGGTGAGAGGAACAAATTGGTGCTCTTACCAAGAAAGGCTTAAATTTTGAAATTCGTAGTGTCTGGAGAGTAGGCACCTGCGAGGTGTTCTGATTGAGGTGTATAAGGCCTTGAATGCATTGAGCAAGCTGAATGCTGATGGGATTCTTCCTCTTGCTCAGATTAAGAACCTGAGGGGGCATAGATTCAAATTGAGAAAAGACAGTTGTAGAATTGAGATGCAGAAATTTGCTTTTAGCCAGTGGGTGGTTGATTGGTGGAACAGACTTCCATCTTTTGTTGTGGAAGTTGATAGCCTAAATAAATTTAAGGCTGAGCTGGACAGGCATCTGGAACGAATGAAGGGATGAAATGGGAGGTTTTTTTTTTTTTTTTTTTTGGCTGATGCTGCATAAGCTTGCTTTCTTGTATCCTATGTTTCTGCTAATGCTAAGTACAGCCACTCCCCAATTTACATAAGAATTGCATTCCACAGAACTCTATGTAAGTCAGAATTTTCCTAAAGGCTTATGCAGCATTTGCAGCTATGTGCACTGAATTTGATTGAAGCAAAAAAGAAATGTTCAATGAACATGTAAATAGAATTATTTATTCAATTGTTTTTTATCTCATGCACAGGAAAAATTTCAAAGGTGTACAAAATTACAAAATCATCCAATTACAAAAATTTTACTTTAACGTTGTGGAAACCAGTGCAATGCTTGAACCTGTTAAACTACATGTTTCTTGCCACGAACTTGGCTTGGGGTTCGCCATTACTTATCCTTAATATCTTCATAAATACTTCTTGCTTTTTCTTGAAATACCATTAGACTCAGGGCCACTTCTGAATCTGATTTTCCATCCATATTATTAGTAGCTTTTCCATCTTCGATATAGCACCTGAATGCTGTTGATCTTAAATGCGTTGATCCTTTAACATGTTCTTTTATATGTCCACTGTCCTTTAAAATAGTATTCACTGTTGAAGCAACGAGACCTAATTCACGTGCAATAGATGGCAAACTTTGTGCTGCTTCTTCCTACTCATTTCCATCTTCGTTTCTAAATCAATTTTGTTTCATTTCTTAGCACTGCCACCACTTGCACTTTTCGTTGGTCACTTTCCTTTCATCATTGTAATTATTATTAGCCATATGGTGCAAGGAAGCCCGAGGCTTATGCTGCAATAAGTAAATAGGAATGAAGAGACGATTCTGAAAATTTATTTATGTTTTTATATGATTGAAGATTTCAGTGAAGGGGAAACATATTTCACCGTAATGTAAAAATCCACACAATTCCAGTTATCAGTATTATCGCAAATGCAGTAAGATCGAGTTTACTGGCTGTTTATAATAGATTTCACTAACAGAAAAGCCCCCAATAAACTGAATAATTCCTTTATAAGAATAAAAATTAATTCTTATAACGGAACGTGTGATAACGATGAAAGTGTAGTGCATTCTCCGGCCGGACAGTGTAGCCCTTCCTCTCAGCCAATAGTGTCATTTGTAAATATGTTGGCTGTGTATTTTGTTTTTGCATTCTTTAGTTAAACTGATTTTTGTGTTGTTTGACATAAATTTATATAAAATTAATACAATTTCCATTAGAAAAATGACCTTTTAGACAGTTAAATAGCTTAGTTATATAGCGAAATTTTCAACTTGTAAAGTCAAATTTACTTAACTCAAGTATTATGTAAGTCGGGGAGTGCCTGTATTTGATATTCACATTCCCTTGGAGTAAATGCTCACTTTCTGTACAACTTGATCAAAAACATGCAAGAAGGTTCTAATATCATCAGTATCAAGGAGTTGTATCCAGAAAATGAGGGGGATACTCAAGGACTTCCCATTACCACCATGGTAATAGCTTCACACCATCAACCATGTATCACCTTATATTATTGTGTGAGATGATTGGCACTGTTTCCAGGAAATACCAGTGCTTTCTTTCCAACAGAAATGTTCTATTGTGTTTTGCTCCTCATGTAACTTTAGTCTTTATGAGAGCACTGATCTTGCTTCATAAATGTAATTTAAAGCACCTGCAGCATGCACCTAGACTTCTTTGTATAGCAAAACAACTTTCCCATTCATATAGTATAAGCATGATACAAGAATTGTCACTACTTTTTGAATAACCGTTGTACTGTATGAAATGTAAAAATTTCTTTGAATTTTGGCTTTTGTAAGTCAAAATTGAACAACATTGGCTCACAATCCCCCCCCCCCCCCCCCCCAAACACTTCTGATTTTAACCTTTCATTGGATGCACCAGCAAAATGAACATAGTTGGTTGCAATGTATATCTTGGATACATACTTTAATTTTTCATTTTCAAAAATTAAGACTTTAAAAATCACCCTAGTTGATTCATAAGTAATATATACAAGAGTTTCAAAGTTTATACATTAAGAAATTTTTATTTTTACATAAATTTTTTATATAAAATATTTTTATATAAAAAATTATTTTTCGTCTTCTTGTTCATGGAACATTGCTTTTTTAGAGCATGATGCACAAATCATTTCTGCATGCTCTAAGCAGAGGTATTGCTTACAATTTATGCAAGACTACCTTGTTAGTCTGGTTCTCTTTGTTGCTTGCCAACAATTAGTGCACCACTTGCGATTGATCTCCCATTCTGCACTCTACAAGTGCAGAATAGGATTAATCTTGGAAGCTACTAGACTTTTCATACCAACTAAGAAATATTGTTCAAGATTTAGGCCTAAATGGATGTCAGATGAACTAATTAGACATATGACAGAGAAGAAAAATGCATGGGATACATATAAAATAACAGGTGACACAGAAGCCTATGATAGATATAAGCTGGTCTGTAACCAAGTCACAAAGGAGGTTAGGCAGGCGAAGACAGATTACGAGAAATCTTTAGCAAAGGATGCAAAGAAAACAGCAAAGAGTTCTTTACTTATGTAAACTCTAGAAGGAAGGGGATAAATCAGATTGGTCAAATCAGATTGATATCGATAAATCAGATTGATATCGATGGTTCAACTGTTGATGATCCTGCTCTGGTAGCTTACAAACTAAATCAATGGTAATCAATGAACACTACTAATCATGGACTAATGTTATCAGTGGAGTCCCTCAGGGTTCAGTTGGGGCAATTGTTGTTTTCTGTAGTAGTAGTAGTAGTAGTAGTAGTAGTGGCATGTGATGTAAGAAAGCAAGTGTATGAGCTTATGCAGCATCAGCCAAAAAAAAAAAAAAAAAAAAAATCACACCATTCCCTCCAAATGCCTGTCCAGTTCCTCCTTAAATTTATTCAACCTATCAACTTCCACAACGACAGATGGAAGTTTGTTCCAGCAATTAACCACCCGCTGGCTAAAGGCAAATTTCCGCACATCTATTCTACATCTGTCCTTTCTTAATTTGAATTTATGCCCCCTTAGGTTCGTAATCTGAACAAGTGGAAGGATCCCATCAGAATTCAGCGTGCTGAACCCATTCAAGGCCTTATACACCTCAATCAGATCACCGCGCAGGTGCCTAGTCTCCAGCCGCTGCAATTTGCAGAACTTAAGCCTCTCTTGATAAGAGGATCCCTTCATTCCCCGCACCAATCTTGTTGCCCTTCTCTGTACACGCTTAAGTAAGTAAATCTACATCCTTCCTAAAATGAGGCCTCCAGACCTGTACGCAGTACTCAAGGCATGGCCTGACCATTGCCTTATACAGAGGGATAATCACCTCCTTTTCCCTGCTAGCAAAATTCCTATATATCATTGACAAAACCCCATGACCTGCCCTGGCAGCCTGTCTGCATTGCTCAGAAAACTTCATATCTGCCTGCACAATTACTCCCAGGTCTTTTTCATTTTCTACCACCTTAAGTGTAGTACCATACAGTTGGTACGTTTCTCTGGGATTACTTCTACCCATATGCAGTACTTTGCATTTGTCAAGGTTAAACTTCAGTTGCCACTTCTTAGCCCATCTGCCCAAATTATGTAGATCCTATTGCAGTAGCACACTGCCATTAACAACCCTGCCAACCTTTGTATCATCTGCAAACTTCGACATTAAGCCTGATATACCTTCATCAATATCATTGATAAATATACAAAACAACAGTGGACCTAACACCGAACCCTGTGGGACTCCACTAATAACATTAGTCCAAGAAGAGCAGCACCCATTGATCACCACCCTCTGTCTTCTCCCACTTAACCATCCTTTTATCCATTGTAGCAACTTACCCTTAATACCATTCTGCTCCAATTTGTACAATAGTCTTCCATCCGCAACAGTGTCAAAAGCTTTCCTGAAATCCAGATATATGATATCAAAATTATTTTTTGCATCCAGTTCCTTTGTAACCACATCATAATATCCTATCAAATTTGTCAGACAAGACTTTCCCTTAACAAACCCATGCTGTGTCTGAATTATTGCTGCAGTCTTGTCTAGATGATCCTGCTATGCATCTTTAACTAGTGACTCCATTATTTTAGCAGGAACAGAAGTTAAACTAACTGATCTGTAATTACTCGTGTCACCCTTTGATTCCCCTTTGTGAATTGGGGATACATTTGCACATCTCCAGTCCATAGGAACCTCCCCTGAGTCCAAGGACGCTCTCATAATTATGGCTAAGGGTTTGCTTAGTTGCTTTGCCGCCTCCTTTAATATAACTGGATAGATCCCATCCACCCCAGGTGCTTTTCTTATGTTTAACTTCAACAATTTCTCCTCCACTTTGCTTTCAGCTATTACAAAATCATTAAGTATCCTGCTACAATTTGATAACCTTCTGTCATTTTCAAACCTTAATAATTCCTCACGTGTGAATGTAGATGCAAAATACTCATTCAGTTTGTTTGCTATCTGAGCAGGATCATCAATAGTTGAACCATCGATGTCCAGTGGACCAATCAGATTCATCTCTTTCCTTTTAGAGTTTATATAAGTAAAGAAATCCTTGCTGTTTTTCTTAGCATCTTTTGCCAAAGATTTCTCGTAATCTGCTTTCGCCTGCCAAACCTCCTTTGTGACCTGATTACAGATTAACTTATATCTGCCATAGGCTTTTGGTCCGCTTGATAATTTATAATCATCCATGCATTTTTCTTCTCTGTTACGAGTCTCATTAGTTCATTTGACAACCATTTAGGCCTAAACCTTGAACAATATTTCTTAGTAGGTATGAACCTTTTAGTAGCTTCCACGATTAATTCCTTGAATGCTTCCCACTTAGAATTTACTGTTGGTGACGTCAGTTGATCCCACTGTACAGAATTTAAAAACTGTCGGAGACCACTGTACTCACCTTTACGGAAGCAAAAACCCTTTCCTTTACCCTTGATGGTAATTAAATCTTTAAGTAAATCCCACGTCAGTACACTGTGATCACTGCCACCTAGTGGTTCTTTTATCTGCAAATTCCTAATACATGAATGATCACTGCTGATAACCAGATCAAGAGTATTACTTTCTCTGGTTGCCTCTCGAACATGCTGCTGCAAAAAAACAATCATCCAATAAATCCACAAAAGTCTGACTAGTGTGTGAGTGACCAACGCACAAGTTCCAGTGAATATCTGGGAAGTTAAAATCCCCCATTATAAGACATTCCGATTTACTAGCCCACTTTATTTCTCTGTACAATTGTTCATTGTACTCATTCAAGTCATTAGGCCTATAACACACTCCTACTCTTATTTTTGCTTTTGCAGTGCTTATGTCACACCAAACTGACTCAACAGTGCACTGTTCAACTATATCAATTGGATGCACTTCTTTTGATTTTATGTTTTTCTTAATTAACAGCATAACACCTCCTCCCTTCCTATCCTGTATTTATAAATGATATCGATGATGGTATATCAAGCTTAATGTCCAAGTTTCCAGACAATACAAAGGTTGGTAGGGTTGTTAAGGACACTACTGACGCTATGCTGCTGCAACAGGATCTCGAAAGGTTGAGCAGATGGGCTGAGAGGTGGCAAATGAAGTCTAACATTGGCAAATGTAAAGTACTACATATGGGAAACAGTAACCCAGAGCAACATATCAACTCTGTGGTACTACACTGCCAGTGGTAGAGAATGAAAAGGACCTGGGGGTAATTGTGCAGGCAGATATGAAGTTCTCTGAGCAGTGCAGACAGGCTGCAGGAGTAGCTCATGGTGTCTTGTCAATGATGTACAGGAATTTTTCTAGCAGGAATAAGGAGGTGATTATTCCCTTGTATAAGGCAATGGTCAGGCCACACCTTGAGTACTGTATACAGGTCTGGAGGCCTCATTTTAAGAAGGATGTAGAGCTGCTGAAATGAGTACAGAGAAGGACAACAAGATTAGTGAATGGAACAAAGGGTTAGTCTTACGAAGAAAGGCTTAAGTTTTGCAAATTACAGTGTCTGGCGACTAGGCACCGGCAAAGTGATCTGATAGAGGTGTATAAAGCCTTGAATGGTTTGAGCATGCTCAATGCCGACGGGATTCTTCCTCTTGCTTAGAATAATCACCTGAGAGGGCATAAATTCAAATTGAGGAAAGACAGATATAAGATAGATGTGCAGAAATTTGCCTTTAGCCAGCAGGTAGTTGGTTGGTGGAACAGACTTAAATCACTTGTTGTGGAAGTTGATAGCCTAAATAAATTTAAGGCTCAGCTGGACAGGTATTTTGAACGAACGGAGAGGTGAAATGGGAGTGTTTTTTTGTTTTTTTTTGGCTGATGCTGCATAAGCTTGCTTTCTTGCATCATATGCCTCTACTAATGCTAATGCTAAATGAATATTTTGCATTTACATTCACATTCACACATGAGGAGTTATTCAGGGAGGAGAGTGCCAGAGGTGTATTAAACTCTGGCAGTAAGCTAGATAATGTTGTAATAATAACCGAGAGTAAAGTGGAAGAGAAATTGTTGAAGATAAACATAAAAAAGACAACTGGGGTAAAGGAGGCAGCAAAGGAAGTAAGCAAACCCTTAGCCATAATTATGAGAGCTTATCTGGACTCAGGGAAGGTACCCATGGTCTGGAGATGTGCAAATGTGACCCCAAACCACAAAGTAGGATTAAAGGGAGACACGGGTAATTACAGACCTGTTAGTTTAACTTCTGTTCCAGGAAAATTAATGGAGGCACTGGTTAAAGAAGCATTGCAGGATCATCTAGACAAGATTTCAGTTATAGCTTGGACACAGCATGGGTTTATTAAGGGGAAGTCTTGTCTGACCGATTTGATTGGATACTATGATGTAGACACAAAGGAACTGGATGCAAAGAATAACTTTGATATCAAATATTTGGATCTTAGAAAGTCCTTTGATACTGTTGCCAATGGAAGACTGCTGAACAAATTGGAGCAGTGTGGCATCGGAGGCAAATTGCTGCTATGGATAAAGGGATGGTTGAGTGGGAGAAGACAGAGAGTGGTAATCAATGGACACTGCTCTTCGTGGACTAATGTTATTAATGGAGTCCCTCAGGGTTCAGTTTTGGGTCCATTGTTGTTTTCTGTATTTATAAATAATCTTGATGATGGTATATCAGGTTTAATGTCCTAGTTTGCAGACGATACAAAGGTTGGCAGGGTTGTTAATGACACTAATGACAGTATGCTGCTGCAACAGGATATAATAAAGTTGAGCAGATGGACTGAGAGGTGGCAAATGAAGTTTAACATTGACAAATTTAAAGTACTACATATGGGAAGCAGTAACCCCAGAGTAACGTATTAAATCTGTGGTACTACACTGACAGTGGTAGAGAATGAAAAGGACCTTGGGTTAATTGTGCAGGCAGATATGAAGTTTTCTGAGCAGTACAGACAGTCTGCAAGAGTAGCTCATGGTGTCTTGTCAATGATATACAGGAATTTTTCTAGCAGGGATAAGGAGGTGATTATCCCTCTGTATAAGGCAATGGTAAGGTCACACCTTGAGTACTGTATACAGGTCTGGAGACCTTATTTTAAGAAGGATGTAGAGCTGTTGGAATGAGTACAGAGTAGGGCAACAAGATTAGTGATTCGCACAAAGGGTTGCTCTTACAAAGAAAGGCTTAAGTTTTGCAAATTACAGTGTCTGGAGACTAGGCACCTGCAATGTGATCTGATTGAAGTGTATAAAGCTTTGAATGGTTTAAGCATGCTCAATGCTGATGGGATTCTTCCTCCTGCTCAGAATAATCGCCTGAGAAGGCATAAATTCAAATTGATGAAAGGTTGTAGGATAGATGTGCGGAAATTTGCCTTTAGCCAGCGTGTGGTTGATTGCTGGAACAAACTTCCATATGTCGCTGTAGAAGTTGATAGCTTAAATAGATTCAAGGCAGAACTTGACAAACATTTGGAGTGAGTGGATGGGTAAAATAAGGGATTTTTTTTTTTTTTTTTTTTTGGCTGATGCTTTATAAGCTTGCTTTCTTGCATCATGTGCCTATGCTAATGTAGAAGGCTCAGTATTGTGTAACCTTAGTTGAAGGGAAGTTACAGGGACCTGCCTCCTCCAATGAAGTTCCTCAGCCACTAATTCCACAGAAAGTTGCTTGAGGAAGTCTGTGGCTCTTTACTTCTTTTTCATTTCTCATGTAAATCCACTAATGTTTAGCAAGGCGTAGAATATCACCATCTGGCAATGCCACGTTGTAAGTCATACACATCTGATCCACAGTGTCTGCTCCATACTTGGTTGCATTATATGCAACCAGTCTGGAGCAGATACCGTCGATTTTTCAGGTCAGTTCTTGGCTGAGAAAAATTTTACTGGGAGTTGTAGTTTGTTCTTTTTAATCGTTCCAGTACGAGAGTTTCCAAGTTCCAAAACTAAATTTACATCCATAAAGCAATTGTCCACCGTAATGTTCTGTCCAGTCCCATGGATAGGTTCTGCCAGTCTTTTGATAACATCAGCTGGTCTAGTGCTGATTTGGTATGGACCAAATCAGCACTAGACCAGCTGATGGGTTGCTTTGCTGCGTATATTTCAAGATTGTAAGAGTACAGCACTCTAGCATCTACTAAGGCATATATTTTGAGACCATATTTATTGGGCTTTGTTTGAAACTGCATTTTCCTCTGAAGATCTGTAATTTCTCTTCAATTGTTACATTGTGACCTGGAGAGTAACACATCTTGCAGTTTTCCACAAATTCAGTGAAAATCTCTCTCTTGTGGGGGAGGATCTTGTTTTCTTCTATCATCCCTGGTTTCTCGATCATCGAATCTTATACACCTGATGAGGAACTTAAAGTGTCTCTGGTTCTTTACTAAGCGAAATTTTTCAACTCCATTTTCGTCAGTTTCCCATAACTCTTCCAATCTCTGTTTGTTACTCCGAAGTGCTCCAGCTAAATAAAGAAGAGCAATGAAAGCCTTTATCTTAATTTTGTCTGTAAATTTAGCATCTCTTTCCTAGCTGTAGTTGACTGAATAGTTTGAATATACTGATTTGCGTATTCAACAATTTCATCTAAAATTTTGTAATAAGGCAGTTCCATGCTTCAGAGGGTGTGCTGGCATTTCTTGCAGGACCAATAACTCCAGGCAATTTTGTTAGAAGATTTTGAGAACTGCACTGAATTTTTGTTGATCTCTTTACTCTCCTCCACTTTGTTGATTTATCCTTTCCTATGAAAGAACTGGCAGTGTCTTCCTCTTTGTTGCAACTTTCCTCCTCTGATGTAGCATCTTGTGCACTCTCTGAGTTGTCTTCTCTTGTTTCAACGTAATCCTCATTGGATTTTGTCCCGCCATCAATGCTTTCATCACTTACTTCCTCGGAAAGGGTGCCTCCATAGCCAGGTGGGCAGGAGCAGTAGTCCGTAGTACACGCTTCTTGATTAGACCGGGGTTCGATCCTGTGACCACCAAATACGGAGGATGCGGAAAAGTCAGGAAGTGACCACCGCATATCCCCGGAGCAATATGGCCTTAGTTGCTAATGCTCCTAAAAACCAAATAACAAAACAAACTTCCTCAGAAAACAGCAGGGCACGAATAATTTTGGCATTATTTGCATTAATTGGGTCTAAGCAATCCATCCCGGCTATCAAAAGCAATGCAGCACTACTTACACCGACGGTTGCACTGTATCTCACAGATGCTAGTCGGGTGGGTAAAGTGCCTGCCTGGCAACCCAAAGGTCGCGGGTTCGAATCCTGCCTTGGACTTGGATCAGAGTAGAAAATACAAAAACTTTGGGAGGTGCATTATGGCCACAGAAGCCGATGTGCCAACAACTAACAAAAGAAAAAAAAAAAAAAAAATCTCACAAATATAAACAGCAGACTGAATCAAAACCAAAAGCTTGAGAAAACTAAACAATTCCAACGGCTTCCAAGAAGCAATAAATTAAGCTACTGAGAAGCATGCATGCACTGCTACATCTTGAAACAAAGAAAGATATGACATATGTATCTGAGAGATACATAGCAACTGACAAAGGGTTAAAACCTATTTTTGTGTTGCCTCTATTACAAACTGTCTACAATTACTTGGAAACATGTAATTGTAATGTGATTTGTAATGTACTTGGAAAGTTATTTGAAATAGCTTTGAAAACTATATATTTTCAAATATACTTCACAGTGCCCACACATGTAAAAACACACAGCACACTTTGAAAAAGGTTAAATTGGGTGAAAATATACTACAAAGTTGACAATATCTTGTGTGATTTCACCTGACTACAGTTGGTTAAAAAGAGGTGACCTATTTTAACTTAGACTTTTCATATTTGATAAAGAAATTTTAATAGAAATCTACTCCAACTTATAAAATAAGCTACATTCAATAAAATGGAATAAAAATATACTTTTATAAAAAAAAAAAAAAAAGTGTTGATTGGCAAACAAGAAGAAGATAAACTTTATTTAATCTATAGTATACATGTTAAAAAATATTTACATGATTTCATCTGTTGCAATGTGTATGCATGTTTAGATTTCATTTGTTTCTTGTTAGTTTATCATTGTGAGTAGAGGTTTATGACTACCAAATCTCACTTCCTTTTATGTGATTCAGATGAATATAGGAATGTTGATGTTGTAAGATTACAAGTATCAGTCAGCAGCAGCACACTAGCATATCTGTTGTTGTGCACTTGGGTGCTGCTCTGCTTTTTATGTTTATTTAAGCAGTTGGTGATTGCCTGGTTTTTCTTTTGTTAACTGGTTTTTTGCTAACTGTACATGTTTGAGATGATTCCTGGTAATTGCCAGAGTCTCCAATGTCACTGCACTAAATGGTTGTTTGCCAACAGTAAAACCCCTCTGGAACTCCACTATATCTCTCTTATTGTCTTTGAACTGTTATTTTCAGTCCATGAGTCACTTTTTATGAAGCATTGTGTGAGGTACGTGGGCATCACTCCAGTTTTTGCACACTATGATGATCATTTTTTTTATAAAATTATTATCACAGTGATACTACGTTGAGTAATCTTCTTCCACTTCAACTGGTAATAGTAAATTGTGATAATTTTCATACATTAGCAAAATTGAAGTGATACATTTAAAGTATATATACATCCAAACATATATAATGATTTCTTACAGCAACCTTGAAAGCTGAGATGATTACTGCAGAATTTCAGAAAGCTGTCATTCCCCTTTGTGAAGATAATGATCAAGATATACAGCAGAAGGCTAAGGACTTAATTGCAGTATTAGATATTCCCTGAAAAAGCAACAAATATCAAGTGTTTGAAGATCTTCCATATTTCTCTTTCGTCTACCAGCCATGCATTGTTTCCCTATGTCTAGGCTGGTCTAAGTGGAACAAAGTTTGTGTGATATGATATGGTCTACAGCATGATTTCTTCCCTTTTTCTTTTTGACTTTATATGTGTTATGCATGCAAAGGAAAAATTGAATGAGTTGTTACAATATTTGAAGTTTTCTGTGTTGAATTTTGCACTCAGGTAAAGCTGAACAGTTTTTATATATATATATATATTGTATGTATGTATGTATGTATGTATATGGAAGCGGGTGTAATATTTACAACAGAAAGAGATACTTTAGAAAGTCTTCAGCCCTTAGCAATCTATTGTATTCCCAGTTATTTGCAGGGTAATGCTTTTATATAAAAATAGAGTTGTGAATACTTCATTTAATAAGAAGAAAATGAAAAAATATGTTGATATTACTTTTAAAATGGTGAGCAATGTTTCAAAATATCTAGTCACATTTGTGATAATCTGCTTTTGTTAATATTTCCAGAATCTCTTGGGGAAATAGAGAGATTGTTAAAAATATTAAAATTTTTTTTTGTTTGTTTTTAGCAAGCTTATAATGTAAAAGAATGGCACAAAATATGGCACAGATTACTTCATTTCTTAAATATTTTTGTATTAGTTTTATATTAGTTGTTTAGTTATATTTTTTAAATTTTTGTGTGTACGTGTGTCATTATCTACATATTGTAGAGATCCATTATTTATGCATATAAAAAATATATATTTATAGCTTTAATAATTAGAATTTTTTATTTTATTCATGTGGTGATTGAATATTATTTAATTTCCTAAATTTATTTGATTATATCAGAAAAAACTTTTTGCCTTTTGAAAAACAGACATCTTTGGTAAATGAACTAACAGTATGATTAATTTCACTTTTAATATTAACTGTTTGTTTTTATAATTTACTCATTTTTATAATATATTAGCTGTAAGTATTACATTTCTTATATTCTCATGATCAAATACAAATAGAAAGCATGTTTATTTAGAAATTGAATTTTGGCTTAATACATGTACATATATATATATACATACATATGTATGTATGAGGTAGGTTCAGAGAATTTTGATAATGATGAAACATTCCAATAATAATGTGACTAATATGATAGTAGTATGAATTTATAAACACCCCCTTCAAAGTACTTTCCATTCATTACCACTACACACTTTTTCCAGTGTTGAGACAGCTGAAAGTCAGTGAAAATGAGTGTAAAGCATCGTTTGCCAGCTTGATCTCTTTGGTACTTCCAAACCTGCATTTCTTGAACATTGCCTTAATTCATCCTAAGAGATGGAAGTTTGGTGGTGACAAGTTAAAAGAATGTGATTGAGGAAGGTCATTTTTATGAAGCAGAAGGCCTTTACTAGCTAAAACTCTATTTGTCTTCATCAGATAGCATTCTCTAAACAACACAGATTTCCAAATGTGGTGTTTCCTTTTTACTCCTGCCTTCAGGCTGGACTTTCTAATGCACTCTTCTTTTTGCATTTGGATCTGACTTGCCAAAACTTTTGACAAGGTAAGAACTTGTTCTTCTAGATCATCAATCATATTTGGTCTGAGTTATACAAGTGCACCTGCCTTTGTCCCCAGTGATGATTCTACTGAGGAAAGTAGGATTCATGGCTACTTCTTCAGTAAGGCCTTTGCCAGTGGTCATTCTGCCATATTTCTGGCCACAAGTCAGGTTGCATAGTATGGTGTATTTGCACACATGGTGCATATTCAGCTTGTTATTAAAGGTGATGTGACACTGACAAATATGTTCATAGTTTCCACTTTTCCCTAGCTTCTTGGTGTTGATCAACCTGCCTATGTTATCTCATGTGTATAGGCCCTGTCCAGCTTGCAAGATATTGACAGATAACCCATATATGTGTCATCCTCCAATGAATATGACCTTTGGTAAACTTTTTCTGGCACATAAATTTGTGTGTTTAACTTATTGCCTTATATGTTTGTTGAAGCACTTGCATTATCTCCTTAGTTATTTTTTCCCAGTTTCTAAACAAAAGTTTACATGGTTTGCTGCTCGAATTTCACCACTGCTAGTGACTCACATTATACTTCATATTGCACTTCAGCACTGTATAGCATTTCCATAAATAACACTCCAAATTGTTTCTTCACAACTACTAAAAAATGGACCCATGTGAGACAAGAGCAGCATTGCTATCAGTAATAAATTCATTATTTGAACTTTTCTGAACCTACTTATATATATTGGCTACCTTCTGTTTCTATTTTGGTTTTGAGATAGTAATATGCATAAATAATTTCATATCTAATCCTTGTTTACCTTCATTATTTTCATTTTCTTTTGTTTAGCAAATGATTTTATAGTAGTCCTGGTATTATTGATTATCTAGTATGAATTAAATAAAAGATTAAAAAAGGTTAAAAAAACAATCATTGCTGCTTGAGATTTATTCACTCCGACTGACTTACTTGTATATAAAGTAAATCAGTAACTTCTTCATATTGTGTTATTTGTTTTTGGATATATGTGATAACAAGTCATTTGATACTGTTATGTTCATTTCCATAAGGATTGACTCAAGTATTTTGAGGCTGGGTCCAAGAATATAGAAAGCTGTCATTTGATATGTATATTTTATTATGTATTTAATTAATATACTAATAGTTTTAGAACTGCATTATTATCTTATTTTAATTCAAAAACATTTTTCATTACTTGCATTTTTTTCCTTCACATTGTTGGCTAATATGATGAAAAAGATAATTTTATGGTTTGTAACCGTATCCACATAAGAGTCAGGATTATTATGAATTCAGTTAAGATAATTCTTTCATATAACCAAGGTTTTTAGGTTGTAAAATATTTGTTACTTATATTCTTTATTGAAAGAATATAAATTATAAAAAATATAAATATAAAATATAAATTACAAAAGTATAGCAAAATTGAACATGATAAATTATCCAAAAATTTGAATTGTCTTTAGAGAGCCAGTTTAGGGCAGTAATTAATGATTCAAAAACAAAATGAATAATATAATTGCAATATTTCGTCACTTTTCTCATTTGTATCCTGAGATATTTATGGCCTCATTTATTATTAGGTACTAATTAAAGTCCATCCTAAGGTAGTGAATTGAAAGTACTTTTTAACTTTTGGCACCATGTAGCCTCCATTTAAGATCATGAGATTGTTTTAAGTTGAACAGGTGACATATGTTGAAACCGTTCAGAAGTTGAAAACAGTGTCTGTGATGACACAAATTGCAACGCAACAGGGGCTATCTTTCTTCAGCAGTTGTGGATATTACTGTACATAAAACAAGAAATAAACAAATGTTCATAATAGAAATGACCAACAATGTTCATCAGTGAACTGTGCATCTAGTGCAATTACTGGACCACTTCTACTTTAAAGATTGAAACTCAATTCAACATGCTATACATTAAGAGCTAACAACTTGTACCCTTTAAAAGTTACTTAAACAACATATATTGAAAACCCTAATAGTTATGTACTCATAACTATTATAATGCATTCGAGCTAATGATAACAGGCAAGATTACTCAACTTGTCATTGATTTCTGTATCCAGTTTCTAGTGTGGCTTAGGAAGAGGCTTCAGGATTGATGTAAGCTGGCTAGCATAACAAGAGGAAATAATTCCTGCCAGATGACACTGCTGATTCCCAGAACAGAATATATATATATGCAGCATATGTTTTTCTTTTTTGCTGCATTTGTCATATATTAGGTTTCATATTATGCTGGGTGAGTAAAGGTTTTTTTTTTTTTTCATTTAATTGTTTGAATTCAAAAGCATATTATATAATATTAATATTATATGAAATTATGTGTCACTCATCTGCTTGTAATGTTCATAATAGTGTATCATATCAGTTGCAAAAGATTCTAAAAATAACCACCAACTTATTAGTAACTCAAATTTATACTTTTCTTGAACTTAATCGATTTTTGCTAAGGCATGATGAGTTTATAATCATTAAATTGAAACAGTACTCTCTCTCATGCAATTATTTTAAAATATGAGGATTGTTTGCTAAGGCCCTTTGTTTCAAAAAATCCAAGAGATTGAAGTCAGCTGAGGATAATCTGCAAATCAGAGTGACCAAAAATTAATTGAAATTAACTGATCACTGAAAAATTCACATAATTATCATTGTTTCATTAATGGTATGAGCTACTTTTCTGTCTCGTGATAAGTGAAGTTATAGTATAATTAGAATTTCTTGAAGAAAAGAGAACCTCTTTCTCTGGGAACTTTTTTGAAAAAGTCTTTGCAAACAACCTCACATATTAGAAGAAATTGCAACATTATACTGAATAGTGGAATTTCAACATGTACAAATTTTCATCATCTTTCAACAAATGGTGAAATATATAAATTTGTTTTACTAACAAGTTGTTAGTGCTTTTTGAACTCTTTTGTCACTGACTGTGACGTGATATACTGTTATGAACAGTATCATGTCATTGATATGTACTTTGGCATATAATATTATGTTTGATAAGTTGTGAATTTTCACTTTACCCTGTATATAAATTTGATTGGTAAGCCACCACCAAGTGATAAATGTTGCAAGAAAGCAAGAAGAGCATTTCTCTTTCACTTCTATCTCTTGCTTTTATTTTCAGAGATGGTTTATTGGTGATGTATTGCATGGATTAGTACCTACTAACAAATGAAGACAAAATTATTCCAAGGTACACTGAGTCAGTTTTTTTTTTTTTTTTTTGACCCTTGTCACCTTCTGGTTAGACAATGCATTTGTCACAAAAAGCCTCACTCCAGAAAAAATGTTTTTGAAAATACTAGTTTCATATACCCCTCTTCCCTTCTCTTTTTAATAAAAAATTGCTAAACTGGCCAGCAGATGGATGCTGCTGTTAAATGGTTGGAGTAAGTAGGGTGAGAGCAAGTAACGAATGAAGCTAATACTACCCTAAATGATCAATTACTAAACAAAATAATTATTCAATATATGCTTTATATTTAATACATGACCTTTTTCTAAATAAATCTAATTGAAAGGAAACTGAATATATTTCTGAGTACACAATTCTGTGTGTAATAAAGCCTGCATATTCTGTGTGACAATCAAATTATATAATTTTCAATGAATATCTGAAACATATGCAGAGTTGTTTACCTTGAACTATATCCCATTGACTATTAGGTTAAATATTTTACATGACAGAGATGAGTAAATGTGTATCCTGTGCTAATTTAGAATTTAAGTATCAATGAGGACACTGTTACGTCCAGTTATATAACTATATAAACTTAAAATATTACCAATTTGGCAGATATTAGATTAGTCATGTTCAATTAAAAAATAACTTGTGTTAAACACATGAATCACTGTAGATTTTTATAGGTAATCTTAAAAATAAATTGCTTACATGTTTCATGCAAGTGGTTATAGTATCTTCAGAAAATTTCAAAAGAAAAGTAAAGATTATTATGTGTGCTCTTAATAAAATAGCACTGAAGAATGAATGAACAGAGCAGTAATTATAATACACCTTGCCTTTGATTGCAGTATTTCCATCTATCTATATCTGCACATTTGTATATCTTTGTATATCAGTAGATAGACTGGCAGTTTGGCATTAAGGAGGTCTGGATATTGTAATTTGCTACATCATTTATTTCTCAAAATCATTCATAAACCTGCTATTCTTTTTCCCACTGAAACTCTTTACCTTGATACATTAATTATTCTGTTAAATTAAGCTTTAATGATTTGTTTATTTATTTTATTTTTGTTTTGCTTTTCATAAAAAGAAATTTGTACATACATATGTATGTGCAGATATAGATATGTAAGTTTTTGGTACGTAGTCATTAGCTTGCTTGTAGTGATATTCTTTATATGCTGTTAAGTTCTAATGAAAACAACCTCCAGTTGTTTAATTAACTTTTATTAGAAGTATGTTTGGGTTGAAATATTAAAAGATGTTATTCAAATGAGAAAATCCCTAAAATAGTGAAGAGTGGAAGCACAATCATGTTTGAGTGGGAAAAAGAAACAAGCAAATGGGGAGGGGGAGGGTAGTTGATATTTAAAGTACAATCTTATTCTGATGGAGAAGATTGTACTTTAAATATCAGCTAAAGATAGAAAACCTTTGCTTTATAATCTAAGGTCAGAGTGTCTGAAATTTTAAATGAAATTCTAATTTTTTCTTTATCACAGTATCAGTTTTGTTAATCCTTTCAATGGTGAATTTGTTACACCTGGGTGGATTCCTTGCAGTGAGTTTTCATAGTAGTGGGCTCTGTGGAATGAATTTGTTCATGAAATTTCAATGTTTGCAAAAAATGAAAACCTTGTACATAAATGCTTTAAAATATTAATATGTTCTTATTTTGAATTGCCTGACACTATGATAAAATTGTCAAAAATCAAATCAGAACTGTAAAAAAAAAAAAAAAAAAAGTAAATAAAACCCATCATTACTTTTTATGAGGCAACAGTATCCTTTGCAGCAATCTATATATTGTTTAATTCAAGTTTATCAAATTCTGGATCTGAATTCCATAAAAATTATTCAGTTTCAGCTTTTGTAAGCCCAAATTGGAAAACTGAAGTCAGCCAACATGTGCATGCCTCTTCAATTTTTAAAGCTATTTTTGTTCTACCATACATTATAAACTGTGTCTGCAGTTCATTAGAAACATTTAAAAACAATCTGTATTAAAGAAATATATAATTTGAAATAGCCTTCAAAATGTAAATATATGTATGTACTGCTGAAAGAGTTAAAACTACTTATGCTTAATGAAGTTAGTTCATTACATTTAAAGAGGAAAGCAGATTTGTGATGGTTTAAGTGTCTGATGGGAAATCAGTAATATATTGATAAACAATCCTTTGGTCTTCTTAACTGCATCCATAAGAGAACCAGGTGACAACTTTTTTTAATATATATATTATGGTATTTGATTTTTATGCATTTTATTGTGAAGAATTTCTACAGAATTTCATAATACAGAAAATCTTTAAGGATTAGTCGGTTATCTGATTAAACTAACTTATTGCCTTTCACTTTATGTATACTCATTTTCTCTTCTCTCCAAACTCGCATCTATGATACATCATTGAAGAAAATTGTCCAGCCAACCACCACACCATAATACACGGGCTTCCTTGCATATTTCACTGTGGCGTAAATTCATTCATTTCCAGTGTTTGTAGTTGTGTCTGTTTATCATCTGTTAAATTAGAATATCATTTTATTGAAGGGCAAAACACAAAAATCAAAGGTTGACTGTAATATAGATTAGCATTCAGGCCAGCAACCTAATTTTTGCTAGTGTATTGGCCTAACAATAAATCAATGTTGTTGAATTTTAGTAATTTTTACAACTTATTTACTGCTTGGCAGTTGTGCTCATTCTGTCTGGTCATTGGACTTGTGGTTTCACCATCTGTTGTGCGTGCGTGCGTGCGTGCGTGTGTGAGAGAGAGAGAGAGAGTGAATGAGTGAGTGAAATTTGATGCAAAAAAAAAGAGGAGAGAGAGAGAGAACCTAAAGCCATAATTCTATGCATGGAAATTAAATGTTTTGTTCCTTTGACAGTTGATTCAATTTATTTTCATTCAGGATTATATATGTTAAAAAAACACAAATGATATTTAATTATACAAAATTTTGTCAGTTATTTGGTTTAAAACTGTGATTAGCAATATTAAATGATAGCACATTTAATAACATTTCTTGTTTGACGTTTGTTAGCAATCATCATAATAATGTCCAAATTGCCTTTTAAGCTTCTTTAAAAATAAATTAAAATATCATACGTAGTGAATATTGATTTCCTTTATTTTACAGTACGGCTACTCTCGGTTTACAAATGAGTTCCGTTCCAAGACGTTCGTTATACTTTTTGTTCGTTATGTGTGTATCTTGCATTCCTGAGCTTTTACGATACGTATCATATACGTTAGCAGCCATTTTAAAGCATTAAAACCATGTACAGTACTAAACATCGAATGGTCTATATGATATGTAACTTAAAATAAAATAAGAATAAAAAAAACAAGGTATTGTACACGTTAATTTCAATTAAAACATAGAGTTACAGAATAGAAATAAAGAAAATGAGTACAGAATAGAAATAAAGAAAATGAGTACAGTACTAACATAATATATGTACTATACATACATATGTATTCAACTTTTGCTCATCAATATCTTCATCAGAGTTCAATATTTTTCACATAAGTGATAGCTGAAGATTAGGTAGATGCAAGGGTGTCTTATAATGAAGAAACAGCTGGGTTTTTACTTTTTTAAAATATGTTTTTATAGAAGATAGCAGTTAGTTTTTTTTTTTTTTTTTTTCAAAAATCTCACTGTAGCATGCTAAACAAACACCTCTTTTCACTTTTGTAATTCTTTCCATATTTGCGTCGTCTTCTTCAAAGGTTGCCAACCCCTCAGAAATTTATTTAAAAGCTGCATCCATTTTCTGCCTTGTAAGTGTTTTAGGAGGGAGGCTGTGGAATATCAGGTTCTTCTGTTACTTCAGAATTTAGATGTGTCTCTATTTCATCGGTTGTTAATTCCTCAAAATGCGAGCCCAAAAGCTCTCTCGCATCAGTCATGTCGAGGTCCATTTTATTGCCCAGTTCAACAATTTTTTTCACGGGTTCTATTGGCTCCTCAAAATCATTTAAATTATTCACAAACTGTGGACACTTCCACACACCACTTAAGTTTGTTTCCTTCATATCCCCCTCCCTATCACCAGCAATGTTTTGCAATGCATTATAAATGTTGTATGCCTTCTAGAAATACCTTAAGTTCTTCTCCTCTCTCTGTCTATAAAAAGCAATGGCTTGAGAAAAGGTCCACCTTAGTTAATATGCCTTATAGGAGGCTAATAATACCTTGGTCCATCAGCTAAATAGTAGAGGTTGTATTAGGATGCAAAAAAACAATCTTAATTTTATCATTGAAATCAGCTATGTAGGATGAATGGCCAGGGTCATTATCAAGCAGTAATAAAATTTTGAAGGGTACATTTTTAGATGCACAATACCTTTTCATTTCCCCTACAAAATAGTTTCCCCCACGAGAAATCATTCTACATGGCGTGGCATGTAAATCATCGTTTTTTTTTTACTGGCTAGATAAGTTTTATTAACCAAGAACAGTTCAATATAATTATCATATAATAATTTTCTGATAATTATTGTAATAAATATATTTTTTAAAAGTTTATTTATTTAAATCTTACAATTATGTTCACTATAGGTTTGGCATTTTGTTTTATAAGGAACTTTATCTATTGGCGACTTTAAGAAATTTTGAATGAATTGTGACGTTCATTATAGTGAATGTTCGCAAGTCGAACATTCGTAAGCCGAGAGTTGCCTGAACTATTAACATTTTTGTCCCTGATATTATAGAAATGTAAGAATATACATTTGCTGAAAATATTAATTTTGAAAATGGTCTATAAGTTAATATGTCATATGTCCCTTTTTGAAAATGATGTTTTTGATTTTAGAGTCATTTTTAACAGTTGTTAGTAACATTTTTGCACATGTTTTTGTCATTTGTTTCAATATTTTTTAGTGTTTCTGTTGTTTTTGAAAGCTCATACAAATTGTTATAATAATTTCTGACAAACATTTAAAGTACTAATATATTATTATTTACAAAATGCATTAATAATGTGTTATTTTCATATATTTTGAAATCATTGATTCTGATTTAATTAGCATGGACAGTTTTTTATATCTGAATGATTAAATAAAATGCTTATTCAGCTGTTCAAATTAAGAATCAACATGTATTTTGAGTTATTCTTTGTCTCGGAATGATCTGTTGATCTATTATGCGACGCACATTAAAATTTTGATAGCTAAGAAGTTCTTAAAATCAAAATTCATATGTGTTACCTGTGTTTGATTTTTACCGTGGAGAAATTTTGTGTTCTTGCTGAAGATTGAGTGCCAAGTACTTGGTGCTGTGGGTTAGAAAGCTTATGTTCATCTTAAAGACAAGCACCATCATTTGTGATTTTGCATAAATTGTTAATATATTTTTAAATTGTTTAGCATCATGTTTTTCTGTTATCAGTTATTCCAGGATTTTCAGCCTGCATAACATTCAAATCAGTCCACACTTCAGACATAATACATTTATGATCCTACACTTGAGGGCTGTTAATACTTTTTCTTTTCTTTTTTTTTTACATCACCCAAATATGTGAATCTGCTATACATTTAAAAATCTGAGACAGAGCCAGGATCACTGTTTCAAAGGTTACTGGCTTATCAGCTGATTCTGGTTTCTCAGATTTTTAAATGTGTAGTAGATTCACCTGTTTTTAAGCTTACTGGCCTCTCATTAGTGAGCATATGCTGAACTCTGAATAACATATTTTGATCTAAATGAACAGCAAAGTGGTGTATGGAATTAAATTTCCATTTTAAAGACGTAGCTGTTGTGTTTTTAATCCCTAGAAATGCTATCTTTAATAACTTCAAAACAGCAGTTCTTCAAATAGGCCTCATGGGGTTGGGAAAATATGACTCATAATAACTACAATAAATACATCAACTCATATATGAAACAAAGACTTCATGCATTCCCATTGACCATGAAGTGAAGTGTGTGCATATGGCATTGGAGAGGGATGCCACATTAAGGGAAAGAACTTCCTTCAGTATGGAGGATATTTGCAGTAGAGTTGAATTATGTCTCTCTAGCATTGTTATATGAAGGTTATGAGCTACTGTAGTCTACTATGTTATATCAAGGTCTTATGTATAAGCAGATTCACAGCATGGCTATTGGCTCTCCAATAAGTGCTATTGTTGCTAATTTTGCCATGGAAGAGCTGGAGTGTAGGAATTTTAATGATTCTGTTGCACCATCCCCATGTATGCATGAAGACATTATGTTGATGATACATTCAGCATTATATGGAAGGGAGAAAAAGACAAAGTTCTCAATTTTTTTAATGGGTTTCCCCTTTCATTCAATTTACTTTGGAGATGGAAGTAGAAGGTACGTTAGCAGTGTTGCTGTGTTGGTTTTTTTAAGGATGGCTCTAGAGTGAAGATGAAAGTCTATAGGAATCTCAGTATATGCATTATTGAGGACAGTATATGCATTACAGTAGAGCACAAGCCAACACTCATAAAAATAGTGTAATTAGGACTTGGTCACACTGCAGCATCTCTGATGATAGCTGGAGAAGATTAGACATTTCACAGCAGATTTCTGAAAATATGGCTACCCTCAAAAGATTGAGGGGACAAAGTTGGAGAGAGGCATTCACACACGTTGCTACAGTGTACATTTCTTACTATCTGGGCCTAACAGCGGATCTTGATGATATTACGGACTTGCCAGACATGCTGTGTGCAGCTGCTGGGGTGGAGACTGCACACATAGTGATGTCAAGGATAAAAGACCCCAGACCTATTGAGGGTATAAGTGGTACTGTATACAAGATATATGAGATACGTGGGGAAGCATATAAAAGTAACAGACTCTGCTGATGATGGAAAATCTGCTGTGGCTGAGCACTTCTGGGAGGAAGATCGTCAAATTTTTCCAGGCAGTGCAATTATTATCAATTGTTCTCATAGGTATTGGCAATGAAATGGCTTGAGCTTAGAAATTTGTTCTTCAGAACATAATGCCATTAATTTAATTAGGGGAGTCTGTATTCATCCCCTCTTTGAAATTGTGATCCTTGTACGAGATGAATGCCTTCCACCTGGCACACTCCCAGGCCATTTTCGGTATCCATGCATGTGTGGAGGATAACTCCCATGCTCCTCCAGTAACATGTACTCAGAGCTGTGATCTTCTGTATTATTTAAGGATGTACTATGGCTGTTAAGTTCCACTGTTGACAAAGGAGGCAGTCCCCTTTGAAAGCTTCAGTGTTGTTTTTATCACTTTTAATTCGGCAATATTCATATGCTTTTAATTTTAACTATTTAATTCTGTAGTTTTATCAGTGTATTCTATTTTTATATTAAATATACAGTTTTTCCCATGTTTAATTTAATTTTATTTTATTAAAATCTTTGTCACCTATATCAGTCGATGTATTTATTGCAGTTATTATGAGTTCAAAGCAACAGACCTGACTCTGTCTCAGATTTTTAAATGTTTAGCAGATTCATCTATTCAGGTAATGCTATGCAATTTAATAAGAATTTAACAAATTAAACAGAGCTGTGGATAATTTGTCTGTAAGTTGAAAATAAGCTCAAGTCTAAGCACAAAGTCTTTTCATGATCAAAATTGCACACAGGTAACATATGAATTTTTATTTAGTTCAACTACTGCATTGAATACCCCTGCAATTCTGTAGTAAGAAGTTCTTTATTCTGTTAAATTTCAAGGAACTTATCCATTGAATTTAGTTTTGAATAGATACCTGTCTTATTCTGGATAGATTAGTTATGCTAGTAATGTAAAACAAAAGTGTTTTTGGTATACTAAAAGTTCAGTTACTTTTTGCATTGATATACTGTAGTGTAATTTAATTATAATTGTTAATGTGTGATTGTTTTAAGACTGATTGTTATGAAAAATTATTATAAGTGGACATTTTGTATTTTCCATCGTGACTGCAATTATAATCTCCAAAAAGTTAGGTGCCATACAATTAATGTGTACTGGAAATTGTATAAAATTTCCTTAGTTCACTATGATGAAGAGTTCCTATGGATAAAAAGTAAAACAAATGTGTATTTTACAGTAATTTTTATTTATTTTTTTTTAATATATGAATTATTACTTGGGTTTGGTGATATGTACATCAATATAGAATTTTTTTTTTAACATAGTAAATAATTTTATTAAGCAGTAATTATATAACAGTTTTTTTGTGTTAATATTTTGGAATCAGTTATATTAAATTGTAACTTATTTATTTATAAAATAACCTCTCGTGTTTTATCATCTTTAAAAAAATTTCTAGATAATGTTTTTTATTTTGAATTATGCCTGAAATGAATTGGATATTATCACTTTTGTTTTATGAGTTCTTGAATGGGTATTGATTAATTCTTGATGTACCTGCATTTAAAAAATTCATTATGGCTGTGGCTGCTTTGAGTTAGTCTTTAAATAAGAAGTTGGTTGTATGTAAACAATGACTGAAGGTAAGAAATGATAAAGTAGGTTACAGCTATAGCAAGAATGTGCACTGGAAAATAGAAATCTCAGTTTCTTCTATTATGTAGGTATTTTTTATGTTATTTGCTCCAAATAAGTGATGCCTCATTTAGTGCAAAGAATTCATTCTGAAGGATTAAGGATTTCTGTGTTGAATATTTACTTTACAGTTCATAGCATAAGAGAGTATTTGATAGAATTTGGTTTATGATGCTGCAAAGTTTGCTATATTCTTAAATGAAATAAATATGAATGAATACACAAGCATTACTGAAAATAATGATAGTTAATTAATACATTTAATATTAAAACAAAGCAACACTAACCATAAATTTTTCAAATGGAAATAAATTGTTCCAGAGTGAAAAGATGATTGATTTGACCATCTCTTCCAAAGCTTATACTTAGAATTAACTAGTTAGTATGAATCAGAGCTGTACTACTCAGTATGTTCTACGTTGATAATAATATTAGTAAAATAATAAGAGGAGTTTACCTCAATATAGTGCGTAGAACACTTCTGTATGATACCCTCCAGAAATTAAAACGGAAAAAACAACGACTTCCGTTTTTTCCGTTTTAATTTCTGGAGGGTATCATACGGAAGTGTTCTACGCACTATATTGAGGTAAACTCCTCTTATTATTTTACTAATACTTAGAATTAACAGAATTATCTATTTTATCATAACTGGTTCTCCAGTTATGATGAATATTTTTGTGTGAGATTTAAAATTTTAAAACCCTCTTTTACACATTCATACAGAGAAGGGATTTATTAAGAGAAACTGCTTCACTAAGTAGCATGTATTCATCAGAAGATTTATAATAAATGTGTGTAACAATTGCTTCTCCATTTTTTTTTTTTTTTTTTTTCCTTTAACAAATGCTATGCAATCATAGGAATTTCTTTATAATTACAGCTTTGGTAGCTAATTCGATAGAATATTTTATTTTGTCTTCATTTAACAGAATTGTGGAAATTTGAATTTGAACTTATACATAATTCCTCATAATAAAACTCTTCTCTGTTTTAATTTTTCCTTTATCTTTTTAATTGAAGCTTGTTTCTTGTTGATTTAAGTTTAATTCCTACACTGTATGCCTTTACTATGTTTTCTCTTCTTAATTTCCATAATATACCTACTATACAAGTCTAAATAATTTTTCTCAAGTGTTAGAAATGGAGAAAAATATTATGCACAGTATATATGATAATACTTACCAATGGCACATGAACCAAAAACAAGGGTTGCAAAATTTGTTTAGAAACATTAACACTGTATACACTTTGGCTTCCTTCTGTGTGATGCTGCAGAGAAAATCAAATGCATTATGCTGTGGTTTTAGTTTCATTATAGCTTATACATAGAGATCATTCTGCAACCTCCAATTGGCTGGCATTTTGGAGTGTTGCAGTACCTCATTGAAATAATTTTTTCTAGCGGTAGAAATGTGATCATCACTTTATCTAATATCTGCCTCCTCACCCTCCCATAAAATCAGGATCCTTATCACTGTTTACATTTTAATTACATAAATAAAAATTTATGTTCTGAAATACAAGTTATGCTATATCAAAAACACTAAAAATATGTTCTGACTGAGGTATGACTGTGTACAAGATGCATTAATCATATGGATTGATAAAAAGAGGTCAGTAACTGTTATTATTTTTAATCTGGTTGTTATGTCCATTATTAAATATAACACATGGATATAACTTCTTAGGATCCATTCACATGTAGAAAATTATTTATTGAACTTTGGCTTGTAATAGGACTGTTGAATGCCAAAGTTCTGATTATAATAAATATTTTAGTTGGTTTTCATTGGACCTATGGAGCATATGCATTCAGTGATCAAGTGGTCTCTGAGTGTGTATGCTCCTTCAGATGTACATCATATACTTTTAAGCCATAACTGTGAGGTCATCTCTGAAAGGGAGTTAACATAAAGCAAAAAGGTTTCTGTTTTCTTGAGCAGTTTATAGTTAAACAGTTTGATTCAGTAGCACTGCTGATACATGACAACAGATTTACTCCAGCCTATATGTATACAATCTATATATCTTACATAAGGTCTTTGATCTCTAAACTGCAAAAATAACGTAGTGACTTTGGCGGCATTTCTGTAAGCCTGACACTTTCCTTTCTTCCCATCTCAGTTATTATAGAGAAAAACATTTAAATTTCCTTCTTGTCTCTATGTTTTTAAGCTCTGAAATTCCTTTGGTATTATTTCTTGTATTTGGTATTTATCTTGTATTTCTATTATTTCTTGTATTTGTTATTTATCTTGTATTTGATATTGTATCTTTGGTTCTTGGTTCTTTAATAGTTTTTTAGATAGGATTATTCAAAAGTTGTGCAACCCATATCATATTTTCAATTTCACTTATTATTTATCATAAATAGAATGATAATAAAGATTATAAATTATTTATTTAGTATTTCAAATATTATTATAAACATAATTCTAATAAATATTGAAAAGAGTCCTTTCCAAAAATACAAGAACAAATTCTTTTCATTGATGATGGGCTTGACTAGTGTTTGAACAGTTATCTTTGAAATTTCTTTTGATATTGATCAAATCATTTTTAATCCTTCCAATGTGTGAAAGTTAGGGTTGTTAGTGTATATCACTTCTTTTAAGTAGTTCCAGTCAATAACCTGGAGAAGCAAAATCTAGGTGTCTTGGTAGCCACAATTTTTTGAAAATAAGATGCCTGGTTAAGTAATGTGCTGCACTCCATATAAACAGAATATTGCTGGTGAATGACTGAAGGCTAAACATAAAAACAACATTGGTCAAACATCTGCCGATAACATTTATTGTAGTCAAAATGGAATTGCTTCAAGTTGTTGGTGAGAAATTAACATTTACTGCTTCAGATACTTGAATTCCGAATTGCCCTGTAATTCTTTTTTTTACTTCATTACAAACATGTGATATTCCAATTCTTTTTTTAAACTTCATTAATAGTAGTCTTTGCACTTTGGCAGTAGCTGCAGAATTTTCTTCCCCCTGCTATGCATCACTCATTCTATTAAAACTTTGTATATTTCATCTCTTTTTATCATGTGTTTTTTGATAAACAGGATTTAAACTTCTTAGTTACTTGTAATCAAACATTGACTTAACCATGAATTGCCTAAGTATTGCACTACTTTCAAACAAATGGCATCACCAAAAGTTTAGCAAATTTATTTAAGAGATGAGACAGCTATGACAGCCTGTTTTAGGGCTTACTAGGCCCTAATCAGATGACTGGTACCCTAATAACAGTTCCTTGACACAAAGAAGTTGTTTGATGTGAGTTGCTATGTAGTGTATGATGATTTTTGAAATTATAAAATAGCTAGTGTTATTTTGGCCTTTATAAAATGAAGAAAAGTTGGAGGGCTATGACATGAGTGGTCCTTTCCCTTTTAATTTAAAAAACGGCCAAAATAGCATTAGCTATTTTACAATTTTGAAGTTCTGACTTCTTCATATACTGCATGGCAGCTTAACAGAAAACATCTTTTACCACTACAGTTTTGACACTGGAGACCATCTAATATGTGATAAAATGAACAGGTTATGAAATACATTGTCATAGCAGTTTCATTTTCTTGAAAGTAGTGCAATACTGAGACAACTTATAGGACAAAGTTTGCTCTGCTGTAATCATTAAGACCTTTACATCACCTTGGAAATTTAAATTCTGTTACCTGCAAAAATATGCGAGGTTGAAATAGTCCATCTTTTCATTTTGAAAAGACCAAGGTGTAACCACTGTGCTCTCTTTTTTTGGTAGCTCAGACTTCTAATAGATCAGAAGCTCTTGCTAGAGCACAGTAAGAAAATATGGAGAAGTTAAAGAATAAATTGTTAATTAATAAAAATGTATAAACTTTTTATATCAGAATTTTCACAAAAAAAAAAAAAATAATAATAATAATAAATGAATACATCAAGAACCAGAAAATACTGACTGTATTTATCAGTATATGAGCAAATTGTAACTGTAAGAAGAAGAAAAGAAATACTGTTTTTTCTGCATAAAAATAGGCTACATAAACTGATTCACTACACCACATGTTTTGTGGATTTATTCTCTTCTACTCCTCCAGTTACTGGTATTCTTTATGACCTTATTAGGGCTTGATTTCGGTCTAGTGACTACAAAGATAGCTGAAGTTAGCATTAGCATTTCTTGCATATGATGCAAGAAAGCAAGCTTATACAGCATTAGCCAAGAAAAAAAAAAAAAAAAAAACACCCTTCCCATTTCACCTATCCATTCCCTCCAAAAATTTGTCCAGTTCTTCCTTGAATTTATTTAAGCTATGACTTCCACAGTGACAAATGGAAGTTTGTTCTAGCAATCAACCACTCACTGGATAAAGGCAAATTTTAACACATCTGTTCTGCACCTCTTTCCTGAATTTGAATTTATGCCCCACTGTGCGTAATCTGAGCAAGAGAAAGAATCCCATCAGCATTGAACTTGCTCAAACCATTCAAAGCCTTATACACCTCAATCAGATCACTTCGCAGGTGCATTTTGTGTATTTTGTTAGAGTATATGTTAGAGTTTGTGTATTTTGTTGGAAGAATAAACTTGTTTTAAAGTTATATACAAGCCTAATTGTTAATGCATATTTTAAACAATCTATAGCCTCAGTTTTATAATTAAAACTTTTAAAATTAAAAACTTAATTGGGATTCATTTAGTTAAAATTTTAATTACTGTTTAAATTTCATAAAGTAACATAATAAATATTCTGCTTTTGATGTTTCAAAATTCACCTGAAAACTAACCACCAAATGAGCTAATCCAATTAGATTTTACAGTTTATAAGTTGTGGTATTCTGGTCCCTATCAGGCTATTACCAAGAAAAGCCAATCTGGGTAGCTCTTGGTTTTAGAGTATTCAATAGCTGGAGTCAGTTTAGGAAGAAATTATAAACTCCAGTTACTGGTATTCTTTATGACCTTAGGGCTCGATTTTGGGCTAATTATTTGATTATTTGTAGTATGGGAGATTTCTTTTTTGATCTGGGTCAGTGCTACTCTTAAAAATGCATATTTAGTTTTGATCTATTTGCATTTCTCTTATATTGTTTGCAGGACTTCTTGTTATAAAGACTTTCTTATAAAGTTTCCTCTTAAATTTGTCTGTGAAGAAAAAAAAGTATGAGAAAAATTCTAGTTGTGGTTCTTAGCCCACATATAGAAGTCAGCGTCTGATTTTGAGATTCTTTTGATCTGGGCCAATTTATTATCCTTTTACTCTTACAAACAAGGGTAAAATGAGCCATATTCACTTCAATCACTATAAATATTATTGTATTATTATTAGCCATATGGTGCAAGGAAGCCTGAGGCTTTTGCTGCACCAGCCAAAAAAAAAAAAAAATTTCTTAGTTACCCTGTGAGAGAGAGAGAGAGAGAGAGAGAGAGTGTCACCAAGAAAGAGAAAAATGATGATATCCATCTCAGGACCCTGGGTGTGCCAAGCCTGTACTCACCAGATATGAGCCCCTGGGTTTAATTATTTTGTTTGGAATTACAGCATCAGTCAAGTGGTTTTGTTCTTCTGTGCCTGTGTCAGATAATTAAAAATAAAAAAAATTTAATTTCAAAATCTTTAATTATAAATATCTGTATTATATTAAATTTAAAATATGCATGTTAACACTATTTAGATTTGTATATAATTTAAAAAAAATAATTCCTGCTGAGAAAGTATTTCTTTTTTTGTAAATGAAATAACTGAAGAATTGTGAGGGTGTAGTGATTGTTTTATACTATGTATTTCATACAAGAAATAAGTTCAATTCATAATCTATGTAGGAAGTATTACTTACTGCAATAATTAAAGACAAACACCAGCCAAGGAATTAAAAATTTACTATAAAAATAAAATATACAGAAATAAAATATGATGAAAACACTATCGGAAGACTAAAATATTACAATAAATTACGATAAAAACGTTAAAAATATAGTTAAAAATACCGAAGCAATAAAATTATCTAAAATAAACTGGATTAAAAGCGATAAAACCTGAAGCTTTCGGAGACTGCTGTCTCCTTCTTCAACAGTATACTATTACTGCAATGACACATCCTTAAGAAGCAGGCCCATGGCACTCATGCACGTGGTCCATCAGACACATGGTTGGCATTCCCCACGTGCGTATCGGAAACGGAAGTGGCTCGGGAGCATGTCAAACAGAACCGGTCATCCAGTCTGAGGACAACCGCCTCAAACAGGGGGTGTAAACGTGTCCCCCTGTCCCTGTTAATAGTATTACGACTGGATGAACCGATTCGCAAGCTCTCGAGCCACTTGCATTCCCAAAATCCATGGGCACAGTCCGTAATGACCGCGTCTCCAGGGGAGATCCGATGCTGCTTCTCCCAGAAATGCTCTGCCACAGCAGACCTCGCATAATTAGCATAATGATTTATTACTACGGACCATGCTCATGGATTTTGGGAACGCAAGTGGCTCGAGAGCTTGCGAATCAGTTCATCCAGTCATAATACTATTAACAGGGACAGGGGAACACGTTTACACCCCCTGTTTGAGGCAGTTGTCCTCAGACAGGATGACCGGTTCTGTTTGACACGCTCCCGAGCCACTTCCGTTTCCGATACGCGCGTGGGGAATGCCGACCATGTGTCTGATGGACCACATGCATGAGTGCCATGGGCCTGCTTCTTAAGGATGTGTCATTGCAGTAATAGTATACTGTTGAAGAAGGAGACAGCAGTCTCCGAAAGCTTCAGGTTTTATCGCTTTTAATCCAGTTTATTTTAGATAATTTTATTGCTTCGGTATTTTTAACTATATTTTTAACGTTTTTATCGTAATTTATTGTAATATTTTAGTCTTCCGATAGTGTTTTCATCATATTTTATTTCTGTATATTTTATTTTTATAGTAAATTTTTAATTCCTTGGCTGGTGTTTGTCTTTAATTATTGCAGTATGGAATTTCCCAGCCCCCATAGGCCTGTTTGAAGGAAGTATTACTTCTTTTGTTCTTGGACTTCTCATAAGTATCATACACAATATGTCATTTTAAGTTGGTGCATTAATTCTTTAAAATATAATAAAACAACTTATTTTTTAAATATTGAATAAATCATAAAATAAATAGGTCATAGTGTCTACACAGGGTTATAGGTTTTGCATTAATGATTTATTACTATAAGATTGGGCACCTCCATTGCCAGGTGGGGAGTAGCAGCAGTGCGTAGCACACGCTTCTTGATTAGACTGAGGTTCGAGCCTGTGACCACCAAATACGGAGGCTGCGGAAAGGTCAGGGAATGACCACTGCATATCCCCGGAGCAATATGGCCTTAGTTGCTAATGCTCCAAATAACAAACTATAAGATTGTATACTTATAAACTTAATTCACAAATAAAAAAATTCTTTTTAAAAGTAATATTTGGTGATCATTATCAGTACAAAGATTTATTAACTATTATTTAAAGGTAAAGAGAATTTTCAGGAGGCCTTAAATAGGATTGACTGTGGAAAATTCCATAAGAGTGATCATGCCAAAATATTAAGTTTTTTTGTAAGCTTTATTTTGATGAAGAGACTTTCATTTACAAAGCTCCTCTTCTCAAAGCATTAATATGTTGCATAGTTAATTTAAATTTTGAATTAATATTTTATGTATTAATAGCCTCAGCAAAAATTTTATAAACTCTTAGTTATGGAGAATGGCATGTACTACATATATGTTATATCAAATTAAAGCTAATTTTTATAAATGCACTAACACAGAACATCATAAAAAATATTTTTTTTTATCTGAAAAATAGTTTGAAAACAATGAAAATTACAGGCAGGAATTTTATGGTAATATCAACATTATAGCTCATATGAGACCTGTTAGCACAATATTGATACTTATTATTCCATAGGCTTAGATTCACATTGTTTCACCCCTTCTCCATTTTGATGAAATATCATCATCGGACAAAAGAATCTTTGAATATAAAGATTGTAGTCAAATGTAGTGACTCTACTATTAAAGTGTCGTGGGCTTAAGCTATTTAGAATCTAAAGAAGTAATTTAAAAGAATATCAACGAAAAACTGCTTATTTTCATTTCGTTTTTCTTTAGGAAATTGCTAAACATAAATCATGAGAATGGGAAAGAGTGATAGCATTAACACCTTATATTTTGAAATGGCAGTAATTTTTCTTGGGCTTGCAACTGCCACAGAAGTGTTGTGCATAATTCTTCTGAAATAATAATGTAGTCATTAGCACTTTCTTAATAAAAGTCATGCATTTTGGAAATCACAATACCGAATGGGATGTTATTATGAAATTTTGTGAAAGGAAGTTATTTTAGAATATTGGCTTTAAGTGGAAGGAAAGTAGCCTTAGTAAAAAAAAGTAGCTTCTGTCTAAGAAGTGAAATCGTGGCAAGCATTACTTATATAATTTTAGGTTTCTGGAAAAGAATAATTAATGTAATTATCTCATGAATTTGATCAAATAGGAAAAATTTTCATATTATAATAACAATGAGCATTAGAAGGGAGCGGTAAGGGACATTGCCATGAAAGTCATGTACTCAATTAGTACACATCTTGAATATAATCCCTATTAATTAAACAAAAGCTATACAAATCTATACCTCAATGAGGATACTTCATTCGAGCAATGGGCAAATATGTTTTGCAAAGCTCACCCACAATTAAAATTTTGCCTAATTCATACAAATTAACACAAAATAAAATACATTAAATAATAATTTAAATGACTAAGATGCAAATAACTATTTCACTTCCTGTTACTATTGGTTTAATAACATTGGTTTAATGTCCCAGGAAAAAATTAATGACAAACCTTAATGGCAGTTCACTTTAACAATTATTTATAGTTATTATAATAATACTCAAATTATCATCAGTATTCGGTTTGCAGCATTCCTCGTATCATATCTTGTAATTTTTTATGTATAAGTGAGAATCACCATGAGTAGTGATATTTGAGTATGCACAAGTTAATGTTTGGAAAACACAAATCAAGACTAAATTAAGTTAATTATTTAAGATAAAGCATGAGAAATAAAAATGTAGGAAATATTAAAAAAAAATGTTCTAGTTGGTTACTTTTTAATTATCGTGATATTCATACTTATTTGACTAATGCAGTCAAATAAGTATGAACATCACGGAAATACACATTTTGAACATTTTGTGAAATACAAAATTAACAAAAATTAATCAATATAAATAAGAACAAAACCAATGTTTATTAAAGTAATATTTTACTTGACCCATTAAGTGTTTCAAGCAGTTTTCGTGAAACACTCTTAGATTAGTGTATAAATAAGAAGCTGTTTTTATAGAAAATACCAGAAGACGGTCTGGAATTTAATAAAAAAAAAATTGGTAGGTTCTAGCTGGTTTGTAATCATCTCTGGATGGGCGGGGGGGGGGCCATTTTTTTTTTTTAAATATTGGTGGTCCACCTTAATGAAGTTTTGTTGAACTTTGGCTTATGGTCAGTTTTGAATGTAAAAAGCAAATTATGCTAAAAAGATGCTCTCCTGATAGTCATATTTTTCTGAATATTGGGCACATAAACAGTATCACACCCATTTTACATGCTCAGTAATACTAATACAAAAATAATGAATGTATCAATTAAATAAACAACAACATGCAAATTGGCACATGAACACCATACACTGTTATGTGGCCTAAGAGGCTAATATACCTAAAACCAATAGTAACAGGAAGTGAAATAATTATTTGTATCTTAGTCATTTAAATTATTATTTAATATATTTTATTTTGTGTTAATTTGTATGAATTAGGCAAAATTTTAATTGTGGGTGAGCTTTGCAAAACATATTTGCCCATTGCTCAAATGAAGTATCCTCATTGAAGTATGGCGCCTTTGTAGCCAGGTGGGAAGGAGCAGCAGTGCGTAGCACACGCTTCTTGATTAGACCGGGGTTCGAGCCCGTCACCACCAAATATGGAAGATGCGGGAAGGTCAGGGAATGACCGCCACGTATCCCGGAGCAATATGGCCTTAGTTGCTAATGCTCCTAAAACACCAAATAACAACTCATTGAAGTATAGATTTGTGTAGCTTTTGTTTAATTAATAGGGATTATATTCAAGATGTATACTAACTAAGTACATGACTTTCATGGCAATGTCCCTTACCGCTCCCTTCTAATGCTCATTGTTATTATAATATGAAAATTTTCCCTATTTGATCAAATTCATGAGATAATTACATTATTCTTTTCCAGAAACCTAAAATTATATAAGTAATGCTTGTCACAATTTCACTTCTTAGATAGAAGCTGCTTACAAACTTGCACACAATAGTGTATACCAGTTTAAAATAAATGTTTAAGCCTAAACAAATTGCAGTAATTGATAATGTCCTTGGTCTTGGTCTGTTTTCTGGTTTTGATAACAAAACACTGAAATGTACTATAAAGTACATTTCTGTGTTATTTCGATGTTGATAGTTTTCAATACAACAGTCCTTAAAATTTAAGATTACCAGTTTTTCCAAAATTTTGCTAATTTTTTTTAATCAGTTTTGCTGTTTTTATTGGAAAATATTCCATGTTTCCTCATTATTCAATTTAAAAATAATTAATCTTAAATGTTTTAAGTGACTTACCTTGTAAAATAAAATGTCTTGGGCAGTTTATCAACTTTAGAATAATAGTGAGGGAAACAGTGACTGAGTTCAATGGTGTAACTATGCCACTGCAGAGAGGTGCAAACCCAAAGCAGCCTGAAGTCAAAAAAATAAATGTATTATTTATTTTTTTATTTTTGCTTTGCCTCCTGTCACTGTGTTAGCAGTAGACCAATGATTCAGTGTTGTAATGAAGGTGTGTAACTGAATATCTTGTGTGGATAATGGATATTTTTAACATTGTATCTGTTTAGGAAGTCTGCTTCCAATAAGCATATGATTCCATACAGTTATTACTTGTAGCTAATGTACACCATGTGGAAGGTGTCTTTATATAGTAGTATTTGGATATCATTGTTTCACCATGAATATTCTGATTAATTATCTAAATTTTAGATTAATTAAAAGTCAGCATTTATGTATAAATTTAAATTTCTCTAAAGGTTTGCATTTATCCAGTAATTTAATTTATATTTTCAGATAATGATATAGTTTGTATTTTGCAAGGCAGTTGTTCTTCTTTAGAGCTATGTATATATATAAGCATCTCGTTTTGAGTGTTAAAACTATCAAAAATAAAATACCATAGCAACAATACTAAAAACCAAAAATATTCTTGTACATATTTTACGATGTGAAGCAGTTTCTTTATGTTACGATTGATAATATATCTTGAGTCAAGGACTGCTGGGATTATACAGGTCTAACAGATGAGTCAATGGCTATTCTGGGTTTTAATTCTTCCCTTATGTATCCTCCTCTTTGTTATAATTAATTAATACTGGCAGTTTAATTTTTATGCAGATACTGGAATTCTTTTTGGGATGACATATATTCAATTGCTTGCTTTAAATAAAATCATTTTAAAAGCAGTTTCCTATATCATAAAATATTACATATCAATTTGGTACTGTTTGCCTTCAATATATGTGTGAATAGTTATTGTAAACTAGTTTGGTGATAATTTTATCGGAATAGTAAAAGTGTATATCATGCTATAATTTCCATTTTTCATTCATTACAAACTAGTATTTTTGGTACATAAAATGTCACAAATTTTTACTTGATCATTGGCCTACTTTTTTTGTTTTACAAGAAGTTAATAAAATTAGCTTTAGCTGGCATAATAAATTTCTGTTGTAACTTCTGTTTTACAGATTGAAATTTTCATGTACATTACAATGGTAGTGTTAATACACAGTCCTAGAAAAATTCCTGCTTCAGATTTTGCAAATCCCTTTGCAAATTTATTTTGTATTCATTAACCTAAAGAATTTTATGTGCATAATTTAAAACTGGAATTGTCGGATATGTAAAATACATGTGCCAAAACAGTTACTGTTTGTTTCTTTGTATGTTACTTTATGTTAGTGTTTGTTGTGACTAGAATACTGTTAAAATATTATGCTTTGCTTAATCAAAATACTAATTCAAAATGTTCTGTAAATGGCAAAATGGGATTGGTGTTCAGATAGTTGTGGTTATACCTAGGTTGTTCATGAATTGTCATGTTTTGTATATGTGAAAGATATGTATAGGGGAAATGTGATCCATTATAGTTGCTGTGGAAAGATGAATGCAACTTGCATAAAGAATTTTGTAATATTAGGACAGCATTAGCTACTGTGTCGTCTTTACATATATTTGTAAGAGGTTCGGAAGCATCTGAATTTGCAGCTCATGAAGTTTTTTTACTTCAAATTTATGAGTCTAGTATTAGTGTGACCAGATTTTTAAGGGACACCATATTTGTTGTTTAAGTACTTTAATGTTTTTTCTGTTTGTTAATATGTAAATTTTGTTTTTCTGGACTTCTGCATTTATTTATTACTAAATCAAAATTATAAATTTTGTTGGAATAAAGCTGTTGTTTAAATATTTTTTTTTAATGTGTATGTCCATTAAAAATGACCATGTGAATTATACCATCTCAATATTATTTGCTTTTGAGATCTGGTCTCTGTACTGATAACTCATTTTCACATAAAATCAAAATATTCAGTATGAAATGTATGTGAAATTCATGTACATTTACTGATGATAAGTGTTTGCATTGCCGCTAGGTGGCGCTATCATTACCATTAACTCAGTGTAGTATCACTTTTCACTGCACTGATTTATACGTACGAATTACATTTTTAAATAATCTCGAATTTTATTATGTGCTTTCTGCTGCTTTTTGAAACAGAATGACCAGTTTACTATTACTGTATTTTTGCCAGACGCATTAAAATGTGTGCTGTTGTAAATGTTTTAGTGCTTAAATTGTATCATTCTTGTATATGGATTCCTAACTTGTAAATCATTAATTATACTGCTGAAGCATTAGCATATTTTTCATCAACCATCAAGCAAACATGCCTAAAAGAATAAAGGTGGGTTAGTATTAATAAGGCCAAATGATGCAGGGAAGCACACTTTTCTTCATTAGCAAAAAAAAAATTTTTAAATATATATATGTATATATTCACAAACCCCTGTAGGTTTGCGAAAGTGTTCCAGGGGGTTCGCACTAAAAAGTCTGTAATGGCATCTGCTTAGATTTACATAGGTATATTTTTGTAAACTACAAAATGGTTTAATATTAATTTATGTGGTTTGGTTGTGGACTGTGGTAAAAGGGTTATAAAAATTATAACTAATAATAAACAAAGCTGGAATAAAGTAAAATAAAATTAAATATAAAGTAATGCCAATGAAAGAAACCGCATCTCCCACAATACCTTATAATTGGTTTACTATCTTACAGTAAAAAAAAAGTAAAAGTAAACTGCAGCCATTATCAACCCATTGCAGGATGGAAGCCTCCTCAACAATTAATGTTGAGGGAAATTGACCATAATCTGCCACGCTGGTCCAGTGCAGGTTGGCAGATCGACCATATTTATCAGTCAGGGTCTTGAACCACGGTCTACTCAAGGAGTGTGTGCTA